>NC_032000.1:49652240-49664740 GCF_001879085.1 Nicotiana attenuata | reverse complement strand
TGATCTAAAATAACTTAAACACTTGAACCATACAACTATACTAACATCAATGTTGATAGTACTTAAGCTAAGCTGAAATAGTATTAAATTTTTGATTGAAGAACAATATCAAAGAAACATTCAGCTAAATGAATAAGAGAATTCCATTCCCAATCAGCACATTCAAAGCCCATTTTATTGCTTCAAGCTCATGGATATACCTGGAACAAGAAGAAAACGACCACAGAACTTCAACAAGGAAATAGAAGTATCAGCAGTAAACAACAACTATCAACCTGCTACAACCATGTTTTGAGCCCAGGAAAATAGTAGTGTATTCAAGCTTTTAAAACCCAAAAATGTGGAAAAAAACCCCAGCTACAATGGAACATTGCTCACGATTTTTCTGTGTTTTTCTAATTATGAAACTCTATGTATTTCAGTGTTCTAAGTGCAGAAAAATGGTACTTGTAATCTTTCAGCCGTTTGCTAGCCTTTTGTATTCTAATCTCTACCTAGAAAATGAAGGAAGTGAACCCTTTTATAGAGTGGTACTAGGGCAGCAGAGATTGATTTTCTTTTCTTTACTACCCCTCCCCAATTTCTCTTTTTTGCACATTTCAGGCCTTGAACTTTAAACATGTTTGCTAAACTACCCATTTTCCTCTTTCCTGGAACTTTCCTAAGCAGTTATGAAAGATTCCCTCCCTTCAAATCTCCTAACTACCCCTTAAAAGACTTACCAATTACTTCTAACCACAACAAGCCTTTGAGCCAAAATGCCCCCTGCTTTTTTGGGCTTCTGCATTAGCAGACCCTAACAATCCTTTGGGCTTCTTGCACTAGCAAGCCCACCTTCCAATCCTAAACAAACAACTCACAAGGAGTTCTGGATTCTTTTTTTTTTTTAAGAAAAAAAAAGGAAAATCAAAAGAAAAGGAACAAGGGCAAAGAGACGAATCAAAAAATGAAATTAACTGCTGCTAAACTAATATTACTAAATGAACCAACTATAAACTAATATGCCCTAACATGCAAGCAGAAATGGATTTGAGCAAGAAAAAGAAAGAAAGAAAAAGGAAAAATAAAGAGAAGACGAAAACAAAAACAAATAAATAACAACAAAAGAAAAGAAAAAAAATGAATGACTAACTAAAGAAATCGGAGAGTATTGGCAAAGGAAGCAGAGATGAATGACTGGCCATGCTCGAGATGCTTCATCGAAGCTGGAAACTCACCCTAATGAACACCCTTAATAAAGAATGCTCTGTCAAGGCGAGCTTCGAGCCCCGATGAGCAGAAATCTTCAACACAATTCCAACCCGAAATTAGGTCAAACCCTAGATTTCAAATTCGACAAATTCTAAAGTTCGTTTGGGGAAATTGCCAAGGGTTTTGGGAGACCTAGGGACTGTAAGGTGCAAATTTGGGCGAGTTTGGGTAAGTTAGGGTCTGGGACTCCAATCTTCAATCTCAGATTCGAAGAACTTGATGAAGATTTGGGGAAAACGGTTGGGGTGTTTGGAAAGAAGAGGGAACGAGGGTGGTGTGGTGTTAATTTGGGGCTGATTGGGGTTGCGCCGCCGGCTAGGACGGTGGGATTTTGGGGCGACGGATTTTAGGGTTCTTGAGGTTAGAGACGAAGATGCGAGGGAGGGGGTTTGGACTCGGGGGGGGGGGGTGAGCCGGTTCCGACACCTTTATATATGGGGGACTTGAGTTCCGGTCCGTTGGATCAATGAGATGGGAGGGGACCAAACGGGGTCGTTTTGTTTAAAGGGGAGGGTTTGGACCGGGTAAGGGAGTGGACTTGGGGCGGGTCTTGGTCGTTTGGACATTGATTGGGCTCAGACGAGATTTGGGCTTAATTTGAGTTTTAAAATCAAATTCCCATTCCCCTTTCTTTTGTTCTTTTGTTTCAATTTTTTTCCTTTTTGAATTAATTAAAAGCTTAGATTAAACTCTTAAATTAAATTAATTTATAAATTTAAGCTAATTATCTACTAAGATATTTATGAAAGTTAATTACACCTAAATTTAAAGAGGAAATTACTAATTTAATAGTAAAAGGCCAAAAATGCAAAAACAAACCAATTTTTTTTTTTGTGATTTTCAATTTTAATAAAGCAACTAATTTACTAATTAACCTTAAAAATATATAAATGACCTAAACGCAATGCATGGTATTTTCTGGCTTTTTATGATTTTTAACAAAATAGACATGCACATAAATGCAAACAATTAGCACAAATTTCAACAAAATCCTATAAAATTGTAAAAAATGGAAAAATTGTTTTCCTTGTATTTTATGGGAGTAATTCCTACAGGGCAAAAACCTCACAGCTACCCCTCTTTGCTCGAAAACACGAAGAGTTTTCGTGCAAAGATAAAAAGAGCGGATACGAGCGATTTTTGCCCGTTTGAATACTCTATGGGAAGCATTTTTGAAAAATTTGACCGCACCCTGCTTCCGAGGTTGCCTACATATCCTTGGCTGTAAAGGAATCAGGTCAGTGTAGTTCGGAAAGTTTCGGTAGCTGGGACTACCAGGAAGCTATGATTTCATTGATGCTGCTACTACTTGCTGAACTCCTTATTACACCAAGACAAAATACAAGAAGCTAGACTAAAATATGATCTATGAATTACAGGAATCCGATCTACACATCTTCAAGCTTGATCTTGCAATTTCGGCCGCTCTTGTGCTCTCCAGGCGAGCTTCCTTTGTTGCTGAATTGAATTGTATTCTGAAGTGAATTCCTTTATTCTCCAGGCGGGTGCCTGATTGTCAATATTTGACTGTATTCCCTTGTTCTCCAGGCGGGCCCCTGAACCAAAACTTGAATTGTATTCCTTTCGTTACCTCAAACTGTTTTCCTTTGAAACCTGTGCTGTCTTCTTTTGAAACTTGAACTACTTTCCTTGTTCTCCGGGTGGGTGCCTGATTGCCGAAACTTTAACTGTATTCCCTTGCTCTCCAGGTGGGCGCCTGATTGCCAAAAGTTTAACTGTATTCCCTTGCTCTCCAGGTGGACGCCTGATTGCCGAAACTTGAACTCTATTCCCTTGAGACTTGAACTGTTTTTCCTTGTTCTCCAGGTGGGTGCCTGATTTCCAACACGTTAACTGTATTCCCTTGCTCTCCAGGCGGGCGCCTGATTTCCAAAACTTCAACTGTATTCCCTCGCTCTCCAGGTGGGCTCCTAATTTCCAACACTTGAATTGTCTTTCTTTCCTCTGAAACTTGAATTGTTTTTCCTTTGTTTTCCAGGTGGGCGCCTGATTTCCAACACTTGAACTGTCTTCCTTTCCTATGAAACTTGAATTGTTTTCCCTTTATTTTCCAGGTGGGCGCCTGATTTCCAACACTTGAACTATTTTTCCTTGAAACTTGAACTGCTTCCCTTTGTTCTCCGGGTGGGCTCCTGATTGCTGACCTCCTTTGAACATTGCTGCTTTCCCTTTGTTCTCCAGGTGGGTGCCTTATTACCAACATTTGCACTATTTTTCCTTGAGATTTGAACTGTTTTCCTTTGTTCTCCCGATGAGCTCCTGATTGCTGACCTCCTTTGAATATTGCTACTTTCCCTTTGTTCTCCAGGTGGGTGCCTGATTACCAAGATTTGCATTGTTTTTCCTTGGGACTTAAACTGTTTCCCTTTGTTCTCCAGGTGGGCTCCTAATTGCTAACCTCCGTTGAACATTGCTACTTTCCCTTTGTTCTCCAGGTGGGTGCCTGATTACCAACATTTGCACTATATTTCTTTGGGACTTGAGTTGTTCTCCCTTGTTCCCAGGTGGGCTCCTGATTGCTGACCTTGAACCATCTTCCTTTGAACGTTGCTGCTTTCCTTTGAAATTTGAGTTGTTTTCCCTTGTTCTCCAGGTGGGCGCCTGATTGCTGAAACCCGAACTACTTCCTCTTTAGACTACTTTTCCTTTGAACTATCTTCCCTTGTTTCTCCAGGTGGGTGCCTAATTGCTGAACCTGAATTGTGCTCTTCTTGAAACTGCTTTTCTTTGAATCGTCTTCCTTTGTTCCTCCAGGTGGGTGCCTGATTACAACAAAACAGACAAAACAAAAGAAACTTTTCTGCCCCAGTTTGGTATCAAATCATGATACCCAATATCTCTAAGAGTTTAAAAGCTAGGCCCCATTATCCAGGAGGGTCCTGAAAATTAAAATCAAATCTCATCTTAAGGGTGAAAACTTCAGAGCTAAATTCAACTTCCTAAAGCTGAAACTTATGCTAAATCTCATCATCTAATGGAGGTCTTAAAACTATGTCCCATTATTCAGGAGGGTCCTGAAAATTTCAAATTGAATCTCATCCTAAGAATGAAAACTTCAAAGCCAACTTATATTTCCTCAAGGTAGAGCTTATGCTAGATCTTGTTACTCATGAATGTTTTGAATTTTAACTAAGTCCCATTGTCCAGGAGAGTTCTGAGAACTTCAAATTAAATCCCATTATCCAGGCGGGGCCTGAGAATTTACGGTCGAACCTGTCTGGTACATGCTTTCCCCACGGAGAATTCCTCAGAATAAATGAAATTTCCTGCCTCTGTTTTAATCAAAGAAAACTTTATCAGTTTGAAAAATGTGGCGGTTAGTTTGTGGCATTCTTGCTGAAGGTGGCCTTTCCATTGCCGTGCTTTGCTCTAACTGGTTGCTTTGAACTGGGCAAGAATTGTTTGACTTTCTGACTGAATCTCAATTGCAGGACCCTTAATGACCCGAGTGCTCTACACCCAACCCGTTGTTTTACATTTTTGACCCTTCTACCTGAACCTCCGTATCTCCCACAAGATCACTAAACCATTCGACCAATGGAACTTTCATTGACACCTTATTTCCCACTTTACATCATGCTATCTCATGTATGCTTTGGCCGCACTTTGCTTTGTGCAATTTGGAAGTTGGTAGTAAGCTTTGAAATCCTTTCTTACTTGCTTAAACAAGGCTAACATTGGAAAACCTTAGAGAAATAAACCCAAAAGAAATGAAATGCAATGACTTTGAGAGTTAGGAATAAAGAAAAAAATCCAAAACTGGATGATTGTTTGAGGGAGAAAAGGAAAAGAGACTTATCTGAGTGGAGCGGCTGGTACCAATGACCATGAAATGCATTTCAGATTAATCAGCCCAGCCTATTCAACCAATCAACTTTCAGTTAACACTTTATGCCCTGGGATTTCCATAACCAATCTCTTCGCCAAGTCACCGACCTTGTTCGGCTTGCAGTGCCTGAAGGGTTTTCATCAACAAACCTCTCTTATTTGTTCATCTCTCAGCTCGCTGTCGCCTTACGGTGCCCGTGAGGGTTTTCACCAATAAGACTCTCATTTTTAATTTCTCTCAGCTTTCAATCGCCTTACGGTGCCCGTGAGGGTTTTCACCAATAAGACTCTCTCATTTTTTCATTTTTCCTGCTTAGACCAGAGTGTTGCCCCTAGTTTTTTCGATAAGCTAGGACCACTTCCATCGCCTCCGACGGAAAGAGGAATTCTATCCATTAAAGAAAGCCAAAAATCCAGGAAGTCGCTAAGAAATGAAGTAAAGGATATGAATCCCACCTCTACTTGCTCGACTTGGCATCTCTCGAAGATTGATCGAAAGGTCTTTCTTTGGACCGTAATGTGGGCTTTTGGATAGGGTTAGAAAGAAAGGATATCACAAAGGCTCAAAACAACTTGGATGGGTTCAAAATTACAACTTTTGGAATCAGATCTCTTACAACAACCACAACTTTCTGCCCCAGTTTCTTTGCTTGGGGACTTTTGAATTTTTATTTTGATGGGACCGAACCGTGAGGATGCCTACGTATCCTTAAAAGGAATCAGGTCGAATGTAGTTCATGACATAGGAATTGCTTTGTTGTTATTACTATTCTCTTTTCTCTTTCTTTCTTTCTCTTTTTTTTTCTTTTCTTTTTCTTCAATCCGTTTTTTTCCTTCTTCTTCTTTCTCTCATTCTTTTTCATTCTTTACTTTCTCTTTTTCTCTTATCTTTTCCTCTTTTCCTTCTTTATTTACCTTTTGTATATGTGTTTCTGAACTTTGCTACTAATTCCAAAAGAGGGGGTATAAAAGAAAATAAATAAGGCTCAAAGGGGTAACAAAGGGTAAAGTTTTTAGATAGCAGAATAAAATGCCTTCGTCATTCCAATCTTCAAAACATGCCAAGTACAAACAAACACAATTTAAACCAAAGAAATCATGCATAATATCTTTTGACTGCATTAGAATTGATAGCCATATCTACATATTTGCCTTCTATATCTGTTAAATACAAAGCACCATTGGATAACACTCTCGTTATGATGAACGACCCCTGCCAATTTGGGGCGAACTTGCCTTTTTCTTCAGCTTGATGTGGAAGGATGAATTTCAATACTTGCTGGCCCACTTCAAATTTCCGGGGACGCACCTTCTTGTTGTATTCTCTTGCCATTCTCTTTTGATACAGCTGGCCATGACACACTGCTGCCAATCCTTTCTCATCAATCAAACTCAATTGCTCCAGACGGGTTTTGACCCACTCATCATCATCAATTTCGATTTCAGCAACAATCCGAATGGATGTGATTTCAACTTCCGCGGGTATCACTACTTCAGTGCCATATACCAACAAATAAGGAGTTGCACCTACTGAAGTGCGAACAATAGTGCGATAACCCAAAAACGCAAAGGGCAACTTTTCATGCCATTGCCTGGAACCTTGCACCATTTTCCGAAGCATCTTCTTTATGTTTTTGTTGGCTGCCTCGACTGCTCCATTTGCCTTGGGGCGGTATGGGGGTGGAATTGCGATGCGTAATCTTAAACTGTTGACATACCTCTTTCATCAAATAACTGTTAAGATTAGCACCATTATATGTGATGATCACCTTTGGGATCCCAAACTGACAAATGATATTTGAATGAACAAAATCGACCACTGCTTTCTTGGTCACAGACTTGAAAGTTTTAGCTTTAACCCACTTAGTGAAATAGTCAATGGCCACCAAAATGAACCTGTGACCATTGGATGCTGCTGGCTCGATTGGTCCGATGACATCCATACCCCAAGCAACAAAGGGCCATGGTGTGGACATTATGTGCAATTCAGATGGCGGAGAATGAATCAAATCTCCGTGTACTTGGCATTGATGACACTTGCGCACAAAACTGATGCAATCTCGCTCCATGGTGAGCCAATAATACCCTACTCGAAAAATCTTCTTTGCCAAAACATACCCGCTCATATGCGGCCCACAAACTCCGGAATGTACCTCGATCATGATAGTCGTGGCTTGCTTAGCATCTATGCACCTCAACAGCCCGAGATCTGGAGTTCTTTTGTACAAAATCCCTCCACTCAAGAAAAATCCACTAGCCAAACATCGAATGGTTCTCTTTTGATCACCTGTGGCTTGTATCAGATATACCCCCATTCTGATGTACTCCCTGATGTCATGCAACCACAGTTCACCATCTAGTTCTTCCTCAACCACATTACAATAGGCATGCTGATCACGAACTTGAATATGCAGAGGGTCGATATAAGCTTTGTCCGGATGGTGCAACATTGACGCCAAGGTAGCCAAAGCATTGGCAACCTCATTATGGATCCTTGGAATGTGCCAGGACTCTATTGATCGAAATCTTTGACAAAGATCATGCAAATATTGTCGATACGGTATGAGCTTTAAATCCCGTATTTCCCATTCTCCTTGAATCTGGTGCACCAGAAAGTCCGAGTCTCCCAAGACCAAAACTTCCCGGACACCCATGTCTACAGCTAACCTCAAACCCAAAATGCATGCCTCGTACTCAGCCATGTTGTTGGTACTGTTGATACCCAATTTTTCTCGTATGTTTTTTATATGCAAAATACTTTCGAAATAGCATATGTATGCATATACAAGTATGCCCAAGTGTTTTAGTATTTTTCCTAATTTTTAAAGGATTTTTTAAATTAATTTATTGCCCATTTTAGCAGTACAAAAACCAATAATTATTCCCAAATTTTTTTTTGGCGAGTAACTTATTTTATTCTCATATTTATACCAAAATGTAGCTAGGGTATTTTTTATACATTTTTACAAATTTATTTGATATTTTAAAAGCCAAATTGCATACAATTGCAATTTTAGCCTGTTTTCAGAATTAACAGCATTTTATAATTATGAAACTGGCTCCAATATTTTTAAATTAATATTTGTATTAATTAACTGATCCAGTACTTTTAATTTGTTTTCGAAATCATTTTTTACTATTTTTATAAATTAAAAGGGAAAAACTGACTATTTAAAATATGGCCTCATTTGCATTTCAATTATAGCCAAATTAATCCCCCTAATTGACCCAATTTCAAACCAATTTCGGACCAACCCAATTCCATTTAACCCAACCCTTAACCCATTTAGAACCACCCGACCCAAATCCCTTTTAATCCAGGCCGTTTTGATCAACGGCCACGATTTCCCCTTACCATTTTAATTCACCCAAACCCCTAACCCTAACTCATTTCACTCTATCAGCCGCCCCTGAATTCCTTTCCTCTCTCGAACTCTCTCGAAACCCTAGCCTCTCTCACCATCTCCGACCTCAAGACCCACCGGAAATCATGGCTCCTCCGGCCATGGTAACCTTATACTCACTCCCCATTACTCCTGTGTGCTCGATATTTGAAGAATCAAGGCCAGACCTCGAAGTCCTTCATCCAGACCTGTGCCTGCTCGAGTTTTCACGGCCATCGCCGGCCTTGCTCCGGCGTATCCTGGTCCTATGAGCCTATCTCTGACCTTTCCGACCAAGATCGGACCTTTTCCAAGCCTTTCTCGTTTTAGGGTTCCTCTGAAAGCCTAGCTATTCAAGGTTTTCTCTGATTGTTTTCTTAGATCTGTTCTATATCTGTGCTCTACTTGAGTTTTTAAATATTTTCCCCAATTTTTTTCTTTCAAAACTTACTTCTTTCCGATTTAGGGTTTCTGAAAGTTCAAAGTGTTTCTCCGACTTTTCTTTTCTATGTGTATTTGTCCTCACTGTGCTTATGTGTTTATGTTCTTTTACCACGCATGTGTTTCTACTGCTTTCTTACTACTATACGTGTTCTTCTGTGCTTTCTATGTTTCATCTTCCTATTGTGTTTCTATACCATGCTCTCACATGTTTATCTAGCTATGTTTCCCTATGTGTTCTTTGGCTATGTTTTTCTGATATCCTTGTGTTCCTCTACTGTATTTTCTACTAAGTTTCTTAGTTCTTTGTTTGCCTTCTACTGGACCTTGTTTGAGTTCCCTTTAAACATGTTTCCTCTACTGTTTTTCTTAAGTGTTATACTATCTCTTTTCTCTCCTGAATTTGTTTAAGTCCCAGGTTTTTCTTGAACATGTTCCTTCTACTCTCACTATGCTTCAAATCAGTTTCTTCACTCTGTTGTTCTGAATTTGCTATTGTATCTGTTCGCTTTCTCATGAGTTTCTGAAAGAAATCTCTGAGCCCGTTGCCTCCTTATCTCTAATTCGAGTTGGAAACCCTAGAATTTGAGGGTTTTACCAAGGTTTGACAAGTGTTTGAACTGGGGTTCTATTTTGGAACCCTTAACTCTTTTAGACTCATTCTGAGTCTATGAGCTGAGTTTGAACTCCTTTGTTTACGACTCTGAACTTTTTCTATGCTAGACTCTTCTACTGATTAGCATGATAGTTCTTCGTGTTTAAGCATGGCTGTATGTTTTTATATGTGTGATGAATTCTTTCTTCTGAAAAGGTTTTCCAACTTATGATTGATTTGAATCTTATTTTTAGGGTTTGATTGATTGTTACTGATTTTCCTTAAGTAAAACCTTTCTTCCCCCTTTTTCTGACTGAGTTCACTCGCACCAAGTATTTGGATTTCTGATTTCGTGGCTGTTAATTGACTCTCTTTCCTTAATTATACAACCGTGTACTGTCAAAACCCTGCCCTTAAATAACTATTATGTATTTACCCCTCTTGTACTGCTTTGAAAAGAGTTTGATTAATTTATTTCCTTAATTAGTTATGCCCGTTTGAATCTGAACCCCTTAATTAAGGGAGATTTTCGTGTAATTGATTAGCAATCAGCTTTCAAAATTATTTCTTGCCTTGTTTCTGCCTGCTCTCTACACTATAAATACATGACTCCTTAAGGAGAAAGAGACAGACTCTTAAAAAATCACAATCACGATTCTCTTCTGAACTTATACTTAGAGCATTCTTGCTTCTTGTCTGCACTTTGGCTTTTACAAGACTACTGCTTCTCTTTACTTGCTTCTTTGAAACTGGTATGTCCTAAATTAATTCCAGTATCACCCCAATGTGTTTATTTACAGTCTTGTATGCATGTCTACTTTCTACCCTTTGTAAAGTGTAACATCTGATTTAAAATGCCTATATGTTATTGCCTGCTTCTCTTCCTTATGAACAATTGCTCCCTACCCCATTACCCCTATGTGTTTATAGTTTCAGCATTATTGTTTACTTTGCCATTCATTTTCAATGATTAGCTATGTGTGTTTCTTTCTTTACAACTGTTTCTATTATAAATCCCTACCCCTGTCCCCCTCTATGTATCTGAGTTAAGGTTTTGGCCTGGCAGTACCCAAATTACTGCTCAGGTCTGAACTTGATCTTCAATAGATCCTAACTCCTAAGATTTGGCTGACAGGCTGGTCAGGGGTGTGCCAACATCCTAATTGCTAGGCATGACCACTAGCCTGCCATGGCCTTCCCTTATTCCTCCTCTGTTGCACTTACACTTACTCTTAGACTCTAAGTTCTGCCCCTCTCCTATGAGCCTTGCCTTCGGAACCTTGAGTTCCCTCTAAACTTGGACATTTGAGGGCTGGCCTTTCCACACTGCACTATATTTCTACAATGATATTTGGGGTGTAAGCATTGCCTGGAGTTCAGGAAACTCCTTGGAACTTTGACACATCCCAAATGAGAGAAAGGCTTTGGAGAACCTGGTCCTTGGAAGTTGGTTTCTTCCATACGTCAGACTAGGAGTCTGAATTAGGCTCTCCTTGGTTGGAACTTTAATTTATGATGTATTTTATTTATTCACTTTTCTGGATTCATTCAAGTTGTAATAACCTTGTAATGACTTATGGGGTGTATAGTAAAATGGGGGGAAGGACTTTCATGTTATGCATATGGGGTAGATATCATGCTTTAGGTGTACTTCTGCAATTATAAGTCATTCATTACTGCATATAGAAATCCTGCCTATAAGTTATTCATTATTGCATCTAGAAATCTTGCTTATAAGTTATTCATTACTGCATATAGAAATCCTGCCTATAAGTTATTCATTTCTGCATATAGAAATCCTGCCTATAAGCTATTCACTTGCATTGGAAATCATGCCTATAAGTTTCTGCACTTTTGCATACTCCCCTTAGGCAAACAATCCATAGGTTAAAATAACAAATGTACTCCAGAGACCATGCCTATAGGATTCCTGCACTCTTACAAATGTCCTAAGTCAATCACGCTTAGAAAGCATGCCTATAGGGATAACTAATGAATCTGAATCGTCTAGCTCGTTTACGAGTTTAAAATCAGTAGCAATGTTGTTTAATCTGTCGAACTCGTTTTTTTCTATAACCAGCAAGCCTTCTATAAAATCAACATACTTTTGCATTGTCAGATATCATGCCTATAGGTTTCACCTAGGCAAACCTTTAGGTAATTAATCAACTTTGCCAGTCTTTAATAATTACAACCAGCAGGCAGGTCTAATTCGGACTTCTTATCTGAAAATATGTGCTAAATCAGCCACATGTCCTAACGCTTTTAAATTTAATTCAGACCGTAAACAATATTTGAAGTCATGCTATATATTTGCTTTTAAGTGAGGAGGCATGTGTGAGCTGTAACTACTGTTTGATTCTCCCCTATTTGATTATGTGTTTTGCTTGTCGCCTAGACTTTTATCCTTTTAGAACTTCTGAAAGGCTCCAACTCCCTCCTCTTTAGGATTAGTGGTCTCAATGCCTCCGGGACTGATAGGATCGGGACGGGTAATAGCATGCAATAAGTAACGATACTATTCCGCGCTTCAATACCTTAACGAGGTGGGAAGGGTAGACATGGATATGATGATTACACGATAACACCACGCGTATAATTGGTTACCGGGTGTTGTGTGGATGATCCATGTTATTTGTAAACGTAGGACCCCTTCTCCTTATGTACTTTCGTTATTGTTTTCTTTAAACTGTCAGTTTTCAGCTCTTTAAACCTTGTATTTTGCTTCACGTCATCTAAAACCTCTTTGAATTTCCAGCATTGTTTCCTTTTAAAACTTCTGCCCATTTCACTTCTTTCGTCTGATTGTTCGCATTCGCTATTTGATCCTTATTTTCTGCACTTATACATTCTTTGAAACAACTATGAAACCACCTATTTTCTGACTCCAGCATGCTTATTTAACCTTTATACATTCCTACTTGTAATCATTATGTGGAAGTTGTCTTGTATGCTTATTTGTTTTAAAGTCACAATTATAA
>NC_032000.1:49634794-49652167 GCF_001879085.1 Nicotiana attenuata | reverse complement strand
ATTCTCTCTGGTTCTTCTTCCTTTTAAATTTTTTGGTGTCCTAATGCACTTAATCATTAGGTGGCGACTCTTCTAAATCTCAAACCCAAATTCCCAAAAGGAATAGAGTTGTCCGCCCAAAATGTCGTAAACCCGATTTTGCCTTTTAAAAGAGGAAAAAGGGGGCGTCGACAGGTATAATAGAAACGATGCTGAGCCGTAATAGGGTAGTGATGCCCTGTTTCAGAAATAAGCACGACCCCTATCCCGACACCTTTCATGTTAGCGACCCCATCAAAGAAAAGTTTCCAACCTGGTTTTTCAACCTGCTCCACCTCGTCAATATGAATCACCTCTTCATCGGGAAAATCAGTTCTCAATGGTTCATACTCTTCATCGATCGAGTCCTCGGCCAAATGATCGGCCAATGCTTGGGCATTCATCGCGGTCCGAGCCACATAGATAATGTCAAACTCTGTGAGCAAGATTTGCCATTTTGCGAGCCTCCCTGTGGGGATAGGCTTCTGAAAGATATAGTTTAAAGAATCCAGGCGAGAAATGAGGTAAGTAGTGTAGGATGACAAGTAATGCTTCAACTTTTGTGCCACCCAAATCAGGGCGCAACATGTCATTTCAAGGTGACTGTACTGTCGCGCCCCCTTTTTCTCGCGAAATCGGGTTTATGACATCTGGGAAGACAACTCATTCCCTTTTGGGAATTGGGTTTTGAATTGAAGAGTCACCACCTAATTATTTAAGTGCATTAGGACACTAAGAAAGGTTTGAGTCAAGTAACCAGAGATTGGGTAAGGGCTTGAAATTATCCCAAGGGGAAGGTGTTAGGCACCCCTCAGGATCCACTAGTGTGGTTCCCGGCCAAACTATTGTTGTGACTTAAGTGCAAATAACACATAGGCAAATAAAACTTCAAGTAAGGGGATTTTCACATAATGGTTACAAATAAGAAAAGTTAGAAAGAACGAAAGGGATACTGATTTTTTTTTCTTAGAGAAATAGTTTAAAATTTGAAAAAAAAAGAATCAAAGAAACAAAGGGAAGGGGTCCTAGGTTTATAAATAATATGGATCACCCCACATAACATCCGGTAATCACTCCTCAGTGAGGGGCTACACGTGATGTTATCGCATGGTCATCATATCCATATCTACCCTTTCCCACCCCGTTAAGGTATTAAAGTGCGGAATGGTCTCGTTTACTTATTGCATGCTATTACCCGCCCCAATCCTATCAGTCCAGGAGGCAGTTAGGACTACTAATCCTAAAGGGAAGGGATATTAGGCTTGTTTATAGTTTCAAAGGCAAAAACTCTAAGGCGACATACAAAAAGACGTATAGCAAGTTGGGGGAGAGCACATAAACAAGTGAAGGGCTCAGATAGACCTCCTTTAGACCAAAGAAAGCACATAATTTAGCATGACTTACACATACTGTTTAATGGTCTGATTAAACTTAAAGGTTGAGGCAGACTGATTTATTACATAGTTCAGATAAGAAGCCCGAATCAGGCCTGCGTGCTGGTTGTAGCTAATAAAATCTGATTCAGTTTATAATTTTAGCCCTAAGGCTTGCCTAGGTGTTGGACGAGGGTCCTATAGGCATGATATCTACTGATTTTAGAAACAATGAAATAAACTGAATACATACTGATTTAAGAGAGTCGTCAGTTATTAAAGAAAGCAAGTTTTAGCAAGAGATCAAAAGTTCTGCAATTGATGGTCGTTATTATTACTGGTTTTAGACTTATAAGCGAGTGGGGCGATTCAGACTTGACTAATAACTCCTATGGACATGCTTTCTATGCGGGTTGATTTTAAACCCTTTTAATAGACATGGTAAAATGCAAGAAAACCTATAAGCATGATACCTAGGTGTTGAATTTCATTTTTAAAGCCTATGAACATGATATCTAATTGCAGTTGATTGATTAAGACCTATAAACATGATTGCCTGATGAAGACTGTATATGCAGGATTCCGAAAGACCTATTGGCATATTTTCTATGTGCATATGCACGATTCAGATTTCCAGGTAATTATAGACATGGTATCTATATGAGAGAATGCAGAATTCCTACAGACATGGTATCTATATGAGAAGTGCAGAAATTTAGAAATGACCTATAGGCAGGATATCTATATGAGAGTGCAGGAATTCAAAAATACACCTATAGGCAGGATATCTATATGGGAGTGCAGGAATTGAAATACCCCTATAGGCAAGTTACCTATATGAGAGTGCAGGAATTCAGAAATACACCTATAGGAAGGATATCTAACCTTCGCATACATAGTTATCCCTCCCTTTTTCACTAGCCATCCCCAAGAGTTTACTACAAAATTATTACAGCCCAGAATGAAGAAAAAAAGAAAATACATCAGAAATTAAAAAGTACAACCAAGGAGAGCCTGATTCAGACTTCCTGTCTGAAATATGAAGTAAACCAACTCCAATGAGATCATGATCCAAAGCCTTTCTCCCCTTTTGGATGTGTCAGAGTTTGCTAAGAGCCTCATATGGACTCCGGGCAGTGCTCAGACCCAAATACATCACCAAATTAAGACATAGTGTAGTGTGGAAGGGCCAACCCTCAAGTGTCCAAGTTCAGAGGGAACTCAAGGTCCCAAGGCAAGGCTCACAAGAGGGGGCAGAACTTAGGGACTAAGAGAGAGTGTAAGTGCAGGAACATAGTTCTGAGAGGGGAAAGGGAAAGGGAAACAGCTCAAACCAGCACACATAGGGATATCGAGGAGGTGGTAAAGAAGCAAAGACAGGCTGGTGGGCATACCCAGCAATGGGAAATGCTGGCACACCCATAAGCCTGTTAGAACACACTGTTTAGAGATTAGGATCCCAAAGGACCAAGCTTAATTCATGGACATTAACTTATATATTGCCATGTCTTAAACCATATGCTCAAACACATAAGGGGTAAGGAACATGGATTCATAGCATAAACAAACAGAAAGAAAGCAACATGCTAATTGAAATATTGAGCTCTACAGAAACAGCAAATAGACATGGATACACAAACTATAAATAAACACATTGTTGTGATGCTAAAGCTTAAATCAGGACATACCAGTTTCGAAGAAACAAGTAGAGAAAAACAGCAAGTCTTGTAAACAGGTCACAGTGCAGACAAGAAGAGAGAATATTTTTGTGTATAAGTGTAAGTCAGGAAGACTGTGTGTTTTTCGTGTGAAAGACTTAGGGTATTTATAGTTGAAAGTAGGTGGTGAAATAAGGTAAAAATCCCAGTAGTATGTTAATTTAAGAACTCAGAATCAATCAATTAGAGAATCAAGGAAGTACTCCCCTTAGTTAAGGGAATCAAAATAAAACGAAAGATTCAGCACCATATAAGGCAAGAAGAAAAAATCAGTGCAGGATTAAATAAGGAAGCAGTCAAGGTTGAGTATGCATATAGTAGTCAATTAGGACCAAATTCAGGAAAATTACAATTAAGGAAAGGCTCAGTATAACAAGGTACCATAGCAATAAGGTACCATAGCAAATAAGGTAACAAAGTCAGTTAATTTAAACAGGCGAGTAGAATTCTAGGGCTTTGAAAGAAAGTCTTTCAATTACCAACAATCAAGGAAAATCATAATCAATCATGTGAAGTTTTCTATATTCTCAACATATAAATAGAGGCGAATGAACAAGAGTAGCAAACAAAGTCAGCCATATAGACAGAAGGGAACAAGAGATGAGCAAACACAATCATTCAAAGATGGTGTAAATAGGCTAAGATTCAGCAGGACATGTTCGAAGCATGGTGACCACGAGACATTAACAAGAATCAGGTAAATAGGCTAGCACACAGAACCAAGGCAAAGGAGGTCAGGCTAACACACATAATCAAAGCGAAGAAACATCCTAACACATAGAGACAAGGCAAAGAAAATCGGGCTAACACACATAATCAAAACGAAGAAACATGCTAACACATAGAACCAGAGTAAAGAAATCATGCTAACACACATAACCAAAATGAAGAAAAATCTTTAGAAATTAGGGTTTTTAGCAGAGTCAAGCTAAAAAAAAATAGTAGGAGCATAAAATCAGTCATAATAAACAAGGAAAAGGTTTAATCATAAAGAAGTCGGTTGAAACATGCGTAAAAGAACTCCAAGAAACCCTAGTTTTTCAAAGAAAGGGAAACGATTCAAAGTAGATGATCTTTCAGAAGAAGCTCGAGAATAAGTAGAACATAGAAGAAACACATGCTTATAGCATGAAAATAACACCGTTTTGAGAGATTCAGGAGAGAGTTAGGGTTTCAAAAGGAAACCCAAATAGAAGTTCAAAGAACCTGTTGAAACTTCACCGATCGTGACATATAGGGTGTGATTTTGCCCAAAATCACACCGGAGAACCCATAAGTAAAAGAACCAGAAACCCGAGGTCCAAATCAACACGGCCCAGGATCCTCGAAGGCCCTAGAGATGTTGAGCAAGGCGATGAGAGGCCCATCGGAGACTTGGGGTTGAAAGGAGGTGGCCGGAGATGGCCAGAGAAGGAGGTGATTTGACGGAGTTTTAGGGTTAGGTCTTGAGAGAGGAGAGGAGAGAAGAGCATCTGAAGGTAGCGTCTATGGTAAAATGGTTTAGGGTTGGGGTCGTTTAGAAATTAAAAGGAAAGGAGTTGTTTGGACCGTTGATTTGGGAGATCAACGGTCAGGATTAAAATAGGTAGGTGGGTTCCGTGTTTGGGTAAGGGTCAATGGGGTGTGGGTCGGGTTTTTTTAATTGTAAAATTGGGCTGGAGTTGGTCCGATTTTGGCCACAATCGAAAGCCAATTATGGCTATAACTTAAATAGCCAATTTTCCCCTATTTAATTTATAGAAATAATAAATTAATTTCTGGAAATAAATTAAAGGTACTAAATTAATTAATAATATATAAATATTAGATTAAAAATACTGGAGCCAATTTTATAATTATAAACGCAATTAAATCTTAAAATAGGCTAATGTTGCAATTATACGCAATTTAGCTTTTAAAATACTAAATAGATTTGTAAAAAATGTGCAAAAATCATACTAGCTATATTTTAATATAAATATAAAATTCCAATAAGTAAATTACCAAAGAACAATAATTTCGGGAATAATCATTGGGTTTTTATGGATGAAAAAGGGAAATAAATCATTTTAAAAACTTTAAAATTATGGGAAAAAATAGAAAAATGCTAGGATATACTTATATGTGCGTATATATGCTATTTTAAAGATATTTTGCATATAAAAAATATACAGTAAAAAATTGGGTATCAACAGGTACTTAACCTCGTAGGATGTGAACTTCTTGCTGAGATAATAGATGGCTTGATCCATCCTGCCAGTGATGTCATATTGGCCCAATACACAGCCAAACGAATTGCCCAAGACGGTCAAATAAATAATTAAAGGCCTCCCGGGTTCCGGCGGGACCACTACAGGTGGGTTTGACAAATATCCCTTGATCTTATCGAATGCCTCCTGGCACTCATCAGTCCATTTGGCCGCAGCATCCTTCTTCAGCAACTTAAATATGGGTTCACAAGTTGTCGTGAGTTGAGCAATAAACCTGCTGATGTAGTTCAAACGCCCGAGCAAACTCATCACCTCAGTCTTGTTCCTTGGAGGTGGCAATTCTTGGATAGCTTTGATCTTTGATGGGTCCAACTCAATGCCTCAACAGCTGACTATGAATCCCAATAGTTTTCCGGATGGAACACCAAATGCGCACTTGGCGGGGTTAAGCTTAAGATTGTATCTGTGAAGCCTTTAGAAAAACTTCCTCAAATCTTTGACGTTGTCGGCCTGTTGCTTTGACTTTACGATAACATCATCCATATAAACCTCAATCTTCTTGTGTATCATGTCATGGAGCATAGTAGTCATTGCCCTCATGTAGGTTGCCCCAGCGGTTGTCAAACCGAATGGCATTACCCGGTAGCAATAAGTCCCCCATGGTGTGATAAATGCTGTCTTTTCTGCATCCTCCTCATCCATCAATATCTGGTGGTATCCCGCATAGCAATCCACAAAAGAACCGATCTCATGTTTAGCACAGTTGTCAATTAGAATGAGGATATTTGGCAACGGAAAATTATCCTTTGGACTTGCTTTGTTGAGATTGCGGTAATCAACACACACTCTGGTCTTTCCGTCCTTTTTTGGCACTAGCACAACATTAGCCAACTAAGTGGGATATCGCGTGACCCGAATGACCTTTGCGTCCAACTGCTTTGTGATTTCTTCCTTAATCATCACGCTCATATCGGTTTTGAACTTTCTCAACTTCTGCTTGACGGGAGGGAATGCCGGGTCAGTGGGCAATTTGTGAACCACCAAGTCAGTACTCAGACCCGGCATGTCGTCATACAACCATGCAAAAATATCCTTATACTCCAACAATGCTGTAATTATTTCTTCCCTGATTTGTGGTTCAAGATGGACACTTATCTTAGTTTCTCAGACATCATCTGGATCTCCTAGATTGATTGCTTCAGTTTCATTCAAATTAGGCTCGGGTTTCTCTTCGAACTGACTTAGCTCTTTACTAATTTCTTCAAATGCTTCATCCTCATCATATTCTATTTCATCATCACACTCTATTTCTTGGATTATTATTTCAGAGTTAGATTGCCTTTTAAGACTCGGCTGAAGATTCCTCATACATGTCATATCATTAAAACCGGTATAAAAAGAACTGTACAAAGAAAGAAAAGAAAATGACGCTATCAGGAGTAATGGAAAAGGGAAATTGCATTTCATTATAAATAAAGGATAACAGGGTTTGTACATCAAAACAGATAGAAATTAAAAATCTGAATTACAACCCTGGAATAATCAAGATAAACTGAAAGAAAATCAAAGCAAACTACCAAAACTCCTTCCGGCTAGGGAGAGGAGTAGCCTTCTAATTGTTAAGCTTTACATTCAGCCCGACGAACTGCACGTCTGCTTTGCTAGAACCTTCTCCAACTTCTACCATGTTCACATCATCAAACAACCTCTGGAACCTTTCAATTAACTCTTCGTCAATGTCAACCCCAGAACTTGGAACTGTTGTCACTGGGCATTTTCTGGCACCGGTCTCGACAAAAGACATAGAGAGACGTGGGATAGGCTTCGGAAGTGCCCACGCCTTCCGTTTCAACCTTTTAGCCCTTTTCATATCTGTCGCTGTAGGTTTGAATCCAAGACCGAACGTACCCAAATTTTCAGGGAGGGACACCGGCTGTATGATACCCTGCAGGGATGCACCCAGACCTTTACCTGGCACAAAGCCATTTTTCAGCATTTCAGAGGCCACCATGACGGATGCAGAGTCCATCTTTAGAGTTGGAATACATTTCCCTTCTGGAACCTTCTCGATCGGCACTGTTTCAAAACTTGGTAAGCCCAAGGCCCTTTGTCATCTTCATCCTCAATAAACGAGACGGAGGCATCACTGTGAGCACACAAATTCTCCTCACCATGCACGACGATCTCCTGTCTATCCCATTCAAACTTGACCATCTAGTGCAAAGTGGACGGGACTGCTTTGGCGGCATGTATCCAGGGCCGACCTAGCAGCAAATTGTAAGAGATGGCTACGTCCAGTACCTGGAACTCCATGGTGAATTCCACCGGTCCTATTGTCAATTCAAGCACTAGATCACCAACCGAGTCTTTCCCTCCACCGTCAAAACCTCGGACGCATATGATGTTCTTGTGAATCCTCTCATCATCAACTTTCAGCTTGTCTAGAGTAGAGAGAGGGGAAATGTTTGCACTGGAACCATTGTCAACTAACATCCTGGTGACCACTGAATCTTCACATTTTACCGTCAGGTAGAGAGCTCTGTTGTGTTTAGTACCTTCCACAGGCAATTCATCATCAGAAAAAGTGACCCTGTTCACCTCAAATATTTTGTTGACGATCTTCTCCAAATGGTTCACTGAAGTTTCGTCAGGGACATGAGCTTCGTTCAGAATTTTCATCAAGGCCCGACGATGCTCATCTGAATGGATAAACAATGACAGCAATGAAATCTGAGCGGGCAACTTTCTCAGCCGCTCCATGATGGAGTAATCTTGTACCTTCATTTTTCTCAAAAATTCCTCCGCTTCTTCCTCAGTGACTGCTTTCTTTACTAGAACTGGATTATTTCTGGATGTTTTAGCTTTTCTTACCTCTTTCGGGGCAAAACATCTCCCCGAACGAGTTAATCCCTAGGCCTCATTGACTTCTTCTTTCACTTCCTTTCCCCTGTAGGTCACTATCACCCATTCGTAGCTCCATGGGATAGCCTTGGTGTTGACTACTGGCAACTGGTTATAGGTTTGATGATAACAGGATCCTACGGGCACCCTCTACAATTACGATGGGCTTGTTTGCCAACCCTGGCACAACCACTTTTGACTTATCTTTCTTTACTATAGCATTATTTGGGGATCTTTTCTTGACTACCACAGATGGCTCACCGCTTGTCATGCTCAACTTGTTCACTGATCCTTCAACCGTTGGTTTTTTGACTGGCTTGGCCTCACTGGACCGAATCATCATGATAGACTGTGAGGGCTTCTTGGGCTCCCCCCTTGTGTGCTATCTTGATCATGTTTTTTCCCTCATGGGTTAGCAATGGGTTCTGGTTGATGTTGGGTGCTTCTGGAGTTTGGACTTCAATCCGGTTTGTGTCAATGAGCTCCTGGATGGCATTTTTCAAGTTCCAGCACTTCTCCGTATCATGCCCCGGAGTACCAGAACAGTAGGCACAACTCAAGGAGTAATCAAGGTTCTTTGGAGGAGGGTTTGGCAACTTCGACTCAATTGGCCTCAGCATATCCAACTGTCTCAATCTCTGGAACAAACTGGTATAAGACTCCCCAACGGGGTGAAGGTCTTCTTGCGCTGTAACCTTTCGTTTTTGAATGCTGGATTGGGTCAGAAACCTGGACCGGCAGGGTTTCGGTAGGCTCGTGGAGGTGGGTAAGCATTTTATGGAGCTGGGTAGGTGTTTTATAGGGCTGGTGCACGCCATTGTGAGTAGGAAGGAGGTTGAGTATATGACTGGGCGTGGTGGACAGAAATCTGAGGGTCTAGTGATGGATAGTAATGTTGAGGTGGATTATATGGGGTTTGGGCGTAGGTTCGGTGATGAGGTCGAGGCTGGGTATAATGGTATGACAGGCCCCTTGGTCCAAACCATGCTCCTGAATCAACTGTTGCCACCTCTTCTTTCTTCTTCTTTCCGATCACTCCCTCGGTACCATTTTGAATGGCTTGGGTAGTTGCTTTGATGGCCGAGTAGCTCATGATTTTGCTTGACTTAAGCCCTTCTTCCACCATGCCACCCATCTTCACTACCTCGTTGAACGACTTGCCTATGGCCGATATCAGATGGCCAAAGTAAGTGGGCTCCAAAGCCTGCAGAAAGTATTCCACCATTTCGTTCTCCTCCATTAGAGGGTTAACCCTTGCTGCTTGTTCTCTCCAGCAAAAACCATATTCCCTGAAGCTTTCACTGGGCTTCTTCTCAATCTTAGTTAAAGACAATCGATCCGGAACAATCTCGATGTTGTACTGGAAATGACAAGCGAAAGCTTGGGCCAAATCATCCCAAGTATACCATCTGTTGTGATCTTGACGAGTGTACCACTCCAGTGCGGCGCCACTCAGGCTTTGGCTAAAGTATGCCATTAACAACTCATCTTTTCCGCCTGCCCCTCTCATCTTGCTATAGAATCCTCTCAGGTGGGCCACCGGGTCTCCATGCCCGTCATATAGGTCGAATTTAGGCATCTTGAAGCCCACATGCAACTGAACATCAAGAAAGAGACACAAATCTTTGTAGGCCACGCTCACCTAGCCTCCCAATCCCTGCATGCTTCTGAACGATTATTCCAGGCTTTTTACCTTCCTGATCATCTCCTCCTGCTCTGGGTTTTTTGGTTGTTTCTCAGTCTCGACTTGGAGGTCGAAATGAGGAGTGTAGGAGTAATGGTATGGGGCCTTGAAAGTAGGCTCCGGGGGCTGGTATTGGTTATCTTAGGTATGGAATAGAGGCTCACTGGAGGATCTATGGAGTGTAGCGGGTGAGGGTGCCACGAAAACAGGGGTGACTGGTGGAGGGGGGTATGGGATTGGTTTAGCTGTTGGTGCTTGTGTGGTTTGGGAAGTGGTGCCTTGATAGTGGTGGAAATGGGGAAAGCCTGGATATGAATCAGCAGTGGGAGGTTCTTGGGATTGAGCCAGTGGCGGTACGAAAGCAGGGTTAGCGGGGTATGATGGTGGTGGATGCCCCTTCATCCACGCCCGGTACATCTCTGCCATTTGGTGTTTTAACTTATGCAAGTCCTCCTTCAGATTAACATCAGACTCTTCCCCTCCCTTGACGGATCAATAACACTTGCATCCAGTTCTTGGCCAGCCATGTTCAACTTGTCTTTGGACCTGGTGTTGTACGGATGAGTTGCCAGAATGCCAAACAAACTAACCACATGCATGTACTTGATGACAACAAGCAAACTCGTTAGCGATTAGAGCTTAACAGATAGGCAACCTCACGTTGGGAATGCAATGTACCTAGGCAGTTAACTATTTTATTATGCATTTGAACGGCTGCTTGCTATCGCGCCCCCTTTTTCTCGCGAAATCGGGTTTATGACATTTGGGAGGACAACTCGTTCCCTTTTGGGGAATTGGGTTTTAACGGAATTGAAGAGCCGCCACCTAATGATTTAAGTGCATTAGGACACTAAGAATGGTTTGATTTGGATAACCAGAGATTGGGTAAGGGCTTGAAATTATCCCAAGGGGAAGGTGTTAGGCACCCCTCAGGATCCACTAGTATGGTTCCTGGCCAAGCTATTGTTGTGACTTAAGTACAAATAACACATAGGCAAGTAGGACTTCAAATAAGAGGGGATTTTTTTACATAAAAGTTATAAATAAACAAAGTCGGAAAGCATTAAAGAGAGTTGATTTAGAAGAAACGTTTAAAGGATTTAAAATAAACAAAGAAACAAAGGGAAGGGGGTCCTAGGTTTATTAATAATATGGATGACCCCACACAACATCCGGTAATCACTCTTACGTGTGATGTTATCGCGTGGTCATCATATCCATATCTATCCTTTCCCACCCCTTTAAGGTATTAAAGCACGGAATGGTCTCGTTTACTTATTGCATGCTATTACCCGCCCCAATCCTATCAGTCCCGGAGGTACTTGGGACTACTAATACTAAAGGGAGGGGTCGTTGGGCTCATTTGTGGTTTCAAAAGGTAAAAATACTAAGGTGACAAACAAACCACATATAGCAAGTTTGGGGAAGCATATAAACAAATAAAAAGGCTCAGACAGACCTCCTTTAAACCAAAGAAGCACATAGTTTAGCATGTCTTGCACGTACTGTTTAAGGTCTAATTAGAACTTAAATATTTGAGGTAGAATGATTTATTGCATAGTTCAGATAAGAAGCCCGAATCAGGCCTGCCTGCTGGTTGTAGCTAGTAAAACCAGATTCAGTTTATATGTTATCCTATGGCTTGCCTAAGTGATAGACGCAAACCTATGGGCATGATATCTACAAATTTTAGAAATAAGAATATGAACTGATTACATAATGATTTAAGAAAAGTTGCCAGTTAAAAGCGAGTTTTAGAAGTGCACAAGTTCTGCCATTGGTAATATATTATTACTGCTAGTTTTAGACTTATAAACGAGTGAGGTGATTCAGATTCGGTTAAAGCTCCTATAGGCATGCTTTCTATGCGTTTGTTGACTTTAGAACACATTTTATAGACATAGTAAAAATGCAGAAACCCTATAGGCATGACATCTAAATGCTGGATTTTATATAAACATGACATCTGATTGCGCTTGGTTATTAAGACCTATAAAGACGTTTGCCTAGTGAGAAGTGGATATGAAAGAATCAGAAAGGACCTATAGGCATATTCTCTACATGCATATGCATCCTATAGACATGGTATCTATACATGATAGTGCAGAAATCCTATAGACATGTTATCTACGTATGAGAATGCTGAAATTAGAAAATCCTATAGGCATGTTATCTACATGAAAGAATGCAGGATTCTTATAGGCATGTTATCTATGTGAAAGAATGCAGAAATTCCTATAGACATGGTATCTATATGAGAATGCTGAAATTAGAGATCCTATAGGCAGGTTACCTACGTATGGAAGTGCAGAAAATCAAAAACTCCTATAGGCAGGTTATCTACCCTTTGCATACATGGTTACCCTTCCCTTTTTCACTAAGCCAACCCCGAAAGTTTTATTACAAAGTTATTACAACCCAGAAAAGTAAAATAAAGAAAAATACATCATAAATTAGAAATTACAACCAAGGAGAGCCTGATTCAGACTTCCTGTCTGAAGTATGAAGTAAACCAACTCCAAAGATCAGATTTTAAAGCCTTTCTCTCATTTAGGGTGTGTCAGAGTTCCCTAAGAGCCTCACATGGACTCCGGGCAGTGCTTACACCCTAAATACATTACCAGACTAGGACATAGTGCAGTGTGGAAGGGCCAGCCTTCAAGTGTCCAAGTTCAGAGGGAACTCAAGGTCCTAAGGCAAGGCTCACAAGAGGGGGGCAGAACTTAGGAACTAAGAGAGAGTGCAAGTGTAGAAGTGGAATTCTGAAAGGGGAAAAGGAAGAGGGAAGCAATTCACATTAACACACATAGGGGACAGGGAATGGGGGAATTTGCAAGAGCAAAAGAAAAGAAGGCTGATGGGCACACCTAGCAATGGGATATGCTGGCACACCCTCCAGCCTGTTTATATAGAGGTTAAGAACTCATTGGGTCAAACTTAATTCGTGGACAACAATTCATGTTACCATGCCTTAAGCCACAACTCTCAGACACATAAGGGCAATAGGGTAGGGGAGCAAGGATTCATAATAGAAACAGACAGAAAGATATGAGCATACTTAATTTAAACAGAAACAGTAAAGTAGACATGGATAAAAGCTGTAAATGAACACATTGTGGTGATGCTGAAACTTAAATTAGGACATACTAGTTTCAAATAAACAAATAGAGAAAATGCAGTAGTCTTGTAAAAGCCACAGTGCAGACAAGAAAGAGAGTAAGAGTTCAGAAGAGATTGTGTGTGAAGTGGAGGATTGTTAAATCGTTTGTGATGTGTGTCAAAGAGTCGTGTATTTATAGTGTAAGAATCATGAGAAAATAAGGTAAGAAAATGGTTGAAGAACTGATTGTCAATCAATTACACAAGACTCCCTTTAATTAAGGGATTCAGATTCGAACGGGTAAAAACCAATTAAGGAAAGAAATTGAATAAACACTTTGTTCACAACATGCAATTAAGGGCACATACATAAAAAGGTTATTTAAGGACAAGGTTTTGAAGTACACGGTTTGTGCAAATAAAGTAAGAAGATCAATTAACCACCAGTAAATCAAATGGTCCGAGATTTTGTATGAATGAACCAAGTCAGAAGAAGTGAAGAAGGGTTTTACTTTGGTTGAGTAACAGAGAAAATCAGTAAACAATGGAAAGAAATCAATCAAGCTATATTCAGATGGAAGCTTGAACTAATTGCAAATTCGAAAACCATTTAGAGGGAAATTCATCATAAATAAAGAGCATGTGAGCATGAAAGAAGACTGGCATGTTACTGTAAAATCTATAGAGAAATCCAATGTAGAAGAGTTTTAGTAAAAAGGTCAAAATGACATGAAAACAAGGAAGCCCCTAACTCAATTCAGAGTCTTAAGTTGGTCTGAAAGAATTAGGGGTTTTGAAATAAAACCCTAGTTCAATCAAATCCCACAATCAAACTTGGCGGAATCCTCAAATTCTAGGGTTTCCACCTTGAAATAAGTACAAAGATGAGAAGGCAAGTAGTCGAAACAGGCTCAGAGGTTTCAGAACTGAAACCTCTTGCATGTTCCTTTCAGCAGCGGAAACTCATAAGAAAACATGAAAACAAAGTAATATGCAAACACAATAGAAGCATTCCAGGAAAAATAAAGGAAAAATACTGATAGGAACAGTAGAAGAAGCATGCTTAAAGAGGTTTTCTAGAAGAACTTTAACCGGGGCTCAGTAGAAGAAAAATAGTAAAACACTTAAGAACACAGTAGAAAAATATAGTAGGCGAGACATAGCAGAACATGGTAGAAAAGCATACACGAACATAGTACAGAAAACATAGTAGAAGAACATACGAGAACATGATAGAAGAAAAAGCACAAGAGCACAGTAAAAGCATACGAGATCATAATATAGGAAAGCACAGTAAGAGAAGCATATAAGAACATGATACAAGAACACAATAGAGACAAATACACACGAATGCCAAAGAAAAATCATAAAAACACTTAAACACTTTTCAGAAAACCCTAAATCGGAAAAGAAACGTTTTGAAAGTGATTTTTGAAAGAAAAGTTAGGGAAATCGTTTGAAAACTCAGGGAAAGCATAGATGCAGCACAGATCTAAAGAAATCGGAGAAAACATCGAAAGGTTAGGGTTTCAGAAGAACCCTAGAAATGAGAAAGGCTTTGAGAGGTCACCGATCCGCATCGGAGAGGTCAGAACCAGGCAGAAACAATCATGGTACGCCGGAGCAACGCCGGAGATGACACTGAGACCTCGAATCGACAGTGGTCTGGGTTCAACCCTTCATAGTCAGGCCTCGAATCTTCAGGTATCAGGCACGTAAGAGTACCAGGAGGTAGGTGTAAGACTCATATAGCTTTGATGGCCATAGATTCCGGTGGCTTTCAGGGCGGAGGTGGCTAGGGTTAGAAAAGGTTCGAGAGTGTTTGAGAGAGAGTAGGGTTTCAGAGGCAGCGGATAATTGAAAATGATTTAGGGTTGGGGGGTTTGGTAAATTAAAAAAGGAAAGAATACGTGTGAGCCGTTGATCTGTTAGATCAATGGCTGGGATTAAAAGAAGGGGTTCTGGCGGGTTATTTGAGTGGGTCAGGGGCGGGTAATTTAGGAATTGGGCCGGGTAATTTGGGATTGGGATTGGGTTTAATTGGGGGGTTGTTTTAGGCTAAAATTGAAATGGTTAGGGCTAGTATTTAAATAGCCATTTTTCCCTTTATTTTATAAAAATAGCAAAATCATTTTTGGAAACAAACTAATGGTACTAAATTAATTAATAATGTATAAATATTGAATTAAAAATACTGGAACCAATTTTACAATTATAAACGCAATTAATTCTTAAAATAGGATAATATTGCAATTACATGCAATTTAGCTTTAAAATACTAAATAAATTTGTAAAAAATATGCAAAAAAATTACCTTAGATATATTTTAGTATAAATATGAAAATACAATAAATGAATCACAAAAATGATCATTTGGGGAATAATTATTGATTTTATATTGATAAAATAGGGCAATAAATTGATTTAAAAAAAAAAATACCTAGGCATACGTATATATGCATACATATGCTATTTTGAAAGGTATTTTGCATATAAAAATATATGGGGAAAACTTGGGTATCAACAGCTGCACCTCTTTACCCGGGAAGGATGAAAGAGTTGTCGGGTAAAGATATGATGGCCAATTTGACCGAACGGAATGGTTTGATGAATTTGAATGTGCTCTGGTTCCTGAGCTGCCTACATATCCCTGTTCTTACAGGAATCAGGCCATATGTAGTTCAGGATCCGTCGGCGGAATATGCCGATGGAGGTTTTTTCAAGAACGGACGCAATATTCAGGTTGGGATGAGTGGTCAAGGTTTAGTAGGGCTGTGGGAACTAGAGCGGAATGCTCCTGCCGAGATGGCCGTTGCTTGCCGGTTTACCTGCAAATAAGTAATACAAGCGTATATTGTGAATAAATTTAAACATGATGCAAGTTCCCGTCGGACCATGAATGTTGTCTTTGGACGGTTAAGATGACATCCTTAGACCATGATATGCTGGGCCATGAAGCGTATAATAAAGGATTCGCAGGCTATGAAATGATGCTCTCGGGCTATAAGAATGATGCCTCCGAACTATGATGCCTTTGAATAATGATATGCAAGAGATTAAAAGGGGTCCTCGGGCCATGACATGACGTTCTCGGGCTACGGAAATGGTGCCTCCGAACAATGACGCCTTTGGACAGTTTGGCGATCTTTCAGCCAATGCAAGATGTAAATAAAGGGGGATATCGTTCAGCCGATGCTAGATGCAAGTAAAGGTGGCGATATTTCAGCCGATGCAAGATGTAAGTAAAGGTGGTGATCTTTCAGCCGATGCAAGATGTAAGTAAAGGTGGCGATCTTTCAGCCGATGCAGGTGTAAATAAAGTGGCGATGTTTCAGTCGATGCAAGAAGTAAATAAAGTGGTGATATTTCAGCCATGCAAGATGTAAATAAAGGTGGCAATATTTCATCCATGCAGATGGAGGTAGAGCTTAACCTTGGAAGGCAGAACGGTAGCCTTATGCAATGTAGAAATGCAGATGGAGACAGTGCTTAGTCCTGGAAGGCAAAATGGTAGCCTTATGCAATGCAAAAATGCAGATGGAGACAGTGCTTACTATCGGAAGGCAGAATGGTAGCCTTATGCAATGCAAGAATGCAGATGGAGACAGTGCTTAGTCTCGGAAGGCGGAATGGTAGCCTTATGTAATGCAATAATGCAGATGGAGGCAGTGCTTAGTCTCGGAAGGCAGAATGGAAGCCTTATGCAATGCAGGAATGCAGATAGAGACAATGCTTAGTCTCGAAAGGCAGAATGGTAGCCTTATGCAATGCAGGAATGCAGATAGAGACAGTGCTTAGTCTCGGAAGGCAGAATGGTAGCCTTATACAGTGATAAAAAGGCGCATAGTAATAAAATTTCTTTGCTGATAGTTGATAGCTGATTGTGATATTGTGGCTGCTGGGGATATCGCGTGCAGATAGCAACTATGAATAGGTGTGACGGTTCAGAGAGTTGTATTCCTGAACAGTATGAATGTATAATATATTCGATGATTTTGTGACTTGGATGCCTGCATCCAAAGAAAAATCGTGAGTTCTATAAAGGGGAAAGGTTAGTTCGTGTCCCCACTGACTTTGCTTGACCTGTTCTCTTTGATCTGATGATATGGTGTGTATCATTGGGGTAGCGTTGCTAAACAAAGCAATTTTGGTAACAGACATGCATGAGTTTGTAAAAATATGACATGAGTATATATTTAAGAAACACTTTTTTTTAGATGAACCGACAACTGTGACATGGTTCAGGACATTGCAACCTCTCTCACTTCGAAATTTTGAGGGTCCTCCTCAAAATTGCATGCGATGATCGGCTGAAGTTACTTCAGAATTTTGAGGGTCCTTCTCAAAATTCTGTCCCAGTTTCCAGTTGCGGGGGGGGGGGGGGGGGTGGG
>NC_032000.1:49625000-49634701 GCF_001879085.1 Nicotiana attenuata | reverse complement strand
GGGGGGGGATGAAAATTTTATTGAATTGTGACCGAACCCATAAGGCTGCCTACGTATCCCCTCTTAAACGGGAATCAGGTCAGACGTAGTTCAAAATTACATCATATAGGAAAACATAAGATTACGCATAGTAGCTCTTGACTGCATCTGAATTGATTGGTTTTGGCCAGACTTCTCCATCCATTTCTGCAAGTATAAGGGCTCCTCCTGTTAGAACCCGATGAACCATGTATGGACCCTGCCAGCTGGGAGAGAATTTCCCTTTGGCCTTATCTTGATGCGGGAAAATTTTCTTTAACACCAGCTGCCCCGGTGTGAATCGTCTTGGCTTGACTCTCTTGTTAAAGGCTCTGGACATTCTGTTATAATAAAGCTGACCGTGGCAAACTGCATTCATTCTCTTCCCATCTATAAGAGCCAGTTGTTCGTAGCGGCTTCGCACCCATTCTGCGTCATCGAGCTCAGCTTCTTGTATGATCCTTAAGGAAGGAATTTCTACTTCGGCGGGAATAACTGCCTCTGTACCATAAACCAACATATAGGGAATTGCCCTAGTTGATGTGCGGACTGTGGTGCGATACCCCAATAGAGCGAATGATAGCTTTTCATGCCATTGCTTATGCTTCTCGATCAGTTTCCTCAATATTTTCTTGATGTTTTTGTTGGCGGCTTCTACGGCTCCATTCATCTGAGGTCTGTAGGTTATGGAATTCTTGTGTCTGATCTTGAAGGTCTCACACATAGCTTTCATCAAGTCACTATTGAGGTTGGAGCCATTATCAGTAATGATTGACTCCGGGATCCCGAACCGACAAACAATACGGTCGCGGACAAAGTCTGCCATGACTTTCTTAGTCACTGCTTTGTAAGACGCTGCTTCGACCCATTTAGTATAATAGTCAATTGCCACGAGGATGAATCTGTGCCCGTTGGAAGCGGCTGGCTCGATTGGACCAATAACATCCATTCCTCAAGCGGCGAAAGGCCATGGTGAGCATGTTGCATTAAGCTCATTTGGTGGTATCTTTATCATGTCTGCATGTATCTGGCAGCGGTGGCATTTCCGGACGTACTACATGCAGTCCGTCTCCATAGTCATCCAAAAGTAACCAGCCCGGAGTATCTTCTTGGCTAAGACAAAACCGTTCATATGTGGACCACAGGTTCCGCCATGAATTTCCTCTAGCAGTTTAGATGCCTCCTTCGCGTCGACACACCTTAGTAATCCAAAATTCGGAGTCCTCCTATACAGGATTTCTCCGCTGTGAAAGAAATTGTTGGACAATCTTCGAAGTGTGCGCTTCTGAGTAGTGTTTGCAAACTCTGGATATTCTCCTTTTGCCAAATATTCCTTGATGTCATGAAACCAAGGTTTTCCATCTGCTTCTGCTTCGATATGATCATAATAAGCTGGCTGATTATGGATTTTCACAGGAATATGATTAATGAAGTTCGTATCTGGATGTTGTATCATGGACGATAGGGTAGCCAATGCATCGGCAAACTCATTCTGGACTCTGGGAGCATGCTGGAACTCTGTCTTTGTGAACCTCTTTCTCAACTCCTGTACATGGTTCAGATAAGGGAGTATCTTGGAATTCTTGGTCGCCCATTCTCCTCGTACCTGATGTATGAGTAGGTCTGAGTCCCCAATTACTAGCAACTCTTGGATGTTCATGTCAATGGCCATCTTGAGCCCTAAGATGCAGGCTTCGTATTCAGCCATATTGTTGGTGCACGGGAACTTGAGCTTGGCAGACACCGGATAATGCTGACCGGTTTCTGATATTAGGACCGCTCCTATGCCAACTCCTTTGAAATTTGCTGTTCCGTCGAAAAACATTCTCCAACCGTCATAGGATTCTACAATGTCTTCCCCTATGAATGATACCTCTTCATCAGGAAAATACGTTTTCAGGGGTTCGTATTCTCCATCTACGGGGTTTTCCGCAAGGTGATCTGCTAGTGCCTGTCCCTTGACTGCTTTCTGAGTTACGTAGACAATGTCGAATTCACTCAACAGGATCTGCCACTTGGCGAGCTTGCCAGTGGGCATGGGCTTCTGAATGATGTATTTCAAAGGATCCATCCTTGATATGAGATATGTAGTATAGGCACAGAAGTAGTGCCTCAGCTTCTGGGCTACCCAAGTTAAAACACAACAGGTGCGTTCTAACAGAGAATACCGGGCCTCATATGGAGTGAACTTTTTGCTAAGGTAGTAAATGGCCTGTTCTTTCTTTTCTGTCTCATCATGATGCCCCAGGACGCAACCGAAGGCACCATCCAACACTGCGATGTAGAGTAGCAGAGGTCTCCCTGGTTCAGGCGGGACCAAGACTGGTGGCGTTGACAAGTATTCCTTAATATTCTGTCAAAAGCTTTCTGGCAGTCATCAGTCCATTCGGTGGCGGCATCCTTCTTCAACATCTTGAAGATTGGCTCAACGATAACTGTAGACTGTGCTATGAACCGACTGATGTAGTTAAGTCTCCCCAAGAAACTCATCACGTCCGTCTTGTTCTTTGGTGGCGGTAGTTCTTGAATGGCTTTGACTTTTGATGGATTCAGTTCTATTCCTCGGCAGATCACAATAAACCCAAGCAATTTTTCAGCTGGAACCCCTAACGCACACTTTGCGAGATTCAGTTTTAGGTTGTATCTTCTCAGTCTGTTGAAAAACTTCCTCAGATCTTCCATGTGATCAGTGGCTTTCTTGGACTTGATGATGACATCATCTACATATACTTCGATCTCCTTGTGTATCATATCATGGAAAATGGTAGTCATGGCCCTCATATAGGTGGCCCCTGCATTCTTTAACCCAAACAGCATCATCTTGTAGCAGTACATTCCCCACGGCGTAATGAAAGCCGTTTTCTCTGTATCTTCTTCGTCCATCCAGATCTGATGATAACCAGCGAAACAATCCACAAATGACTGCAGCTCATGCTTGGCGCAGTTGTCGATCAGGATGTGTATGCTTGGCAAGGGGAAGTCGTCTTTTGGACTGGCCCAGTTGAGATCCCGGTAGTCGACACAGACTCTAACCTTCCCGTCCTTCTTCGGTACTGGCACAATGTTGGCTAACCACGTTGGATATTCCACTACCCTAATAACCTTAGCTTTGACCTGCTTAGTGACTTCTTCCTTGATTTTCAAACTCATGTCTGGCTTGAACTTTGTGAGCTTCTATTTTACTGGCGGACATGTCAGATCAGTTGGCAGTTTGTGAGCCACAATAGATGTACTCAGACCAGTCATGTTGTCGTACGACCAGGAGAATATGTCCTCATATTCTCTTAGAAACTCTGTGTATTCTTCCTTTTCTGATGGTGACAAATGAACGCTGATTCGTGTTTCTTTGATGTTTTCTGCATCTCCCAGGTTAACAATCTCAGTCTCGTCCAGGTTGGACTTAGGTCTGTTCTCAAAATTCTCAACTTCTTTAACGATCCCTTCCGGTATGTCATCTTTCTCTGAATCTATGTCCGTTTGTTGCGTTGTCTCGTTGCATGTCACAGTCATTGGTTCATCAAGATAAGTAATAGTAATGCTGTATGAGTAAAGTGATGAGAGAAAATAATAAGAGTAAGATTTATAAGAAAACTGAAATGCTTTGATAAATTCCATAACTGTTTTTGAACATTGGAGCTCTTTCTTGCAAAAAATTAAAATGCGAAAGGAAAGTAAACTAGTAATGTAAAATAGTGCATGATGCTTGTTCAGCCTTGCTACCCTGAGGCTCGCCGGGCTTTGGTGGTTCTGATAGTCCAGTTATTGAGGCATGCTCCTCTGCTTACAGCTTGTATGGAAGGGCCTTCCTCCCCCTCCTCGAAAACGACACAACAATCCATATTATCGTCTTCCAAGACCAAATTCTTGACTTCTGCCAGTGCTTCTTCTTCTTCTGACTCATAGATAACTTCGGCCGGTTGGAAAGTATGCTCCAAACGGGGTATTGGCTGCTCTAAAGGATAGTAAGGACCGCGCCATGGTGGCGACCAGTCGTTGAATTCTTTCCAGGTATACCCTAATCCGAAAGTGGTGCCATGTTTCTTGAGCTTGATGGACTTAGCGATTCCTTGGAGGTTTTTGCCAAGTCCCTTGCTAGGTTCATACCCGCTCTAGTTTAATATGCTTTCAATCTTGTTATCCTACCATTTGTCTTTATCAACAGCGTTGACTCGCTCGATGTGGTGGTAAGTTTCCCCGCCTATCCTTCTTCTTCCTCCAATTGCCGGAATGGTCTGGCGACTGTATATGGGATTGTTACCGTCACCGTGAATGATCACCTCTTGGTGATTCCACTCAAACTTCACTGCCTGGTGTAGTGTTGATGCTACGGCCCCAGCGGTATGAATCCAGGGTCGTCCCAACAACAGATTGTAAGATGCCGGCACGTCTATCACTTGAAAATCAACATCAAACCAGGTAGGCCCCATTTGAAAACACAAGCTAGTTTCCCCAATAGTAGACCTTTGGGATCCGTCGAAAGCTTTGACGTTGATGGCCTCGTCCTTGATCTCATGCAGCCCCTTTCCTAATGTCCTGAGTGTTACCAGCGGGCAAATGTTGAGGCTGGATCCTCCGTCAATCAGGATTCTGGTGATAAAATAATTTTCGCACTGTACGGTGATGTGCAATGCCTTGTTGTGACTCAACCCTTCTGGCGGCAGCTCATCTTCGTGGAAAGTGATCTTGTGACTTTCCAATACCCGGCCCACCATATTCTCCGCCAGTGATGTTACTTGGTATATATGCCTCGCTCAGCACTCTTAACAAGGCATTCTTGTGTGCATCAGAACTTTGTAGCAAGGCGAGGATAGAAATCCGTGCCGATGTTTTGTTCAGCTGATCAATGACTGAGTATTCTTTGGCTTGTATCTGTCTCCAGTAGTCGTCGGCACCAGTTTCAGTGATGGTTGGCCGACTAGAGGCCTGCTTGCTTGACTCAGCCAGATGTTCCGGGGTGTAAACTCTACCAGTTCTCGTCATACCCTGTGCTGCAATAGCTTCCCCGAACTTGACCTTTCCCTTTCTTCTAGACTCGGCTGTGTAGTCCCATGGTATAGCCTTCGTATGGAATGGTGTTATGGCTGACATTGCCATTGGAATTGGCGTGGCTATCTCTACCCCGAACGGAGCAGGCCCCTTAGGTGGTAACATTGCAACTTCAAAGGGTGTAGGTGTGTTTGCTGGTGACATAAACTCATCCTCAATTGGTGCTGGCACCTTTGCAGAGGTTGGTGCTTCAAACTCGAGTGGCATGGACATGTCTACCTCGGCGTCCTCAGAAGGCTGAATCTGGACCACAATCGGATTGAGGGTGACTACTGGCTTCTTTGGATCGTCGCCTTCTATGATTAAACCGATTGATCCCTTGGGGTCCCAGTCATCCTCTATCTCGATCATGTGAACACTTCCGCCCTTATGGTTTGGCAGAGGGTTATTGCGGACATTTGGAGCAGGCTCCTTTGCTACAATGATCTTGTTGTCAATCAAAGTCTGGATTTTATCCTTCAGAGAGCGGCATTCATCAATGGTATGTCCTTTCATGCCGGAATGGTATGCACAGATTTATTTGGATTGACCCACTGCGAAGGGTTTTCTGGGGTTATGGCAGGGATAGGGTTGACATAACCAGCAGTTTTGAGCCTTTCGTATAGCTGGTCAATTGGTTCAGCAATGGCGGTATACTGTTTGGGAGGTCTGCGGTCAAAATTTGGTCGAGGTCTAGGGAAGTTTTGACGTGGGGGAGGTGATTGATAGTGGGATGGTTGGGTGTTGTAGGCTTGGTAAACATGTGCTGGTTGGGAGTATTTGGGTGAAGTGGGCTGATATGGGGGAGGTGATTGATAAGTGAGTGTTGGAGTTTGGTAAGAGGGTGAGGGTGCTTGGTAGTTTGGGGTAGGTTGATATGTGGGTGGAGGCATTGGATAGGTTTGGTATTTGATAGGGGATTTGGTCCTCTGTGCAACCATTACAGCACCTACGTCCCTTTTCTTGGACGTACCACCGTATTGTAAAGCCTTATTGGTAGCTTGCAATGCTTCAAAGTTCGTAACCATACCACTCTTGATGCCTTCTTCGATCCTTTCTTCTAGCTTGATGATGTCAGAAAATTTGTGATTCTCGATTAGTATCAGCCTCTCATAATACTGTGGGTCTTGGGCCCGAACGAAAATTTGTTCATTTTCTCTTCTTCCAAAGCAGGCCTAACCTTAGCAGCTTCTGACCTCCATCGAGTAGCATACTCACGGAAGGTCTCCGTGGGTTTCTTCTTCAAGTTTTGATATAGAACACATCTGGTGCATTCTCTGTGTTGAACCTGAATCTGTCCATAAAATCGGACGCCATGCTTGCCCAGTTTGACCACTTCTTTGGATCCTGGCTAATGTACCAAGATAAAGTGTCTCCCTTCAGGCTTCTCATGAAAATCTTCATGTGGATTTTCTCGTCTTTTCCTACTCCGACCAGCTTGTCGCAGTATGTTCTCAAGTGGACCCTTGGATCTCCTGTACCATCAAACATCTCGAACTTGGGAGGTTTGTACCCCTCGGGCAGTTCGACATCGGGTTGTATGCAATGATTTTCATAGTTTAGCCCCTCAATTCCCTTACTACCTTCAACGCCTTGAATTCTGCTAGTCAACTTCTTAAGCTCTTTGGCCAGATTTCTGATGCGCAAGTCCTTATTCTCGGTCTCGGGTGTGCTTGAGATGGGTTGGGTGGAGTGTGGCACAGTCTCCACGTAGATAGGGGTATTATGTTGGGTGTGGCAGTGGTCGTTTGTGGAGTTCTGGAGTTCTGGGATGAGCAGTGGGGTGTTATTTGAGGTATGGCAAGTATTGCAGTGGTGGTGATGAGTGGGATGGTTTTGTTGCTTTGGGATGTTTTGTGGAGGTACAGGATTCTGAGTATTTGGGAAAGTAACCTCTTGAGTGGTGAGGGAAAATGATAGATTCGCCAAATTCCGGACTTGATCAAGTTCTTCCTGAAACTTCAATAGCTTTTGTTCTAGTTGGGATGCATTTTCCTTGGGGACCAGAGTACCATGAGTGACCTCTACCCGTTCAGCTGAGTTGTTCGAATCTTCCATTTTTCCTTTGTTTTTGTGTCTGACAGGACTAGGAAGATGAGTAAGTGGAGGGCCCCTGGATCTAGTAAAATATAATGATGTTGCTAGAGTTCACGAACTAACCTTTGGGGAGGGGGAATAAACAAAAAGTAAAACAAAAGGGTAACAAGTCAGTAAGGATTATATAAAAAAATATTGCAATATTTAAACACGTAGTGCGGAAATATAAAGCGCGTCCTAATTTTGGGGACCTTGTTGTGCCCGAGGTAGGCCTAGCGACAAGTTAAGTTGGAGAACTTAGAATGCTAAATGCCTCATTTCATTGATAAAAGGTAGACGAATCCCAAAACGACACTAAATAACAAGAAAATAAAAAGTCACTAATGGCCATCGGCCTTATTACATCTCATAAAGCGAAAAAATGAAAATTCCTGTCTATTTGGTCCCGGAGGAACCTTCCCCAGACTCGGCATTGGTGGTTTTGTCGAACAGCTCTCCCAGCTCGCGCAGTCCTAGTAGCAGGTAAGCTCTGGCCAGATGTCCGCCTTCATTTCCTTCAGCATTCCGGCAATATTCGACCCTCTTCAGAAACTTCTTTTCCAACTCTACTATACCTCGCTCCAAATAGACCGATCGCTTGTTGGCGCTGACAGCCATATCGTTCCACTCTTCAATTAGTTTTTGATTGGCTTTCTGTATTTCGCGGTGCTCGCTTTCACATTCCCGAATCCTCTTGCGCAGTTGGTTGTACTTGACCTGTGCTTTAGCCTTTTCATCGATGATCCTGTGACCTCGAACAAACCCGAGTTGACCCAGACCATTGTGATTGTCCTCCAGCCAGCCTGAATAGTGTGGGTTTCAACCAACACGGTATCTGTCTGGTTCGATGGTGTCCATTCCCATGGCGATCTTGCACTACCACATATGTTGAGCTTGGCACTTGTAAGGACTATCGTCAGCCTGGAAGTCAGCTCGGAAATGACTCATCTTGTCGACCCTTGGTATAACCTGCTTCCTACCAGCCTGTCTCATAACTCGGAGAGGGACATAAGGGTAGGCTCCCCTCAGACCGATCAATATCAGAAATGGCGCATCCCTGGATCGAATGATGAATTCTTCAGTAGGGAACCACTCGAACATCCATTGTACCCGGTCTTCAATCAAATTATCAAAGAGTTCGACCCATTCTCTAGCATTCTCCGGTTGGGCGAACATGTTGGGCATGTAATTTAGTCGCTTTGGGTGATGAAAGGCGATATGATCGTCCCAGTCTCTTCGATGGATTTCCTATCGGTACTCACCCTTTTGGAGATGTTCCATGAGCCATAGTTGAAGTAGAAGATTACAACCCTCGAAATGTTTGGCTACCTGTTGACACCTTTCTAGGGCTCGGTATATCTCTGCAATGATCATTGGCACAAGAGTAAACGATTGTCCGTCAATTCCTTCCATTAGAGTTTTGGTGACCATAGCTAGCCTGGTATGGATTCTTGCTTTCTTCATTGGAAATACTATCATCCCCAAGATACAGAACATGAAGACAAATACCCTTCGGTGAATATGCTCCAATGATGTAAGGGCGAACTCATCAGGATAAGTACGGTAAGATTTGTTGTGGTCGTACCTCTCGTACAAATAGTCAAAGGGAATGTATGATTATTTCAAACATGTCAAGTCTGGATTATTCTTTAGACCCGTCATTTTGAGAAAACCTCTACCTTTGCGATTTTCTGGATTAACAAACCCGGAGTTTCCTACGGCATTCCAGCCAGTCCTCCTATTTCTTCGAGCAGGGGTGTCATCTCAATGTCTCCGAAGCGGAACACAGACCTATCATAATCCCAGAATAGGGTAGCAGCCTCTATGATTTTGTTGTTGGGTTGAATTTCCAAGAGAGAAGGTAGGTATCCCAGGTATTTCCGGACAAGAGTCTGATCGCTGGAATGAAGATCCTTCCACCAGCTTAGCAGTTTGGGCGGATGTGGGTGGCCATACCGAATCTAGGGACTTCATGCCTCATATTTCTGCAAGACAAAAGGTTAGGCCCTTACCCCCACCAAACTCGACTATTTAATATCAATAATTGGCATAAAAGAATTTTAGTTCTCCAAATAAATGCACAAAACGTGGTAGTGTCCGTTTGGGTTTTGGGAAAACCCGGTGGACTTTGGACAAGGCTATCTTAAAGAGTCATGATGCGGACAACATAACTGACTCGGCTAGGATTGACCATGATGCATGAACAATTAAACAGAGTAAGGTTTCTATGGGGTATTAGACTGGTACCCTTGAGCGGACAACTCAAGAGGGAAAGGCGCGGAACCGTCGACTACACCGTTGATCGACTGGTTTCACCGCAAATATGCCTTTGTCGGAGTTAGGGGTGATAATATCGGAAAGGTGCAAACACTCATTATAAACGTTGCTATGGTATTTTGTTTGGCACGAGTGAAATATGATGTTGAAAACATTCTATGCGGTAATTAAACAAGTTGTCATGTATTTGCACGTTCAAAAGCAATAATTACACAATTCCTCATATTTAAAATGTAAGTAAGGAAAGCAGTAAGGAAGTAGTAAGAAATAAGGAAAGAACAAAGAAACTAAGTCAGTTCTGTCAG
>NC_032000.1:49441489-49443910 GCF_001879085.1 Nicotiana attenuata | reverse complement strand
TGTTAGACTTGAGACCCTCTTCCACCATACTTCGCATTTTCACGACCTCGTTGAAAGTTTTTCCGACTACTGACACCAGATGACCATAATAGGTTGGCTCCAAAGCCTGTAGGAAATAATCAACCATCTCGTTCTCTTTCATTGGAGGATCGACTCTTGCCGCCTGCTCTCTCCACCGAAAACCATACTCTCTGAAGCTTTCTCCAGGCTTCTTCTCAATTTTAGTTAGTGACAGACGGTCCTGGACAATTTCGAGATTGTACTGAAAATGACATGCAAATGCTTGGGCCAGGACGTCCCAAGTGTACCATCGAGCATGATCCTGTCGTGTGTAACACTCCAAAGCTGCTCCACTTAGACTTTGACTAAAGTAAGTCATCAATAACTCGTCCCTTCCTCCAGCTCCTCTCATCTTACTGCAGAACCCCCTTAAGTGGGCCACCGGATCACCATGGCCATCATATAGGTCAAACTTAGGCAGTTTGAATCCTGCTGGCAACTGGACATCAGGAAACAGGCACAGGTCCTTGTAAGCTACACTCACTTGTCCTCCGAGCCCCTGCATATTTCGGAATGACTGTTCTAAGCTCTTAACCTTCCGTATCATTTCCTCTTGCTCAGGGTTTTTGGGAGGCTTTTCTTCCTCAGCTGAGAGATCAAGACGGGGAGTGTAAGGGCATGGCTCTGGTGGTTTGAAAGTGGCTTCGGGTGGGTAGTACTGGTTATCATGAGTTTGGAACAAAGGTTCGCTAGAAGACCTGTGTAGTGTGGCAGGTGGGGGAGCCACAAACACAGGAGTAGTTGGTGGTGGAGGGCATGGAATTTGTTTGGGCAGTGGAGGTGGTGGGGTTCGAGAGGTGGTTCCGTAGTACTGCTGGTAAGTAGGGAAAGCAGGAGATGAGTTCACTGTGGGAGGATCTTGAGGTTGAGCTAGTGGTGGGAGGTAGGTGGGGTTAGCAGGATAGGTTGGTGGTAGATGTCCCTTCGACCAGGCCTGGTACATCTCGGCCATTTGTTGCTTCAATTTATACATCTCCTCCTTCATTGCATTAACGTCCACTACTTCCTCCTCCCTAGATGGGTCGACAATGCTTGCTTCCAATTCCTGGTTGACCATGTTTGACTTATCCTTAGAGCGGGTGTTGTAGGGATGGGTTGCCAGAATGCCAGTCAACTTAACCACTTGCCTGGACTCATCAACAACAACTTTGTTAGCGGCTAGGGCATTAACAGATAGATAACCGCACATTGAGGGGTGAATGCACCTAAGCAGTTAACTATTTCTATTATGCCTTTGCTCAGACACATGCGTCATCCCGGCTTTCCATTTCCTTCACTTGCCAATTGCAAACTTTCTCTTCTCCTTTCTTTTTCCCTTTTTCTCCTTGGTTTTCCTTGTTCCTAACCGCTCTTTTCCTCAAAATTATTTTTTCCACTCTTTTCCTGCTCTCTTTGTTTTGCTTTCCCTCTTTTTTTTTTCTGTCCTTTCTCATGTTTTCATCCTTTTCATTATTATTACGGTCGAATCCTATTGAGATTGCCTACGTATCATGACCCCGCGTGAATCAGACCAAGCGTAGTTCTTGCAAATAAATGCGAATAATAAATGCAAGAAATAAAGAAATAATTTTTCGGGAATTTTTCAAATTTTCATTAATAACAACTGCGATTACAAAGCTACCAAACTATTTGTTGTTCTTTTTATCAAAAAGGAAAATACAAAACCAGACTCGATTATCTAGGAATACATCAAAGCTTCAAATCCTGGGGCCCGCGGGGCATCTCTCGGCATCGCCGCGGGCCTGCGTGCGAGACCCTTTTGCAACTGATCTAGATCATTCATGACCTGGCGAACGAATATCATCACGGAATCAAAGAACGTGGAACGACCCATCCGCTCACCAGCTTGGCACTTCATGACAATGTAGTTGGCAATGTTTCTGATTCTTTCTCTGATTTGGCCCTTTTCTTGGAGTAGCCGACTTATCTGTTGGGTACGAGCCTCTAGTACCTGAGAATCCTGGAGGTGAAGGTCTTGTAACAATTTTATTTCCTTTTCCATCTCAGCGATTAACCCATAACACCGTTCTCTCTCGGCCCGAAATTCTTTGTCCTGCCGAGCTGCCTTTTCTTCAAGAGTATTCATTTTTCTTTTCATGTTAGCAATGGTTCCCTCATAGTTCCTCTTCATTTGTTGTACAAACTGGGCCCTTTCCTCGGTCTTCTTTGCCCATTGTGCCCGAAGTTTTGCCACGTTTCCCTCGGATTTTTCCAATTCCTCCTGACAGTCCAAAACTTGTTTCTTCAAACCTTTTATCAATCTCTCGTCGGATAGACTTCTTTCCCGATTCCTGGCATCTATTTTCATTTGCTGAATTTGGGCTTTGAGAGCTTCATTCTCCTGGGCCAATTTCTTCTTAT
>NC_032000.1:49426890-49438329 GCF_001879085.1 Nicotiana attenuata | reverse complement strand
AAATGCACACCCGTTTTTAGGAAGGTAAGATTATTAGAAAGCGCGCCTAAAGCGACTAACGTGTTGTCAACTTCGCGGGAGGCCGTGAAAATTCGCTAAACGGCACGTCCCGAATTCTAAGTATTTTAGTATAAGCATTTAAAGAGGGCCACGCAATTTATGCATTTTATTTGGTGCGGCGCACCTAGTTTTTATTTCAAAGGCCAACCTAAAGGAACTACGATTTTCTATTAATTATTGTCTCTAAGAACGCCTTAATTGCTTAGCATTATTAATTACTATTATTAAAAAGCAATCAAGGAATCTGGGTCTCAGGTTCAAGTCCACACTTGAACAAGAGGGAAACCTCTTAATTCAAACGTGCTACTTAACCTGGAAGGCCCAAAATTGCACCGTAGAATTTAACCAATAATCCAAGACAAATTTCAAATTCTTTAGCAGATTGGGCCTAAAAACTGGCCCAGATATGAGGCAATTCAGTCATATAGCTGGACAGACCACCTCAATGAAATATTCAAACTTTGGGCCAAAAATGAGCCCAATTCAAAGCGAGGGGAGAATGTTCAGGGATAGGAATCTGGCTATTTTCAGCTGGGCCTACGTTAAGCCCTATGTACCAAAAGGAAAATTCAATTACCAATCATTCAAGTTCTATAGCCCAAATTAACTAAGCTAACAAACTTGGTTCAATAGGCATTTTGAGATTCAAGTTCTGTTAATTTCGGCCAACGCTTTAAAATTTAAGTATACTAACATTTGAATAAGACGTAAACATTAGGCGTGGGTGACGAATGAATAGTTTTCAGATTCAATGTGTAAGCCTATGTCACACTTTTAATCACAATTTCAACTGACTCATGCATTAACATTCAGGGAGAAGATCTGATGAATCCTGTTTGAGATAACACATCACGCATAACAGGTAGGATCCATGAACAACCTGATAAACTAATAGCTATTCAACTAGAATTCCAACAGTGCTTCTAATTTCTGGTTTCGAACTAGCTAGTCACCTACTTAATGATGCTGAATTAATACAACTGAATACAAACTCATATAATTATGAGATTGTTTAAAAACAGTCCAGCAATCCATTATACAAATAAGTACTTGTTCAAACGAGCAACACAGCTAAGTATTAAAGCTAATAACAATTCTAGGAAAATTCATGTGAGAACTAAGCATTTCTTCATCATTTGAATCCACAGGTTGTTCATACACATTGAGTTAAACTTCCAGATCACTGGAGACAAGAAAGTGTACCTGGAAGCAAAATGAAAGGTAAGAGACGAGGAGAATCAACAACAGTAATGAGATGGTCAAACAGCAGCTCAGAGTCAAGTTCACAGCCCCACAAATAATATCAAAATCAGCCCAGAAATGAATTGCGGAAGCACGACACCAACAAACAACCAAACGAGCTTGATTTAACCAAAACGAAGTTGAAATTGAACCCAGAAACAAACTCTGACACTTCAGCAGTTGAGCACAAGGACTTTCAAGCCCTTCCCCTCTTTAAACTAATCTAGAAACTTGAAACAGTTGCTAAAACTCGAAATTGATCTAAGAAACTCAATGTAGCAGTATTTGTTTTTGGTTTTCTGTTGCCTTTTTTTGTATTTTTGAAGAACTAAGTTATATAATGAAATTCCTAACTCTAAATTTCAGATCTGGTTTTTGAATTTGAAATTCAAATTTTTCAGCTTCTAAAAAACCCCGAATGAAGGCAGAATGCATGCCTTTTATAGGCAAACTTGAGGGTTCTCTCCGATTTTTTGCTTTACGCCCCCTAGTCCCTCTTTTTTTTGTTTTTCAGTTTTACCCAAGTAGTCCCTTATTTTCTGACTTCTTTCTCAAGTTACTGCATTAGGTTTCTTGAAATTCTACTTTGAACCCTATCTTGAAGACTCTAGGTGTTTCTAACTAACAGATTCTTTAGGTAAAACACCTAAACTACCCTCAATTTGGATTCTAAATTACTACCATATCCAAACCAAACCCCAGCCCCCTTTTACTTTGGCCAAACTAACCATGGTTAATTAACTACAAGACTAGAAACTAATCAGCTATAACCAAACAATGATTAAAATCTGAACTAACTAATCTAGCTAATCAAACGGAAATTTAACTCTATATAATAGGAATTCTAAGACTAAGTGTACCATTAAACTAATACAACAGTAAACTAATCAATTAAAATCAAACAAACAAAGCTGAAACTAACAAAATCAGAAAATGCAAAGCAATAGTTAAACATGAAATCCTACTGTTGCAATCAAATCAAACGATCAAATTACTAACAATAAAACAAAACCAAACTATATGATTATGAAAAGAATCAGAACCCTAAATCGAAACCCTAACTCAACACAAAAATAAAAAGAAGTTCTGAGTAAAATAGAATAAAAATAAAGTAAAAAAAAATAAAAATCATGGATGAAACAGAAAAGAAAGTAAGAATGAAATACCTCGGAATTTAGTAACTCAAACTCGAACAATGGCGGCTTTCTTGGCATTATTTGGATTAAAACTGTCTTTAATCATGTGTTTTCATGAGAAAGCACATGATTAAAGGCTATTATAGCCCAAAATCAATAAATCCCCAAACATTAAGAAATTAGGGTTTTCGGCCAAAATTCGATCTGAGATTCGAACCAAACGGGGATGATTCGAAGGCTAAGGGTTGTGGATTTGGGATGAGGGGTGTAAGGAGATCATGTGGTGTTAATTTGGCGAAGTTTGGAGGTGGTGGTGTTTTGGCCGGATTTTCAAATCAATATTCGAGAATTTCTACTGAGATCTGAGGGTCGGGGTTTGGGGATTTAGAGAGAGGAGGGTGAGAGGATGTTGTGGTATAAATTTGGGGCTATTTTGAGAATCGCCGCCGGCGGAGGCGATTTCCGGCCGGCGGCGGGCAGCGGAAGGCGGAGGACGGTGGTGGAAAATAGGGCGGCTAGGTTTTTTTGGGTCTCTAGGGTTTGGGGTGAGAGACGGGTGATGATGGGGTAGGGGGTGCGTTTGGACATATATATATTAACTTGACCCCAGTTCCTGGCCGTTGGATCAAGGATCCTCGACGGCCAGGATCTAGCGTGACAAAACGACGCCGTTTCGATTTTGAAAATGGGGGGACCGGGTGGCTTTGTGGATTGGGCTGGTTTAGAAGTGGGTTTGGGGTTTGGGCTTGAGTTATATATCAGATATTGGCCCGAAAGGTGGCCTGACCCCTTTTCTTCATTTCAATTTTTTTTATTTGTTTTCTTCTTCTTTTTTTTTTTTCAATTCTTTGAATTTTGCAAATTTAAAAGTAGCCAAAACCTGATTTAATTCTAAAATGAGACTAATTAAATTTTCTAAAATTAACTAGATCCTAACTTTAAGAGGAAAATTAAACAAAAGTGAAATTAAAGGAACAAAAAAAATGTAAAAGGATTATTTTGTTATTTTCTCTTATTTTCAACGATGTTTAATTAATCTAAAAATCTAGAATTAGGTCCTAAATGCAAGTATGCAATTTTTTATAATTTTTCATTTTTTATGACACCAAAAAAAATGCACACAAAATGCAAACAAAGCACAAACTCATGCAATTAATTCCTAAAATTCAAATACTAAAAGAAAAATTCTAATTTTAATAAATTCTATAGGAGTAATTTAAGCATGGCAAAAATCACGTGCTCACAGTGGCGACCGGAGACGCACACTTTCCACCTGCCCATTGGCGAGGCCACCATCACGCTTCAGGATGTTCAGGTTTTATATGTGCTGCCTGCTGATGGACTGGCCGTTGCACTGCCTCGGTATATGAGATCTATGACGCGTGCCCAGTATTTGGACTTTCTGCCGTAGTTCACTGGTTTCAGGCCACAGGGTGAGGCTACAGCTTCAGGGGCAGTCGCATTTCTGTGACAGCTATTAGACAGCATTTCGAGGTATTGCACCCCGACATCACCGGCGAGACAGAGGATCTACATATTCACCGGTACACGAGGTTGGCGCTGCTCCTTCTTTTTGGGGGTGTCTTGTTCCCGAACACTTCGGGAAATCTAGTGAGTATGCGATTTCTACATCATCTTCAGCAGCTAGATGAGTTACCCCAGTACAGTTGGGGTGCTGCTGTTCTCGCTTACCTGTACAGGAGTATGTGCCGGGCTAGCATGGGCACCCAGAGCGACGTATGTGGTTTTCTGCCGCTTCTACAGGTGACAACATATTCGAATACTCTGTTCATCACATCCAATTCTATATAGTCAAAATGACTCTTAAATTTTCCGTAGACCTTGTATGTTAGGTTTGGGCCTGGGAGCGGTTCCTGCCGTTGCAACCACCTCTACCACCATTACCTCCGGATGTAGCACCTCCGTTACTCCCTCTAGATAGGAGGTGGGTTCTCCGGCGTGGAAACTGCCGAGCCATTGATGCTCATCATAATCTCCCCCTTGTCAGGGATGTGTTGGATATGTTGTAGGCCGCACAGGTAAATATGTACCTAAACTTACTTGTTATAAATTCACTTGTGTTGCGCATACTCACTTTTATGTTATTATTTGATAGTTCATCTGGACGCCATACAGCAACGAATTGATAGCCGGCCTGCCCGATTATTGCTCGGTCGGCCGACTGATTTGGAGAACTTCCATCCGGCTGATGTGCCTCGATGTTGTGGAGCATCATGCCACAAAGCGGGTACTTCGCCAGTTTGACCGTCCGCAAACTATACCGAGGGAGCCTACATGGGAGGCTACACATTATCAGCGGGATGATCGTTCGAGGGCGGACGACGCATTTGTAGCATGGCTAGAGGCGCAGGTCCATACTTGGGAGCAGCGAGAGGATCTGCTTCCGCCACCACCTTCACAGATCCAGGCGGCGACTGTTGAGATGTATACGTCCTGGTACCGCCGTCACACCCGACTGATGATCGGGAACCCCGTTCATCAAGCTGGCGGTCGGTACAGACCATACGCCGGGAGGCACGAGGCACTGGTATGTTTTTTTTGGAACCCATACTTATAACTGTGATATAGCGTTATGTAATTAATATTTTAAATGTTGTGCAGGCTATTGGTCATCATTTAGTCTACCGGTTGGGGCTGCAGATGCAGCAGCATGCCGACAATCCTGCAGTCGCTGAGTATGGCCGGCAGGTGGTAGAGCTGGCTTTCCGGACAGTGCAGCGAGCCAGAGAGGACAAGAGGTTAGATCACGCTGTAGAGTATGTGGCGCCAGAGCAGCACCATCGGGGTAGGCCTGTCGCACGAGGCAGGGGTCGGGCACGAGCCAGGACTTCCCCACGAGGCAGGGTTGTCCCACGAGGCAGGGGTGCCCCATGGGGTCGTGGGGGACGGCGAGGAGGTGGTCCCCAGCAAGGGGGCGCTGAGGCACCTGTTGGGGCACCTAATGAGGATCCTAGAGATGATCAGCCGGGTTACATCCCTCAGCAAGACGAGCCGTCCAGCAGCATGTCGTCGTACAGCCTTCAGTTGGAGCTGCCAGCATCGCAGGTCACCCCGTCAGATCCATTGTTGATCACGGATACATTCGACGGAGATGTAGAGCAGTTCTTTTCAGACCCATCTACCGCAGCTGAGGATCGGCCGACCCGAGACGTGGATGGTGGGCGCAGGTTGAGTTTTGGCTCATCCCCGGCGGTTGCTGCGGATCTATCACAGGCGCAAGTATGTTTGTATTACCATTAAATTTTAATTTGTTTTTTTTTCCTTAATGATTTGCCATAAATTAATTTTTAATTTTCTTATTAAGGCTTCGTCCCAGCCCATCACGGAGCCCACTTTATGCGATGATGAGGACACCACGGATGCTTATATTCAGGAGCCCGACGAGACCATGGTAAGAAAATATTTTTGACTTAACACGTACATTACTAATATACATTTTCATATACTAAGCTTACTAATTATTTTGTAGGTTGCTGACGGACCGGCGGCCCCTTTTACCGATCTTGCCATCTCTACTGACGATCATGATGCAGTGCATCCTCACATAAAGAGGCGACTTGATGAGGATGATCCTAATAGTGTACCCGGGCGCCAGGGGATGCGCCTCAGGCTAGCGGCTGCTTTGAAGCACATAGAATGTGGGACACATTGATTTTTGTTTTTGTTTTTATTTTATGTAAATAATACATTATGTAAATAATGGCAAGAATTTTATTTTAACAACAATTTTATTTTAACACAATTTGAACGACAATTTTATTTTAACACTACAACACAAACACAAACATAGCAAACCTAACATAACATAAATTCAGTACAACTAATGAAAACACATGACACGGAAAATATAAAGATACACTACTACGCTCAACACGTGCATGTCATTGTTTAGTCACGACCACCTAGTATTCTCTGCTCCAACCACTTAAATTTGTCTTCCAGCTTATTTTTTTCTTCTTCCACCTCCTTGAGTTTCTCCTTCAACTCCGCAACTTCTCGTTTGGATTGTCGCTCTCTTTCCCACTGCTTCAAACACAAACTATGAAGATGCTGCAACTTTTCTTTGTAGTATTCCTGCTGGCAGGGTTCATCAATCCATACCTCAAAATTGCAAACAGGTTCGTCAGGAACCCTATAAAACTTGTTCACACAAGCCCAGTAGCGGCGTCCAGCTTCTTCCCAACAGTCGTGCATCATGCATTTTTTGCCGCACTCGCACCTTGGGACATAAAGGGGTTCAGACATTTGTTAAAGCGTAAAGAAAAACCTTGATTTTATGGAAATATTTGCTATTGGTTATTGTTAAGCGCAGAAAATAAGTAGAATGCGCCCGTTATTTATAGGCAAGACAACACACAAAACATAGTATTGTACCGCGCTTTACATATTCAATTTTTCTGAAACGAAACAGCTTTTGCGTAGTCGGTTCAGCTTTTCAGACCGACAAGACAACACACAAAATGTAGTATTGTACCGCGCTTTACATATTCAATTTTTCTGAAATGAAATAGCTTTTACGCAGTCAGTTCAGCTTTTTCAGACCGACCAGACAACACACAAAATGTAGTATTGCACCGCGCTTTACATATTGAATTTTTCTGAAATGAAACAACTTTTGCGCAGTCGGTTCAGCTTTTCAAACCGACAAGACAACACACAAAATGTAGGACTGTACCGCGTTTTACATATTCAATTTTTCTGAAACGAAACAGCTTTTGCGCAGTCGGTTCAGCTTTTCAGACCGACAAGACAACACACAAAATGTAGTATTGTACCGCGCTTTACATATTCAATTTTTCTAAAACAAAACAACAATTGCGCAGTCGGTTCAGCTTTTCAGACCGACAAGACAACACACAAAATGTAGTATTGTACCGCGCTTTACATATTCAATTTTTCTAAAATGAAACAACAATGTCTTGATTTTTCCTTTGTTATCTTTTATTTTCATGTATGTTGCTTTAGTTATGGTTGTTGTGCTTTTATCTCTTAGAATATTATGTTATGAAATTTCAATCTTCAGATTGGTCTTCTTTACTAACACCAATAAGTTGAATGTTGGACTACCATATCATCATCCCAATTCAAAAAAGGTCATGTTAAAAAATAAGATGTAACAAGATTGTGGAACATAATTTTATTTGATAGATATTGCAACATACACAAGTACAGACACTTATTACAAAAAACATTACGAAAACAAAACACTAGGTGTATCCTTGATAGTTGGGTACATTCGACGAACTTGCACCAGGAGCTGGATTACCACCGCCACCCACACCAGCAGAAGGACATTTACGACGGTCGTGACCTGTTTGTGAGCATATGCCACATTTACGCGCATAAACGGTATCACCAACATCCATTTGGTTCCGTATACGCGTTCTCTTTTGCACTTGCATCTTGCGCAAATAGTCCTTGTTACACACCATTTTAAATGGTTCCGGTGGCCAATAATGCTCAGCACCCAATGGCTGAAACTGCCCACTATATGTGTCTACGTATGCAGCAACACTGTATTGCCTATCAACATAGTTGGTTGCCCCTAAACCAACTTGTTGAAAGCACTTCAAGGCATGTGCGCACGGCATGTGGTAGATGGTCTATTTCCCACATGAACACAACCTGCTGGCTTCATTCACCATCTGTAGATTATTCCTCGGTGTCCGCGGATAGCGCTGCGAACTTCAAAAACACCCCGGTCGTGATCGTACTGTAAAAATGAATGCCAATGTGCTCGCCTCCTGTACTTCTCAAATCTTCTCATCGGTATTGTCATAAATTGAACACCTCTGTCCATCAATTCCGTTGCAGCTCTATGCCTTTCAACAAACCTCTCTGCAATTTGTTTGAATGTCATCCGGACCATGGCAGTGATAGGCAATCCACGTGCAGACTTCAATAAGCCGTTGAATGACTCCGACACATTTGTAGTCAGGGCTCCCCATCGTCTGCCACCATCAGCATGCAATATCCACATGTGAAGCTCATGTCCCATCAGCCAAGTATAGGCTCGTGGATCTAACTGCCGGATCGCTTCCATGCGCCTCGGAATTTGCACTGCTGGTGCTCAGTTGCAGCCATCCACATTAAATCATGCAAGGCCTTATCGTGATATTTCTTCTAGAAATTGGCCTTCAGGTGCCTCACACAGTAACGGTGGTATGCATAGGGTTCCTGCCATTCAGGAAAATGCCGTACGGGACTTAAAATACCACCAAGTCGATCAGATATTAGACAAATACCTTAACGCTGTTTGACAACGTGCTGCTTCAAGTGATTCAAAAAAAGCGTCCACGTCTCTTCGCTTTCATTGGCACAAATGGCAAAAGCTAGTGAAAATATTTGTCTGTTGGCATCTACTGCAACTACGATCAAAATCTTAATATCATACTTTCCATAGACATGAGTACCGTCTATGGAAATTACCGACGGAAATGCACAAAACCATCAATTGATGGTTTAAATGACCGAAACACATAGTTGAAAATATATTCGGGTCTGTCCGGACTCCGCTCACGCCTCCATTCAACAACAGTCCCGGGGTTAAAGTGTTGCAATGCGGCCATGTACCTGGGTAGAGATGAAAATGACTTATCCCAGTCACCATAAATAATTTCAAAAGCACGTTTGCGCCCGAGATATGACTTTTTTATAGTACACCCATACTCCTGGTGGACGACTGTAATACACACTTTAATCTTGAACCTAATGGACACTTTCAAGTATGGAATCAAGACAAGAGAAATCAAGTCTACATCCAAGTTGAAGTGATTCTCATTGAATGTGTCCATTTCACATCTGTGGGTGCTAATATATTTACCCACTTTCCACAACCCTGATTTTTTCTTGCTGGCACGCAACATCCAGTGACAACCCATAAAGTCTCTACGGCATACAGCCTTGTATACCTCCGTATTTGACTCCCTTACCGTCATCTCACGGCACTCTCTTACGCTTTAGATTTTTACAGCCCTGATTATCAAGGTAGCGAATATTCCGCTCATGAAACGGCACGTGGGACTCGTACACTCTTGGTCTAACGGGAGGTGGAGGAGCATGCTCCCTCGTCAGCTCAGGTTCGACATTCACTTCCTCCTCATCATCACCCTCATCAGGGAAGGGTGTGTCATCTCCAGACTCATCGGCATTGTTGTCATAATCACTATCATCTTCCTAACTCTGCGCATCTGCCAAATCACGAGTGAATACGTCATCTATGGGCAATTGTGTGAGGTCAGGAACATCAAGTTGCTCGTTTTCACTGCACAAAAAGAACAAAATGATAAGCTACTCAACTTGATAAATACTTGACATATAGCTATATCACTTCACTTACAAGTCGTACTGTGTTGACGTTCCATGATGGACATTTTTTTGTTGGTAATGACTGTAACACCCCGTAAATTCGGCTTAGGTGTGAATGTGGTAAATGAGTGGTAAGGTTATATTTTGAACATGTGAAGTCCCAACGGGATGATTGTGGGTAAAATAGTTGTTTCAAGAATCAAAATGGAAAGAGAGGTGCATAAGATTTAACAAAAATTGACTAAGTTGCAGAAGGTCTATCTTCCATCAAGTTTTAGTGAAAATGTGTAAGGAATTGGGGAAAACGCAAAGCATGAAAGTTGTAGTCCTTTGAAATAGATTTCCAACGATATATTATGGAGCTCGAACGGATCTCTGTGCAAAACGTTATGTGCGTTTTTTGGAACAGTACGTGTATGCGCGAACACTCGCGCGAACAAGCCTTCAGGTGCGCGAACTCGCGCGTGGGAGGCAGTGTTACTGCCGTTGAGCGCGAACTCTCGCGCGAACAAGCCTCCAGGCGTGCGAACTCGCGCGTGGGGGGTCGGTTTAAAGCTATATTTCGTCCCCCACAGCCCCAAAACATAAAAACTTGCTCTAGAAAGGGGAACTTTCAAAAACCTAACTCCTTAAGGGTCCTTCCACCACCCAAGGTAAGTTCTAATGGTGATTCTAAGTTAATTTCACTTTTCCAACATCTTATTAACATGGGTAAACCATCCATATCATTAGATATTCGATTGGGACATCATTGTTGAGAGAAGGAAGCCTAGAACTCAAAAATCAAGGGATTTGAACTTCGAAAAGGTAATGTCTTCACCCTCTAATAGATTCTAGCATTGGTTTAATGATTGTAAATCCTAGTTCATGAGACATGAGTTGTTGGGGTTGATAGAAAAGCATGAACGATTATAGGGTTGGGGTGTTGAGTGTTGATTATTGGTTAAGAGTGTTGTTTGCCTTATGGGTGATGAAGAATAATGTTGGTGTAATCATTTGAGACCTTAGAATTTATCTAGGAACAAGAGAATGGGTTGTTGGGTGTAGAGACACCATTAATAAGGACTATGAAGCTTTATTTTTACCAAGTGTTTGACAAAATGCTTAAGTGACCAGAACATGAGCATTATAGCTAATGTGGAATCCCTTTGACTTGTATTGCTATAGATTGAAGTTGAAATGATTGACAAACGTTGTATTACGCTCCAGAGCAGGAAGTTAAGGTATGTAAGGCTAACTCTTTACGTTTGGGAATGTCTATGATTCTCCCTACGTCCCATTCATTATGATCATTACCAGTCTCCTCAGAAAGGAACTATGCCTTAGTTCCCTGATCAGTAGTAGGACTTCTATTCTCTAGATGGCATAGTCTCATATTCATTCGATATTCTATGAGTTTCAGTTATGACAAATCAACTTGTTATGAATACTCATCTCAGTCTAGTCCTATTCACTATTTCAGTATCATGTAACCCAATATGGCTCATTATTTCAGTATCATGTATTGTAATATGATTCTCAGTTCCTGATTTTATATTCTTGAATGTTGAACACCTGTATTTGGGCCTGAGGCCGCAGTTTATGCTTTCTGCATCTTTGGGCCTGAGGCCGCAGTTATATATACGTATACTTGGGCCTGAGGCCGCAATTGTTGTGCACATATATATATATA
>NC_032000.1:49342270-49426873 GCF_001879085.1 Nicotiana attenuata | reverse complement strand
ATATATATATATATATATATATTGGGCCTGAGGCCGCAGTTTAATATTCAGTTAAACAGGTTGTTCATCATTCAGAAGAGGGAGTATTCACATCCTTACTTCCTTGTTCAGTTATCAGTTTATCAGCTAGCAGTTCAGTTTCAGTTTCAGTATTTACAATTCTTTTGTTCAGCTATTTTACATACTAGTACAATTCAAATGTACTAACGCCCCTTTTGCCCGGGGCCTGTATCTCGCGATGCAAGTAACGATTTACAGGTCGACGATTCAGCTTGCTAGGACATCTCGTATCAGCTATTGGTGAGCCCCAGTCTTTCGGGGCCTTATCTCTCTTTTGTTTTAGTCATTATAGTAATTCAGTTAATAAGATATACCGGGGACCTTGTCCCGGTAAACAGTTGGCGTTTTCAGTATTCTTTAGAGGCTTCGTAGACTATAACCCAGTCAGTCAGATATTAGCAGGCTTTCATGTGTTAGCCTTGTCGGCTACTTGTTTATACTTGCAGACCTTTCAGTATTTTTCCGCATCTATGATATTTCAGTCAGACTTTTTAGCAGACTATCATGATTTACATTTACCTCTAGCTCATAGTTATACCACATGTTGATCCAGCCACACAGTTGGTTCGCTCGGTCGCATGCAGTCAGGCACCGAGTGCCGTGTTACGCCCAGGCCATAGTCCGGGGCGTGACAATGACTCCCGGATGGACCACAGTGGTCCAACACGCCAGAACTACGCATATTCCAACTAGGAGCGGGGTCATAACTTGTAAAATTCATATCCAGACGGTACCCCCTATGAAAAATATGAGTGTTAATACAAATCCAATTCAAACATAAAATAAACATCGCTAAAGCGTAGAAAGATTGAAGTTTACCAGTCGTCTTGAGGATTATATAAAGCCGAAAAATTATTTCCTCGCTGCTCATTCGCCGGTGGTGATAAGTTTAAATCAAGGCAAGCTCTTTCATCAGGAATCTGTCCGGCAAAAACTGCTCCAGAATAACCACCCGATGACTGGGGGTTATCCCTACTATGCACAATGTCATTATTGAGAACGTATTCAACCTTGACGTACATTTCCAGCAATTTTATTACAATAAATTCCCTGTATTCATCCGAAATCCGCAAAAAATCTCTAAGAGTTTCATCATCTTCGATGTTAAACTCAGAATAATAAGCAAACTCCTGCGGAGTCACAGAATACAAAAATCTACCGGTTACTTTAAGGTTCACCGAACGTTTTCTCACACTCATTTTCTTACGTAACAACGATACCAATTTATCGTACTTCATTGTAAGCGGCAATTTAACATGACACTGTGGAGGTGAACTACACCTCACAAAGTTATTCTCCATTACAACCTCACCCCCCACCCCCACCCCAATATAATGAAACCCTTATTTTTGGCTCTTCAGACATTATAAAAAAATGCTTGATAACAAGAAGAAAAGTATGAACGGAAGTTTGAAGGAAAGTTTTGAATGAATTTTCATAAAATCCTAACGCCTTTAAATAAGGCAAGTCCTAGCTCGGGTTGCGGAATTTTTTAATGTAAAACGCAGTATAATACCGTGCTTTATATATTTGAATTACTGTTATGTCAGTAAACCGCAGAACACTTATTGGTGGGCCCAAAAAAGAAGCAAAACGCAGTATAATACTGCGCTTTATGTAAAACGCAGTATTATACTGCGCTTTACTTTAACGGCTAAAATTTCTTCGTTAAAGTAAAATGCAGTATAATACTGCATTTTAGGTAGAAAAGTAACTTCTTTTTTTAAACTATAGAAACGTGTTTTGAATCCAAAAACTTGTCATTTTAATTTCGGACTCCCAAAGGTACTTGTTGTCATATCGTGCTATAAACTAAGTACAAGTTGGACACGAAATACTAACTAAATTATTACAAGTCTCTTAAAAGGAAAGTAGTTGTTGCAATGAAGTACGCAAAAATTCGACAAGGAATATTAACTAAGCTACTTTTTAAAGTATTACAAGTTGGGTTATTTTTAATTATCATTTTTGTTGTCAATACTTTTTTTTCTACAATATTTTCTTTATAGTTTTTTTTCCTCTTGTTTTTTCTAAATTTATTTTGAAAATGCTTTTCTTCATCCGAGAGTCGATCGAAAATAGCCTTTTTTTGTCATGCAAGGTAGGAATAAGGTTTGCGTACATCTACCCTTCCAGACCTCACTTGTGAGATCACACTGATATGTTGTTGGACTGGCTTTTTGCGTATGATCACTTTGTTGCACAAGTATTACTTACGAAGTAAGTAATGCACATTATTTACAAGTTTATTGCGGGTACTGCGTATATACCATAACACGTATAATTAGCAATCTGAAAAATAAGATAAGTAAACTTTTTTAGCAAGGTTAAATTGTATTGATAGTGTTAAAATTTTCATTACACTTTCAGTGTACACAAATTATGTCTATTCTTGATTAATAATTGATAAGGATCCAACTTATGTATGCATGCATTTAAGCCAAATTTCAGAGGTAGAACTCCGATCAAGAATGTGCATGCACTTACTATTTTAAAATATCTATTCAATTAAAGTATCTTAAATTTTATTTTTTTAGTACGTCGAAATTAAATTACTTAAAATCTTTCGTAAGCTACATGACTTGAATTGTCAGGAGAAGAAACTCCATATATCCGTGAGCGCCACATCCTAGATTATCAGAGTTGCTTCATGTTTGTGACCTACATTAGCCAAAAAGTCTGCACATTTGTTTGCTTCCCTCCGAATATAATACAGTCAGATCTTTCTATAACAATATCCTTATATAATAGTCATTCACTATAAAAGCCGAGTTTTTCTCGAAATCGATCATTATGTTATGTAAAATTATATGTCCTCTATAACAACACTTCATTATAGCGCCAAAAAATATCGGAACAAGCAAGGTTGTTATAGAAAGGTTTGATTGTTGTAGTATTGTTGATTTCCAACAAATACTTGTACTCCTGAATAATAGCCCTAAGAGAAGGTGACAGTGTACGTCTTTCTCTTTTAAAATTATTATATTTACATTAAATTTACACTTATTGTCTCAAAGAATAGTGTCTTACATTTTGCGTATTCTCAAAGGTCATGACAAAGGAATGAGTAGCATTATTGGTTTCTTTGGCAGGTGGGGTTGGGTCAAGTAGCTACTAATCAATTAAAGCCTAGACAACTCTAATGTATGAAAGGAAATGAACCATATATTGAAGATTTTCTTGTGGAACCCTACGTGTTTCACTTTCATGTCATTGTATGGATCCGAAAAAAAAAAAAAGCATTTTTAAGGCTCAACATCGTCAGTAGTATAAAAGGCAGTTCGGTGTACTAAGTTCTCGCTATGTGCGAGGTTCGAAGAAGGGCCGGACCACAAGGGTCTATTGTACGATGTCTTATTCTGTATTCCTGCAAGAAATTATTTCCACGGCTCGAACCGTGACTTCCACTACTAAAAAACGGCCCGTTTCTGACCGAAATATTCCGACGGAAAAAAGTAGTCGGAAATTTTTGACAGAATCGGTCGAAAAATGCATAAAAATATATTTTCCAATTTTTAATAATAGTTACGACTGATATTCCGTCCGTATCCGTCATAAATATTGGCGAAAATTTTCGCGTCACTGTTAGTGATCAACGGTCGAAAACAATTTTAAAAAAAAAATTAAAAAATAAAATAAAAGTAGTGACCGATTTGGTCGGAATGTTTTAGTAAAACGAGGGTTGACTATTTTGACCAAAGTTCCTACCGAATCAGTCGGAATGTTTTTTTAAAAACCCTACCCGGACTCCTTTCTTTTTCCTTTCCCTTTTTTCTTCCTTCTCTCTTCTCTCTCTCACTCAAACTTCCCCTCTCCCTCCCCACCCAAACCCGCCACTGCCATTAACCAGCAGCACTCGCCGGCGCCGCCCCCCAGCTGCTGGTCCGTCGACGACCCTCCACTGCCAGGTAAGTTTTCCTCACCCTCCTTTGTTAATTTTTTTTAAATACACTGATTTTGTTTAATTGCTCCTAGTTTGGTTTATAAAAATTGATTGGTGTTAGCTAAAGTAAATTTATGATTATTGTTAGTAGCTAAATTAAAGTTATATGTTGGTAATTTAGAGTTATATGTTGGTAATTTGGGTTATATGTTAAAGTTATATGTTGGTAATTTAGAGTCATATGTTGCTAAATTAAATTTATATGTTAAAGTTATATGTTGGTAAATTACATACTAATTTGGGGATAACATTACCAAGTTGAGGATAATTTTACTAAATAATTTTGCTAACTAATTTGTAGAGTTGTTACATATATAACAATTCATCTCATTTGATTATATTGGGGAGGGTACTAATTTTAAGAGGAGAAAGTATGGGAATGTATTAAAATTCTTAGTGCTAGTTGACTACTTTTAACAATATGTCTTACTCCTAACTTTTTAAATATCTTTTGACTTCCATGGGATTAAGCTTAATTGAAATCTATTATCATTTTCATCCATTAAATTATTAAATTGTTGTTGCATAATAGTCTATGACTTTGGACAATTATGCTCTTTAAATTAAATACTTTAATTTTTATATTCTATTTGAATTCTTTAATTTTTATATGTTGAAATAATTTAAATAATTGTTAATTACGACTATTTCTTTTGCGTCAAGCTCTCCTTCCTCAACATAAGTAGTATCAAGAAATTAAAGCTGTAGTCCTATGGTTCATGTCCCATGTTAATTCCAACCACCCTTTTCATTTGTCAACTCTCATTTTCTACACACCCTCACAAAAAGGAAAAAGAAAAAAGATACAAAAGAAGAATAAATGGTTGAGACCACATCTCTAATTTTTGAAGAAAGAAAGATAAAATCTAAAGAGAGATGAACTTCAATAACAACGTAACAGAACTCTTGAGCCATACCATCTAAGGAATGTGAAAGATGTATAGAATCTTTCAAATCTTAACTAGAGGTCGTGGATTAGTTGGACGTAACAATTTGTTTGGATGGTTGTTACCCATTGTATTGTATCGTATTGTTACTTTAAATACGATGTTTGTTATGATTGTTACTTAAATTTTATTGTACCGCATCGTTAAATCCGTCGTTACATAACGACGAAATGTGCCACTTTATGTAACGATCGATTTGGTGTGGTCGCGTCGTTACCTTGTCTTTTTCTCTCAATCTCACCCTTCATTATTATTAAATAATTTTATTTTATCATTTACCTTACCTTTTTATATAATGATTTTACCCTGTATCATAATTTTTCTTTATAATATTACAAGTTTATTTTTCATATTACTGGTGCGTGCTATCATGAAACGATGGCAAACGACACAATCTATCCAAACATTGTATTTACCAAACGATACAGTACGATACAATACAGTATGATACGATATATTATGAAACGATACGTAACAACCATCCAAACAAGTTGTAAGTGTCTCATAAATAAAAGATTTTTAGTAAGGAACGCTTCTCTTTTTTAGCGGACCTTACATAATATGAATCTAAATTAATCAGGTCAATACATTCGATAAACTAGATCATTAAATTTATATTTTAAAAAAAAAAAAGTCATGCTCCAATTTATGACTGAACTGCCTGACTTGACAAATGAAGCCCTAAAACAGGGATGCTTTTGATTGTATCATATCAAGGAAAGGTCTCCCACGCATTAGCAATCTTTTTTCTTTTTGATTTTTTATTTTTCACTCGATGTCCGATTCGTTTTAGGATCCCGATTTATTCGGATTAACGCCACATAAGGCTCACTAAATGGGAAAGTGCTTCTAGTTGGAAAAGAAAAATTTAAAGGCCTGGAAACCAAATTGGACTATGAATAAAAAAGTTTGCCATAGACCATAGTTGCAATTCCTTACACTCAATTGTTTTTATGGTTCATTTGTAAATTTTCTTTATTTTTATGGTCAATCTCCTAGAAATATTTATTCTTACACGTCAAAAATCCAAAATAAAATATAGAAAATTCCTGTCGAGTGTCGAATCATGTTAGTCAATTCAAACTGACGAGAGTTATGTTGTACTATTTCTTCCTTGGGATTTTTACCTTCGTATATCATATATGAAACCTTATTACCCTCAATATTTAAGTATTGTGTTAATTACATTTCAGCATACCAAATTACCATTTATATACCATAATTCAAATTGAGGGTATAGTTAATGCTTCATTTATATTAGGCGCTAATTTAGGAGCGTATATTTTCCCATTTTCGTTTACCCGCCTCTCTCTCCTCCCACCCCCCACGTTTTACCTTCAGTTAATTCCCCCATTTTCGTATACTCGTCTCTCACCCACGTTTACCATCAGTTACTCACTATTCTACAATTTTCTTCTCCAGTTAATTTCACAAAATCCTATTTTGAAGTTGCATCTGTTTTTTCAAGTCCCAAATCATGAAAAAAATCAACACTTCCAAAAAAAAATCTTCAAAAGCTACATTACCTGATATCCCATCCTTTGATTTGGGTGTTTTAACACAAAAATCACCACCCAAAAACGCAAAATCGACACATGCAAGTGAACCTACTACTAGTATTTCATCTCCTATACAAATCCGTGCGGAGATGAGAAGCAAGCATTTGCACGATGTTGATGCTGGTGGAGGTGATAAACCAGTCGAGAAACAACTAAAACGAAAGGGGAAAGAGATGTGTATAGATGATGATTTTGTTGAAGATTCCTCTAAAATTCCATCTGTGAAAAAACCCAAGGTCTCTCCTTCTTCATCAAAATCAAAAAAGAAGAAACCCTCCAAAAAAGTACCGAAATTGGTTCACAAAAAGATTTTGGTAAAAGGTAAACACTAATTATTTTTCTTTACAGTTTTTAGTGCGATTTTGGTTGTAAAAAAACTGTTCTTCAAGTGTTTTTTGGTTAAATTTTGAAGGTTAATTGTAATTGTGATTTTTAGACAGTGCATAAATATAGTTTTTTTGTAGTTATTTTTTAGGCAGCTAGGTAAATTGTAGATAAGGTATATTTTTCACCTTTGTATGCTGCTACATTTACCTTCAAACTAACTACAATTGATCTACATTTTGTGAGTTATTTGAACTAACTGCTATATTTTTGTAGTTATAGAGCTGTGGTTAATTGTAATTGTGATTTTTAGACAGTGCATAAATGTAGTTTTTTTGTAGTTATTTTGTAGGCTGCTGGGTAAATTGTAGATAAGGTATATTTTTCACCTTTTGTATGCTGCTACATTTACCTTCAAACTAACTACAATTGATCTACATTTTGTGAGTTATTTGAACTAACTGTTATATTTTTGTAGTTATAGAGCTGTGGTTACCCTTTTCTTCCTTATAGTTTTGACATAATGTTTACATGTGTAGATGTCCTGTATTGTTTTGTAGTTATAGGGGTGGGTAGGTTGTTCTTCTTTTAGTTGTATTTTGTAGTTATCATGTAGTTATATGTAGATTACTGCTTCTTTTTTATGCAAACTAGTAATATTTAATAATTTTTTATTTTCTGCAGAATGGCCATTACTTTGCACCACAAAATGTTGATTATGGTGTGCTTAGATTCCACAGTTTGTGTGATCCGAGCATACCTAGCCAGATAAAAGCTTTACTCTCTCCAAATGCTTTAAAGCTTTTCCAAAAAACTTGTTTTGGTTACTTATTTGGTCTCCCCACAATCTGTATGCAAAACCAAGCAATTCATCTTCTGATGAAGTATGAATTGTCAAAGTCTACTGACTCATATTTTTCAGTACTATTGAAGGGTGAAAAATTGAATTTTTCCTTGAGAGAATTTGGGTTGATTACTGGTCTAAATAGTGTGAATAATTTTTCAGACTATGGTTACACTTCCACTTATGTTAGCCATTTAATGACTACCTATTTTTCGAACAAACAAAGGGTTGAAAAGTGGCATTTGAAAAATGTAGTCACAAATAAAGTTTGGGCAAACGATGAGGATGCAGTGAGGTTGTGCATTCTTTATCTGTTGGAATTTTTTGTTTGTCCTTCTGATAAAGACCATGTGTCTTTCATAGACAAGTTTATGTTCTTCCTGATAGAGTCTGGTAATTTTGAGTCATACCCATGGGGTATCAAATCCTTCAAGCAGGTTATTGAATCTGTCCGACATCGTCTTAATCCCCATGTACATTCTTATCTGATACGGGGATGCTCATTAGCCTTGCAAGTGTGGCTATATGAGTGTTGCTCGTCTGTCAGCACGGAGCTTGCTACGCGATGTTCTGAATCTATACCTCGCATTTTAAGATGGTCAGCTACAAAGGGCCAGATTTGGTTAACTGCAATTGAAGAGAAGATGATCAAGCCTGAGTGGCTCAAGGTATATTTTTTCACTTTTGTATGATGCTACATTTACCTTCATAATAACTACAATTAATCTACATTTTTTATTTACTTGAACTAACTGTTATTTCCATCATTCAGTTCACAGGCATGACTGAATCTGGAGAAGAGATTGGAGTGCTTAATCTGCCAGACAAGATTCAGTATGAAGATGAACATGGTGCTCAATCATCACAGGTTTCAATTGATGCTTCTCCAACATTTGAACCAAAACATACAGATTGTCAAGAGGACACTGAATCTGTGACTAGCAAGCTCAAGAAGTTAGAAAAAGGTATTGAGCAGGTAATATAAATAAATACAATATATTGACATTTTTGCTACAATTTATCTACATTCCAATACAATTATTGTATGTTATACATTGTAGTTAAGTTGTAGTATAATTCTATATTGAGAACTTTTGGTATTGCACACATCTTAGTTAAATTGTACTAGAACTGTAGCAGTTTGAATTAAATTACCAACTAACTATATTTTTAATCTTTAGGTTGATGGAAAGTTAGATAATTTTAGGAAGGCTGTTTTTGAGGAACTCTCAAGCCTTCGAGAGTTCATAGATGTTTCTGTGAAGAGTGTTATGAAGGTGATAAACAACAAGTATGATTTGGACGAGTCAAAGGTAAGAATTGACATATATTTTTGTACTAAAACTAATTATGACATATGAAACAAGTATACTTAAACATACCCAAAAATTGTAGTTTGCTGGTAGTTCAACCAAAAATAATGGCCAACAACAACGAGAGAACAACCAGCAATTTTAGTTCAATATTTGGTGATCAAGTGCATGCAAGCACAAGCAATACCGGTATCTACAGAATTCCTACAGACATATCTACAAACTTCAAGAAAGCATTATCTAATTATATTAACACCTTTTTCACTATGTTTTGCAGCTGCAATTTCTCCGGACCATGTGCAACCACATGTTGAGGAAGAACCAGAATTTGAAGAAGTAGCTGAGGCACAACAAGCAGGTATAATATCAGAAGCTCATTATATTTACTTTATATCTACAATATTGTGCATAACTACATACATCTACATTTATCTTCAGAAGCTGAAGTTTCTCCTGGAGGTGCGCCAGCAATGGTTGAGGAAGAACCAGGATTTCAGGAAGGAGCTGAGGTAGAAAAAACAGGTATAGTATCATAATATACTTTTGAATAGATAATTGTTGCTTATACACTTATACAATGCTGTTAAGTATGTGATTTTATATGTAACAGATATTGAAGATAACGTTCCACGGTCGCCAATTCACAGTGTGACTGTGAATGAACTTGTTCCTGAAGGTTCAGGCATTGACAAGAAAGGTCTGACATTGGATGACTTTGAGTTGCTAGACAACTTAACACAATTGGTAATGTATGTCGAGCCCATACCAGATGAAGCAACCCCTATTCATCCGGGTAGAACCAGACAACCGGGGAAACATGCACGATCACCTTCCACACCTCTGTATAGTTCTGGAGGCAGCACCTCTGTCGGACCTAAATTTTTCTACCTCAAGCACCCCTTCACAACTGTTATAGGTGAAAATGTAGATGCTGATTTGATAGAAAGGTTCACCAACTGGTTATACCTTCGTAGTGACAAAGCATCTAAGAGGTATGAATGCTTAATTTTACACTTTCATTTCACCATTTTTAAACTTTAAATATGTAATTCATTCTGTCATTTTTTTTATTTGATATTTTTTTGTTATTACAGGAGGAAAGAATACTTTTCCAAAAAGGATAACCAAATCAAGCCTTGGTTAGACCTTGGTTGTGAAAAGGTGGATAAGAAGGACTGGTTTTATGCCCTTGCTCACCCAGGATAAGTCATCAATAACACGGTAAGTATAAAGAACAGAATCATTCACAATATGCATTTTGTCTTCAGCTGTGTAGTGTAATTCTGGTTATATTATAGTTTTGTCTTCAGCTGTGTAGTGTATTTGTAGTTATATTGTAGACAAGATATATAGGTTACTATGTTTTGTCTTCAGTTGTGTAATTGTGCTTTTTTGGACCTTATGTCTCATATTTGATGATGATTGTTCGTACAATTTGGATTTTTTGGTACTTTGGACAGAATTGGAAATACCTGTGTACCATAATTGTTGTTACTTTGTAGTAACATTGTAGAGAAATTTACATAGACTTATAATATTAACTCTAGGTTCAATTTGGTTATTTTTGAGACCTTATGTTAGTTGCTATGTTGCATTTGTTCCTCTGTATAGTAGCTAAAGTGTAGCAATCTGTTAGATTATTTGATTAGTTCAAATTTTAGTTTAATTTGTAGCTGTTATGTAGATAATTGTGGTTACTATGTAGCTTACAGTAGACTTTATTTTATTTTGCAGCACATTGATGTTATTATGTATTATTTGAGAAAAAGAGGCAAGTATGGCCCCAACAACGACATTCGGTTCACAACAACCGATTGCTTGTTCAAGACCAAGATTGAACGAATCTATGACAAGTTCATAAATTCTCCACCAGAACTTAAGTATTCGGTTGTTAAATCAGATGATGATGTTGCAGAATATATCCTTGGGTATAGACTTCTTGTTAATGTTTCCTGGGATGTAGTTGACTATGTCATCATGCCTGTGAACATTGTAGAGAATTTCCATTGGTTGTTGCTCGTTTTCGACATAGCGGACAGGCAACTTTATGTTTATGATTCCATGGTTTCTTCAAACCGTCATAATACTGTTGAATCATTGGTTGATAAGTTTTCAATCATTATCCTCTGTATTTGTCTTGCACTGGTTTCTACGGGAAATGTAAAGACATTGACTTCAAGACCACAAAGGCATACATTGAGAAACCAGCTATAGACCCTCTCAACATACAGTGGATGGTTGCGGAGATTCCACAGCAAAAGGAAGGATCACTGTAAAAAAACTATTCTCACTTTTTATATGTTTAATTATTTTCTTTTAGTCAATTGTTACATAATGAAAAAATTTGATCTTATGCAGCGATTGTGGTGTATTTGTGGCGGCTTTTGCGGAGTATGTTAGCCTTGGAGATTTGTCAATCCCAAAAGAAGATCTTTCCGATATCGATCAACACCGTAGACGCTATGGAGCTCTACTATGGGACTATGCTACAAAGAAGCAAGAAGATGGGTTAATCAGTGAAAGTGAGGTTACAGGCAGGCTATTAAGGAGGAAGGGTGCTCCTGCTAAAAATGAGAGGACTAGAGTACAGAGAAAGAAGAAATAGAGTCTTGTGTTCCTAGTTTAGTTGATGTCATTTTGTAGTTGAAGTTGAATATACTGTAGGAAATATATCATTTTGGTTGTTCACAGCACTTTATCTTCATTACATTAAACGCGAGTACTCTGATTTGCTAAAATAAAATTCGCCTTTAATCTTCAAGTAATTTTGTTGAAATACCTTCAAGTTCTAGGTAATTTCTGTATATAACTGTCATTTGTAATTAAGGTACACAGCCAAAAGACGAAATAAATACAGGAATAATATAAATAAATTATCCACAATTTATCTACAAATCATGTACAAATTTTTAACAAAACTACAATTTAAGTACATTTAAAATACGTTTTAACTACAAATCATCTACAAATTAATGTCAGGACTACAATTAGACTACATTTAAAGTATATTTTAACTACAATCTGGAAGTACTTTACATTGAATAAATTCTTTACTAATATCAGTTGTTTTGTATATAGTAAATATTAAAGTTTAACTAAGCTATAAAAAATGACAAATTAAGATGCCTGACAGAATACATAAAATCATATTAAATGCAAATAAAGAAATTGTATTATACTTCATAATCATCTTCAAAAACTTGAACGATTACACAAAAAACTCGGATAATTTGAACTCACTAACATTTATTTTGAATAACTATTCTAAATACATGATATTCATTTCTTTTTGGGCGCATTCTTGCAAGTTCTTTTGTTATGCCCTTCACCTCCACAATTTCCACATGACACCTTGTACTTCTTTGACTTTATTTCATCAAATGTTTTATATCTTTCCTTGTGAGGTCTCCCTGGCTGCCTTTTATCTCCCGCCGGTGGCTTTACTACCTCATCCAAAATATGTTGTGGCACATCCCATTTGCTTTCATCAGGAAGAGGATTTACTGGCATTTCATAGGTAAGCAGAAGGCTCTTCCTTGTGTAATACGGAGAGCAAAGTCTTCGTATGTTTCCTTCCTGTGCCTTAATGCTGCCAAAGCATGCGCACATGGAAGTTCATCAAGTTGGAATTGTCCGCAGCTACATTTCTTGTTTTCTAGACACACAATGTACCGCTTCACACCATCTAACACAGTATGTATATGATCTGTTGAAGCCCTCACCTACAATTGAAGAACAAACAGAAATAATAATATATCAATCATTAAAAAGGATTATCCACAACTTACCTACAAATCAGCTACAAATACATTACAACTTATCTACAATCTACAATTACTCACAAATTGACTACAGTTTATCTACATTCTGGAAACAATGCATATTAAGCAATTTATTTTTTTTCCCACCAAACAAACAGATCTTACCCTTAGTTTCTGAGATAATGTATTGTTGTCATCCAATTCTTTGTTGAATTTGTACCCAAGGTATGTGAAAGTACCCTTTGCCTTCAATAACTTCTCTTTCGTCCAACGTTCAAGAAGCGTCCTCATATACTCTAATAGATCATATATTGGCAGCTCTCTTGCCTCTTTTGTTACAGCATTCAACGACTCGGCAATGTTTGATGTCATAGTAAAAGTTCTATTCACCGTTGCATGTACTCTTGACCATCTATGATAGCCAATATCATATAGGTAAGATTTCACACGCGGGTCAACCTCTTCAATCTTCAATATCCTTTCATTAAATTCATCCAGAGTGTATGACCGTGCTGTAGCAAAGTACAATTCATGTAATTGTAGATGTCCCTTCTTGAATTTGGACCTTATATTTGTCCAAATATGCCACATGCAAGAGTAGTGTGGCATGCCCGGATAGACAATTGATGTTGCCTTCAGTATACTCTCATTCCTATCTGAAACAACACACATTGAAGGTCTTTCACCATATGCCTCCTTGAATTGCTCAAAGAACCACTTCCAAGACGCGTCGTTTTCAGAATCAACCACAGCATATGCCAAGGGCAATATAGTACCTACATTTTTAATTCATAAAATATTAATTGGCAGCCCTGAAAAGGTATATAAAAATATATTTAAATAACAACTACAATATATATTCATAATATAGACAATTTATCTACATTTTTTTCTGTTAACTACAAAATAACTACGATACAACTACAGTTTAACTACATTTTGCAGACTGCCTACAAAATTATTACATTTTTTACCTGCTGCATCCATGGTGCTTGCTGTAAGCATAATCCCCCTGTAGGCTGACTTTAAGAATGTCCCATCAACAACTACTACTGGCCTACAATGTTGCCAACCACTTATTGATGTACAAAGAGCAACAAATGCGTATAAGAAGCAATCATCTGCTGCCTTCTTCAATTTAACAACAGAACCAGGATATGTCTCCTCAAGAATATAAAAATATTTGGGTAATTTTCTGTAGGAGTCAGACGGATTCCCTCTCAAAAACTGCAAAGCCTTTTCCTTGGCTCTCCATGCTTGCATGTAGCTTAGGTTCAGTCCATGTTCGGATAACATGTCAGTTTGTATGTCCTTTGGTGTGTAAACAGTCTTAGGATCACAATACTTTGGAACGACCATGCTACCAACTACAGCTGCAGTACGTTTGCGATGTACGAATGTTTCGTCCATTAAGGAGCATGTGTGTTGTCGGCTGAAACTCCTTATCTTGAACATTGCCGAATCATGTGACGTTGCCTTGAAGTGCCATTTACAGTTTTCATCAATGCATATAAGCCAGTAGCTACAAAAAAAATACAATATTTAATACAGGCTATAGATGAAGAAGGAACAAAAAGGACTGTTTTAACACAAATTCGTCAAAAATACTATTAACTACAGTTTAACTACAATTTAACTACAATGTATAAAAACCACATATCTTCACTAAGACACTGCTTTTATTGATCTATTCTCCACAAATAAATCCATACCTTCTATGACTTGATCTTTTTACTCTGAACTGGAACTTGTGCATCACAGAAAAATTCTTCATTGCAGCAGCTACAGTTTGCTTGTCCTGATAAACTTGTCCTTCTTCAATATATGTTTGCGTAGATTCAGTTATTATTTTACTTTGATATTCCTCTATAGCTGGTGAGGATGGAATTTCAAGTAACATTAGTGATCCAGACGAACCTGCAGCAACATAGATATAAATGTAGTAACTATGCAGATAATTTTGAAAACGACATTGCTTTATGAGCTTCAGTACATTGTTTTTTGTAGTTAATTTGTAGATAAATGTTGTAATATTGTAGATAACACACTAACACAATAACTCTCTGCAATGTCGAATTAAACATACCTGCACTTGTGCTATTGTTGGTGATTGCCAATTCCATATTGAAATCTCTTACGCTTATACATAAAGGATACGAACCTAAGTTCTTATTGTCCTTTTTGGTCTCCATATACACACGAACCCCCATATCATTCCTAATCTCGATTGGAGGACAATTGTCGTTAACAATGTATTTGATTTCTACAATTTTACCCGATGTATCAATCGATAGTTGTTCTGCAATTGTAGAAATCAGAATTCCGTAGCTTGCATTCTCATCTACCACAATGGCATCAACTTCAAAATCTCTAAATCTGCCATAGTTATCCCAATTTCCATTCAATTTTAGCATTATTGGGATTTTTGACATGATTTAGTGTAGTTGAGAGAAAAGAGATGAAGAACAGATATAGGTCAACAATTTGAGTACTGAGGTCGATGAAGAACAATTTTGAATTCTACAATTTGTATTGCGTTGTAGAATTTGTAAAAGCAAATTGAGTACTGGAGCTCCTGAAGCTTGCGTTGTTTTAGAATTGTAGTGAATGTGAGTATTTCGCAGCAATGAGATCTCTTTACGTTTCAAAATTCGTATTTAATGTGGAAAGAATCAAACGCAGATTTCGTGCCTTCGTTTTAGCGCGTTTTAAATGGGAGAATCTTCCTAATTATGGATTGGTATATAAATTGTAGTAAAACTGTGGACTGGGCGGGTAATTAACCAATTATGAACATTTTTGGTAATAAGGTTTCTTATATGGTATAGATAGGAAAAAATTCCCTTCCTCCTTTATGACAACCACAAGAGTTGGGTCAGTCCACATTCAAAGCTAATCAGTTACGGTCCAAATAGAAATGGGGCAGCTCATTAGTCAAAGCAAATCAGCTCTAAGGTCCAAAAACTACTACTACTACTATGAATCTATGTTTGCAAAGTTCAGATATTTGTTTTCAATTATCCAGCAAATATAATTGAAAAAAAGATTTTTACATTCCTATGCCATATAGTAAACTATATTACCCTCCATGCTTAACTTTTAATATAATTACCTTTTATATACCTATTATGGCGGGCACCAAGGCGACTGGTGGTGGAATGACGTGGTCCAAGGTAAAGTAGAAGCCAAGAAAGCAGCGTACATTAAGTTAGTAGAGAGCACCGACGAGGATCAAAGGAGAGCGAACAGAGAAAGATATAAGGAGGCTAGGAAGGAGGCGAAAGTAGCGGTCACAGAGGCTAAGACTGCTGCTTTTGGTCGGCTTTATGAGGAACTGAGGGGCAAAGGTGGGGATAAGAAGTTATTCCGATTGGCCAAAGCGAGAGAGAAGAAGGCTCGCGATCTGGATCAAGTGAAGTGTATCAAAGACGAGGACGGTCGAGTATTGATGGAAGAGGCCCAGATTAGGCAAAGATGGCAGTCGTACTTTCATAAACTTCTGAATGAAGAGGGGGATGGAAACATCGTGTTAGGGCAATTGGGGCACTCCAAGAGTCACCGAGACTTTAGGTATTGTAGGCGCATTAAGGTTGAGGAGGTCATGGGTGTTATGGGTAAGATGATTCGGGGCAAAGCAATCGGACCTGACGAGATTGCAGTAGAGTTTTGGAGATATACGGGTAGGGCGGGCTTGGAGTGGCTGACTAGGCTGTTTAATGTTATCTTCAAGACAAAGAGGATGCCTGATGAGTGGCGGTGGAGTACAATGATTCCGGTGTACAAGAACAAAGGGGATATCTAGAATTGTAACAACTATAGGGGTATCAAGTTACTAAGTCATACCATGAAAGTCTGGGAGAGGGTGGTGGAAATGAGGATAAGGAGGGCGGTGTCTATATCAGAAAACGAGTTCGGGTTCATGCCGGGCCGTTCTACTACGGAAGCTATCCACCTTATCAGGAGGTTGGTGGAACTATACAGGGATAGGAAGAGGGATTTGCATATGGTGTTTATTGACCTAGAGAAGGCATATGACAAGGTCCCTAGGGACGTCCTTTGGAGGTGTCTGGAGGTGAAGGGTGTGTCGGTGGCTTACATTATGGCGATAAAGGATATGTATGATGGAGCTATGACTTGGGTTAGGACTGTGGGAGGTGACTCCGAGCCTTTTCAGGTGGCTATAGGATTACACCAAGGATCTGCGCTCAGCCCGTTCTTATTTGCTCTGGCGATGGACGCATTGACATACCATATCCAAGGAGAGGTGCCATGGTGTATGTTGTTTGCTGATGATATAGTTCTGATTGATGAGACGCGAGGCGACGTTAATAGGAGACTGGAGGTACGGAGGCAAACTGTAGAGTCTAAAGGTTTCGAGTTGAGTAGGACTAAGACAGAATATATGGAATGTAAGTTCAGCAACGTGACGGGGGAAACGGATGTGGAAGTTAGGCTTGACTCACAGGTCATCCTCAAGAGAGAAAGTTTTAAGTACTTAGGGTCAATTATCCAGGGAGATGGGGAGATCGATGGGGATGTTACGCACCGTATAGGAGTGGGGTGGATGAAATGGAGGGTAGCGTCTGGAGTCTTGTGTGACAAGAATGTGCCACCGAAACTCAAAGGTAAGTTCTATAAAGCGGTGGTTAGACCGGCCATGTTGTATGGAGATGAGTGTTGGCCAGTCAAGAATTCACATATCCAAAAGTTGAAAGTAGCAGAAATGAGGATGTTGAGATGGATGTGTGGGCACACTAGGCTGGATAAAATTCGGAATGAAGATATTCGGGAGAGGATGGGCGTGGCTCCCGTGGACGACAAGATGCGGGAAGCGCGTCTTAGATGGTTCGGACACGTGTGGAGGAGAAGCCTAGATGCACCGGTTAGGAGGTGTGAGAGGTTGACTTTGGCAGGTACGAGAAGAGGCAGAGGGCTGCCTAGGAAGTATTGGGGCGAGGTGATCAGGCAGGACATGGCGCGACTTCAGATTTTCGAGGACATGGCTCTTGATAGGAACATGTAGAGGTCGAGCATTAGGGTGGTAGGCTAGGGGGTAGTCGAGAGTTCTTCCCTCTTTGTACCGGGTAGTCTGTTAGAGTTTCGTTAGGTTTGTTTAGCGGTCTTTGTTGTATTCACATTGGTGTTTTGTGTTATTGTCTTTTCACTTATTTGTTGTGGCTATTTTCTTTCTGGTATCTTTTATTGTTACATGTCTTTTCTCTTGTTTCTCTTCTGATATTATTGCCTTTTCCTGTTGAGCCGAGAGTCTCCTGGAAACAGCCTCTCTGCCCTTTTCGGGGTAGGGGTAAGGTCTGCGTACACTCTACTCTCCCCAGACCTCACTAGTGGGATTTTACTGGGTATGTTGTTGTTGTTGTAATGGTATTAATTAGTGTCCTAATTTAACTCTACCGTATATTCCCACTCCCTCCAAGTTTCTCTTTCCAAATCCCACCCCCTCACCCACATATCAAACCACACCCCATAATTTCCTCTTCAATCACCCACTATTTCCTCTTCTAAAATCAGTGAAAATTTGTAACCCCTCCACCATTGACAATCATTAAAAAGCTTTGAAGCTTTGAATTCGAATTTGGGTTTTCAAAAGACGTTGTTTGTTTGGGTTGGATGTTGTTGCAAAGAATTGAGAATTCTCTCTACGTCTCTCTCTATCTCTCAATCCCAAATTTCAGTAATATAAAGCAAAGGAAAAGAGAGCAGCAATTCCACCATTGACAGCCATTAAAAAGCTTTGAAGCTTTGAATTCGAATTTGGGTTTTCAAAAATTATTATTTGTTTGGATTGGGTGTTGTTGCAAATAATTGGGAATATGGTTTGGAGTTTGTATCTCAATTTTGAGGGGTTTTGGTGAAGATTAGACTTGGTTTTGGCTGAATTTCAGATTGAAACTCGAAGAAGAAGAAGAAGACATGACATACATTATATTGTAGAAATTGTAGTGAAATTATAGAAAAATAGTATTCTGTTGTTTATTTATTTTTCTTTTATTCATTTAACTATTGTATGAAAGTTGAACAACATTGTATAAAAATTATATTTAAGTTGTATGATATTGTAGCTGTATATAACTGAGTAGAAATAATGTAAGAAAATTGTAGATAAGTTGTATAATATATAATTAGTTGTATGAAATTTATTTTTACTATGTATAAATCAGTTACAAAATATACAAAAGACATATTGTATAAAGTTTGTATTTAAGTTGTATGTTAATGTGTGAAAGTTGTAGATAAATTATATAATATATAATTAGTTGTATGAAATTTATTTTTACTATGTATAAATTAGCTACAAAATATACAAAAGACATATTGTATAAAAATTGTATTTAAGTGGTATTATATTATAGTTGTAATAACTGAGTAGAAATAATGTGTGAAAGTTATAGATAAATTGTAGATAAGTTGTATAATATATAATTAGTTGTATGAAATTTATTTTTACTATGTATAAATCAAATACAAAATATACAAAAGACATATTGTATAAATTTTGTATAAAATTTATATTTAAGTTGTATGTTATTGTAGTTGTATTTAACTGGGTAGAAATAATGTGTGAAAGTTGTAGATAAGTTGTAGATAAGTTGTATAATATATAATTAGTTGTATGAAATTTATTTTTAGCATGTATGAAAGGTGCTTATAAGTTATAAATAAGTTCTATAAAATTTATTTTTAGTTTATATGATGTTGTAGATATATCAAATTTGTATTAAAGTTTTACGGAATTTATTTTTTAATTTGTATGTTGTTGTACCATATAAATTTATCATCTCTCTGTTCCAATTCGTTGTGCTCTAAACATATGTCATGTTCAACTGTATTAAGTAAATTTCTTTGAATGATTTCTTCATTTTAAAGGTTCATAATACATAAATTTCAATGTTGAGTGAAGATGAAATTACAGAAACAAGTATACGTTTCAGTTCTTTTGCTTGCTTCAAGGAAGCTTGTTTATTATGTTTGCTCCTACAAACAAATTTCTTGACCCATCTTTGATTCACAATTTAATTTACTCACAGTTTTTAAGATTTAGATCGTATATGTCACCATAGTTTTAGTTTGATTCCACCTAGTATTTTGAAGATTTAATTGGGGAAAAAAAGATAGACAAAAGTTGGACAAGCTGACAACAGCATAAACTAAGGCGGACAAGGTGTGAAGGAAAAAGAAAAGGAGAAAAAAAAAAGGGTGTAACTAAATTCCTTAATTGAAGGCACTAATAATGGATTGGGAGTTTTTTAAGGTGGAATGTATATATTTTGTAAACAAAACTTGTGTAGGTAGGGTAATTTACTAAACATGAATATTTAGAGTAATAAAATTTCCAATAGTGTATAGGAATGAAAAAATCCGTTGAAAAAAATTTGGGCGACAAGCTGTAACTAGGGGCAAGTGCACAAATAGTTATTCTCACGGATGTTATTTAGAGATTAGCCAATATTTATTTTTTCCTGAATTTTTAAACTAAAAATCTTAACTTTAGGACAATTCAGAACATTTTTATCCTGAAAAACTGAAATTCAGGACGCATTGGCTAATTTTTAAATAGCAGCCCTTTAGAGTGGCTACCTGGTGTCATTTCTACCTGTGTTGTAACTTGTAACTAAGGTATACTCATAAACAAGGGTGATTTGCACAAGCGGGATAATTCGGTGTCATTATTTATTTTTTTACCCCGCTTGCCTCATCGTCAGAATTTCAAGTATAACAAGTGTTGCAGCTCGCTTGCCTCATGGGTGATACGGTTGGCTTTTGACCTTAATGGTTTGCCCATAGAGCAAGCGAGAGTCAAAAGATTAAGATCATTTATTTTAAAGGTCATTGAATGTAATTTTCTGCGTAAACAAGGTGGAAATTACACCAGGTAGCCACTCAAAGGGTTGCTCTTTAAAAATTAGTCAGTGCATCCTTAATATCTTTTTTTCAGGAAATAAGTGTCCTCAATTATCCTAAAGTTGAGACTTTTTAGTTTAAAAATTAAGAACAAAATAAGTACTGACTAATTTTGAATGGAATTTTTACCTCCTGTAGCAAATGTTGATACCTTATTTATTTTAAATAAATACCCTTTTAAAAAATTATATTCCATAGCTACCTTTTGATTTTTATAGCCAAATATCTATTAATAGTCACCTCCTACCCTTAAGCCATAAAATACGCTTTGTATTATGTCACGACCCGGATTTCCCATCCTCGGGAGTCGTGATGGCGCCTACTAACGTGAGCTAGGCAAGCCAATTATTTGAACAATTTACCTTTTTACCCATTTTATATCCTTTAACAGTTAAGAAGAAATAACATTTAAACAGCGGAATTAATGTAAACGGAAGAAAAATAATAAGCTATCTGAACATGAATATCTAATACAATTGTTTGAGTCTCGACTACCCAGAACTGTTATCACAGTTTCACAGACGGTCTAAGAATACTACAAAAAAAGGGTCTGAAAGAAATAAATACAACACTGTCTCTAGAAATGTATGAAAGAAACGGGAATAGTAGATAGAAGGAGACGCCAAGGCCTGCGGACGCCTGCAGGACTACCTCGGGTCGCCTGATGATCAAGAATCAGCAATCTCACTGCGGTCCGAAGTCCACAACACTGGGGTCTGCACAAAAGAGTGCAGAATGTAGTATCAGCACAACCGACCCCATGTGCTGGTAAGTGTCTAGCCTAACCTCGGCGAAGTAGTGACGAGGCTAGGACCAGACGACCAAATAAACCTGTGCAGTTATATAATATACAGCGGAAAGTAATGTTGTATGGTGGGCCGGGCCCGGGCCTAAATGGGCTAAACGGGCCGGGCTAAACGGGCCTGGGCTTAGCGGTCCCGGGCTCTGGCGGTCCCGGGCTTCGTGGGCTCAACGGGTAGGACCAGCCCGTGACGGGCCTAAGCCCATATGGTCCCGGGCTAAATGGGCCGGGCTCGTGGGCTTAGCGGGCCTAACGGGCTTTTTTTATTTCCGTGCTTTTTTTTTATTTAAGGCAATTCTTGTAAACCATATGTGTATGTATATATATAAATTGCTCTTATGCATGGCTATATAAATATATGTAGTATATATAATATAGAAATCTAATTATTAAAGTGTTTGACGAAAATGTAAAATAACAAATCAATAGTAAAACTAAATTGGCATGCATAATAAATTATAACAAAGTACAACATGAAGCATAAATACGTCTAATAATTTTAAAATAACACAAATTGTTGAAAAATCTTAAAGACGAATTTGCGGATAAATACCCTCAACACAATACTTTATATGCCTCCTTAAAATGCCTGTGGTACACCCTGAACGAAAATTTAAGACTCTTCCACAGTTCTTGCACTTTAATATTTGGCCTTCTTCATTTTCTTCAAGCACTTCATAGTATTGCGAAACAAATAAGCGCACTCTTTCCGAACGAGGCATATGATTTAACTTGAAAATTGAGATTGAGACTTGAAGTCTTGAAAATTGGAGATTGAGAGATTGAGAGAAATTTAGATTGAGAAATGAGTATTAAGTATTGAAATGAAGAAGAGGGAGGGGGGTACTTATAGTGTTAGAGAAGGTTAGTTTTGTAAATTGGAAAAAAAAACGGCTATTTGTGCAATTAATATGTCCGTTGGTGGTCATTGGAGGTGGGGCCCTCATTTTGAAAAATCTTGTTTTGTAGTATATATAGTACTACTTCTTCATTTAAATATAATATATATAGTATACTAGTATAGTATACTATATATTGTATGTTATGTATATATATTCCCTTATATAATTTGTTGTAGTATATATTGTATGTTATGTATATATATTCCCTTATATAATTTGTTGTAGTATATATTGTATGTTATGTATATATATTCCCTTATATATTTTCTTGTAGTATATATTGTATGTATTGTATGTTATGTATATACATTCCCTTATATAATTTCTTGTAGTATATATTTTATGTTATGTATATATATATATATATTCCCTTATATAATTTCTTGTAGTATATATTGTATGTTATGTATATATATTCCCTTATATATTTTCTTGTAGTATATATTGTATGTTATGTATATATATTCCCTTATATAATTTCTTGTAGTATATATTGTATGTTATGTATATATATTTCCTTATATAATTTGTTGTAGTATATATTGTATGTTATATATACATATTCCCTTATATATTTTCTTGTAGTATATATTGTATGTTATGTATATATATTATAGCTTATAAATAATAGCAAGTTAAAGACAAAAAAATATTGCAAAGAGATATTCAAGGGCATGTCTTATAATTTTTGTTACCAAAAATGGCATATCTTTCTTAGTCTTCTTCCCTCCAATGGAATGAGCACAACAAGGTACTAATACCACCATTAAAAGGAAAAAAACTAAAGAAGATATGCCAAAGTACAAGTTACACCATAATCTACATTGTATCTCTAACAAATCTCATAAATCCTTCAAGGTTCGGAGGAGGTTCCGTTGGTGGTGGCGGAAAAGAAGCTTGTTCATCACCGCTTCCGGGCGAAGCAGCATCCTCCGCAAGTTCCGTATCATTTCTTCATAAGCTTCGTCTATCTCCGGTTGTGATTCTGCAAGTCCAAAGTTTCTTCTTTTCCGAGCGGATCCAATCTCTGAATAGTACTGATTTTTCCAAGCTCTCCCTCATAGACGCTCTACTATGATCACTATTTGAGTCTTGCTTGACTGAAAGCGCTCTTTGATGCAACTGTTGAAGCTTGAATAGATAAAATATCCCGAGCCATCCTTGCAAGAACCGAAAATATTTTTCCCTTGCCTTCCCACCATTCCAAAAGATCAAAGGTGCCGTCTGGATTCTCCTTTTCAAGTCCTGCGACAAATAAACTTGAAGCTCATTTAGATGTGAAGTCTCATCAAAATTATCACCTTGAGATCTAAACTCCGTCCAAGATTTAAGTGCTTTTAGGCCCGCAGCTCTTTTAGATGATTGTGAACTAGACGAAGTAGGGGTTGGAACATTTTGGCCTAGCATGATCTAACGAAGTTGATAAGCATTATAAATTGTTTGAGCATTTTATTTTAATTGAGGCTTTTGCCTCTGCAGTGTAGAAAATTCCTCAACTGAAAGATCTAAAGCCTTATAATATTTGAGTACCAAAAGTGAGGACCTCCTAATTTCATTGTAGGATTTAACATTGCAGCAACACCATAAATAGGGGGATAGGGAAAAAATATTTTTTTAAAACTTTCCTTTCATTGCATTTATAGCAAGTTTATAAATTTCCCCACCCTCCGAAAATTCAACAAACAAATCAATAGTGCTGCAATATAAACTAAACAATTTGAAATAGTAGGATAATATTGTCCAGAAAATGCATTTGTAGCAATTTGAAAATGTTCTAAAAAATCTATAAGAATTTTGACATTCGTCCAATCTTGATTTGTAAGGATTTCATCATCATCCTCACCACCAACACGAGCATTAAACGTTGCATTAATTGGGTTTCTATATTCATATGCAACTACTAAACCTTCGTACATATAATTCCATCTAGTTGGACAAGGTTTAGGAACCTTTCTTTCTCTAAGGCCAAATTCACTCACATTTTTTAAAATACTCTCTAAGTCTACTTCTACGGTTTGAATAAAAAAGCCAATTAAGAGCCATTCTAACCTTTTCAATTTCTAAATTTAAAATTCTCATACCATCACCGACGATTAAATGGTAAATGTGACAAATACATCTCACATGGAAACAATTACTAAATGCAGGATTTAGTGTTGTTGTAAGTATGCCTATAGCACTAGTGTTACTAGAAGCATTATCCATAGAAATTGCCATTATTTTATCTCTAATGCAAAAATATCTACAAATATCTGCAACGGTGTTAGCAATAAACTTACTTGTGTGACGTGAATTAATTATTCTATACGCAATAATGCGTTTTTGCATTATCCACTCCTCGTCTATCCAATGACTTGTAACAGTTAGATAATCACAGTCATTATTACTTCTACCAATATCAGTAGTAATAGAAATCCGATTAGTTATATGAGTAAATAAATACCGCAAATATTGTTCATATTCATGTTTATATTTATAAATAACGCTCTTAACTGTTGCGCGAGGCCAACCTTTATAAGTAGGATTAAAAACTTTTCTAATATAATGCACAAAATTAGGGTTAGAAGGAAAAGTATATGGTAAGCACATAACAGTAACCATCTTTGCTAATTCTTCACGATCTTTATTAGGATCGTAATATAAAATACCACCGGTCACAGTGTTAATTCCTGGTTGAACTAGATTTGAACCTGTACTAGGGTTAACCGCAGTATCTACACTTGTCCCCTCTTGCTGCACTTTCATTTGTAAATATTTAACTTTATCTCTAGGGTGTGTTTGTATGTGCCTAGCCAAACTACCCGTACCGCTACGGTCTCCAGTATATTTATGCGCCAGCAATTTCCCACAAGTTTTACACTTAGCCTTATTTTGTTCTCTTACTTGAGTAAAAAAATTCCAAACTATTGATGTTTCTAGGCGTTTAGAAGGTTGTCTATTAAAAGTAGGGGTTTCTACAGGTGGGTCGGGCGGGGCATCAGTTGGGTTATTAACAGGACTACTAGGTGTATCATCTAAATCCGGTTGGGTTTCATCTACATCCTCATTTTCCTCATCATTTTCTAAGATAGTTTGATTAGGATAAAGAGCATTCATAACTTCTTCATTTAATTGTTCACCTGGTGCAACATTATGGCAAAATTCACTATCGGAAAATTGAAAACAAGGGTTATCACTATCAAGAATAATAGGAGCAGCAGGACGGGTAACAGGTCTGGGTCGGGGAGCCGGGGGAAGGGTAGTAGGTTGGAGACTACTTTCACCAATTTTAGCTTTTCCCTTACCACCAAACATTTTTTTCAAAGAAAATGCCATATTAATTACAATTATGCAAACTAAACACACAAAAATATATTCTTAAAACTTAAAAGTTGGAACGAGTTTACCGAATTGCCGAACAACTTCTTGAAAATTGAAAATCGTTGAAGACTTGAAGACTTGAATACTTCAATTCACCAACTTCACAATTTTTCACGAAATTGCAATAATAAAATAAGCAATTATAGAAGAGAAATTAGATATAGATTGAGAGAGATTGAGATAGATTGATGAATTGGTGAGTAAAAATGAAAGAATGAGGGGGTATTTATAGTTGAGAATTGGGAAAAAGTGTAATTATATAAAGTTTGGGGGCCAAATGGCTATTTTTTAAAGTTCCAAACGATTGAAAATTAAAGGCCAACGGCTAGATTTTAAAATCTGACCGTTGGTCTTTTTAAAAAAAAAAATTTTTTTTTTAAAAAAGAGCCGTTGGAGCCCGTTAGGACCGTTAGGCCCGGTTGAACCGGTCCCGGGCTTAGCGGTCCCGGTCTCGTGGGCTTGGCGCAAGGAACCGGCCCGCCCTGGGCTTTCTACACCACCAGGGACCGGCCCACCAGGACCTGCCCGCCGGGACCGTTTAGCCGGTTAAGACCGCGGGCCCGGTCCGGTCCCGGTCCCAGCCCGGCCCACAATACAGCATTAGCGGAAAGTAAAGCAGGAATAAACAAGTAAAGATGGGAGGGGGAAACATGCTTTGGGGAAATAATAGGTAAAAAACAGAATATCAAAGGACTATAGAGGAATCAAAATCCAACCACTAACAAGAGTAAGGAAAACAAAGGCAGATTTCACTTTCATTTCACATCTTGTGGTAGGCGTATCACCCGCTCCCATATCATTATATCTTGTGGTAGGTGTACCACCCGCTCCCATTTTATTATATCTTGTTGCGGCGTGCAACCGACCCACATATAATATTGTTGCGGCGTGCAACTCGATCCACATATAATATTGTTGCGGCGTGCAACCCGATCCACATATAATATTATTGCGGCGTGCAACCCGATCCATATATAATATTGTTGCGGCGTACAACCCGATCCTTATATAATATTTGCAATTATAACGAGAGTCCCGACAAGGGATCAATAAGGTCTACACTATTCCGGCAAGGGATTCGACAGCATAAAATAACTACGTCCCAGCAAGGGGGAAACAACTATAACCAGACTTATTACAACATCCAACTACCTCAGTTATAATCATACTCGTTACCACACCTAACTACCTCAGCTACAACCAGGCTCGTTCCAACGCCTAACTAACGGTGCTATAACCAAACTTGTTACAACACCTGACTACCTCGGCTATAACCAAACTTGTTACAACACCTAACTACCTCAGCTATAACCAAACTTGTTACAACACCTAACTACCTCAGCTATAACCAAAATCCCTACCCAACACAGAGAATCATCAACCTAAGCATCCGTAATATCAATTAAGAACGCAATGCAAGGGAGCCACAACTCAACACCAGTCCGGGTAAGGGGGCAACATAATGATCTTTTCTCTTTCTCACTTTTATTTCACAATTCACTTCACAACTCGAGCCAGTGCTCTAGAGGTTCAATTATCACTTATACTTTCACAATTCGTTCTACAACTGGAGCCAACGCTCCTCAATGTTCATAGGTCATAATTCTTTCCACAACTTTACACAACAAATAGAAATACTCACCAAGGCATGAATAATACAACGAAGTCATGGAAAGCACAACATAAGACTCACGGTCATGCTCGACACCAACGTATAGATACTCGTCACCATGCCTATACGTCGTACTCAACAAGAAACAAATAGCAAATAGGACACAACTCCTAATCCCTCAAGCTAAGGTTAGACCAAACACTTACCTCGAACTTCCACGGCCAGCTCAAGCCTCAAACACTGCTTTTCCTTTCGAATTTGGCTCCAACACAATCGTATATATGCATAATCGATTTAATAACATCAATAAATGCTAAACAATTCAATTCCAATGCTTAATTATATCTTTCTAATCATTCTTCCCAAAAATCGACCCCGGGCCCGCTTGGTCAAAATACGAGGTTCGGACCAAAATCAAATTCCCCATTCACCCACGAGCCAAATATATAATTATTTTCAGAATTCGACCCCAAAACGAGGTCTAAATCACCATTAATCAAAAAGCCCTAGTTCAACCCAAGTCCCTAATTTCTACCTATAATTCCATGTTTTAAGCTTAGAAATCTAATAGATGTTGATGAAAATGGAAGAAAATAAGTTAAAGATTACTTACCCAAGAGGTTATGGTGAAGGAATGCTTCAAAAATCGCCTAAGAGCTTTGGAGGAGAAAGAGTTTATGAAATTCTTATGAAATCTCGTAAGGCTACTGTTCTGGAAATTTAAAATTTAACTGGGCGAATTCACTCTACGCGATCGCGACAGACCCTCCTCGTAAGCGATGGGTCAGGCTGGTTAAGCCTTCGCGTTCGCGTAAACGGGCTTGCGTTCGCGAAGCTTTAGCTTCTCGAGCCCTCGCGTTCGCGTCCAACGAGTCGCGTTCGCGTAAGGCAACTACCCCTCCCCCTGCCCAGGCCCACTTGGCCTTCGCGTTCGCGTGGCCAGGTCCGCGTTCGAAGGTATAAACCCCCATTGCATCGCGTTCGCGGCCTGAGCTACGCGTTCGCGTAGAAGGATTTCCCTTCAGCGACAATTAACCCATCGCGTTCGCGTGGGTACTCCCGCGAACGCGAAGAAGGATATACCAGAAACCCAACAGCTGAAAACCTGCAATTTTTCTTAAGTCTGAAACCTTCCGAAACACACCCGAGCCCTCGGGGCTCCTAACCAAGCATACGTACTAACTCAACAACATCATACGAACTTATCCGTGTGATCAAATCGCCAAAATAACCTCAATAACAATGAATCAAACCTCAAAATCAAGAACTTTTTCTCAAACTTCATCAAGTATCAAATTTAGCAATTTAAGTCCGAATCACGTCAAACGGCGTCCGTTTTCAACCAAATTTTACAGGAATGACTTAAACCATATATAAGACCTGTACCGGGCGCCGGAACCAAAATACGGGCCCGATACCAACACGTTCTAATAAAATTTCATTTCAAATTTTTCTTAAACAATTTCAGAAAACAATTTCCTTTAAAAATTTATTTCTCGGGCTTGGAACCTCGGAATTCGATTCCGGGCATACGCCCAAGTCCCGTATTTTCCTACGGACCCTCCGGGACCGTCAAATCACGGGTCCGGGTCTGTTTACCCAAAACATTGACCGAAGTCAAATTAAATTTATTTATTAGCCAAATTTTATCATTTTTCACAGATTTTCATATTTAAGCTTTCCGGCTACGCACCTGTACTGCGCACGCAAATCAAGGTGACTCTAAATGAGGTTTTCAAGGCCTCGGAAATATAGAATTTAATTTAAAACAAGTTATGACCGTTTGGGTCATCACATATTATTTTTCTCTCTCATTCTTTCAGATTTTTCTCCACCATCTCTTTCTCTCAACGCCGGTCTTTCTCCATGAATACAACCTCAATTTCCTCTTCGTAATCATCATCGTCATCGTCGTCGCGATCTTTATCTTCAGTTTCACGATCATTCGGCGACTCATCACTAAACTGTAAAAAATTAGAAGCTAACTTTGAAATCTCTGAAACAGCTTTGTTCGAAGAGAACGAAGAGAGTCCTGATTTAAAGCTATCTCCAATATCAACTAAGTCGTTTTTAATTCCGCTGAACTTTTCAGTAGATGGAACTTGCTCCGACGACTGAGTTGGAGATGGCGGAGCGAGAAAAGAAGCGACGACGCGGAGGTGGTGGGAGAAAGTTTGGGAAATTGCTGAAAAATTTTCTTTTATACTAGAGGTTCGAAATCTGCTATTGACGAGACGACATTAGGGTTATTCTTGAACACAGACGATGGAGTTTGGGGCTGAGCAACTTGAAGAGTCTATTACCTTTTTTTCATTGTATTTCAATGCATCTCGCTGTATTCTATTTATTTCATTGTATTCATTATCTTTTTTTCATTACATTCCAATGTATCTCGCTGTATTCCACGTATTTCATTGCGTTCACTATCTCGCTATATTCCATGAATGTATTCATATGTTTTTTTTTATTAATATAATTTATGTATTCAGATGTATTTATGTATTCAGATTTATAATTGAGTTTGTTGAGTTATATTAGGAGTCTATTTGTGTTAATTGATCCACTTTCCGTTTAAAAACAGCTGAATAGACCACGATTTACGCTATTTACGTTACTGTATTCACAAATACATATCGTGAATACAGTCGAATACAATAATTGCGTAGCTGTATTCCCCTGTTTCACGCCGAGTTTTGCTACTGTATTCATGAATACGGTAGCTTAAATACATCGAATACACTCTAGCAAAACTGAAAAAAATAGCTATAGGAAGTAATATAGTAAATTGTAGCTACGGCTAGCTAATAACCACTAAACAATAGTGATTTGTAAAAATTTCTCATTTTTAATTAACATCCTTCAAAATGGCTATTTGTGCACTTGCCCCGTAAACAAGGGCATCCAAGCCCATTTCTTCAGAGGCTCGAGGCATTCGTCCAAAGCCTATTATCAGTATGGGCCTCCAGCTGGAGGCCTAGCCCCAGGCAGATAAGGAACAGCGGCTTGGAGCCCGTCAAAAGGGAAAGATGATTTCAGTCTCACGGTTTGTTATGATTTTCTTTTGAAGAGCCCAAATAAGCTCCACCTAATATCTTGTTAAAATATCATGGTATAGCCAGTTTTCACACTGGTCAATGAAAAATAGCCAGCGTTTACCAAGTCAATGAAAAATAGTCACTATTTTGCTGTATCAGGGACCGGTCCAGTATAATGTACGGGAGTTCTGGTGCATTTGTGTACGAACTCCAGCATATTATGCTGGACCGGTATACTTTGCTAACTCCTGTAAAATTTGCGGGAGACTGAAGCACCAGTGCTCCAAACTCCAGTATATTATACTGGACAATTATACTTGCTGGAACTCCCGTAAAATTTGCGGGAGTTCCAGCATAATTATGCTTGAACTCCCGTAAAATTTGCGGGAGTTCCAGCATAGTTATCCTGGAACTCCCGTAAAATTTGCGGGCGTATTTTTCCGGATTTTGAACAGTGCTTTCGCTCAGATTTAAAGTGGCTAAATTTCGATGACTTTTGAAACTTGGCTATTTTTCAACGACCGGTGGTAAATCTGGCTATTTTTTAATTTCTCCCTAATATCTTAAGTTTAAATATATGTATAATTTACGTATACTACTTAGAAAAAGTAAATATTGAACTTGGCCGGCTACTTGTGTAACTATCCCTTTCCTTTTCATATTTGGATTTATATGTTAGTTGAAGGAATAGTAAAATATTTATTATAATTAATATTTTTTAATAAGAAAAATATAAATCTCTACAATACTTGATAGATTCATTCCTTGAAGGACCAAGTTATGACCTCTATAAATTGAGGATCTCTCTTTCAAACATAACACGATAGTATCTATAATGTAATTATTAAGAGAGTTTAATTTTGTAAAAATTATCCTCTTAATAATTTTTATATTAATTTATTATATGTAGGTCATTGACCAAACCACATTAAGTTATACGTCTTTTTAGTATATTTTTCTTTTATCATATGTTTTATCATCGCAAGCTTTGCTTGTTAGATTAGATTCTGCATGATGCATTGTTATTTCAATCACAACATTCAATCTAACATAACTTTCCTTTCGCAATCGACCTAGAGTATATAACAGTTTAACTTGCCTTAGTTTTCAAATTACATATCTCATATATTATCTTTGACGGTCCAAAGATTTTCATACAGCTATCAACATAGAAGTTTGACAGTGTCAAATTTTCATAACACTATCAACATATAAGTTAAACTCCAAGCCCTACTAACGTCTCACGATCTTTTATACAATAAACATGTAAAAATAATACGGGTTAGTCAGTTTTCGGATTGATCATTTAAAAATAGATAGCGTTTGCAAAGTTGTTGAATAATAGTCACTATTTTGCTGCAACACGGAAAGTTCCAGCATAATATACTGGAGATCGGTGCACCTGTGTATGAACTTTCAACATATTATGCTAGAACTCCAACACGCGAAAAGTTCCAGTGTAATATACTAGACTGGTATTATATTGAAATTCCAGTATATACTCCAGTATTATTCCAGTATATTATACTGAAGTATTTTTTCGAATTTTGAACAGTATTTTCGTTCAAATTTATCTTTACATGAAAATTGGCTAAACTTCAATTACTTTTAAAACTGAGATTATTTTTAAATGACCACATGTAAATCTGACTATTTAAATTTCTTCCCAATAAAAATAATCCTTGTTAATTAAAATACCTCAGCCAATATTCTGCATTACCAACCCACATTAAACGTAAATCCTCGCATTCAATATTAAATCTGACCAAGAGAAAATGACATCATATAGCCGCTCTTATAAAATAAAAATAATATATATATATATATATATATATATATATATATATATATATAATTTTATATACTTTTTCAATTACCAAATATAAAAATTTCTAGACTAAAAAAGCCCTATTATCAATCCGTCAATGTAAATACGTCAAAATAACACGGTATAACCAATTTTCGGACTGGTCATTCAAAAATAATCAGCGTTTACCAAATTAATAAAAAATAACCACTATTTTACTGCAATAGAGACCGATCCAACATAATATACTGGAGTTCGGTGCACCTGTGTATGAACTCCAGCATAATATACTGACGTATTTTCCGAATTTTGAACGATATTTTCGCTCAGATTTATCTTTAAATAAAAAATAACTAAATTTCGATTGCTTTTAAAATTAAAAATTTCGATTGCTTTTAAAATTAAACTATTTTTTAAAGACCAACTGTAAATCTAGCTATTTCTAAATTTCGATGGCCATGTTATTTCGCACTGAGCCATATTTGTAACTTGACACACTACTAGAAAGAATTTGCGAATACAAGAGCACTGTGCCAAAGTGTTATTAACAAAAAGTAGCCAGACTGACCCTGATAATACAACGGAAATATAAAAATACTAATACAACAGTTTCACTACACCTAAAAAAAAAACCACCCTGGAAAAATACCAACAAAAAGATACAAACTTAATTACGACACCTGTTATCAGCACTATATTATTACATCATCGTGATATATTAACCTGTAATATTCCAAAATTCTAATTCTAATTCTAATTTAGAGTTCCTCATCTCGTTTTTTACCAGCTATATTATCCTTAATTTCCTTTGTTTTTTCCTTAGCAGTTTCCTTGGCTGATTCCAAATTTGAAGCTAAATTTTCCTTTGCTTTTTCCATTGCTTCTTTAGCTTTCTCCTTGGCCCAACTCAAATGTTCTTCTGTTTCTCCTTCTGCTTTCTCTCCCATTTCTTTCATTTTTTCCTTTGCTTCTTCTGCTTTTTCTGTTGCTTTTTCTTTTGCTTCTCCTGTTTTATGGTAAACTTCTTCTGCCTTTTCTGATGCTTTGTGTTTTGCTGTTTCTGCATCTGAATATGCTTTTTCTTTTTCTTCTCCTGCTTTTGAATAAGCTTCGCTTGATTTTTCTGTTGCTTTTTGTTTTGCTGCTTCTGCTGTTTCGTATGCTTTGTTTTTTGCTTCTTCTGCTGTGTTCTTTAAATCTCCTGTCTTGTCTGCTACGTATTGTCCTGTTCCTGCATTTCATTCATATTTTTCCACAATTAACTCGCATCCACACAGACAAATTCAGTAATTAAACCGAAAAATTTGTTGCTAATCCTACTGAGTGATTACTTAATCACAGACTATTAAAAAAAATATGTTAGCTACGAACGATATAGCTACTTTTCGCTTCTTTTAGTAGTAAAAATAATGTGAAATACTGTGATAGAGAACATATATTATAACATAATAGAGAATCACTCAACTTTTATACAAAAAGTATTTGTTATATTGTTATAGAGAAATTTGACTATAAAAGTAAAAAAATCTTTTATATATACCACACTATATATTAGGTAAAAATATATATGCTATTCTTTATATTATGACCACCTAATAAAAATTCTAACTCCACCCTGAGTTTTCTAACTCCACCACTGAGTTTCAAAAATTGGTAAGTGTAAGAAAAATATTACACTCTACTAAACTTAAAAAGACAATTGAGTTCATACGCGGGTAGAACAATTATACTGCAGGTAATATATAAGTTAAATTACATTATAAACTATGTCAACCTTGGTTTAACTACTATAAATTAATACTCCCCCGCCGTCCCAACCCATTTCAACTTGTAAATTATGATGCAGTTCGAATATCAGAGGGTCAAAATTCTTATTACTAATTTTGACCACGAACAAAAACACAGAATCTATTTAAACTAATTAACTAGATTAAAAAAATAGTATAAGCCACAATAATTAACCTGTAGCAGAATCAGTAATCTTGTCTTTGGCATTCTTAGCAGCATCCATAGTTGAATCAGAAGCTTGTTTAGCAGTAGAATCATCATCATCATCATCATTAGATTTAAAACCAAGACCTTCAGAAATCTTATCTTTAGCCCATCCTGTCCAAGACTCTGAATTCTCTTTACTTTGTTGCTGCTCAATTTCCTCATTAGTTTCCTTACAAATCACCAAACCAGACATAGAAATAACCACAAATCCAACTAGTAACACCACATAAATCAACTCCCTTAAGTTTCTTGAAGCCATAATTGCACGTGAAGAATACTATATCAGCAATAAATTGATAGTACTACACAATCAAGAAAATGATGATCTGGTTGAGTCTAGAAAATATTTCAGATATATATAAGAAGAGTTGCGCTATAGGAGAACACAAAGTTAGTGGACGAGTGGCATAATACGTGGGCACACGTGTCAGTTGTATGGCTAATGTAAACACAGTAGTCAATATGAGCTCTCTACGTGTCATTCAATATCTAATAGGAGTAAGTATTAGGTTTGCTGGCTCTCTGGATACATTGTTTGTCTCTGTGTTTATCTTTACACTTAGCCCTTAGGTTTGAACACTGCTCTGACGTGGGCGGAGTCAGAATTTTAAGTTATTGAATTTTTAATATTTTTAAGATAAATATATAATTCGAATTAAAGCTATTAAGTTCAGTCGAACCCGCTTCCGACACTATTCCACCCTGGCTCTAGAATGTTTTGAAAAACAATTTTGTTGAGGAGATATCGAATACATTTTTGAAATGGTAATTTGACGTTTGTGTACAGTTAGTTGCTTTTCAAGGGAAAAGAAATGTTATTGTAAAACTATTACTTGTGGTGGATCTAGAGTGTTGTTATTGGGTTCGTCGGAATCACTAAATTTTGCATAGACATTATATTTCTATTAAGAAATTTATTAAATATTTATAAATATCTATATGTGAATGCAGTTATTAATATATATTAATTTAAAAATACGATAGGAAACCATAAACTTAAAATCCAGGTCTCTGACTATTCCTAATACGGTTCAAATTTCCACATTATCTATCTATCAACTTATAGTAATATATAATAATAATAATCTAAATCAATATGTACTAGATTATGATTATTTTGTAATATCTTACCAAATTATATCTGTCATGTTAGTATGATGTTATTCTAAAACAACACGCACTAGATTATGATGGGAGAAATTAAAAAAAGCCAGATTTATAACTGGTAGGTCAAAAATAGTCTAATTTTAAAAATAATTGAAATTTAGTCACTTTTTATGTAAAGATAAATCTGAGCGAAAACACTGTTCAAAACTCGGAAAATACTCCAGTATATTATGCTGGAGTTCCAGCATAAGTATACTTGAACTCCAGCATATTATACTGGAGTTCCAGGATAAGTATGCTGGAACTCCAGCATAATATGATGGAGTTCCAACATAAGTACACTAGAACTCCAGCATAATATACTGGAGTTCCAGCAAGTATAGTGCTACAGTCTCCAGTATATTATACTGGAGCCAGCAAAGTATACCGGTCCAGCATAATATGCTGGAGTTCATACACAAGTGCACCGATCTCCAGTATATTATGCTGGACTGGTCTCTATTGCAGCAAAATAATGGCTATTTTTCATTGCTTGGTAAACGCTGGCTATTTTTGATTGAGCGGTCCGAAAACTGGCTATACTGTGCTACTTTTACGATTATGATTAATAGGCACATTTCTATAAAGTAGGATGTATTGGGCCTAAAAATAAAGGGAAAACTGTACTGTATAGCTATTTAAAAGATAATAGCAGGTAAAATATATATGTATATTTTTTATATATTAATGAACAATAATTTCTTGTATAATTGGATAGCGAATGTAATTATTTGTGACCAACCGGCCAAGATTACAAAGAATGCAAATGGACTTGGAGCATTAGGGCCAAGCTAAATGGGTCATCTGTCCAAAGTATGAGATCTTTACATCAATAACCTGTAATATTCATTGTTTACTTTTTCTTGTCATATACATAAATTATATATTGATTATATATAATTATACACATATAATATATAAAATTATACATATATTATATCTTCACTGGCTATTTTTAGTTTAAATGGCTGGGTGGGCGACTATTGAATTAATTCTCCTTCTAAATAAGAGCAATATAGGCCATTTTATAAAGAGATCTTTACACAAATAGCCTATCGGTTTTGCAGTTTACTCATTATAATGTTGGTTATATGTTAAAGCAGTTCTCATATATTTTATACTATTTCAAATTTATTCTTATTATATACGGTGACGTTTTGTCAATTAGCCCGACATAACGGTGTCGTTTTACTGTTATGCTTTCTTCCTTCTTCACTAGCATATATAAGCTCTTGACTCATCCACTTCTTATCCTAAAGTTCATCTTCGAACCAAAAAAGCCATGGCTTGTACTTCACTTTCACTTTCCTTTCTTCACAACGCTTGCGCCGATAACAAGCAGCTTACTCTTCCATTCCGTACCAAATTGGTGACGTCAGCTCGGCCTCTTACGGTTGAAGCCAAGGCCACAACCAGAAGAGAAGATAGAACTGCCCGACATGTTCGTATTCGCAAGAAGGTATTAAACTCAATTCCCTGCAATGTATTATGTTAATCTTGTTTTTATTAATATATGGAAATATAATCTCTTCTTTGGGGTCTTGAATTTGTAGTCTAAGTATTCAGAGTTGTACAATTCCCAATTCCTAAATATTGAATTATGTTAGCCTTGTTCTTACCAATATGCTGAAATGCAATCTATTAATGGGTTCTCGAATTTGTGCTCTATGCATTAAGCATTGTACTAGAAGGGGAGCCTTGACGTAACTAGTGGCAGAGCCAGGATTTTCATTAAGGGGAGTCAAAATATAAAGAAATAAACTCACCAAGAAATCAATGGGTGTCAATATATAGTACATGCACATTTTTAAAAATTATCCAGCTACACAGTATAATTTTTCGACGAAGGGGGTGCCGATTGACACCCCTTGGATACATGTTGCTCCGCCACTGGACGTAACTGGTAAAGTTGCTGCCATGCGACCAGGAGGTCACGGGTTCAAGTCACGGAAACAACCTCTCGCAGAAATGCAGGGTAAGGTTGTGTACAACAAACCCTTGTGGTCCCTCCCTTCCCCCGACTCCGCGCATAGCGTGATCTTAGTGCACCGGGATGCATTAAGCGTTGTACTGATCCCAAGTCCTAATTGAATTTGTGGTACAATGGAGGTATTTAGCTAGCAGAGGAAGCAAAAAGAAAAACCACCTTTTTCAATTGGGGTTTTAAAGTTTTAAATCTTGTTTTTACCAATATGTGGAATTTGTACTCTATGCATTCTGGGTTGTACAATTCCCACGTCTCAAATATAGAATTAGTGGTATAATGGAGTGTATAACTAGCAGAGCATAACAAAAATCCACCTTTTCCGATTGGGGTTTTCTTTTGGGGGCGTGGAGGGGCAGGTGGGGAGTGGAGAGGATTAATCTTGTTTAACTGTGAAAATGCAAAGCCATTTTTAGCATTTGAATTTGCTTGAAGAAACTTTGATATTGGTCAGACCTGAAAATTGTTCTTTTAGCTAGATGGATCATGTTTGGTGTTTAGCAGCATTACATATGCTTGCTTGAAAAGATGGTTCCTTAAGCGCAATGGAATATAGAAAGTCATCAACATTTTGGCACGAAGATGCTTGTTGAGAGAATGGGAGTTGTCTTTTTATATTAATTCCTTAGACAAAGAAAGCACCTCTATTCAAGTGTGTTGAAACTTGAAAAGTATGGCCTCTCTTTTTCCTTGTTGACTTGAGACCTTAAATCTTTTAAATGTGAAAAAATTGGAAAACCAATATATCCGCTTACATAAGACAATTTGCACATGCTTTTATACATCATATAGCCAGGTAACGAACCCTCTATCAGCTTTCTCTTTGCTTCCATTTCCACAACTTTTTGTATGGAATACAATTTTTTTGACAAGTGGAATAGAATTCTTTTCTTGTTAAACATCTATCTGTGATTGATATGCTACCTGTTTAATTCTTATTTGACCTGTGGTCATGATCTGGTTTCCCTTTCTTGGTCCTCCTATTCTTCTGGTCCTCTTTTTGTTTACGTAAAGTCGCAAGTTCTCTTGCACGATTCTTAAGGTGCATTATTCAGCTAGATCAAGTCTACAACACATCTTTTGACTTTCAGGTTGAAGGGACACCTGAAAGACCAAGATTGTGTGTCTTCCGTTCCAACAAGCACATCTATGTTCAAGTAATTGATGACTCCAAGATGCACACACTGGCATCTGCTTCAACAATGCAGAAACCAATCTCTGAGGAATTCGACTACTCCGCTGGCCCCACTACAGTAAGTTCTCAAATATGTTTTCTCAAAAAGGTTAAAAGACCTTTTCTTTTAACGACAATGCTTAGAAAAGTATATATTACTATATGAGAGAGTGAGGCAGATCAAGAGATGAAATTCTGGAAAAAAGAACAACTATGCGAAGGTCCTCCTGAATCAGCTGAATTTGAGTCATGTTCCTAGAATTCAAGGAAACGTTTCCCTTTGTGCTCTGGACTACACATTTTCCTTGTCCTATGTGTTTTATACAAAAACTGGAAAGAGCGAAATCTCTTGAACTGAAAAGTGCTCAAAATACCTGATTCATTTTGTGTTAAATACTTAAATTTGGCAAATACATACATATAAAGAATTGTTGTTATACTGGGTAGTTGTTGTTGTTGTTGTTGTTATACATATAAAGAATTGAAAGTTTGGTAAGATAGAGGTTGTAAGAAATAAATTATACAAATATATTTTGAATTAGTTCACTACTAAACATGTCCAATAATAAGCTAAAATAATCTTGCTTGTAGTTCAATGATCTCAAGCTACTTTTATCATCCAAAAGAGAAGTAGAGAGCTAGGACTTGAGAAATTTGTACTTTCTTGAGCCAGAAAACTAAATTGGGAGATTCAAAGATATTATAAGAACTACCGACCTTTGGGGCAGAAAAATTAGAGAACTGGCACAACCTGGCAGGAAAACTTCTGCCCAAGTTTTATCACTTCATCCCTTGTTTGCTGTATAGAAGAAGAAAGAATATACCTCTGACTATCTGAAGTTTTCAATTGTCTGTTGCAGAAAGTTTCAAATTTTACGACAAATACCATCCAAAATTTTTGTTCTCTTTACAATTTACATGATTGCATGTAAATTTATCGGCTTATATTTTCGTAGTGGAGGTGGCATTACAAAAACCTGCCTTCAGAAGAGGACCTTGACTGTAATTTTAAATAACCTGTCCTTAGAAGAGAAAATCTGCTCTTTATATGGAAGGAATATCCTTTAGAGGCTTTATAGGATTTGTTTGGGGCGGATAACATCCTTGTGAGGCTGGACTTAAAAGATCAGAAGTGAAGTGGGAAGTATAAAAATAATAGTTTAAATCAGAAGATTAGGGTAATGCAGATTTAAGAGGGATTATGAGAAGAGCTGTTTGTCCTCATTATCCAATTTTTTGTATTTCCCTGCAAAGATACACAAGATACTGTTGTTGTCTTTGTCTTGATTTACTAGGTCGTCTGAAATTGTTGCTCGTGTAGTTTCGAAGCGCCATATAATCAATTGAAGTTTACCTTCCCATGTAGTTGATGCATGACTCAATTTGTTCAAGAAGCAGGCCTTTCTTTTCCATTTGGAATAAAATTTAATTTTGCATTTCCTTTCTTTCTTTTGGATAATGGATCTCGTGGATGTAGCTTCTCTTATAGTTCTCATTAAAGTTTATTCTCTTAAACATGTTGATGGCAAGTGGTTTTTGGCACTGTTTATTCTGGTTATTGTTGCTTAATTGCACATTCGTGGCAAAATAACAACCTTCGCATTATCTCCTTATGTATACATGTGTTATGTTATGTTCCGGAGTTCTTTCCGTCGATTAAGATCGTGCTGATGCTCTTAGATATTACTCCATAAAACATATACAAAGTTACAAACTAATGGTACAGTCAGTTGCAACATTGAAGATTTTGTGTATTTGGTTGATTTCCATTCTCACTTTCAAATTGCATCTCTTCTCTGAACCTCTTAGGCACAGGGGGAACCGTTCCTCTCCTCCATAAGAAAATGATTAAACAAACTAAGAAACAGAAAACAGAAAAACACTTGAAGGGTGTTATTTGCGGAGGAGAGATTTATTATATGATGCGATTGTGATTATCTTGACACTTTTCTTGTATCAGAGTTTAACTGCTTGCATACTTTTTACACTGTTTATGAACAGCAGGCTCATCATAACAAGCTTTTGTTTGCAGGACGTGGCGAAGAAAGTTGGGGAGGTTATAGCTAAGGCCTGTCTAGAGAAAGGAATCACTAAAGTAGCCTTCGACCGAGGAGGTTATCCTTACCATGGACGGATTGAAGCTCTCGCTGATGCTGCAAGAGAACACGGCCTTCAGTTTTAGAAAGTGCAGATTTCTTTGTTCTTCTTTTTTGTTGCGCAAATTACCTTTTCTGATCTTCCCATTTGTTCCCAGTTTGTAAAACTCATGTCTAAGAAGTAAGATGAACTGGAGTTTAAATGTATGATCTGCAATTCTTTTTGGTTTTATGGCTCCTTTAAATCAGAACTTAGATTCCCTTTGTACTTCCAACTTTTTATGATATTTACTTTCAATTTTTGAGAAACTTAACTAGTGAAGATCATGGTTAATTTAGTTAGTACAGACCTCAGCTAGATTTTTTTGGGATTTTAAGAAATTAACAGGTCTAATACAGTCAGACCTTTCTATAACAACATCCTTATATAATAGTCATTCACTATAAAAGCCGAGTTTTTCTTGAAACCGAATATTATATTATCTTATAATATATGTCTCTATAACAATACTTCACTATAGCACCAAAAAATTTCGGAACAAACGAGGCTGTTATAGAGAGGTTTGACTGTAGATGAAAAACGAATTAGGTATATAAAATGAGGAATTCTTTTTTATTTTATTAATATACTTAATTCAAGCATTAAGTTTCAAATTAAAAAATACAATGTTTGGTTGATTGCTTATGAAAAAGTAATCATCCCATAATGCAACATTTGGTTGGTTGTATTATAAAAAAAATAGCACAGATAATGCATCATTTCGTTGATAGTATTAAATAATCCGCATTAAGTTATACGAGAATCTATATAGAATCTAAAAATTTTATGCGGAATAGAATATAAAATAAGATATCTATTAGCAATTCATACATTAAACTATAAAACCATAATAATGTTCTTAAAATAATTTCAGCATAATAATCTATTCATTATTATTCTTTTTGAAATTGTAGCTAGGGCTATGCATAATTTGGTAAATACTGAATTACCGTACCAAAACCGAAAATTTTGGTATTTGGTATATGGTATTTTGGTATTTGTATGGTATTTAGTTTAAGTTTTTTAAAATATTGGTATTAGGTATGGTATTTGGTATATGGTATTTTGGTATTTATATGGTATTTGGTTTAAGTTTTTTAAAATATTGGTATTAGGTATGGTATTTGGTATTTTAATAAAATACCGAAATATCGATACCGTACTGAAATATATATTATATTATACAAAACATATATTATCAATTATAAGATAAATATAAAAATCTAAAATTTTACTTTCATTTATTCTCTAAGTTCATTTCTAATGATCAAATATTCTTTTACATACCATTTTCTCTATTTGGGTCGATATTTTCTAGTTTTGAAAAAAAAATGTGTCAACAATCATTTTTAGTCTTTTATTTTTGAGTACTTTAATTAAGAATATTAGAGTCTATGGCTCTATGCACAAAGTTAGTATTCAAACCGAATAAACCGAAGTTACCGAACCGAATAAACCGAAACCGAAAGGAGAAAAACCAAACCATACCGAATTTAATTAGGTACGATATTGGTATAAGATTTTAAGAAACCGAATACCGAAAATACCGAACCGAAATGTCTAAATACCGTACCGTACCGTACCGTACCGACAGACGAACACCCCTAACTGCAGCCCATCCTCCTTGTTCGCGATTCTTCATTATTAATCATCACATAATAATTTCTTCATTATTAATCATATAATATATCAATATTTATCGTATACGTAACTCTTGCATAATTAGTGTGTGAATCAAACAACACTTGAATGTAAAATTGAAACGGTTTTAGATAATAATGCAAATCCAATACAGTAAAATCTCTCCATGATTTTCCATTAATCATGAGGATTAGCTGAAAGAAAGAAAAAACAAATTGGTATCAAAACAAGTCTGAGCTTGAATACAACCAATTTGTCAACTGTTTCTCTACCTAACAAACTGTCTATCTCTTTTTTCTTTTCTTCTTTGTGTGGGGGAAAATACCAAACTAGAGGCAATATAACAATTTCCAAATCTTGCTTTTGGGCGTCAGATTATAGCCACCACATCAACAAGACAACAATCAAGTATATACAGATTGGCTTGATTCTTGATATAATATTCTCCAAACAAACTAATGCAAAAAACAAAGGTTCAATTTCTGGGCTTCGACTTGTCTAAAATTGACCACATCACTTGAACATCTTCATATGGACAAGCCATTACTTCAACTTGCAAATTTACTATATGGTTTTCCGGCCCTGCAACCACATAAGAGTTTATGATCAGTCGAAAAACAACGACAAAAAACCGACAGACATCTGACACATGCAGATGCAGATCTAGAACGAGTCAACAAGTTCAACTGAACTCATTAATTGCTTTCAAGACGGTTCATAAGTACATAAAGGGGCAGCGTGGTGCACTAAGCTCCCGCTATGCGCGGGGTTCGAGGAATGGTCGGATCACAAAGGTCTATTGTACGCAGCCGTACCATACATTTTTGCAAGAGCCTGTTTCCACGGCTCGAACCTGTGACCTCATAGTCACATAGCAACAATTTACGCTTATACAATATATGCCAGAAAATTATGCTTATACAGTATATAGACTCATTTTGTACCTAGGAAGGGGGTTCAAAAAAAATATTGTAGCTAGTGGGAATTGAACCTATGACCTTCTAAAGGTTTTGAACCCCCTCGACCACTGAACTACACTTTTAGGTTGTGTTAAGGGGGTTCAAAATTTAATATATAAAAGTAAAAACCAGATTTTGCCTTATATATACCGTGTAATTTTTTGAACCCCTTTCCGCCCCCTAAATGCGCCCCTACATGCAATATAATCTATGGAATATACATCACATACCTTCTTGTTGAGACTTCTTATCCCTAGGTGATTGTTGATTGAACAAGGTTCGTCGAGCTTTTCGGAAAGGAGATGTGATTGTTCGAACCAACGAAGATACTTTTCTGTTCTGATGATAAGTCGCCATGATTGATCTCGTAAAAAAAATATTCTACTAGAAATATTCTTAGTACTACCTACCAGGATCTATAACTTACTATTGGCTAAGAACACGAAAATTGAGTGGTTTATATAGAATGTACGTGTCACCTATAGCTACAATATTTTAAAGAAAAGATAGTATGGACCATAAAAGGCAGGCAAGATCCGTGAGAATAGCTCTATCTATACGTAATTTTAATTTAATTTCTCTCTCATTTTAAATGTTTTTGTTATCTCTGCATTTTCAAGTTTAGGTTACTGCCTGTTAGCACATGGCTCTCACGCTCCATTAATGGACCCTTCCATGTGAAAACCTTTACTTTTCCATTGTAGAAAGTGACGTTGACGTAAAGTTGAGATCAAATATCAAAACAAACTAATTTATAACGAAAATAACGCCTTATATGCAGGTTGTATATTCTATTGTTTGACTTTCTATAATTTTGCATTTCACTTACTCCTATATGTTTTCCCTAGTGACCTTTGTATTCGTTCGTCGGCTACTATATCAGTAGACACGGACAAACATTATAGGGAGAGGGGTTACCGGCAAGGGCGGATTTAGGAGGCAGAAAAGGGTTCGCTTGAACCTCCTTTCGCCGAAAAATTATAAGGTAAAATTCAGTTTGTATCTCTATATATATTATATTTTGAATCCCCTTGATATTGTCCAAAAGAATAACTTAGTGGTCAAGGGGGATTCAAAACTTTTGTTAGGGTTGTTGATTCAGTTCCAATCGGCCATAGTCTTTTTTAATTTGTTTCTTTTTTGAACCCCCTTAGCGTAACTTATGCCTTCGCCATTGGTTACGGGCACCCGAAAGCTTCGGCAAAAACTCCATGTATACTTGTAAAGGTCTTCAGAAAATAGTCACATATTGACATAAACTCTCCTACCAATCTTTACGAGCATTAATAAATTTATATTGAATATCATGGTGTCCCGCGGCAGCTGCATCCTAGGCCCACCTCCGTCTATACACTACTAGAAATCCGGAAAAAAACGACCACAAAAAGCGACCAGTGTTGGTCGCTTATTGGCCAAAAAGCGACCAAACGTGCCTGGTCGATATTAAGCTGGTCCCTTTACCTTAGGGACCAAAGTTGGTCGCTAATTAGCGACCAACTTTGGTCTCTCAAGTCAAAGGACCAAATATTCCGGTAAAGACACTGGCGACCAACTTTGGTCGCTATATTATTTTAATATTATAAATTTGCGACCAAAGTTGGTCTCACTTGTGTAAATTTCGTTTTTTTATTTATTTATTAATTATGAAGTAGCGACCAACTTTGGTCTGTATATGAAATATTATATTTTAAAATCTGGAAAATGGCGACCAATGTTGGTCGCTATACTATAATTTTTTTAATTATTTTTTAAATAAGCGACCAAGTTTGGTCGCTAAATACATGAATTGATTTTTTTATTTATTAATAAGCGACCAACCCTGGTCGCCATATGTCCAGAAATTATTATTTTTCTGGTAAATAGCGACCAATCTTGGTCGCTACTTGGGAAATCTGGGTTAAATAGCGACCAACCTTGGTCGCTATTTCACAGAAAATTATTTTTTTAATAGAAATGCGACCAAATAGCGACCAAAGTTGGTCGCTTTTCTTGGTATATTGCTGGCAGGAACTGCCTCTTTTGGCAGCTACACCACCTGCCAGCTTACCAAAATTCCTAAATAGGCAAATATGCCAACAACAAGCAACAACAACAACAACAACAATTATAACGAACAAAGTATAAAGTTCAATAGAACTTTATACTTTAAGCTAATTAGCAAACTAATAAGTTAAATGTTATTACAGAACCATTCGAAAATCAATTGTATTTGTCTTGCATAAACTTATAAGTTCAAAGATTGTTCTCTACATCATTATCATCACCGTCTGATGAACTTTCTTCACCATGACGGTATCTAGAATGGGCTATTTGTCGATGATGGGAAGAATGACCACGGGGAGGACGGGGGGAATGAGCACGGGGAAGGCGAGCCTCTGGCGATGACTCACGAGACCGGGGAATTGGAAAATTGCCAGAAGCTAGGAGAGTTTTGATCTGCTCTTGCATGCCCTTGCACTGAGCTTGCATGCCAGAGTACTGCATATCTCTAAGCCTTTCTCTCTCCTTGGCGGCTTCTAGCTCGGATGTGAGCTTTGCCACAGTCTCTCGCATAGAGGAGAGGCTCTCCCCATCAAGTTGTTCGGCTTGGGAGGAAGTCCATATTCCTTGCATTCCACACTTATAGCGATGGAATTTCTTAATAGGAAGCCCGTATACCTTCCCCCCTTTTGGACCGCCAGCAGCCTGCGTCCACATTCTCTCAGCATCCTCGTCCGATAGTTGGATTGGCGCGCCAGACTCATTAGGTGGCTGACTGCGTATGAATTGCTCCACTTCAGCTGTGAAGCGACCCTATAAGAAAAATAATATGTGAATTACTATTTCCAAATTTATATAAAAGTAAATCAAAATTCTTAATGAAAAGTGAAAACTTACATGTACAGTCGAGGCTCGGCCCTCGACCCACCTTTCTTGGTCCGTCTCTTTCTTCTTCTTCACAATATGAGTCTCCTTGAAGAGCTCATCTTGGTTCATCGGACGCCCCAACTTTTTTTCCTGAAAACTCATAAATTTTAGTTAATAAACAGAATACATATACTAAGAAAATTAAAATAAATTAAGCAATTACGTACCATTCTTCGTTTTATTGTCCCTAGGCTNCAAAAGTGTTAACGGCTAACATTTATATTCTTTATTTACTAAATACAAAAGTGATTTTTAATTTTGACATTTGTTGACCTAAATAGCGACCAACTTTGGTCGCTAAACATAAATAATTTTAAATTAGCGACCTAAGTTGGACGCTAAACATAAATAATTTTAAATTAGCGACCTAAGTTGGACGCTAAACTTAAATCAGATTTATTTATCTTTTTTATTATATTTAAAATATTAACCGGGTCCCAGATTAGCGACCAAAGTTGGTCTATACTCTACTGAGCGAACAACAATGGTCGCTAAAGTTGAATTATATTTATTTATATTTTATAATTTTTTTAAACAAAATTATAATTATTAAAATTTTATAACTGGGTCCCAAATTAGCGACCAAAGTTGGTCTCAACCTGTTTTCTCTTTATATAGCGACCAACCTTTGTCGCTAATTTTAAATTTTATTTATTTATATTTTGTTATTTTTTAAAAATAATGTTATAATTATTAAAATTTAATAAGTGGGTCCCATGAAGCGACCAACATTGGTCGCTAATCTGAGTAATTCTTTGACCAAGCAAGTCTGACCAGTCCGGTCAACATTTTGACAAAATTTTCGACCAAGTTGCGACCAACGTTGGTCGCTAATTTATTCAAAATTATTATTTTATTATTTTCACCAGTTTAGCGACCAACTTTGATCGCTTTTCTTGTCAAACCAACTTTGGTCGCTAAATTTTGGTCGCTTTATGCAGGAATTCTAGTAGTGATATATCCTACTAAATCATTAACATTTTAGTTCAGCAATAATTAGGACACGAGTTCGAACCCAAATCGCAACTGTGATTAGGAAACGTTTGTTTTACAAAGAAAACTTAAACGCGCTGCCGTAGGTAATTAGGAAGCAGCATTTGCCGTTTTTCTTGCTTTCTGTTCCAACCTCCCAAGTTAATTAAGGCTTCAGCCGACCTATGATTGTTAAGTAAAATGTTATTAGTAATTTTTAAATTTATGTTTGACTTTGATTAAGCCTCATGGGGAAGGAAAGTGGGATTTGAAATAAATTAACCAAGCAAACTAAAATAAAGATGGTTAAGGAGGAACTTATGCAGAGAGAAGAAATATGAAGGAGGAACTCGATGATTTTATTGAAACGAATATGGCTATATATAGCCTTACATAACCGACGTCTAAAGCTAAAACTGTGTTTCCTAGAGTCTAACAAATTCTGATGACGTGAAGAACTCGATAAACAAAGAACTCTAATAACATTAGGAAGCTAAACACTAAAAGACTCCTAACAATTCCTCCCTTAAACTGAATACTATGAGCACTCAGTTTATCTTAGACTTAAAACAAACTCCCAACAATTCTCGCAACTTCAAGAAGACATCCAGCCTCAGGGGTTTAGTCATCACATCAGCTAATTGTTCCTTTGTACCGCAGTAAACCAATTCCACAGTGCCATCTTTTGTGAGTTCTCGTAGAAAGTGAAAACGCACATCTATGTGATTGCTGCGACCATGCATAACTGGATTTTTTGAAAGTTTAATTGCAGAACTATTATCACAGTGAATAATAGATGTCTTGCCTTGATTAGGATCCAACTTTTCTAATACCCTCTTCAACCAAACAGCTTGGCATGCACATGAAGCAGCAGCTTAAATTCTGCTTCTGTAGTAGATAAACTCACTACTGGATGTTTCTTTGAACACCAAGATACTGTCCCTGAGCTCAATAAAAACACATAGCCTGATGTGCTTTTTCTATCTTCCAAATTGCCAGCATAATCGCTATCAGTGTAACCAACAAGTTCATCATCTCCTCCCTTCCTATAAAATATGCCAAACTCAACTGTCCCCTTTAAATACCTTAACACCCTTTTTGCCGCCTGCAAATGAAGTTCAGTGGGATTCTCCATATATCTGCTAATAAGGCTCACCACAAACATCATATCCGGTCGAGTTGCCGTGAGATACATGAGACTACCTATAATTTGCTTATAATAAGTCTTATCCACCTTGATCCCGTCCGCATCTTTCATAAGCTTAAAGCCAGGAACAATTGGATTATGGACAAAATTGCTTTTATCCCTCCCAAACTTTTGCAGTACCTCTAATGCATATTTCTTTTGAGTGATAAAAACTCCATCTGATCTTCGATAAACTTCCAAACCAAGGAAATATCTCATTCTTCCAACGTCTGTCATGTCAAACTCATGCTTCATGGAACCTTTAAATTCTGCAAACATTAACTCATCATTGCCAGTAAATATAAGATCATCAACATATAAACTTACAATTAGTATTTTTCTATCTTTACTTGTCTTGATGAACAATGTATGCTCGTAGTCACACTTTTCAAAACCTTCCCTCATGAAATAGGCTTCTATGCGGTTGTACGAAGCTCGGGGCGCTTGCTTAAGCCCATAAAGTGCCTTTTTTAACTTATATACTTTCTGTTCATTTCCCCTCTGCACATAACCACAAGGTTGTTCCACAAAAATATTTTCATGCAATTCTCCATGTAAAAATGCGGACTTTACATCTAGCTGGTACAGAGGCCATCCTCTTCGAGCTGCAAGCGCAATTACCAATCGAATTGTCTCCATACGCGCCACAGGTGCAAATACTTCTGTATAGTCTACCCCATGTTGTTGGGCATACCCCTTCACGACAAGCCTAGCCTTGTATTTATTTACTTCTCCATTTTCATCAAATTTAGTTTTATAAATCCACTTAACTCCAATTTTTTTCCCTCCTTCAGGCAAATCTATTAATTCCCATGTACCATTTTTTTCTATTGCTTCCATCTCGACGTCCGTGGCATGCCGCCACTTTTCACTCTTCACGGCATCTTCAAAGTAAATAGGATCAGTATTAGTGGCTGCAAACATAACCACACTTTCTTCTTCTGAGATGGCGTCAAAGGTAGTATTTCCTCTGTTTCTTCCGAACCAGGTTCATTATCTTCCCTTATCTCGGTAACAGGAACTGGTTGAGCTGCTTCCTCTTCACGTTGAGCTTCTTCCTCGTCACGTTCATCCCATTCCATGTCACACATAATTGTTTTTTCATGCTTGTTATCCCAATCCCAGCTCCTGTCTTCTTCAAACATGACATCCTTGCTTATAATGATCCTTTGTGAAATTGGATCATAAAGTCTATAAGCTTTTGATTGCTCACTGACTCCCAACAAAATACAACACAAACTCTTATCATCTAGCTTTGATCTAGTATTATCAGGCACATAAACATGAGAAAGGCAGCCAAAAACTCTAAAGTACTCAACTGAGGGCTTGTATCAACTCTATGCTTCCTCTGGTGTCTTATTTTTTACTGCCAATGTCGGACTCCGATTCAAGACATGGACTGTCCAATTGACTGCTTCAGGCCAAAAAGTCTTGGAAGTTTCTTCTCTGATAGCATGCTACGAACCATATCATAATAGTTCTATTCTTTCGCTCCGCGACCCCATTTTGTTGCGGTGTGTATGGAGTTGTCAATTGTCTCTTTATTCCATTCTCTTCCCAAAAGCTAGAGAATTCCTCCCCGATCTGTACGAAAGCCTCTAATAAAAGAATTCGTCTCTTTTTCAACGTGAGTCTTAAATCTTTTAAAAATAGCAAACGCTTCAGACTTCTCAGTCAAAAAATAAACCCATAATTTTCTGCTAAAATCATCAATGAATGTGAGCAGATACCTCTTTTTGCTATTAGATATAGGCTTGATCGGACCACAGATATCAGCGTATATTAGTTGTAGAACTTGTGAAGCTCTCCAATTGCTCTTCTTTGAAAATGGATCACGTTGTTGCTTTCCCACCAAACACTCTTTGCATAGTTTCAGAGGAGACTTGAGTTGCGGCAAACCATGCACCATGCCTTTTTGCTGAAGAATCTGTAAGCCTTTAAAGCTTAAGTGTCCATACCGACAATGCCAAAGTTGCATTGCATCTTCTGTAATAGTATTGAAACAAGCAGATGCTATAGGTCGAGATACAGCATGCACGACAAACATCCTGTTTGAAGTCATTTGTGTCTCCATGATTAAGCCTCTGTCAGGATGATACACCTTACATTGACCGCGTTGAAACAAAACATCAAGCCCCTTTTCTTGTAACTGTCCAATACTCAATAGATTTATTTTCAGTTCTGGTACATAAAACACACTTGTGATAACCTGTGTTGTTTCCTTCACATGAAGCCTTATATTTCCCTTTCCTATTACACTCAAGCTTGAATTGTTACCCAACTTCACTGAATCTCTAAAACTTCCATCAAAATCGAAAAAATATTCCTTCTTTCCGCACATATGATTACTGCATCCTGAGTCAAGAAACCATGTGTCTTCATTGTTAGCATCACCTGAATCAACATGCGCCATCAACAACATCTCTCCATGAGTTTCTGCATAATTGGCCGCTTTTTCTTTTTGTGGACACTCCTATTGAAAATGTCCAAGCTTGTGACAGTTGTAACACTCCACTGTAGCTTTGTCAAATCTGCCTCTTCCCCTTCCACGACCTCCCCTTCCAAAGCCTCGATCCCTTCCACCAGACTGTTCTCCATGAGTAATCTTTAAGGCTTGTTCATCTGCAACTGGAGAGCTCATTCGTTGTTCATGCACAAGCAGACTGCTTTGCAACTCATCAATAGTTATCGTGCTTGTATCCTTGGATTCCTCCATGGAACATACAACAAAATTGAACTTGGGAGTGATGGATCTCAAGATCTTTTCCACGACCCCTACATCTCCCTTGTCTTCACCATTTGCTTTTAACTTGTTAGTAATGGTGAGAGTTCGAGCAAAAAACCCATTCACGGTTTCCCTGCTTTCATGTGCAGAATTTCAAACTCTTTGCGAAGAGCTTGCAATTGTGCTCTCTTAACTCGTGTATTACCCTGATATTTCAGCTTCATAGAATCCCATATATCCTTTGCAGTCTCCTTTTTCAGAATTGTTTCTAAGACTGAACGATCTAATGCTTGAAACAGAAAGTTATTTGCTTTCAAGTCTTTCAATCTTTGATCATCAATGTTCTTCTTCTGTGCATCAGTCATATCTTCTGCTGCTGCAGGAATTCCATCCTCCACGAGGCCCCAGTATTCCTTTGATCGTAGGAAATTTTCCATAAGCATAGCCCAATGATCATAGTACCTATCAAACTTCGGTACTGCCGGTTGGACAAAGGAACTCTCTGTTGTCATATTTGGATTGCCAAACACTTAGAAGACTGCGACTTCTAACGCCGTGACAAGGCTCTGATACCAAATGTTGAAAACCAAAGAAAACTTATGCAGAGAGAAGAAATATGGAGGAGGAACTCGATGATATTATTGAAACGAATATGGCTATATATAGCCTTACATAACCGACGTCTAAAGCTAAGTGAAGAACTCGATAAACAAAGAACTCTAATAACTTTAGGAAGCTAAACACTAAAAGACTCCTAACAGTTATAACCTTTCTTTTGCATGCATGCCTCCAAACAGTACATAATAAACCTAAGAGATTAAAAGAGATATAATCCTTATTAGGAATATTTCCTTTTGTCATTCATATTTTATGAAAACTTGTTCTATTACTCCAACTTTAATTAAGAGAAAGCGTACGTGGTTAACGAAGTAGGTTGAGAATCATGACGTATTATGTATGAATTCTAGCAGAGGCAAAAATATTACTAGGTGATTTCTTCCTATCTGTAAAAGTTTTGGTGGACAGAGTTATCCGATATTTGTATTGGTGGGAGATAACAAAATTTGGTGGACAAAGTTATCTGATATCTGTACTGGTAGGAGATAGCAAGATACTCCGTGAAAATGATGCGCGCAAGCTAGCCTGGACGCAAACAGAAAGAAGCTCTTAGCATAATCAAAAGAATTTGTAAATGAACGATTAAGCAACGTCATTTCTTCCTGTTTATACTTGAGTAAACTTTCAGGTTATTATGGCCCTTTTTTGTCAATTACTACCTCCCAAAACATTGAAATCAATTTACTACCTTTCAATTTCAAGTTAGTTGGAGTTGTCATCCACTCTGTGTATTCCTTTTCGTTATATTGAAGTCCATTTTATTCAAATACTATTTTATCTTTAAAGAAAATTAGGAAATACTTATCTAATATCAAAGGTTCTCTAATTCTCATATTTACTCATACAAACATATGCGAAGAAAAATGTTAATTAGGCCTGCTCTTAATTAGGGATGGGACAAATGAAGCATGGCGATTGGCGTCGGTACGTACCAAGGAACATGGATGTTCTAAGAAGCTAATTAATTGAAGCATGGCGATTATTTACTCTAGCGTCTTGCTGACACGTTAATGACAACAGATTTTTGAAGGATTGCGTATAGGTGTTCGTAACATGCAGCGGAAGACAATAACAATCCTAGATAGATCTTTTCATGTTTAAAATTTATTTACATGTCAAAGATCAAATCTAAGACGTACCTGGTGAAGAGAGTATCGTTTTAAAAATTCTTCGATAGTGCGAAGACTCTATGCGTATCCACACCGAGACCGATCCTTGCTATCAACTCTTTGATCAACGAAACCCGCGAACAAATTGAACGTAAAACTTGTGCTGAAATTTTTCTCAAAAATCTCAACTCAAATTAGAAGAACAAGAAACACTTTTCTTGTAATTGTATTTTCTCTCTTAGCTTTGTATTGCACTCTCACTTTCACAAAGTATTTTTTTCTTCTCAAGAATTAATAATCCGGCAAATTTTCTCCATCACCCTTTATATAGCATCACCTATAAACCCTTTTTCTATTTAGGTGAGGTAATAATTTACTCAGGGTAAAAATTTATTCCAAAAATAAACTTCAATCAATTTTTTTTGCAAAATTGAAAATCACGTCTTAACAAAAACGTGACTGCCGGACCATTGTCAAAGTTGGATTCTCGTGAATCCAAATTAATGTTGGATTCAATTTATACGTCCTTTGTGGACTTTACCTTTCCAATTCCAAATTGGTAAATTAACTAATATATATATATATATATATATATATATATATATATATATATATATATATTTCAACCAAGAAAAATAACTTATTTTCTTTTCCAAATAGAAACTTCAATTTGTTTATAATATTAATTATATCCTCTCTGCTAGCAAAGAATATAATAATATTTCATTTGGACTAATATTTTAATTCATTTGACTAATTAAATCTCTAATTTAATTATCAAACACTAAAATAATTAATCCTTTAGCAAAGATCAGAACACTCGTTAGTGTGCGACCACATAGGTTCAATACTAAGACGGTAGTAAATTGATCACATCAATATATTAATCAAGGGTGGCGTCTAGCAACACTCTTTAACGACCGGATAGAATGAAGTATACAATTTACTCTCAAGAACCTGTAGAAGAGTAATGTAGTAATTCCTTCTGTCCTTATTGTGACGACCCGACACGTCGTCTCATGAGTTACCGCCCCGTTTCCCCCATTTTCTGCTTCTTTATGCTTCGTTATCTGTGTCTTGTGTGATCGAGTTGGTTTGGAGAAGTTTTGGCAAGAAATAAGACACTTAGTCTCTTTAAGGAAGGTTTAGTTTGAAAAAAGTCAACCGGGTGTTGACTATTCTGTTAGAGGGCTCGGATATGAATTACGATGATTCGGTTAGCTTCGGGGGATGATTTGTGACTTAGGAGTGTGATCGAAAGTAATTTTGGAGGTCCGGTGTAGAATTAGGCTTGAATTGGCGAAGTTAGTATTTTGGCGAATTCCGGTTGATAAGTGAGATTTTGATCCGAGGGTCGGAATGGAATTCCAAGAGTTTCTCTAGCTTCGTTAGGTGATTTTGGTTGTGTGTGTAAAATTTCAGGTCATTCAGAGGTGTTTTGGTTGGGTTTTTGATCAAATCCGTGTTTCGGAAGTTTTAGAAGAACTTAGGCTTGAATGCGATGTGAATTGATGGTTTTGGTGTTGTTTGAGGTGTTTTGAGGATTGGAACAAGTTTGGGTGATGTTTTAGGATGTGTTGGCGCTTTTGGTTGAGGTCCCGGGGGCCTCGGGTGAGTTCCGGATGGTCAACCGGACCAATTTTGGCATTTGGGAGTTTGCAGGTTTTTCAGTTCAGTGTTGCAGAGGTTTAACCCTTCGCGTTCGCATAGGGTGATTCGTGAACGCGTAGAAGGAATTTGAGGGCCAGGAATTTAGGCCTTCGCGTTCGCGTTTGAGGCCTCGCGATCGCGGAAGGTTAGGAGATCAGGCATCGCGTTCGCGTGAAGGTCTTCGCGTTCGCGTATAAGGGCTGAGGTCCAGTGGTGAGTTGTTCTTCGCGTTCGCGGTTGAGGGACGCGTTCGCGTAGGTTTAGGGACCCAGGGCTTCGCGTTCATGTGTGGGATACCGCGTTTGCGAAGGGTAAATTGGTCAGTGGAAAAGTTTGTTCATCGCGAACGCGAGTGGGCCCTCGCGTTCGCATAGAGTAAAATGTCAGCTGGCAGAAGGGTTTTTAATGATATTTCATCCGCGAGCCTAAGTTATTTTCCTCCATTGTTGAGCACCTTGAGAGCTTTTTGGGAGGAATTGAAGAGGGTTTCGACTGGGATTGATTGGAGGTGAGTCCTATGAACTAAAAACACGATTATATTGTGAAATTAACCTTGGAAGTCATGGAAACTTGGCTAAAATTGGAAGAACTAGGGCTTGGATTTCTAAATTTTAAATTGGGATTTGATGGGTCATTTGAGCTCGGATTTGAGAGTTCTTGGTATGTATGGACTCGTGGCGAGATAAGGAACCCGTTGGTGTGAAAATTTCTGAGATTCGAGAAGTGGGCCCGGGGCTCGGGTTTTTGCTAATTTCGAGATTTTGATATTTTTCGATTGTTTTCGATTAGGTATTGTTTCCTTAGCATATTGTGACGTATTCGTTCTGATTTTGGTTAGATTCGACGCGCGTGGAGGCCGATTCGAGAGGCAAAGGCGTCGCGAGCTAAAGAATGTAGCCGGTTCGAGGTGAGTAATGATTGTAAATGATGTCCTGAGGGTTTGAAACCCCGGATTGCACATCGTAGTGCTATATTGAGGTGAGATACGCGCTGGATGATGAGCGCGGGGTCTTTTACTACTGGGGATTGTGACTTGGTCTGTCCCGATTGATGATTTTGCTGCATATTTGACTGAAACTGATTTGTTATCATCATGATTTGGGCTGATTGCCATATTTGGGCTTCGTGCCAATTATTTGAACCCTTCGGGGATTTTTATCACTATTTCCTCACTGTTTTGACTCATATTGAAACTCAATCCTGTTGATACTTATTGTTTTACAAACTCAGCCACTTTTATATAGATTTGAAACTTAAATGATATTTCTAAATGATATTTTGGGCTGAGAACTACTGTTTTACAAATGCCCGAGGGGCTTGTGATGATTTTCGAACTGAGTGAGGCCGAGGGCCTGAGATACTATTTATGCCACGCGGTAGCTTGAGTGATGTGAGGCCGAGTGATATGAGGCCGAGGGCCTGAGATACTTTATATGCCACGTGGTGGCTTGAGTGATGTGAGGATATGCTGAGTGATGATGCCACGAGGCGGCTTGATATAGCGCTTGGGCCGTAAGGGGCCCCTCCGGAGTCTGCACACCCACAGTGAGCGCGGGTACCCATATTATCTGAGAGTGAGCCCGAGGGGCTGATACTATGCTGAGTGACTGAGAGTGAGCCCGAGGGGATGATACTATGCTGAGTGACTGAGAGTGAGCCCGAGGGGCTGATACTATGCTGAGTGATTGATACTGAGCCCGAGGGGCTGATACTGTTCTGAGCGATTGATACTGGGCCCGAGGGGCAGATTACTACTCACTATTTACTTGTTGTTTGACCTGATTTACCTGTTTTTAAAAGGAGATTTCATTTGATCCTTTACGGTTTTTACTGCTTTAAGTGATTTACTGCTTGATATAGAATTGCCTTGTGCCTTTATGAGTTTTCATGCTCTCAGCCATTATTTATTGTTGTTACTCACTAGGTCGGAGTACTCACATTACTCCCTGCACCATGTGTGCAGATTCAGGCATAGCAGAGTCCGCGCCTGAGCGCTGATTCCTTCCAGACCAGGCAGTTTCAGCGGTGTTTCATCAGAGGATCCCCAGGATTTTCTATTCAGTTGTCATGAGATTCTCAGGACTATGGGTATAGTGGAGACCAACGGGGTCAATTTTTGCACCTTCAGGCTTGCAGGGTCCGCCAAGACTTGGTGGAGAGATTTTTGCCTATCTAGACTAGCAGGGTCTCCAGCTTTGACATGGGATCAGTTCGTGGAGATATTCTTGGAGAAGTTTCTCCCCGTCACTCAGCGGGAGGCACTTCGTAGGCAGTTTGAGCGCCTCCAGCAGGGCTCCATGACAGTTACACAGTATGAGACTAGATTTATCGACCTGGCACTCCATGCAGTTGTGATACTCCCTACAGAGCGAGAGAGGGTCCGGAGATTCATGGATGGCTTGATTACAGTGAGTATTGCCCTTGCCGGGTTGTGAAAGATATTGTTATTGTTCCCTTGCCGGGACTTGGTTGTTATTTGTGTTATTCCCTTGCCGGGATAGTTCATATTACTTGTTTATTCCTCTTGCCGTTTGGTTGTGACTGTTATTTGGGTGAGGAAGAGTAAAATTGCACGAAGGGTCATTCCGTGCTATTCTTGATTATATTTGCACGAAGGGTCATTCCGTGCTATGTTTTGACTATTTATGCACGAAGGTACATTCCGTGCTCTGATTTGATTATATTTGCACGAAGGGTCATTCCGTGCCATGAGATGAGAGCTATGTGAGGGAAAGCACGAAGGGTGATGCCGTGCATTTTATTTGATTGCTTTGGGTGAGATTGAGAGTAAAAGCACGAAGGGTGATGCCGTGCAACTATTGAATTTCTTATTCTTTGATAATTATTGTTGTGCCATGTTTCTTAATTACGCTGATGAACTTTATATCCAAATTGTACTCTCCCCATAGCATGATTCCCTCCCTTTTAACTGTTTAGTTTCGGTATTTTCTTTCCTTTTATTGCATATTTGTATATAAAAATTGTACAGGTTGGTTTGGTAGTCCTGTCTAGCCTCGTCACTACTTCGCCGGGGTTAGGCCAGACACTTACCAGCACATGGGGTCGGTTGTGCTGATGCTACACTCTGTGCATTTCTTTGTGCACAGATCCAGGAGCAGCTTTTGGACAGCAGCAGTAGGATTCTTATCCGGGAGCTATCTTCAATCCAGGGACTCTCGAGGTAGTCTAGCTGGCGTTCGCAGGCCGAAGTCCCTTTCCTTATTTCAGTTTGTTTTCATTGTACCGAAACAGACACGTGTATTTCTTTCATTCAGACTTGTTGTAGTATTCTATAGTAGTCCGTGAGCTAGTGACACCAGATTTTGGGTAGGGATGTGTTTCAAACTTCCGCATTTTTATATTTTTTTGTTAAACTTAAAGTCTTCCGCATTTCTTTAACTGTTGTTAGTATATTATATTGTTTAGGTTAAATAGCGAATGTTTAATGTATGGCTGGCCTAGCTCCGTTAGTAGGCGCCATCACGACGCCCGATGGTGGGAAAAATCCGGGTCGTGACAAGTTGGTATCAGAGCACTAGGTTACATAGGTCTCACAACTCACGGACAACCTCGGTAGAGTCTGAGGGATCGGTACGGAGACGTCTGTATTTATCCCCTAGAGGCTACGGAGTTAGGAAAAGTTTCACTTTTGTTCTTTCCTGTCGTGCGATCATGTTTCTCAAATACTGATTGTCTTTCTACTCTTTTCTTTCGCAGATGGCGAGAACACGTGCTTCCTCTTCTATCGCGCAGCAGCCCGAGCCCCCAGCAGCAGCTCCTGCGAGGGGCAGAGGCCGAGGACGGGGCGGAGCTCAGCCCCGAGCAGCAGTTCTAGAGGTGGAGCCTCATGTTGACTATGATGAGGAGGCTCCAGCCCAGCAGCTCCGGTGGGCCCAGCTCAGGTCCCAGAGGGGTTCATTGCCACCCCAGTTCTTCAGGACGCTCTGGTCCGATTGGTAGGCTTTGTGGAGAGCGTCACTAGAGCGGGTTTGCTTCCAGTAGCCCCAGCCACTTCTCAGGCTGGAGGAGGGGTTCAGACTCCTGCTACGCGCACTCCGGAGCAGGTAGCTCCACAGACTCATGCCCCAGTGGTTCAGCCAGATGCGGCAGCTCAGCCAGGTATTACAGCTCAGGCCGGTGATGGAGCGGCCATGTCTTCGGATGCTTTGTGGAGACTTGATCGGTTCTCCAAGCTCTTCACCACCACTTTCAGCGGTGCTTCATCAGAGGATCCCCAGGATTTTCTATTCAGTTGTCATGAGATTCTCAGGACTATGGGTATAGTGGAGACCAACGGGGTCGATTTTTGCACCTTCAGGCTTGCAGGGTCCGCCAAGACTTGGTGGAGAGACTTTTGCCTATCTAGACCAGCAGGGTCTCCAGCTTTGACATGGGATCAGTTCGCGGAGATATTCTTGGAGAAGTTTCTCCCCGTCACTCAGCGGGAGGCACTTCATAGGCAGTTTGAGCGCCTCCAGCAGGGCTCCATGACAGTTACACAGTATGAGACTAGATTTATCGACCCGGCACGCCATGCAGTTGTGATACTCCCTACAGAGCGAGAGAGGGTCCGGAGATTCATTGATGGATTGATTCAGCCGATCCGTCTTCAGATGGCCATGGGAGTTGGTAGTGATATCTCTTTCTAGGAGGCGGCCAATGCGGCCCGCAGAGTTGAGATGGCCCTCACTCGGGGAGGTGGTCAGATGTCGGACAAGAGGCCTCGTCATACTGGTAGATTCAGTGGTACCTCATCTGGAGGTAGGGATTCCTATGGTAGAGGTCAGGCACCGAGGCCCTTTCAGTCTGCGCTTCAGGTTTCTCATGGTGCTCCAGGCAGCCGAGGTTCTCAGCAGTATTATTCAGATCAGCAGCCTATCAGTGCACCCCCACTTTAGAGCTTCAGGGGAGGACATTCTGGTCGACAGGGCCAGCAGTCGCAGCAGTCTAGGTCTTGTTATACTTGTGGTGACCCCGGTCACATTGTCAGATTTTGCCCTCGAGCATCGGGCAGCTCTCAGCAGCAGGGTCCTCGCCCCACGATCAGGCAGCAGGTGATCCACAACCTGCCCAGCCAGCTAGAGGCGGGGGCAGGGATCTTAGAGGTGGAGACAGGGACCGTAGAGGTGGAGCTCGGACCGGCAGAGGCAGAGGACAGCCAGTGGTTGATCATCCTAGAGATGCAGTTCAGGGAGGTGGGGGCCAGCCCCGGTGTTATGCTTTGCCAGCCAGGCCAGAGGCTGAATCTTCCGATGCAGTTATTACAGGTACTATTCTGGTCTGTGATAGGGATGCTTCAGTGCTATTTGACCCTGGGTCTACGTATTCATATGTGTCGTCTTATTTTGCTCCCTACTTGGCTATGCCCAGTGATGCCTTGGGTATTCCTATATATGTATCCACACCAGTGGGTGATTCTATAGTGGTCGACAGAGTTCATCGTTCCTGTGTAGTAGTATTTGAGGGTCTTGAGACCCGTGTTGATCTATTGCTTCTAGACATGGTTGATTTTGACGTCATATTAGGGATGGATTGGTTGTCCCCGTATCATGCTATCTTGGATTGTCACGCCAAGACTGTGACCTTGGCTTTGCCAGATTTACCCCGATTGGAGTGGAGAGGGACCCCAGGTCATGCCACTCGCAGTGTTATCTCATATGTGAAGGCTCGACGCATGGTCGAGAAGGGGTGTCTAGCTTATCTGGCGTATGTTCGCGATTCCAGCTCGGAGGTTCCTTCTATTGATTCTGTTCTTATTGTTCGGGAGTTCCCGGAGGTTTTCCCTTCAGACCTGCGGGGAAGGCCGCCCGACAGGGATATTGATTTTTGTATTGATCTGGCCCCAGGCACGCAGCCCATTTCCATTCCGCCGTATCGCATGGCCCCGCCAGAGTTGAAGGAGTTAAAGAACCAGTTGCAAGATTTGCTAGGGAAGGGTTTTATCAGGCCTATTGTTTCTCCTTGGGGTGCGCCAGTGTTATTTGTGAAGAAAAAGGATGGATCGATGAGGATGTGCATTGATTACCGGCAATTGAACAAGGTGACGATAAAGAACAAGTATCCACTGACAAGGATTGATGATTTGTTTGACCAGCTTCAGGGCGCAAAAGTGTTTTCAAAGATAGACTTGAGATCTGGCTACCACCAGCTGAGGATTAGGGCATCCGATGTCCCTAAGACAGCGTTCCGCACTCGGTACGGGCATTATGAGTTCCTGGTTATGTCGTTTGGGTTGACCAATGCCCTAGCAGCATTCATGGAGTTGATGAACCGAGTGTTCAGGCCGTATTTGGACATGTTCGTGATAGTCTTTATTGATGATATTCTGGTATACTCCCGCAGCCAGGAGGAGCACGAGCAACACCTCAGAGTGGTTCTTCAGACTCTGAAGGATAGTCAGTTGAATGCGAAGTTCTCGAAGTGCGAGTTCTGGTTGAGTTCGGTTACATTTCTGGGTCATGTTGTATCAGTAGAGGGTATTTAGGTAGACCCGAAGAAGATTGAGGCAGTCAATAATTGGCCTCGACCAGCATCAGCTATAGAGATTCGGAGTTTCTTGGGGTTAGCAGGTTACTACCGCCGGTTCGTGGAGGGGTTTTCATCTATTGCAGCCCCGATGACCAGATTGACCCAAAAGGGTGCCCAATTCAGATGGTCGGATGAGTGCAAGGCGAGCTTTCAGAAGCTCAAGACAGCTCTGACTACGGCGCCGATATTGGTTTTGCCCACAGGTTCAGGGCCTTATACAGTTTATTGTGATGTTTCCCGTATTGGGCTTGGTGCGGTATTGATGCAGGATAGCAGAGTCATTGCTTATGCTTCGAGGCAGTTGAAGATCCACGAGAAGAATAACCCGGTTCATGATCTCGAGTTGGCCGCCATTGTTCATGATTTGAAGATTTGGAGGCATTACCTATATGGTGTGACGTGTGAGGTGTACACGGATCACAAGAGTCTGCAATACTTGTTCAAGCAGAAGGAGTTGAACTTGAGGCAGAGGAGGTGGTTGGAGCTATTGAAGGATTATGATGTTACTATTTTGTACCACCCGGGGAGAGCCAATGTGGTGGCCGATGCATTGAGTAGGAAGTCCGCCAGCATGGGTAGTCTTGCTTATGTTCCGGTCAGCCAGAGACCGCTTGCTTTGGATATTCAGGCCCTAGCCAATCGATTTGTGAGGTTGGACATTTCTGAGCCTAGCAAAGTGCTAGCTTGTACGGTCGCTCGTTCTTCATTATTGGAGCGTATCCGTGATCGGCAGTTTGATGATCCCCATTTGTGTGTCCTGAGAGACACGGTGCAGCGTGGAGGTGCCACGAAGGTGACCTTAGATGATGATGGTGTTTTGAGGTTGCAGGGACGAGTTTGTGTGCCAAATGTCGATGGGATTCGAGAGTTGATCTTAGCGGAGGCCCATAGTTCTCGGTATTCTATTCACCCGGGTGCCGCGAAGATGTATCAGGACTTGCGGCAGCTTTATTGGTGGCGTAGGATGAAGAAAGATATTGTTGCATATGTGGCTCGGTGTTTGAACTGTCAGCAGGTTAAGTATGAGCATCAGAGGCCTGGTGGGTTGTTTCAGAGGATTGAGCTTCCCGAGTGGAAGTGGGAGAGGATTACTATGGATTTCTTTACTGGACTTCCGATGACTCGGAAGAAGTTTGATGCTATTTGGGTCATTGTTGATAGGTTGACCAAGTCAGCGCATTTTATTCCTGTTGCAGCCACCTATTCATCGGAGAGGTTAGCTGAGATCTACATCCGAGAGATTGTTCGCCTTCATGGGGTGCCGGTATCTATTATTTCGGATCGGGGTACGCAGTTTACCTCGCGCTTCTGGAGGGCAGTTCATCAGGAGTTGGGCACCCAGGTTCAGTTGAGCACCGCGTTCCATCCTCAGATGGACGGTCAGTCCGAGAGGACTATTCAGATATTAGAGGATATGCTCCGAGCCTGTGTCATTGATTTCGGAGGCTCGTGGGACCAGTTCTTACCTTTAGCAGAGTTCGCCTACAACAACAGCTACTAGTCCAGCATTCAGATGGCTCCATATGAGGCGTTATATGGTAGGCAATGTCGGACTCCAGTCGGATGGTTTGAGCCGGGAGAGGCTCGATTATTGGGTACAGATTTAGTTCAGGAGGCCTTGGATAAGGTCAAGATCATTCAGGACAGGCTTCGTTCGGCCCAGTCGCGGCAAAAGAGTTATGCGGATCGTAAGGTTCGAGATGTAGCTTTCATGGTTGGTGAGCGGATCTTGCCCCGAGTGTCGCCTATGAAGGGCGTGATGAGATTTGGGAAGAAGGGCAAGCTTAGCCCTAGGTTCATTGGCCCATTTGAGATTCTCGATCGTGTGGGAGAGGTGGCTTACAGACTTGCCTTGCCGCCCAGCTTGTCAGCCGTGCATCCAGTGTTCCATGTGTCCATGCTTCGGAGGTATCACGGCGATCCAGCCCACGTGTTAGATTTCAGCACTGTCCAGTTGGACAAGGATCTGTCCTACGAGGAGGAGCCGGTAGCTATTCTAGACCGGCAGGTTCGGCAGTTGAGGTCGAAGAGTTTTCCTTCAGTGCGTGTTCAGTGGAGAGGTCATCCTCCTAAGGCATCGGCTTGGGAGTCCGAGTCTGATATGCGGAGCCGTTACCCTCATCTATTTCCTGACTCGGGTACTTCTTTCTTTGTCCGTTCGAGGACGAACGGTTGTTTTAGAGGTGGAGAATGTGACGACCCAAAGGGTCATCACCGTGGTTCTCCCTTTTTCCGCGCTTTCGAGGCCTTGGAAACCTCACTTTTGGTTGCCTCGATTTGCGTGCGCACTCCGGGCGCGAAGCCGGAAAATTTTTATGTTAAAATATATGAATTCTGTGAAAAATTTGGTGAATTATGATATTAATATTGATATAGTTGACTTTGGTCAACATTTTGCATAAACGGACCCGGACCCGGACCCGTGATGTGACAGTCCCGGGAGGTCCGTAGAAAAATATGGGACTCGGGCATGTGCCGGAGTCGAAATCCGAGGTCCAGAACCCCGGTAAAAGAATTTTTCTGATAAATTGTTTTTTGAAATTAATAAGGAAAAATGGAAATGAAAATGAGTTAGAAAATATAGGTATTGGGCTCGTATTTTGGTTCCGACGCCCGGTACAGGTCTTAAATATGCGTTAAGCGCTTCCTGTGAAATTTGGTCAAAATCGGATGTCGTTTGACGTGTTTCGGACCTAAATAGCTAAAGTTGAAGGTTTATGAACTTTGAAATGAAAATTATGAGTTTTGGGGGTTGATTCTTTGATTTTGATGTTTATTTTAGCGATTTGATCGCTCGAGCAAGTTCGTAGGATGATATTGAGTTAGTGTGTGTGTTTGGTTGGGAGCCCCGAGGGCTCGGGAGTGTTTCGGAGGTGGTTCGGGGTGTTTTACACTTAGAAAAGTTAGCAGATTTTCTGCAATTTTTGCTCAGGCCTTTTCTTCTTCGCGATCGCGGCCTTAGGCTCGCGTTCGCACTGCTCATGGTGTTCCCCTTCTACGCGTTCGCATCTCCATAAGCGCGATCGTGTAAGTCAAGTTCAGGACCCCAGAGACTTCCTCTTCGCGTTCGCAGTCAGACGTTCGCGAACGCATAGTCTTGCTGCTCCCTCCATCGCGTTCGCGAGGCCTTTTACGCGTTCGCAAAGAACAAACCTGGACCCCCCAGCATTTTCTTCTACGCGTTCGCCTTCCCCTTCACGCGAACGCGTAGCCTGCCCATTTTCCTTCATCGCGAACGCGACCGGGGTGTCGCGAACGCGATGAACAATTTTGCCCAGTTATTTTAAAAGCCTAAAACAGTAGCCATTACGGGATTTTTCCATCTTCTTCACACGAACCTCTCTCTCAAATCCTCCATAGACGAAATTCAAGTTCCCTTTCCTCCACAACTCGTTGGGTAAGTAATCCTAACATCGTTTCCTCATTATTTTATCATCTAATCACTAAATTCTAGGCCTAAAAACATGAAATCAAGGTAGAAATTAGGGCTTTTGGGTAGAGTTAGGTTTTTGAAAATTTTGGGCGATTCAACCTCAATTTGGGGTCGGTTGTGCTGATGCTACACTCTGTGCATTTCTTTGTGCACAGATCCAGGAGCAACTTTTGGACAGCAGCAGTAGGATTCTTATCGGGGAGCTATCTTCAGTCCAGGGACTCTCGAGGTAGTCTAGCTGGTGTTCGCAGGCCGAAGTCCCTTTCCTTATTTCAGTTTGTTTTCATTGTACCGAAACAGACATGTGTATTTCTTTCATTCAGACTTGTTGTAGTATTCTATAGTAGTCCATGAGCTAGTGACACCGGATTTTGGGTAGGGATGTGTTTCAAACTTCCGCATTTTTATATTTTTTTGTTAAACTTAAAGTCTTCCGCATTTCTTTAACTGTTGTTAGTATATTATATTGTTGAGGTTGAATAGCGAATGTTTAATGTATGGCTGGCCTAGCTCCGTTAGTAGGCGCCATCACGACGCGCGATGGTGGGAAAAATCCGGGTCGTGACAGCCCGAGGGGCTGATACTGTTCTGAGAGATTGATACTGGGCCCGAGGGGCAGATTACTACTCACTATTTACTTGTTGTTTGACCTGATTTACCTGTTTTTAAAAGGAGATTTCATTTGATCCTTTACGGTTTTTACTGCTTTAAGTGATTTACTGCTTGATATAGAATTGCCTTGTGCCTTTATGAGTTTTCATGCTCTCAGCCATTATTTATTGTTGTTACTCACTAGGTCGGAGTACTCACATTACTCCCTGCACCATGTGTGCAGATTCAGGCATAGCAGAGTCCGCGCCTGAGCGCTGATTCCTTCCAGACCAGGCAGTTATTTGGAGTTACGAGGTAGCTGTTGACGTTCGCAACCCCTTGTCTCCCCTATCCTCTATCATTTATGTTTTCTTCAGACTATTGTATCGGATTTCATACTTTGTAGACTTATAGAAAACTCTGTAGTAGCTCATGACTTGTGACACCCCGGTTTGGGCTGTGTCGGGATGGTTTTTCCCTGGTTATTATCGTGGTTTCCGCAGTTGTGGCTATCTTAAACATGTTCAGATTTGTTAATGTTAATTAATTGTTTAAAAAGAGGTGTTTGCGTTGTTCTGGCTGGCCTTGTCTTCACGAGAGGCGCCATCGCGGCCTGGTTCGGGAATTTGGGTCATGACACTTATAGCTCTGGGTCTCCCTAGGATATGGTTCAACTGTCAAATCCAAATAGGCAACCAACTATGTGTTCATGTCAAATATAATCGACCATTGAATGACCTAAGAAACTCATTTCTTCTTTCATTCAATTGCCCTGGCCAAGGTCTTAATTTGGTCGTTATAATTCATGACAACATGGAGCTTAAACTCATTACCAAGAGTTGACAGATTCCATCTTGATCAATCACTAATTCTACAAGTATTCAATCGTACCCAATATCCTTTCAACTATCGCCCTAGGGCCATAGGTGTCTAGTATCAAAGCACAACAAATAACTTGTCAATTACTATGACGATCTCAGGTCAAAAGGAAACTCTTACATCACATTCTTCAAGAGAATATCCTATTGACAGTTTATGGTAATTCTAACCATTAGGAATTATCCAATGAGTCGGTTCAATGATCATATCTCTATATGCATCTTCTATCTATGTGATTTAGTTAATGAGATCAACTAATCTTTATCTCATAAAGACTATCACATAAATATTGATCTAATCGGATTACTAATGTCCAAATTAATAATCCTACGATCAAGAACAAAATTCAGATTAAATTATAAGAAACTTTACTCTCATTATCATGATCTCCATCACGATGACAAGTCTCAAAATTTAATCAAGGACCTTATCAAATTAATCAAGCAATTAATAATAACTATGATAAAAGAATATCAAATGCCATATATTTTTATATCAAATAACGTTCACAAAATATGTTCAAATCATCAAATATGAGAATGGATCTAGGGCATATCTATTACATCCCTAACGAATTTAACCACACTCAATATTTATATCAAATTATATTAACTCATTTCGTGAAGAAAATTAAAGTTAACTTTTAAATACTACCTCCGTTCACTTTTACTTGGCAAGTTTTGACTTTTCACGCCTCTTAAGAAATAATAAATGAAGTGCATAATTTACCATGATACCCATATTAAATGATGCATATTTTATTGGATTTGAGAAAATGATTTGAAATGAGTAATAAATACTATGGGTATAACAGGAAAAAAATTGTCTTCTCTTGATATGCGTAAAGTGACGAGTAAAAATAAAAATCTATTTTTAGTATACATTCCAAGTAAAAGTGAACGGAAGGACTGAAGGAGTACTATCTTTTGAACATCAGTTTCACATTATCTTTTCTTTTTTCAACTTCAATCAATGTCCAAGCGCCTAGCATTTCACGTGTCTAGACAATATTTGAAATTTAAAATTTGCGATTGAAACTAATTCCAAATCATATTTTCTCATCAGTTATTTGATCTTGACATTACTTCGTTTAGACATTACTCCACCCAAACCGACTATAAAAATATCTATTTAAAGCGCGCGCGCACGCACATATATATAGGGTAAAATATGTTCATATTAAATTCTCGCATAATAAAGCGACACGTGGAACCGAAGGCAGATGGGAAGCAAGGCAAATGGCATTCAAGTCCGAAAACAACAATCTCGTTTGTTCCCTGGGGAATGTTGTTCATAAAGACAAAATAAATGTCGGCCACCCGGTAGTATTTAATGGAGAATATTCTATAGCATTAAGTGCGTAGTCCGTCACAGAGAATATGACATTCACTGCCTACCGTTACGCATTATTCAATGACCCCCATAATTGTCATTTAAGAGGGACTTGATCCTACGACCTTGTTCTCTAGGTGCAACTATAAATAGTAACCTCAACAACCATTATAAGGGGGAAATTTTCTGAAAAACTTATGTTATACACTGTTCAAAGCTCAATAATATTTTAATTTCTTGCTTATTAATATCGTTAGTAGTGCCTCCGGAAGCTCTGTTCCCGGAAATGGGTTCTGCTGTCTTATCTTGATTTCAACGCTAAGTCTTACATTCTCGTTTAATTTATTTATCATTTTTGGGATCAAATCGATTCACTTGTCTATAAACCACGTATAAATTCAAATGTACCATTTTATAGGTAAACGATTTGGCACCCAGAGTGGGGCTTAGACAGTTGTGTAATTGAGTTGATCATTGCATCTATTACTAACCTGTTTGATTCTTTGTTCTTAGCAAAAATCATAGAAAATGGAAGATGACGATGTCAACATCGCGCACAACGTTGAGGCACAAGAAAATCAACCTCAGAATGAATATTCGATAAGTGATACCCGCAACGAGGGGGATGAGGCCACACCGGTCCATGGCGGGCAATATCCGCGACATGTTCGAGAGTCAACTCCTGATGATGCTTAAGAGGAGCACGTCGCTGAAACAGTAACGATCCTGAGGGAGCAGCAAAAAGCCATTATGGGCCATATTTCGCAACAAGATTAGGTCATGACGGAGTTGAGGCAGGCATTGTCTGGTGCTTTCAACAACGCGAATGGACGAGGTCCAGTTCCTCCCGGTGCTCCCGCAAACCAAACAACGCAGAGGGTCGACAACAACACCCCGAGGGCAGAAGTCAGCTTAGACAGGGCTCGGGGAACGGTAGCAGATCCGATAACAACAATGAGAATGATCCCTTTAAACCAAACTTATGCGGTTTATAAGAGAAATAAATGCTCGAATGGATCAAATTTCGGGCGCCATTAGTGTTGAAAGGACCGGACTCAGAGAAATACACCAGTTACCACTCAAACCAAGCGCGACACCAGAATTGATCCAGAAGTGGTTCAAAATGCAAGATGTGCCGAAGTATGATAGGACTTCGGATCCTGATGAGCACATCACCACCTATATAACAACAGTGAAGGGGAACGATTTAGCTCTGCACGAGATTGAGTCAGTCTTACTGATGAAATTTGGGGAGACCCTCACGAAAGGGGCCCTGACATGGTATTTGCTCTTGCCCGAGCATTTAATAGATTCCTTCGAGATGCTCGCGGATTCTTTTATCAAGGCCCATGCCGAGGCTAGAAAGGTACAGTCCCCAAATTCCAACATATTCAGGATTTCACAATGAGAGTCCTAATTAATGCAGGAGTTCGTGACGAGATTCCAGAAAGAAAGGATGCTACTAATGGTCGTACCGGACGAATGGGCAGCTGAAGCATTTACTAAAGGGCTGAATCCGAGAAGTTCTTATGCTTCCCAAAAATTGAAAGAAAGTCTGCTTGAGTTTCACGCAACAACATGGATAGATGTTCACAACCGGTACGAGTCAATGATAAGAATTAAGTATGATCAGCTCAGTTTCCCGACATCAACCAAGGGTCGGGACCGGGAGAAGAACAACGAGAAATCCAAGGATGATTTCGATACAGATCGACGATCTTCAAGAGGCTGATTTTTTCCCTATGAATGGGCCGAGGGATGCGGAAGAGGTTTTCGATCGGCGGATAGATTCGCTACTGATAGAAGAGTTGATCGCGGCCGGAATAACAGATCGTTGCAGGACAAGGAGATATCGAGTTCCCGAGATTCCTCCTACCCCAGGCTATCTAAATACAACTTCAACGTCAGCGTAGTGGAACTAGTGTCGGCTATGAGGAATATTAAGGAGGCACAGTTCCCGAAGCCAATGAGATCTGATCCCAGTCAAAGAGATCCTAGTTTGTGGTGCGAATATGATCTCGTCCAAGTCACACCTCTATTTGAGGTTATGAAACGGTCGATTGCAAAAATAATACCCAACAAGGAGTCGGGATCGAATCCACAGGGAGCTGAGATGGGAAGTAGTAGTATATATTTGGATAGAGCTCGTGAAGTATCTAGATTGAACTTCCACAAATATGGTTTTGTTTTTACTTCTAAAATTACGCTAAGGATTACAATTCTAAAGATATGAAACTAGAGAATATTCTTTTTGGATGTTTTTCAAATAATGTAAAAGACCTAGGGCTTTGACCTCCACCTAGGTGTTTGCCTAACGGGTTGTAAACTTTAAATCTTGTTTCATTGGTCGGAGTGTATTATAGCTATCAACACTCAAGTACCCACTCAATACCTCTCGGTAAGAGAGTGATTTTGCCCAATTTGGCTTTCTCAAGTTCAAATGGGTATTGAACAAAAAACTTGATAAAATGCTCAAGTCGGGTTTTACTATCTCTAGGTTCAACCCTTTAATTGGGACTATCAATCTCTTGATTTTATCCCAAATTCTTGTTAGACAAGTTTTCCTAGACTAAGTCTCTCTTTCTCAAGTAGAGACCAAGTCAAATAGGCATGAACTAATATTTGCAACCATTAATTCTACAACTAAAAGCAAGAACAAAGCTAAATAATAAACAACCAATCATAAACAAGCCATAAATCAAACACCCATTAGGTTTACACACTAAGGTTGGGTCCCAACCCTAGTTAAAAATCTAGCTACTCATAATGGGTATACAAGGAAATAAAGAAGAAAAGATGATAAAACTCATATTGAAAGATTAAAAGATAAAAATCCAGTGTTAAATCACCAAAGTAAGCTAAAGTTGCCTAAAGAAGCAAGGAAAAATGGCTACAGGACTTTCAATATTCAAAAACTTGACCTAAATTCGTGAAATTATTCTATTTATATAAAGCTAGAAATTTTTGAAAAAATGCCCTTTCGGAGGTTCTGCGGCCGCACAATTCCATGTGCGGTCCGCACTTTGCTTCAGTCTTGACAGGAGTTGAATCTGCGGCCACACAATTCTGGAATGCGGCCGCATCTGCGGTTCGCACAATTCTTGGTGCGCCGCCTAGGGCTCTTCTGCGGACCGCACAAATATGAGTGTGGCCGCAGTGCAGTCCGCATTTTCCTTGAGCTTGAAATGAGACTCTCTAAACTTTAGCTCTTGCATAGCTTTTGCGGCCGCACATTTCATGTGCGATCCGCACTTTTCACTTGGATTCTGACGTACTTTTCTTCATATTCTGCGGCCGAAGATGGAAATCTGCGGTCCGCACTTTGAGCCTTTGTGCCTGACTTATGTCCTTGAGTTCAGATCACTCCTTCTTGAGTTGGATTTCATCTTAGTAGCTCATTTTCCAATACTCCTGCAATTGAGCATATTTTATCAGTTTTCGGGGATACAATTAAATACTTTTGGACTAAAACGAAAGCGAAAATGCGCTAATAATTAGTCAAAATCCCCACTTATCAATTCCCCCAAACTTAAGCTTTTGCTTGTCCTCAAGCAAATAAGGTAATTCCCACCTCCACAAGTTAAGAGCTATTCCAGCTAATCTAAGGTGTATCAAACACACATCAATTGGGACCAACAATTACCCACAACACTTATGAATTATCAACAAGGCAATGATTTGAAGTTTTAAGCACAAATAGTTCTAATGTGACACTTGAGCATCAAGAGTTGACTTTATTCATCAAGTAAGCTCGCTCTTTCATGTAGGTCATTGTGGATCCCAAACTCTTCCTCCTCCTCTACTCTTCGTTAGCATATCTCACTTAAGAATGTAGCACTCAATTCAAGGATTTGTGAAAAGTTCGTTCATCTCTCTCAAAAGAATGCCACAAGTACGGCTCTAAGTACCATATGTTTGCCCCTCATGTAAATCACCACTAATGTAAGTTCACTCGGCTTGAAATCATGTAGGCTTTTTCGGAATGTAATGAAGGCTTTTGGACTAAGGTAGGAAATGCTGGAATAGAACGGGTTCATCTTTCCATAAGCACTCCATTTTCTCTTTTTGGCTTATATTTTGCCGACTCTTTGAGGCATTTTCTTTTTCCTTAGGGGAACTAGAGAGACTTAACATCACTCTTTCTTGGTCATGATATTCATTTTCTCCTTCTTTGTTTTCTCCATGCTTTGCATCGTTGCTTTTCTCTGAATCCCTTCAACTTATTCACTTTCTTTTTGCATTTTCTTTCTTTTTCTTTGCCTTTCCTTTTCTTCATTTCTTTTCTCTTTTTTTACCTTGATACCACTTTCAAACTCCTTGTCTCTCCCCCAAACTTATGTTTTATCCAATTGTTTCTCAAGAGTGTTAAGGAAAGCTCGGGTGCCAAGAGAGGGTCACTACAAAACAGGTAAAGGCTTGTAACATGGTTATCAAATGAGAAAGGTCTTAGGCTCAAATGGGTTGACTAGGGATAGCAACATTGGTGGGAGATGAAAAATTTCAAGCGGGTCAAGGAGAGCCTACAATCACTTCTCAAGCCAAGCAAAACTTAGAATTTCGCCTAGAAACATATTCGGGGCAAGTTCTAGACCGTTCGCACGGGTACTTGGACTTGCAACCAAAACATCTCACCCCTTACACAACTGGATTGTTAAAGATGATAGAGTTGAGGGCCCACAACAACCATATTCAAGATTGAAAATCACTAATTGTTCGACTAAACCACTCGATGATTGCTTAAGTCAACACAAGAGTCAAAAGGTCACTAACTAGAGCTATTTCTTTCCAAGAACTTGTTTTTAATCACAAGCACGTAGTTAAGTGTGTTGGTACCAAGTGAAGCATACTAAACTCTTCTAGTTTGACTCAATTAGGTCCTCTTATTCATTATTACTACTATTCTTACCTAAACATCAAAAACGGACCCAATCCCTTAAGAAGGTTGCCACGCCATCCATCGTTGGGAAGAGTCACCCGGTTCACACAAAAACCACCTTCGGAAAGAATCGTGGCATTAAGAAAATCAAAGGCTTATTAATCACTTAAACATGAAAAGAAACTACTAAACTAAAAAGAAGCTATTAAAGTAAATAAGAAGCTATTAGACTAAACATTGATTACTAAGAAAATAAAATAAAGAAGCTATAAAGTAAACTATTGAAAGCATAAATGAATATACAAAATGAGAGAGGAAGAAAGAAAACATATACATCAATAGAGAGAGAAGAATATGTACATAATGAAAATAAAAAGAGAATGTCATCAGTTATTACAGGCCAATGTCAACTACTGAAAGCATAAATGAATATACAAAACGAGAGAGGAAGAAAGAAAATATATACATCAATAGAGAGAGAAGAATATGTACATAATGAAAATAAAAAGAGAATGTTATCAGTTATTACAGGCCAATGTTAAATGTCAAATCAAATAAACTCCCCCCCCCCCCCCCGAATAAGGATAAGCATTGTCCTTAATGCTTAACAACATAAAAACAAGGAAGGGAAAGAGTAGAGAGGACTCCCTATGTGGTCTCCGGGTCCATAGCAGCATCACCTCCCTTAGGCTCCTCCAACTGGATCTCATCATCCTTTGCTCGGGGAGCAGCTGGGTTGGTGAACATCTGTCGCACCGCCTCAGCAGTGTGGGCAGCGAGGTCTGGATCCTCAGACTGGCTAGCTGGTGCCACTGGTGCTGATGGTGTTGCTGGGTTTGCTGGAGCTGTCTCCATCATCAAGTCAAACGGAAGGTCTCCAGAAGCTGCTATCTTGGTCACCTCTTGTCTCAACGTGTCAACTTATTTCTTCGAAGCCTACGATTTCCTCATATTCTTCACCTGCTTACCAAGCTACTTAATTGCTCCCCCCATGTGCCACCAAAGTGTCCGTGATGGTCTTCTGGTTTTCCAATATCTTCTTCAAAGAGTCCTCCAGTATCGGAGAAATCTGGGGTGCTGGGGTAGAAGTCTATGCTGCAACAACATTGGATAGGTCAGACAGATTTGCAATAGCTGTCTGCATCCAGTTGTTGAGACTCGCAACACCGAAAGTGGATAAGTAGAAGAGGAAGGAACTGATGTTGATGGTCCTGAAGATGGAGTTGGAGGCATGGCAATTGTATTAGCGGAAGGTCCAGCTGCTGTGGAAGGCATGGCTACTGAATCTGCAACTACCACCGACGGCTCATCAGACTGGCCTACGGTAGTAGTCGACTTACCCTTGTTCTTTAGGTTCCTAGGGTCCTTCAAAGTACCAAGTGAAGGGCTTCTTAGCCCGAACCTTCATGTCAAAGCTCTTGGACTCCACCCCCGCATCTGTAAGATACTCCATGATAGTGTTGGGATACGGGTAGGAGCTTTCACCCTGCCTACCGACCAGAGACATGTTGGCCGACATGATGGCACCCACATTGATTGGGTACCCGGCCATAATGGAGGCAACTACGACTGCCCGTGGGACTGGGAGATTATTTTCATTCTGGCTTGGATCTATTAGACTGCACACAAATGTCTGCCAACCTTTAGCTTCAAAGTTGAGGGTGTTCCATTGAATGGGAAACCCTGCTGTGATCTATGGTGGTGGTGGTACTGGAGCTGCCAAAATCTCAGCTAGCCAAGGGTGAGTCGTATCACCCAGTGCAAACTTCTCTAAATACTGCACCAGTTCCACATCCTCGAGCCCCAAATAAGTGTTTAGGGTGCTCTGATCAAATTTTACTTTTAAGTTCCTCACTTTAGTCACCTTAGTACCCTTCTTGATATGCGCCACATTGGCGTAGAATTCCCGGACTAAGTGCTCCTTGGCATCCACCACACTTTGAGTGAACCATGTCCACCCTTTTCTCTCCCGAAACTGTCTTGCCACATTTAGATTGTACCTATCCAAGTCTTTCAATATTACTGACTCTCAAGTGTGAGCGATCTCTGACTCCACCACTCTCGGAACCTGTTAAAAGCAGTCAGACTCACAAATCTGTCTTCCCAAACTTCCTTCTTCTTCGACCTCTCAAGGCCGGCAACTCTGGTATCACCCCGTCGACCGTCCTCCGGAATATCATCATCATCATCAAGTGTAATTGGTACGTCGGGGGCATGAGTAGATGAGGGCTCTGAACCCTGACTGTCATATTCCGAACCCTCAGAAGTACTTGCTGAGGTGGAAGGCTCATCTCAGAGCTGCAACCTTCCCTGAAGCTGCCTTGGATGTGACGTGCATCAGGCTGCTCTTGCACAGAGTTGCCCTCTGATGCTTCCCTAAACGGGACTTATGAACTGGACTCAACAAGCTATAACTTTCTTGCTATAACTTTTTGCATAGAGAGTGGTATGGTGCCCCTGCCTCGAGATGATTCACCCCTCCCTTTGGATGTATCATCGCGTCCACGAGATCTAAACTTTGTCTGCAATACATAGCAACAGGAATCAGTTATGTTTCAAGTTCAGGATATCAGACAGTTGTAGAACGAGACAGCATGCAGGGTAGGGAAGTGCGGTCCGCACATTTTTGAGTGCGGCCGCAGGGTTTGTGCGGACCGCACAATTAGGAAGTACGGCCGCAGTGGTGATTCTGCGGTCCGCACAATTCTAAGTGTGACCGCACATCAGGAGTGCGGTCCACACAATTTCAAGTGCGGCCGCACAATGAAATCTTAAAAATTACAACTCTCTGAAGATAGAGAATTGCTCGATCTGCGGCCGCACACACTTTTCTGCGGCCACAGTTCAATTCCTGCGGACCGCACAATTTCAAGTGCGGTCCGCACAATCACTTCACACCAAATTCCCTAAACTAACAATCTACGGACCGCACAATTCCTTGTGCGGTCTCACAATTCAAGATCAATCGGGCAAATTCTTAGGGTTTCTAATTCACGCACAATTTAGACATGGTAGTAGCAATTTAGACATGATACACAGTTTACCCATCCCCCAAATAGCAAATAGGAAGTTACCACACAATTTTAAGCGCATATGATGATGAATTTGACATTAGGTCTAAAGATAACTAAACTAATTATGAACAAAATTAAGAAAATTAAAAAATTTCAAAGATGAATTGGACATACCAGTAATGTAGTGATACTAAGGAAGAATTAAAGATGATGAAATGAGTGTTAGATGAGTGAATCAGTTGAGTGCACTGTGTTTGCCTTTGCGTTAATTTTTCAAAGTTCATAAAGTTTCAACAGTAGTGAGAAGGCTACTATTTATACTAAACTGGTTAGTCAAGGGTTCAAGAGATGAGTACGGCCCCACAATTTCATGTGCGGTCCGCATTCCTTTACCTATTACATATTTACCCGTTGTTGATCTGCGGTCCGCACATTTTTGAGTGCGACCGCAGATTTTGGTGCGGACGCACATTTCCTTGTGCGGCCGCACTTTGGCCATTTCTCTGATAGACAAACTTCAGAGAGTGTGCAATTTTTGATCTCCAGTTGTGCGGCCGCATATCCCTTTTTGCTGTGGCACTCAAGATTGTGCGGTGCGCACAATAAAGGTGCGTCCGCACTTTTTCCACACTTAGCCAATTTTTCTAAGCACAGTTCCTGTAAAGCACACTCATTCTTGCAACACACTCCAAAACCAGTTAGCACAAAACAAGCCATATCTAAAGAAGAAGAAAAAGAAAAAGAAAAAGAAACATGGGTTGCCTCCCAAGAAGCGCCTTATTTAACGTCGCGACACGACGCAGATTACCATCATCACTTGAAATGAATTACCGACAAGACGTGGCTATCATCAAATTTTCCCAGATAATACTTCACCCAGTGACTATTGACTCTAAACACCTCATCACTTTTATTTTTCAAGTCCAATGCACCAAAGGGTGTCACACTCACAACCTCAAATGGGCCACTCCATTTAGACTTCAATTTTCCTGGAAACATTCGTAACCGAGAATTGAACAACAACACAAGATCACCTTCTTTAAACTCCTTGTTCTGAATGTACTTTTCATGTAGATACTTCATCTTCTCCTTGTATAAGGACGAACTTGTATATGCATGGTACCAAAACTCATCTAACTCATTCAATTGTGCCACCCTTAAGTTGGCGGCGACATCCCACTCAAGATTCAACTTCTTTAAATCCCACATGGCTTTGTGCTCAAGTTCCACCGAAAAATGACAAGCTTTCCCGAACACCAATCGGTATGGAAACATTCCAATCAGTGTTTTATAAGTCGTTCTATAAGCCCATAAAGCATCATCAAGTTTCTTTCACCCCGTCCGATTAGCATTCACTGTTTTTGACAAAATACTCTTTATCTCCCGGTTGGATACTTTCACTTGACCACTTGCTTGAGGATGATAGGGGGTTGTGACTTTATGAGTGTCACCATACTTGGTGAGTAAGGTATCGTAAGCTTTGTTGCAAAAATGTGACCCCCCATCACTTATGATAGCCCTTGGGGTACCAAATCTTGTAAAGATGTTCTTCTTCAAAAACGCCACCACACTTCTCACTTCATTATTGGGCAAAGCAACAACCTCAACCCGTTTGGACACATAATCAACCGCGACCAAGATGTAGGTGTTTCCATAAGAACTTACGAAATGACCCATGAAGTCAATACCCCACACATCGAAAATATCAATCTCCAATACGGCGGTGAGGGGCATTTCATTTTTCTTTGAGATTCCACCGGTCCTTAGACATTCATCACCACGCTTGACAATATCACTAGCATCCTTGTAGAGAGTGGGCCAATAGAAACCGCAACTTAACACTTTGGTCGACGTTCTTGCTCCACCATGGTGACCACTATAAGGCGAATAATGACAAGCCTCAAGAATTTCAACTTGTTCTCCTCCGGTGCACATCTTGTAATCACTCCATCCGTACAAATCCGGAAAAGGTACGGTTCATCCCAATAGTAGTCTTGACAATCCCGTTTGAGCTTCTTCCTTAGGTTTGAAGAGACCTCAATCGGAATGATACCACTCACAAGATAATTTGCTAGATCCGCGAACCAAGGCACCTCTTTTATTTAAATAGCCAAGAGTTGCTCATCGGGGAAGGAGTCATTGATTTCAAGGCCATCATGCGGCCTCCCTTCCTCCTCCAAACGAGACAAGTGGTTCGCCACTTGGTTTTCACTTCCTTTACGATCTTGGATGTCTATATCAAACACTTGCAACAAAAGTACCCATCTCATCAAACGGGCTTTGGAATCTTTCTTGCTCATAAGACAGCGAAGTGCTGCATGATCCGTATGAACAATCACTTTTGCACCCATCAAGTACTGCAAAACTTCTCAATAGAAAACACAATGGCAAGAAGCTCTTTCTCGTTGTAGTTGACTTGGGCACTGTTCATGGTCTTGCCTGCATAATAGATCGAATGAATTTTGTTGATGCGTTGCCCCAAAATAGCCCTAACCGCTACATCACTTGCATCGCAATAAGCTCAAAAGGAACACTCCAATTTTGAGCGGTGATAATGGGAGTAGTAGTCAACTTGAGCTTTAACTATTCAAAGGCTCTCATGCAATCATCATTGTAATGGAACTTAGCATCATTCTCCAAAAGCTTGCACAACGGGTTTACCACTTTAGAGAAATCCTTGATGAAACCCCGGTAAAATCCCGCGTGGCCTAAGAAACTTCGCACGCCTTTGACTGAAGTTGGAGGTGGAAGTTTAGAAATCACCTCAATCTTTGCCTTGTCGAATTCAATGCCACTCTTTGAGTTCTTGTGGCCAAGTACAATGCCTTCCTCAACCATGAAATGACATTTCGCCCAATTGAGCACCAAGTTTGTTTCTTCACATCTTGCAACACTTTGTCCAAGTTTGCTAAAAACCCATAAAAAGAATTCCCGACCACCGAAAAATCATCCATGAAGACTTCAAGGAAGTCCTCCACCATGTCCGTGAAGATCTCCATCATACACCTTTGAAAAGTCGATGTTGTATTGCACAACCCAAATGGCATCCGCGAGAATATGAAGGTACCATAAGGACATGTGAAAGTAGTCTTCTCTTGATCCTCCGGCACAATAAGAATTTGATTATAGCCGGAATACCCAACAAGGAAACAATAGAAAACACGACCGGCCAATCTATCAAGCATTTGATCTAGGAAGGGAAGTGGGAAATGATCCTTCCTTGTGACTTTGTTGAGCTTGCAATAGTGCATAAACACTCTCCATCCGGGCACCGTTCTTGTAGGAATCAACTCATTCTTATCATTGGTGACCACCGTCATGCCCCCTTTCTTTGGGACACATTGAACCGGAGAAGTCCACGAACTATCGGAAATGGGGTAAACAACCCCGGCATCCAACCACTTGATGACCTCCTTTTTGACAACCTCTTGCATGGCTTCATTGAGTCTCCTTTAATGTTCAATAGATAGTTTGGCACCTTCTTCCAAGTTGATCTTGTGCATGCAAAATGCGGGGCTTATCCCCCGAATATCCGCCAATGTCCATCCAATAGACTTCTTCCTCTTTTGTAGCACCGCCAATATGGACTCTACGTGCATGTTAGTCAAACAAGAGTAAAGAATAACCGGTAAAGTAGAAGAAGGGCTAAGAAATTCATACCGAAGATGTGGAGGCAATGGCTTCAACTCCAAGACAGGAGGCTCCTCAATTGAAGCCTTTGTTGGAGGAGTGGTTCTATTCTCAAGATCCAAGGACAATTCGTGGGGCTCATAAGTGTACAACCCCATTCCATGCAAAGAGTTCACACATTCCATGTAACCCTCCATTTCTTCATCATCACAATTTAGCAAGACGGCCTACAAAGTATCATCAACATTCATCGTGGCACTTGTTTCATCAATAATCACATCGGTCACCAAGTCCGCAAAAGAGCACACCTCGTTGCTATTGGGTTGCCTCATAAACCTACATACATGGAAAACCACATTTTCATCACCCACCCAGAATGTAAGTTCTCCGGCTTCAACATCAACTAGAGTCTTCCCCGTAGCAAGGAAAGGTCTCCCAAGAATAATCGTCACCTCATAGTCAACCTCAAGAATAACAAAATGCCGGAAGAATGAATTTACCAACAAGAATCGAAACATCATCAATTATTCCCAACGGTCTCTTCATGGTACGATACGCCATTGTAATCTAATAGATGTGGGTCTTGGTTTCCCAATTCCCAAAGTCTTGAAAACCGAATAAGGCATCAATTTGATACTTGCCCCAAGATCACAAAGAGCTTTAGCAAAGTCGGCACTTCCAATGGTACAAGGGATTGTGAAAGCGTCGGGATCTTCCAATTTAGGAGCCATTGAGTGCACAATTGCACTCACTTGATGAGTCATCTTTATAGTTTCGCAATTGATCGACCACTTCTTTGTCACAAAATCCTTCATGAACTTTGCATAACCAGGCATTTGCTCCAAAGCCTCAACCAATGGCACATTAATAGATAGACACTTCATGATGTCAATGAACTTTTTGTATTGATTCTCGCCATTTTGCTTGGAGCCTTTGATGGTATGGAGGAGGAGGCCTTGGCATTAGTGCCTTAGCCTTTGGCACTACAGGTTCCGGTATGTCAACAATGTGCTCCCTAGACGGGTTCACTTCCTCTTGAGTCTCCTCCACATTGTCATCAATATCAATCCTCACTTCATCATTTGCTTGCACCTCATTGTTCGGGGATCTCATCTTGTTGTACCACTTGCTCATTATCCACAAGTTTCCTTTGACTTGAGGTGGGTACATCCCCACCTTTTACACTCCTTGTAGTAACGGCCATGGCATGTCCCGTGTTGTTCCCACCCTTTGGGTTCACCACCGTGTCACTTGGTAGTGCCCCCTTAGGACGAGTGTTTAAAGTTTGGGAGATTTTCCCTAATTGAACTTCCAAATTGCGAATCGAAGTGTTGTGAGAGGCTAGTTGGGCATCAGAGTCGGCATTCTTCTCCATCATTTGTTTGAACATATTCTCATTTCGTCCCATCTTATTGTTGGAAAAACTTGGACCATGGGAAGGATAAGGAGGCGGGTTGCTCGGTTGTTGATACATCGGGGGCCTTTGAATACCCGACCCCCGATTGCCTTGGTTATTGTTGCATCCCCCTTGGTTGTTGCCTCCCCAATATCCTTGACTATTGCCACTCCAATTGCCTTGGTTATTTTGACTATTCTGATTTCCTTGATTGTTTTTATTGTTCCAATTCCCTTGGTTGTTACCACCATTCCAATTACCTTAGTTGTTCGAATTCCAATTCCCTTGATTTCCTTGAGGTCGCCATCGTTATTAATTCGGGCCTTGAGAGTTGTTTCTTTGCCCTTGAAAGTTGTTAACATATTGTACTTCCTCCTCTTGTTTATTATACGGTTCATCTTGGTCAAACCACTATCATCTTGTACATAATTTTCCACACGGTTTTGCACTTGAGGACCCTTTTGCCTTCTCTTGATTACCATCATACTAACTCCCTCCATTGCATTGACTTGCTTAGGACTTTGCACTTGTGAGCTGGTGGTCAACTCGGCAATTGCTTGCCCATGATCATGCAATTCTTTATGTAGGTGAATCACGTTTGGATCACCTTGAAGAACATTTGCTCTACTTTGCCATGCCGATGAAGTATCCGCCATTTCATCTAAGATCTCACAAGCCTTTGCATATGGCGTTGTCATGAAATTTCCACCGGCAATTGGTTGATGTCACGACCCAAGTTCTCCCTCCGTAAACTATCATGACGGCACCAAGTCTCTACGACTAGGTAAGCCTATCAATTTGCGAAAATGAAACAAGATACGAAAACTAACAATTTATAGGTAAATATAATAAAGGAGTTTAAAATGCCGCTTGTCATATACCATAAAACACTCTCGAACGGAACATAAACACTCCCAAAACCCGGAATCTCATGAATCACAAGCTACAGAAGTACATAGTGTTTCTAACTCCAGAAATCTAACAATGAAGAAAAATACAGGAAATCTATAACTGAAGAAGGAATAGAGAGGGACTTTTAGGTCTGCGGACGCGACAGATATACCTTGAAGTCTCTAAGATCGTCCCGCCTCACTGGAAGTATGGCTGAGAAGAAGCACCTGGATCCGCACACGAAAAACATGTGCAGGAAAGGGCATGAGTACACCACATCGGTACCTAGTAAGTGCCAAGCCTAACCTCGGTCGAGTAGTGACGAGATCAGGTCAGGGCCCTACTGGTTTATACATATAATAAGATAAAATAGTATGAAATATCACAGTAGAGTTAAAATGCTAACAATCAATAAAAAAATAAAATCACAGGAAGAAATAACTCAGTACACAGAAATAGCAGCAGGGGACCTCCCGGAATACCGCCCCGTAGTCCCAAACGTAAATGTACAGAGGATCTCCCGGGATACCATCCCGTAGTCCAAATCGTAAATATGCAGGGGGATCTCCAGGAATACCGTTCTGTAGTCCCAAAGTAAATATCCAGTACAGGGGGATCTCCCGGGATACCATCCCGTAGTCCCAAACATAAACATACATGGGGATCTCCCGGAATACCGTTCTGTAGTCCCAAAGTAAATATCCAGTACAGGGGGATCTCCCGGGATACCGTGCCGTAGTCCCAAACATAAACATACAGGGGGATCTCCCGGAATACCATTCCGTAGTCCCAAAATAAATACACAACTCATTATGTATACACAAAAGTTCCAGCTAGGAAAGATCTACAGTTCTAATCAAGTTCGTAGCGAAGAAGACAGGAAATTCTTACTCTAAACATGCTACACAGAATCCGGGTAAGCATTAAAGCAGATAAGACAGTTAAGGCACATAAGCATGCTTTTTCGAAGCTAAACAGGAGGCTACGTATACTAGTATTGCTCAATTAAAGGAAAACACAATTAATTACTTAATGAAAACGGGATTTTTCAACAATTAGCACGTGTACGCACTCGTCACCTCACGTACATGGCATTCATATAACAACAGTACCAAAATCCTAAACCCCACACAAGGTTAGGCAAGCCAGTTACCTCGAACCAAGCTCAAAATCACCCTGAAATCACGCTCTTGCCACGAGTATCCAACTCCGAGTGGCCCAAATCTAATCAAATCAATTACATAACGTAAATATAGCTACGAGCAACTCATTTAACTAATGAATTCAAAGGTAAGGCATGAAAATAGAAAAATGCCCAAAAATCCTCCCCGGGCCCACGTCTCGGAATTGGGTAAAAATCATAAATTATGAACACCCATTCACTCACGAGTTCACTCGTACAAAAATCATCCCAGTCCAACATCAAATTCCTATTCAAATTTCAGATTTTCAAATGGGGAACTTTTTCCCCCATTTCCCAACTTCCACCCTTAATTCCTTAATTAAATGAGGAAAACAACAATAGATTTATGTATATGATCCAAAATAGAGTTAGAATTCGTTATCCAATAGTTCTCCTCCAAAATCCTTCAAGAAATCGCCTCCCACCGAGCTCCAAATCTAATTTTGTGTTATGAAATTTCAAACCCTCGAAATCATCTTTTCTGCCCAGCATTTCCGTATATGCGCTCCCAGGACCACATCTGCGGTCCCGCTTCTGCGGCTAGAGCTCTGCATCTGCAAAATTTCATTAATTCCTCGAGCACCGCACCTGCGCTCATTTCTTCGTAGATGCGGCTCCGCTTCTGCGATTCTTAAGTCGCACCTACGACCACTGGTCCTCTTGCCTCAAGCCGCATCTGCGACCTCCTTCCTCGCTTCTGCGGGGCCGCACATGCAGGCTTCCCACCGCAGGTGCGAAAACACCAGAAGCAGCCAACTTCAGAATTTGCATAAGTCCAAATTCCAATACGTTAAGCATCCGAAACTCACCCGAGGCCCCCGGGACCTCAACCAAACATACCAACCAATCCTAGAACATCATACGAACTTAGTCGAACTCTCAAATCACATCAAACAACGCTAAAACCACGAATCACCCTCCAATCCAAACCTAATGAACTTGAATTTCCAAAATTCTACAACCGATGCCAAAACAACCCAAAACATGCCCGATTGACCCCAAATTTTGCACACAAGTCATATTCAACACTAAGAACCTATAGAACTTCCGAAATCGGATTTCGACCCCGATACCAAAAATTCCACTATCATCCCGAAACTCCAAATATTCAACTTTCGCCATTTCAAGCCTAAATAAGCTACGGACCTCCAAAACACAATCCTGACATGCCCCTAAGCCCGAAATCCCCCAACAAAGCTAACGAAATCGACGGAATTCTATTTCGGAGTCGTCTTCACACTGCTCCGACTACGGTCCATATTCTAAGACTTAAACTCGCATTTAGGGACTAAGTATCCAAAAACACTCCGAAACTCAAGATGAACCATCCCGGCAAAACACAATAGCAGAAAAAGACACGGGGAAAGCAGTTAATAGGGGATCGGGGCATTAATTCTCAAAACGACCGGTCGGGTCATTACAGTTGACCACAGACTGATTGGTAGTATTGACCCCCTATAGAAAGTTTGTTGAATCATAACCTCTGTCTTGTCATTGTTTGGGCACTCTTTCACCATAGTTTGGTACCTCTCCCATATCTCATGCAAAGGCTCATTGGGTTCTTATTTGAATGCTAGAATCTCGTCTCTAAGAGTAGCCATATGCCTGATAACTAGGGATTTTGACGCGTTTCATGCTCCTTCTTGCTTATGCTTTGATTATAAATTCTTACAAAATAGTCCCAAAAGGCTCATAAGTTGTGCTTGATTGCAGGTTTGATCGACAAAGTGACGAAATGTTAAACATCGGCTCAAAAGGAGTGAAACCTGCTCAAGTACCTAAGACAAGGCAAAACTCAGGAGAACAGGCCTAGTGCGGCCGCACTACTCTTTGTGCGGTCCGCACTAGAGGGATTCAGAGAGTCAGAAATTAAGGCGTCAAGCAACGCGGCCGCACTCCATTATATGCGGTCCGCGGTGAAGGTTCCGCGGCCGAACTACCATTATGTGCGGTCTGCGGAAGAGAAGTTTAGAGAGATGAAATATGCCTAGGTTCAAGTCATCGCGGTCTGCGGTCATTATTGTGCGGACCGCATTGGAGACCTCCGCGGCAGCGGTCCATTCTGCGCGGTCCGCGGAGCCTGAGTTCAGAGAGCCAAGACTTCAAGACCAAGAGCCTAGTGCGGCCGCAGTCCAATTTGTGCGGCCCGCACTGACCCCGCAGGGGCATTTTTGTCCAGTTTTTTCAGCCTAGTATAAATAGAACCTTTTTCCATTTTTAGGGTAATGAGTTATTTGAGAATAGCAGCTGCGCTAGTGAGAACACCATCTGTAGCCATTTTTGGCATCTTAGCTTAGTTTTAACGATAGATTCTTGTATTTTACTTTAGTGTTTAATTAATATGTCTTCTTCTTCATCTATTTCTCTATTTTCTTGCTCAAGCATGAGTAGCTAAACCCATTAGCTAGGGTTGTGGCTCAACCTAGTGTGGGTAATTGATGGGTGTTGTGATTTAAGGT
>NC_032000.1:49265762-49338892 GCF_001879085.1 Nicotiana attenuata | reverse complement strand
TAATGATGATGCAAGCAGAGTGGAGTGTGTCAATGCATTACATGGGATGGGCTCTTATTCCTATGAGCCGAGAAAATTGTCTTTGGATCTTGAAAATCGAAAAACTCCACCAACCAAACCATCAATTGAGGAGCCACCGGTGTTGGAGTTGAAGCCACTTCCTCCACACCTCAGGTATGAATTCTTGAGCTCTAATTCAACTTTACCAGTTATTCTTTCCTCTTGTCTTACTAACATGCAGGTAGATGCCACATTGGCGGTGCTCAAAAAGCGAAAAAAGGTATATGGATAGACTCTGGCGGATATTCGAGGAATAAGCCCTGCATTTTGCATGCACAAAATTATTTTGGAGGACGATGCAAGGCCTTCCTTGGAACATCAAAGGAGGCTCAATGAAGCAATGCAAGAAGTGGTGAAGAAAGAAGTGATCATGTGGCTTGATGCAGGCGTGGTGTATCCAATCTCCAATAGCTCATGGACTTCTCCGATGCAATGTGTGCCGAAGAAGGGTGGAATGACTGTGGTGACAAATGACAACAATGAACTTATTCCCACTCGGACCATTACCGGGTAGCGGGTTTGCATGGGTGACCGGAAGCTGAATAAAGTGACCCACAAGGATCATTTCCCATTGCCATTCCTCAATCAAATGTGTGATATTATCTTGGAAAGTTTGATGACAGCCATGTGGTGGCTGTTGCTCATTTCAAATGATTGAAGGTTAACCCGCGTCGTGCCGCGACATTAAATCAGGCGCTTCTTGGGAGGCAACCCATGTGTTTTTCTTTTTGTTTTCTTTGATTTTCTTGGTAGTATAGGATTGATTTTTGGGCTATTGGTTGTGAGATGTTGCAAGGATTGTGTTGATGCAGTGCAAAACAGTGTGAAGAAAATGATCATTCTTTGAAGTTTCCAGTGTGGCCGCACTACACTTTGTGCGGTCCGCACTGGTGAAGGCTAAGTGGAGACTCTCTGAAGTTTGCCACCGCGGCCGCATGGCATTTTGTGCCGACCGCGGTGGACCTCTGCGGCCGCGGTCTGTTTTGTGCGGACCACAGAGGTTGCCTTCTTAAACTTTTTCTAAACAAACCCAGCACGGACCGCGGTCCATTTGTGCGGCCGCTCTGGTAGGTGAGAATGGACCCAAGGGTTTCTCTATAAATAGACCCCAAGGGCCTCCTTTTACCCTTTTCGAACCCTAAACTCTCAGAGCCCCCTTTTACTGCTCATCTGGAGCATTTTCACCGTAACTCTTGCTTGACATTGATTAGTTGCACTTCATCTAATTATCTGGTAACATTTCACTCAATTCATCTTTGTTTACTTGTGTAATTTCATTTTATTTTCATATTCCTTAACTTGTAGTTCTTCTTCTCCCCATATTTCTCTAATTATTAGACTAGGGTAGTTTAAATGGCAATTTTTGTGGACTTGGTGAGTATAATGGACTGGGTCATTGAGTAGGGACCCTAATTAGGTAAAAATTTGTACTTAAAAGAAAAATCTGATGAACCCTAACTCAGTGCCATATCTAGGCACGCACCGCGGACCGCGGTCATTTCTGTGCGGTCCGCGGTGCCATCTGTGTATCCAAGTGACCTTTGCCCAGTGCGGCCGCACTACATTTTGTGCGGTCCGCACTGGCCCAGTGCGGCCGCGGTTAGTTTTGTGCGGACCACACTGGTGAGATTCAGAGAGTGTGTTTTTGGGACATTATACTTGTGCGGACCGCGGTCATTCTTGTGCGGTCCGCGGTGGCTTCAGTGCGGCCGCACCACCATTTTATGCGGTCCGCACTGAGCAATTCCTGCAATTGTCTGCAACATGTTACCACTGTTCTGCATTTCTTTCTGCACTAATGTTCTCACTGCTTCTGCTGATACTAACAAATACTTTGAATGATGTTTGCAGACAATGGTGAGAAAAGGCTCAAAACAACCGGGAAAAGGAGAACCCTCCCGGGGAGGAAAGAAGAAGATGGTGAAACTCACCCCCCAGGCTCGGGAAAACATAAAAAAGACTAGGAAGCTAATAAAAGCTGCAGACAAAACTGCTTCCATTCCTCGGGGAGTGAGTACCAACCGTCAAGGGAAATATCTTCAGACTCCGTGCCAGAATATGTTGAAGACTGGCCGGAGAGATTCAGGCAGAGAGATACCCCTCCACAATCACCCACTGCCCAAGTGCCAGAGCATATTCCCACTGAGTCGTCTGAGGGCTCAGCAGCCGGCAGTGGTGATTACTCCACCTCTCCCACAGCTTCATTATCCGAGGAGGGTGGAGACGGAGGTGAGGAGGAAGTACAAGGAGATGAGGAGATAGCTGAGGGTGGTGAGCCTCAAGTGGGAGGCATTGCCCGAACTAGGAAGCCGGAAGTTTGGCGGGATAGGTTCGTGAGTGAGGTAGCTTACCACAAATTTAGGGAATGGTGGCCGGTGAGAAAGTTGATACCGGAGCGGAGTTTCATTGACAGAGATTCGTTACCCCACAACCCTGACGTGCAGAGATAGTTCAGAACTAGAGTGGGTTGGGAGTACTTCTTAGATGACTGTGTAGATACTAATGAACACATGGTCAAAGAGTTCTATTGCGATGTAGCCCACATCAAAAAGGGCTCCAAAGTGACCAAGGTTCGCAACAAGAAAGTGTTGTTTGATGGAAAATACCTCAATGAATACTTGGGCTTCAATGAGGAGGATGAGACTCTGTATATGGCGAAGTTGGATATGGGCAAGGAGGTCCATCCATGGTTAGCTCAGTACTTGGCAATCCCAGGTACCGTTCCTGATTGGTTGACTGCTGGGGTAAAGATATTGAGGAGGACCCTGAACTTTGAGGCTAGGGGCTGGGAGACTTTTGTTTGCAGCCGGTTGGACCCTACTACACATGATCAGACTCTTCCTCTCCACCGGGCTGTGTTGGTTGCTTCAATTATGGCGGTGTACCCCATAAACGTGGGTAATGTGATGTCCCGCATTATCTCATTAGTGGGAGTGGAGCATGATCGGAACTACCCTTTTCCTAGCACTCTCACCATGTACTTTCGGGACCTGAAGGTGGACAAGAAGCCCTATGACGTCGAGGTCAAGGCGACAACCCCGTTCTCCTGGTATAGCTTGAAGGGGAATGGCAACCACAAGGACAAGAACTACAAAGCCCCTACTTCTTCTCGAACTGGCCAGTCTGAAGAGCCAGTAGTGGTAGAGGTCCCTGCTGAGCCTACTTCCATTGCTGCTGATATGCCTCCCGGACCTTTCACATCCTCAGCCATTCCTCTGGCCCTTCCACATCAGCAGGCCCGGAGATTCCATCTTCCCGGGCACATCCCATCACTGCCCACCGACTGAGCCAGTCCCTTGCCAGTATCAATAACTGGATGTTCACAGCGTCATCTAAGTTGTCCACATTGTCTCCTACTGTAGCAGCCCAGTCAGCTCCCCCAGCCCCATAGGTACCCCAGTCAATCGAGGATGCGCTCAAAGAGATACTTGAGAACCAGAAGAAGATCCTCGACACTCAAGATGCGCTCACAAAGGCAGTGGATTCGCATAGCAAGGCTCTCAAGGAGCTTGCTAAGGAGCATAGGAAGCTACGGAAGACACGGGCCTCCAAGGAGTCCGTGAAGGAGTTGCGGGCAGATGTTGATAGACTGAAGGCAGACCAGCTGCCTTTGGACCTTTTGCTTGCTGATCCAGTCCCATCCATAGCCAGAGCAGACCCAGAGGCCTCCAAAGAGGAGGAGGATGATCCCTAGAGCAGATGATTCCATCATCCAGTTGGCGGGCCCACCAGAGGCTTCCTCTAGTCAGCCACAGGGTGTGCCAGATCAAGAGCCTGTCCAGGTCCAGTCCCAGGTCCCGGCAGCTGAGGAGCAGACCACCTGGGACCAGTCTGAGGTCCCCGAACACACAGAGGACCCAGGGACCACCCATGATCCTATGCATGCAGACATGGCTTAGGGAGCCCTCCATATCCTTTTTCTATCTTTTTGGTGCTTATTTGGACTAGTTGGCATTGGGGACAATGCCAGCTTTTATTCGAGGGGGTGCGCCCTTCATTTTTGGATGACTGTATATATATGCTTTCTTATTTTTATTTGGTCTGTATATAATTTTATATTTAGCTACTTTTATTGCACTTTTTATCTTTCCTTTGGTAGTTAAGGGTACCTCAAGCAAGCTTCACTTGGGCCTAGCACATTTGCCTTTGATCTTATGGTCAAAAACAAATTGTTGTGTTTAGGATGGTGAAAGTCGTGGCCTTGAGACTTTTGTATTGACCGATAATCATCAAGTGGTTTTTCGGGACCATTGTGTGCTCAAATCGTATCGAAGGTCGCTGTGGTCCCCCGACTCTATGTCTTTAGCAATTCGCTAGCTTGTGTGGTGAGTAATTGAATTGCGAGTCCAAGTCCTGAGCCATTGGTCTAGAACTTGCCCTAATTGTTTGTTGAGGCAAAATCCTAAGTGAATTTTGACTTGAGACGTGATTATAGGCTCTCCTTGATCCAAATGATAGATTGAACAATTCCATAGCCTACCAACGATAAGATCCCTAGTTAAACCTTTTGAGCCTTAGACCTTTTTCTTTCAATAACCATGATACAAGCCTATAACCGTTCTAAAAGATACCCTCTCTTGGCACCCAAATCTTTCCTTTAGCACATGGCAAAAGTATAAGTTTGGGGGGAGAGACGAGGATTGCAACAAAGTGGTAAAGGCACAAAAGTGAAGAAAAGGAAAGGCAATGAAAAAGAAAGAAAAGCAAAAAGACAAAAAGAAAGTTCAATGTGAAAAAGAATGAAAAGGGATTCAAGAAAAGCAATGAAAAAGAAAGAAAGGTGTGGAAAGTGAAAAAGGAGAAAAGGATTGAAATGCATAAGAAAGAGTGACAATGTGTCTCTCTAACCCCTTAAAAAGAAGTAAAATGACTCAAAGAGTCAAGTGAATTGTGCCAAATGAATCAAAAGAAGTGCTTAAGGGAAGATGGAACTCACTTGAACAAAAATATGACCTACCCTAAACCAAAAGCCTTCACAATGACTCCACAAAAGCCCTATATGATCTTGAGTTGAATGAAGCTTACATTAGTGGATACTTACATAAGGGGCAAGCATATGGTACCTAGAGCCAGACTTGTGACCTTTTCTTGAGAGAGATTAGTGAATTCCCATTAACCTCGTTTTGTGTGCCACTAGTCTAAAGGTGAGGTTTGCTTAGGGAGAGTTGAGGATGTGTGAGTTTGGTTCCACAATGACCAAAGTGATTGAAAGAGTTCTTTGAAGTGTTGAGTCAACTCTTGATGCTTTTGTGTCGCACTTGATCCATGGTTTTTCAAAAGTTAAATGTTGTTAATGATTCGTTTGTATTGAGGGCAATTGTTAGTCCCAATTGAGGCTAGTTGAGATTACTTTAGGATAGCTGAAAATTCTTGGATTTTACCTCAAGGGCTAGGTCTTATTTTGTTTGCTTGAGAACAAGCAAAAGCTTAAGTTTGGGGGAGTTGATAACTACGGATTTTGACGTGTTTCATGCTCTTTCTTGCTTACGCTTTGATTATAAATTCTTACAAAATAGACCCAAAAGGCTCATAAGTTGTGCTTGATTGCAGGTTTGATCAACAAAGTGACGAGATGTCAAATATCGGCTCAACAATGAGTGAAACCTGCACAAGTATCAAAGACAAAAGGAACTCGGGACAAACTAGCCTAATGCAGCCGCAGTCCATTCTGTGCGGTCCGCACTAGGGAGATTCAGAGAACTGGAAAATCAAGTGTTAAAGCAGTGCGGCCGCAGTGGAGATTGTGCGATCTGCACTGAAGACTCCGCAGCCGCAGTACCATTCTACGCGGTCCGCGGAAGCCAACTTCAGAGAGATGTCCAGAGCCTATCATCAAGCCTATGCGGTCCGCGGTCGACTTTGTGCGGACCGCGCTAGCTGCCTCCGCGGCCGCGGTCCATTCTGCGCGGTCCGCGGAGCCTGAGTTCAAAGTAGTGAATTGGAAGTGCCAAAAGCCTAGTGCGGCCGCAGTTCATTTTGTGCGGCCCGCACTGACCCCGCAAGGGTATTTTTGTCCAGTTTTTCCAGCTTAGTATAAATAGAACATTTTTCCATTTTTAGGGCAACCAGTTACTATCAGACATTAGATGCGCTCGTGACAAGCTATTTTGTAGCCATTCTGGGCACTTTAACATAGTTTAAGCATTTGAATCATTATCTTTACTTCAGTAATTTAATATTATGTCTTTCTCTTCATCTATTTCTTTGATTTTATCTTCAAGCATGAGTAGCTAGACCCATTAGCTAGGGTTGTGGCTCAACCCTAGTGTGGGTAATTGATGGGTGTTGTAATTTAAGGTTAGATTGATTATGGGTGTTTGTTATTTGGGTCAATTTTATGGTTTAATTTATGAATTAGTGGTTGCAAACACTAGTTTGTGCTAAGTTGACTTGGGCTCTTCTTGAGAAAGAGAGCCTAAGTCTCCAAAATTAACTCAACAAGGAATTGGGATGGACTCAAGAGATTTGATAGTCCCAATTAAAGGGTTAAACCTCGAGAGAGTAATTACCCGACTTGAACCCTAGTTGCTCGGGCAAATATGCATACCCAATTGGTCTCGAGAGAGAGTCAATTGGGCAAAACCACTCTTTCTACCGAGAGGTGTAGAGTGGGTAGTATTGAGCAACGGTTATAACATATTTCCCCAATCATGTCAATCGTGCCTTAGATGCAATTACCCGTCAATTGGCCACCTAGGTGAAGGTCACCACCCTAGTGCCTTTTAAACCATTAGATACAACTTGTAGCAATTTACTCTTAGCTTAATCTAGTTGCATTTTCAATTAGTAGTTGATAATAGTAGAATATAAAGAAAACCCCAAAAATTATGACAAGACCAATTAAGAGCACACAAACAATCCTAAACTAGATAGATACTCGATTCCAATCCTAGCTCTCTGTGGATTCGATCCCGACCCAAAATCGGGTAAAAGCTATTGCGACCCTCTCTCGCTACTTTTTAGTGGTGCGGAGTTGGCAGTGATCAATATCTCCCCGGCGGCCTTGACTGGATAGTCGGCTCCTCTTGAATAGAGGTGGAGTTTCCCTCTTATGCTTCCCTAGACGGGACATAAGAGCTCGTCTCAGAGAGATCTGCACCTTTCCCTCTGCCGTCTGTAGCATTCTTTGCAATTGTTCTTTATTGGCCGAGGGGTAAGGCACTCTTTCCTCGACCCCTAGAAGGTTCACCCCTACCTTTAACTCTGCCTCTAGATCGAACCATTATCTGTATCAAGCAGAAGCGATTGTTAGTTGCAACTCAATGCTCAGTCAAACAAGGATACATGCGGGTATACACCAAGAACACAGTGGGGGTCACAGTTTAATCATGCTTGTAGGATAAGGACCTGTGGTCCTCACAATTTTCTTGCGGCCGCAAATAAGACCATGCAGACTGCATAATTTTTTCTTACGACCGCAAAAAGTGAAGTGCGGTTCGCACATTTTACCTTGCGGTCACAACTCAGAAACCCAAAATATGCCAACTCTCTGATGATAGATAATTGGCTGATGTGCGGTCGTAAAATGTTTTCTGTGGTCTGCAAAATTTGACCTGCGACTGCACATTTGATTCAAATATAGACTCTCTGATTACAGTACAAGGGTTGTTCTGTGGTTCGCACAATTTTTTTGTGGCTGCAGATTTATTCCACACTAATGTTGCCCTAGAATCAACTTCTGCTGACCGCACAATTTCAGGTGCAGCCACAGAATTCAAAAGAATTACGAACGGTACAGTATGTCTATCTAGATTTTGCAATTTTTGTGCAAATTTTGACATGGTAACAACATAAAGTTATGAAAATACATTAACTCAGTCCCCATAGAGCATGTACTAGTTAATCCACTATAGATTTACCCCCATATGAATGCGTAATTGAATTCTATTAACAAATGGCCTGCAGTTGACTAAAAATCTACAAATTAAAAGAAAAAGATTAACAAGAAATTGAAGCATACCAGATGAATGAGTGTGAAGAGTGACTGATCAAAGATGTTGTATGTGTGTATAGAAAGATTCACCAAGAAACTTCAAGAGGTTACTGTGTTTGTGCAGAGAGGGAAAAATCGTAATAGTTGCCCTTAACCCTCTATTTATACTAGTTTGTTTTCTAAGGGAAAGAGAGGCGAGTGCGGTCGCACAATTTCGTGTGCGGTCCGCACTCTGTTACTTTAGGCTTCAGTTGTGGTTCTCCATTTGCGATCCGCAAAATTCTACGTGAGACCATAGATTTCTTGTTGCGGTCGCAAATTGACCTTTTCTCTGACAGACTAACTTCAAAGAGTTGACATTTTCCACCTTCCATTTGTGCGGTCCGCAAGATAAATCTGCGGACGCAGTGCTCTTTTGCTGCAGCACTCCAAATTTTGTGGTCCGCGCTTCTTTCAATACTTAGCCTCATTTTTGTCCACAGTTCCTGTAAGTCACACTCAGCCCTGCAGCACACTTCAAATCAAGATAGCACAAAAATAATACCTAACTACAAAAGAGAAACAGATGAAAGGAATAGAAACATGGGTTGCCTCCCAAGAAGCTCTTGATTTAACGTTGCTGCACGACGCAGAATACCATCAATTGAAATTAGTGACCGCCACGACGTGGCTATCTCCAGCTTTTCCCAAATAGTGCTTCACCCAGTGAACATTGAATCGGAATACTTCATTGTTTTTGTTCTTCAAGTCCAATGTACCAAAAGGTGTCACACCCACAATTTCAAAGGGACCACTCCATTTAGACTTTAGCTTCCCAGGAAACATCCTCAACCTTGAGTTGAACAACAATACGAGATCACCCACCTTGAACTCTTTGTTCCAAATGTATTTGTCATGAAGATATTTCATCTTTTCTTTATACAAGGACGAACTTGTGTAGGCATGGTACCGAAATTCATCCAATTCATTCAAATGTGGAACCCTCAAGTTAGCGGCTACATCCCATTAGAGATTCAACTTCTTAGAGCTCGCAAGAATTTGTGCTCAAGTTCCACCGGAAGATGACAAGCTTTTCCGACACCAAACGGTATGGCGACATTCCAATAAGTGTTTTGTAAGCCGTCCGATAAGCCCATAATGCATCACCAAGCTTCTTGGACCAATCCGTCTGGTTAGCCTTCATTGTTTTGGACAAAATACTCTTTATCTCCCGGTTAAAGACTTCCACTTGACCGCTAGCTTGCGGATGATAGGGAGTTCTGACTTTATGAGTAACACCATACTTGCTAAGTAAAGTTTCGAAAGCCTTGTTGCAAAAAGTGTGACCCCTCCATCGCTTATAATAGCTCGCGGAGTACCAAACCTTGTGAAAATATTCTTCTTCAAGAACGCCATCAGACTTCTCGCCTCTATGTTAGGTAGAGCAAGAGCCTCAACCCATTTGGACACATAATCCATCGTGACCAAAATGTAGGCGTTTCCACAAGAACTCACAAAAGGACCAATGAAGTCAATACCCCACACATCGAAAATATCAATCTCCAAAATAGTGGTGAGAGGCATTTGAATTTTCTTTGAGATTCCACCAGCCCATTGACATTCATCACATCTTTTCACTAGCTCACTAGCATCCTTGTAAAGAGTAGGCCAATAGAAACCACAACTAAGCACTTTGGTTTCCATTCTCGTTCCATCATGATGACCACCATATGGCGAAGAATGACAAGCCCCAAGAATTTCCTCTTGCTCTTCTTCCGGTACACATCTTCTAATCACCCCAACCATACAAATCTGGAATAGATATGGTTCATCCCAATAATAATTTTGACAATCTCGTTTGAGCTTCTTCCTTTGGTTTGAATAGAACTCATCCAGGATAATACCACACACAAGGAAATTTGCTAGATCCGCGAACCATGGAACTTCTTTCATTTGAAATAGCCAAGAGTTGCTCATCGGGAAAGAAGTCATTGATTTCAAGGCCATCATGCGGCCTCCCCTCCTCCTCCAAACGAGACAAGTGGTCCGCCACTTGATTTTTACTCCCTTTTCTATCTTGGATGTCAATATCAAACTCTTAAAACAAAATCACCCATCTCATCAACCGAGCTTTGGAATCTTTCTTGCTCATAAGATAACGAAGCGCCGCATGATCCGTGTTTACAATAACTTTTGAACCCATCAAGTACGGGCAGAACTTCTCAATCGCAAACACAATGGCAATGAGCTCTTTCTCTGTAATGGTATAGTTGACTTGAACACCATTCATGGTCTTACTAGCATAGTAGACCAGATGAAAAATCTTGTTGATGCATTGCCCCAAAACAGCCCCCAACACTACTCACTTGCATCGCACATGAGTTCAAAAGGGACACTCCAATTTGGAGCGGTGATGATGGGAGTAGTTGTCAACTTGAACTTTAACAATTCAAAATCTCTCATGCAATCATCATTGAAGTTAAACTTAGCATCCTTCTCGAGAACCTTGCACAATAGGTTCACCACCTTAGAAAAATCTTTGATGAAGCGCTGGTAAAACCCCCCATGGCCTAAGAAACTCCGCACGCCCTTTACCGAAGTTGGAGGTGGAAGTTTAGAGATCACCTCAATCTTTGCCTTTTCAATTTCAATTCCATTCTTTGAGATCTTGTGTCCAAGGACAGTGCTTTCCTCGACCATGAAATGACATTTCTCCCAATTGAGCACCAAATTTGTTTTTTCACATCTTGCCAACACTTTATCCAAATTTGCAAGACAATCATCAAAAGAATCCCCGACCAACGAGAAGTCATCCATGAAAACGTCAAGGTAGTCCTCCACCATGTCCGTGAAAATTGCCATTTGCACCTTTGAAAAGTCACTGGTGTATTGCAATAAAAATTTGGTTGTAGCCCGAATACCCATCAAGAAAGCAATAGAAAGCACGTCCGGCCAGTCTATCGAGCATTTGATCTTGCGATAGTCCATACACACTCTCCAACCGGTCACTGTTCTTGTAGGAATCAATTCATTCTTATCATTGGTGACCACCGTCATGCCCCCCTTTTTTGGGACACATTTAACCGAGAAGTCGATGAACTATCGGAGATGGGGTAAACAACCCTGCCATCCAACCACTTGATAATCTCCTTTTTGACAACTTCTTGCATAGCCTCATTGAGTCTCCTTTTATGTTCAATATGTGATTTGGTGTCTTCCTGTAAATTGATCTTATGCATGCAAAATACGGGTCTTATCCCCCGAATATCTGTCAATGTCCACCCAATAGCCTTCTTCCTCTTTTGTAGCATCGCCAATGTAGAATCTACCTACACGTTAGTCAAACAAGAGGAAATAATAACTTGTAAAGTAGAAGAAGGACCAAGAAATTCATACCGAAGATGTGGAGGCAATGGCTTAGACTCCAAAGTAGGAGGCTCTTCAATAGAAGGCTTTGTAGGAGGAGTTGTCCCATTTTCAAGATCTAAGGACAATTTTCAGGGTGCATAGTTGTACGACCCCATTTCTTGCAAAGAGTTCACACATTCTATGAAGCCATCCATCTCGTCATCATCAAAGTTGAGAAAAACGGACTCCAACATATCACCAACATTGATCATAGCACTTGTTTCATCAACAATAACATCGGTCACCAAGTCCACAAAAGAGCACAACTCATTGCTATTTGGCTGCCGCATGGACTTACACACATGGAAAACTACTTTTCATCACCAACCCTGAACGTAAGTTCTCCGGCTTCAACATCACAAACAGCCTTCCCCGTAGCAAGGAAAGGTCTTCCAAGAATAATCGGAACCTCATAATCAACTTCACAATCGAGAATGACAAAATCCATCAGGAGAATGAATTTATCAACACGAACCAAGACATCTTCAATCACTCCCAAAGGTATCTTCAAAGTACGATCGGCCATTTGCAATTTCATAGAGGTGGGACTTGGTTTCCCAATTCCCAACGTCTTGAAAACTAAATAGGGCAACAAATTGATACTTGCCCCAAGATCACAAAGAGCTTTAGCAAATTCGACACTTCCAATTGTACAAGGAATCGTCAAAGCACCGGGATCCCCCAACTTAGGAGCCATTGAATGCACAATTGCACTCACTTGATGAGTGACTTTGATAGTTTCAAAATTCATTGACCGCTTCTTTGTAACAAGATCCTTCATGAACTTTGCATAACCGAGCATTTGTTCCAAAGCTTCAACTAATGGAACATTGATTGAGAGACTCTTCATCATTTGAATAAACTTCTTGAATTGGTTTTCACTATTTTTCTTTGCTAGCCTTTGAGGGTATGGAGGTGGATGCTTAGGCAATGGTGCCTTAGCCTTTTGCACTACCGGTTCCGGTATGTCAATAATGTGATCCCTAGACGGGTTCACCTCCTCTTGAGTCTCTTCCACACTATCATCAATATCAATCGGAACTTCCTCAATTGATTGCACCACATTATTCGGGACCTCATCTTCTTGCACCACTTGACCTTCATCCACATGCCTCTGACTTGAGGTAGGTGCATTCCCACCTCTTCCATTTCTTGTAGTAACGGCCATGGTATGCCCCGTGTTGTTACCACCCTTTGGGTTTACCACCGTGTCACTTCGTAGTGTCCCCTTAGGATGAGTATTTAGAGCTTGAGAGATTTTCCCCATTTGAACTTCTAAGTTGCGGATTGATGTGTTATGTGAGACAAGTTGGGCATCCGAATCGGCATTCTTTCCATCATTTTCTTGAACATGCTTTCAATACGACTCATCTCATTGTTTGATGAACTTGGACCATGAGAAGGATAAGGAGGCAGGTTGTTTGGTTGTCGATACATCGGGGGCCTTTGAAAAACCGAACCCCAGTTACCTTGATTATTGTTCCCTGCGCCTTGATTGTTACCCCCCCCCCCACCTCCCCAATTTCCTTGATTGTTGTTGTTATGCCAATTCCTTTGATTGTTGCCACCACTCCAATTACCTTGGTTGTTGCCACCACTCCAATTACCTTGGTTGTTGGCACCACTCCAATTACCTTGGTTGTTGCCACCACTCCAATTTCCTTGATTGTTATAACTCCAATTACCTTGATTGTTTTGAGGTCGCCATTGTTGTTGGTTCGGGCCTTGGAAGTTGTTTCGTTGCCCTTGATAATTGTTTACATATTGCACCTCCTCTTCTTGTTCATTGTAAGGATCATCTTGATCAAACCCACTATCCTTTTGCACATAATTCTCTACTCAATTTTGTACTTGTGGAACTTTGTCCTTCTCTTATTTACCATCATGTTCACCCCTTCCATGGAATTGACTTGCCTATAATTTTACACTTGATTAAGTTGAGCCTTTGCTAGTTGATTCATTGTGGTTGTCAATTCGTCAATGGCTTGCCCATGATCATGCAATTCTTTATGAAGGTGGATCATGCTCAGATCACCTTGTGGAACATTAGCTCGGAATGGCCACGCCGATGACGTTTCCACCATTTCATCCAAAATCTCACAAGCCTCCGCATAAGGTGTAGTCATAAGATTTCCACCGGCAAGTTCATTCACTACACATTGGTTGGTTGTGTTAATCCTATGATAGAAGGTTTGTTGAATCATGTTTTCAGTCATATCGTTGTTGGGACATTCCTTGACCATTGTTCTATACCGTTCCCATATCTCGTGTAGTGGTTCATTGGGCTCTTGCTTGAATGCCAAAATCTCATCTCGAAGTGTAGCCATATGCCCGGGAGAGAAGTACTTAGTAATAAATTTCTCCGCCAACTCATCCCAAGTACGAATAGAATGGTTCGCTAGTCGTTCCTACCAATCTAAAGCCTTCCCCCATAGAGAGAAGGGAAAAAGCCTTAGCCTCAATGCATCCTCGGAGACATTTGTTTGTTTGCTCCCCCAACAAGTGTCCACAAACCCTTCAAATGTTTATAGGAATTTTGACTTGGGGCACCGGTGAAAAACTCTCATTGCTCTAGCAAAGTGAGCATCACATTGGTGATTTGAAAGTTGTCGACCCTAATACAGAGAGGGACTATTGAATTCACATACCCTTCATTGGGTAACACCCAGTGTGGAGCCGCTCGTGGTGGAGGTGGGGGTGGAGCTGGAATATTGTCCTGAGGCGCCTGGCCTCTTCTATTGGCTTGAGGTTCATGAGGAACCTCATCAACTTGCTCATCGTCGACGTCCACATCCCCCAAAGCAATATTTTCGAGCTCATTGTTCGCCATGGTTATACCTACAATTTCTCAAACAAGTTAGTAACACGGAAGAAAAAAAAAGATATTCCAAAAACACACCCAAATATATAGCTAACACCTTTTTTAAGTCCCCGGCAATGGCGCCAAAACTGTTCACGTCCAAATGCACCCCTTAATAGAGATATTAAACGGTCATATGCAATAATAAATACCCAAGTAGGAGTCGGGGTCGAATCCACAGAGAGTTATAATGGGTGTTAAGGGTATATATTCAAAGTAAGTAAATGGGCTATCTAGAGTGCACTTCCACAACAATATTTTATTTTCTAATTCTAATGTTAATCTAATGATTGCAAAATAAAGAAAGAAGACTAGAGATAATTGTTTCTGAGGTTTTTCCAATTGGATTAAAGGCCTAGGGTTGTGACCATGACCTAGGTTTTGCCTAATGGGATAAAGCCTTTAATGTTTGTTTTGTTGATTGGGGTATATTATAGCTCTCAACTCTAAATTACCCACACAATACCTCTCAGTCAGAGAGTAGTTTTGTCCAATTTGGCTTTCTCAAGACCAAATAGGTATCACCCAAAATGGTTGATAAGAGCTCAAGTCGGGTAATTACTATCACTAGGTTGAACCCTTTAATTGGGTTAATCAATCTCTTAATTGACCTAGTTAGCTAAGCTATCGTAGACTAGGTCCCTCTTTCTCAAGTAGAGACTAAGTCAAATAGGCATGAGTCAATGTTTGCAACCATCAATAATACAATTGAAGCATGAACTAAGCTAAATAATAAACACCCAATCATAAACAAGCACTAAATTAATCACCCATAAGGTTTACACTCTAGGGTTGGGTCACAACCCTAGTAAAAGTCTAGCTACTCATGATAGAAATTACATAAAATAGAAAAGAAAAACTAATTAAACTCATAGTAGAAGATTAAAATAAAGAAATCTAATGTTAAAACACCAAAATAATGCAAAACTTCCTAAAGTGGCAAAGAAAATCGGCTGCAGCAACTACAGATATTCAGAACTTGACCTAATTTGTGAAAACTCGTCTATTTATATAGGGCTAAAAATCTCGGACAAAAATGCCCCTCGAGAGGTTCCGCGATTGCACAATTCCATGTGCGGTCCGCAAATTTCTTCATCTAGCAGGAACTAGAGTTCTACGGCTGCACATATCTGAACTACAACCACGAGGCAATCTTTTGCGGTGCGCACCATTAGGACTGCTGCCGCAAGGCAACTCTTCTGTGGCCATACAATTCTTGTGCGGTCCGCAATTCATAGAGGTTCCTGGACTTGGTTTGTTTGCATACTCTCTAATTTTCGACTCTTAGACCAACTTTGCGATCGTACAATTCATAAGTGGTCTGCACTTTGCGCACATTTCTGCTAAATTCTTCCTCTTAGTTTGCGGCCGCATATGGAATTTTGTTGTCCGCAATTTCTTTTGCGGCCGCAGAATTCCTTCTGCGGGTCGCACATTTGTGCTTCTGCTCCCTTTATTTCCTTGTGCTACGGAATACTCCTTTTTGAGTCGGATTTCATCTCGGGAGATCAACTTCCATCATTCTTGCAATTTGTACAATTTTGTTTGTTTCGGGAACACAATTCGACATTTTTGGGTTAAGACAAGAGCTAAAAGGTGCTAATAGCAATTAAAATCCCAACTTATCAATCTTCCACCGAAAAGCAGGGGTACTATCTGTATAGGGTAAAATTAGTTTATATTAAACGCTCGAATGATGGCATGACACGTAGAACCGGAGGAAGACAGAAGATAAATCGAGTGGAAACCAAGACCGAAGACAACAACTTCGGTTGGTATCGGGTAGATCCCGATGGGAACACGGCCAACGGGAGCAAATAGATGTTTGTCACCATATAACATGTAATGAATAATATTCGTCTGTATTATATGTCCAGTTGTTGCAGAAAATTTTGGTATTCATGGCCTGCATTACATATTCATCAATGGTCCCCTTTATTGTCATTTAAGAGAGGTTTGATCCTAGGATCTTGTTTCCTAGGTATAGCTATAGATAGTGGCTTCAACAACCATTGTAGGACACGAAATCTATGACAAAAACTTATGCTACACTTTATTCTCAAGCTCACTAACATAACTTTATTTTCAGAAGCCTTGCTCCCGGAAATAGACTTGCTATTTCTTTCGATTTCAACGCTAAGTCTTATTTTTCATTTTATTTATTTATTATTTTTGGATCAAATCAGTTTTCTTTCCTATAAACCACGCGACAAATTCAATTGTACCGTTTTTATGTCAAAGTAGGGGCCAAGACATGGCAAGACAAGGTAAGGCAATACAGGACAAGCAATGACATTAATGTGGGCAGATTTGATCAAGTTAAGGGCGACTTGACATAAGCGGCAGCTGTGGCAATGGGCGTGTGTAGCTAAGTCAATATGCGGCAAGCTATGGTCATGGCATTGGGGCGGAGCAGTGTCAAAGGGCAAGGTTGTGTGCAACGCCAACCTTGGGCATGCAGAAGCTAGCCAAAACAAGTATGTTGTGCACATGACAGGGCGGTTTAGCGGTTTCAACTGCCCCATTTCAAGCATGACTGATCATGGGCTAAGTGGAGGCACATTTTTAGATCATGGCTGATTGTATGGCTTTATGTTACACGTTTTTAGCATGTTCCCTATGTTTGCTCATCATATGGGGCTTGTCAACTGATTGTCTAAAAAGCTACCAAGTGTAATTGGGCATCCTGCACTATAAATATGTGCATAAGGTTGTCCCAAATGGGCAGACTTAGTCTTGTGGCATAAGTGTTAGCCAAATTTCGTCTAAGTGATTCCTAAGGATGAGAAAATCGTTTTGGGGCAGGGAACTAGCGCGTTCTTTCATGGCCATAGGGTTGGCGTATTGTGTTCTTGTATTCACATATTTATACGAGTTGGGAAGAAATTCCTGTAAATTTGTGTGTGCCTTTACTTACTTTATTTGCTGCCTAAATCTATCTACATCCAAAAACATTCCTAAAATTTATTCTAAGTGTGGTAAGGCTGAAGTCAAGGCTGGGCTTGACTGCAGCGCAATGGTGAACCTCGGGCAGAATTCGAGGGACATAAATCACCCATGTGATAATTAGTATAAGAGCGTGGCTTGATCGGGGCGAAGACATGACGTTCTTTAGTTGAAGTTCATGAAAGATGGTTGGTGGCAACGCAGAACTGAGGGAAAAAGTTGCTGCATTATAGACACTCGTTGGAACTGTTGATGGTGATCAATTTCTGACTATTATGACTCGTCTTGCCTATCTTGAGGCAGAGATGAACAGGTTGAGCCAAGAGTGCACAGATATGAAAGCGGAAAATGGGTTGCTGCGTTGGGCTGTTGGCAATGATGATGTCTAGCGCGGGGCAGATCGTACCGAGGTTAAAATTCCTGAGCCTAAAGAGTTTAATGGTGCAAGGAGTGCCAAGAAACTCAAAAATTTCTTGTGGGATATGGAGCAGTACTTTCAGGCTGCCCATGTGCGAGATGAAGACAAGGTCACCATTACGACTATGTACTTAGTGGATGACGCAAAGCTTTAGTGGCAGACGCGCGTGGCAGACGATGTAAATGCTAGTAGGCCAAAAATTGACTCTTGGGAAGGGCTGAAAAAAGAGTTAAAGGATCAATTCTTTCCTAGCAATGCGGGCTGGATTGCTAGAGATCGTTTGAAGAAGTTGAAACAAACTGGAATGGTCAGTGATTATGTCAAAGATTTCAGTTCTTTGATGCTGGATATTAGCAACATGTCTGAGGAAGACAAGCTGCACAATTTCCTTTACGGGTTGCAATCGTGGGCGCAGATGGAACTCTGAAGGAATAATGTGAAAGACCTTCCTAGTGCCATTGCTGTTGTAGATGCGTGGGTGATTTCCCGTTGGGACAAGATGGTTCTGATTTCTCTACTACTTCAAAGTCTAAAAACAGGAACAAGGACAAGGCAAAAGAGTGGAGGAAAAATAGGAATGACAAGGGTAATGCTGTTGAGGGCAATGGCAATGGGAAGGAAAAGCAATGTGCTAGACCTTCAATAAATAAGGGACAAAACAGCAAGTTTGATTGCTGTTTTATTTGCAAAGGGCCACACATGGCGAGGGACATTCCCAAACTTGAACGATTGACAACTTTGTTTGCTGAAGAAAAAGATGAGCCAAACGTGGAAGAACATGAGTAGGAGGCGGCATATTTAGGGCCTATGGTGGTGCTGAAAAATACGGAAACTGCTTCGTCGAGGACGACGAATTCTTCGGGTGGGGGTGGTTTGTTATCCCCTTGACAAAGTTCCTCGGCAGGTATGGGTTGTGACAAGGATTTTCATGATGGCCTTGGCACACAACCTGAAAAATAGGGCAACATCATGATGGGCAGCTCAGCATGACGGACTTGCTGAGTTGACAAATGCACCTTAAACGGAGGCAAGGCGCATTTCACATGCACGTGCGGGTTGGCATAACAATGGCAAGGCAAAGCTATGTCAAAGCAGGGGCCAAGACATAGCAAGAAAAGTCAAGGCAATGCAGAACAAGCAATGACATTAATGTGGGTAGATTTGATCAAGTTAAGAGTGACCTGACATAAGCAGGCAGTTGTGGCAATGAGCGTGTGCGGCTAAGTCAATATGCGGCAAGCTATGGTCATGGCATTGGGGCGGAGCAGTGTCAAAGGGCAAGGGCCTTGGGCGTGCAGAAGCTGGCCAAAACAAGCATGCAGTTCACATGACAGGGCGGTTGAGCGGTTACAACTGCCCCATTTCAAGCATGACTGATCATGTGGCTAAGTGGAGGCACATTTTTAGATCATGGCTGATTGTATGGCTTAGTGATACACGTTTTTAGCATGTTCCCTATGTTTGCTCATCAGTTGGGGCTTGTCAACTGATTGTCTAAAAAGCTACCAAGTGTAATTGGGCAACCTGCACTATAAATATGTGCATAAGGCTGTCCCAAATGGGTAGAACTTAGTCTTGTGGCATAACTGTTAGCCAAATTTCGTGTAAGTGATTCCTAAGGGTGGGAAAATCGTTTTGGGGCAGGGAACTAGGGTGTTCTTTGTTCTTGTCCATAGGGTTGGCTTATTGTGTTCTTGTATTCACATATTAATACGAGTTAGAAGAAATTCCTATAAATTTGTGTGTGCTTTTACTTACTTTATTTGCTGCCTAAATCTGTCTAAGTCCAAAAACGTTCCTAAAATTTATTCTAAGTGTGGGAAGGTTGAAGTCAAAGCTGGGCATGACTGCCGTGCAGTGGTGAACCTCGGGCAGAATTCGAGTGACATAAATCACCCATGTGACAGGGGAATGCGTGCCTGAAATGTGAACAATTCAAATAGACTTCCTTTTTTGGGGAAAAAAAGAAAATAATATTTTTACGAAATAGCCCGTCATATGTAGCTTCACTTATCGGCTACAGGGATTATTTATGTCAAATTATGTATCATATGTAATTTAAATTCGTTATCGCATCTACTTAATATGACAGTTTTTTACCTTCCGCAATCCAAACTAAAGTTCTATCATGTTAATTGTTTTGATATCGATTTTAATGTAAACTATCATGAATATTAGAACTAGTACCGTCATAGATGATAGAAGTATGAGGAAAGAAATTGACTTAGAAGACCAGTTAAGTCTTTAATTTACATAAAGAAGTATGATAACTATTTTACTTAATTATATTTAAGTGTGTTCACGAAAAGAAAAAAAACAAGAATCGATACTAAGCCTTATTTATTATTTTCACTAAATGGAAACTTGAATATATCTAAATCACTCGTATTTTAATGTATTAGCCAATCACGACCAACCACTTCTACGACTGACCACCACCACCAACCTTTACCACCAACCTCCGCCGCACAACTACCTTAGTGAATCACCTCCACCAACCACCTCTATCATCAATCTCCGCACCACACTTGTGATGACTCAAAAAGTCATCACTTGTTTTAGAAATAAATTCAGTGTCCCGAGGCCTAAAAACCTCCTTGTTACCTTACCTCGATTTGCGTGCGCAGTTCGGGCACATAGCAAAAAAGCCATTATATGAAAATCTATAAAAAATAATGAATTTTGCCTTTAAAATGAATTTAGGTTGACTTCGGTCAACATTTTGAGGAAACGGACCCGGATCCGTGTTCCGACGATCCCGGGAGGTCCGTAAGAAAATATGGGACTTGGGCGTATGCCCGGAATCGGATTCTGAGATCCCTAGCCGGAGAAATGAATTTTTAAAGAAAATTATTTTCTGAAAAATACATGAGTTTTTAAAAATGAAATGTGTTTGAAATTTGATGGTATCGGGCTCGTATCTTGGCTCCGGAGCCCGGTACAGGTCTTATATGTGATTAAAGTTAAGTCTGTGAAATTTGGTAAGAAATGAACTTGAAATGACGTGAATCGGACCTTATTTGAGAAAATTAGAAAATTTGATGTTCTTAAGTGATTGCATGATTTTGATGCTAAATTCATAGTTGTTGATGTTATTTTCGTGATTTGAATGCACGAGCGAGTCCGTATGATATTTTTGGACTTGCATGCATGTTTGGTTTGGAGTCCCGAGGGCTCGGGTGAGTTTTGGATAGGCCACGGAGTGAAATTGGACTTAGGAAAATTTCTGGTATGTTGCAGGTGTGTAGCAGGCCTCTGATCTCGCATTTGCGAGATCAGGCATCGCAATTGTGATGCGAGCAGGGTCCGCAAATGCGAGAATTTCATCGCAAATGCGAAGGACCCCGGGCCAGCCTTATCACGCATTTGCGAGACACACTTCGCAAATGCGAAGTGTTCAGTTATGCCTGAAGTCGCAAATGCGACACAAGAGTCGCAAATGCGGTATCGCAAATGCGACAGGCCTATCGCAAATGCGAAGAAGGCCGGAAAATGGACTTGGTCGCAAATGCAACATTTTGTTCGCAAATGCGGAAGTCCCAGTATTCTGAAGGGTTCGCAATTGCGAACCATGGTCGCAATTGCGACATCAGAGACCTGTAAATCCACACTTAGACGCATTTTTGACCATTTTTCATATCTTCTCAAAACATAAACACTCTAGGGCGATTTTTCAAAGGGTAACTTCTTCTCCAAATCAATTGTAAGTCGTTTCTAACTAGTTTTCTTCAATCCTTAACATCTTTTCACATGATTTCAACTCAAAATCAATGATTTTCATGGGGGGAAATTGGGTGTTTTGGGTAGAACCTAGGTTTTTTTCAAATTTTGGGGATTTGGACCTCGATTTGAGGTCCGATTTCAAAACAAATTATATATTTGAGTTCGTAAGTGAATGGGTAGTCGGATTTTGGTTCGAACCTTGGATTTTGACCATGTGGGCCCGGGGTCGATTTTTGACTTTTTGGGAAAAACTTTAGAAAACTTATTTCCATGCATTAGAATTGGTTCATTTAGCATTTATTGATGTAATTAAGTAACTTGTGACTAGATACGAGCAGATTGGTGGTGGAATCAAGAGGTAAATCGGTAGTTGAGGCTTGAACTGTGTTCGTGGCATCGAGGAAAGTGTTTGGTCTAACCTTAGCTTGAGGGATTAGGATTTGTGTCCTATTTGCTATGTGTTATTTGTTGAGTACGACGTATAGGCATGGTGACGAGTATCTATACGTTAGTGTCAAGCATGCCCGTGAGTCTTATATTATGATTATTATGACTCCGTTTATATTGTTTATGCCCTTTTGTGATGATTTCTATTGTTGGGCAAAGTTTGTGAAAGAAATTGTAATATTTGAACATTGAGGAGCGTTGGCTCAAGTTGTGAAGTGAATTGTGAAAGAATAATTGGCAATTGAACCTTATAGAGCATTGGCTCAAATTGTGAATCGAGTTGTGAAGTAAATGTGAAAACGAGAAGAGGATTATGGTATTGTTCCCTTGCCGGAATGTTGTTGTTTTGATATTGTTCCCTTGCCGGCATCTTAGTATGATTCATTTATTTTCCTTGCCCTCATCGTTTGTGTTTGTTGTTTGGGTGAGGAAGAGTGTAAAGCACGAAGGGTGATGCCGTGCATTGTTTTGGTGAGAGAGTGTTAAAGCACGAAGGGTGATGCCGTGCACGATATTTGTGAGGAAGAGTGTAAAGAACGAAGGGTGATGCCGTGCATTGTTTTGGTGAGAGAGTGTTAAAGCACGAAGGGTGATGCCGTGCACGATATTTGTGAGGAAGAGTGTAAAGCACGAAGGGTGATGTCGTGCCGCACGATGTACCATTCCGTGCCGATTATATTGATTTTTTGGTGAGGATGAGAGTAAAAGCACGAAGGGTGATGCCGTGTAGTTTATATTGATTTTTATGGTGAGGATGAGAGCAAAAGCACGAAGGGTGATGCCGTGCACTTGTCCTTGATTTTCCTGATTTTACTGGTAATTGAGTTATGGTGTTCTTTACGCTTACTTACTGATTCCTGTTGTTATTTTTATTGTGATGTTATAGATTCCCTTGCCCAAATTGCTTTTGTAACGAACCGGCCGGTCATTTTAGAATTTACGCCTCGATCCCCTATTAACTGCTTTCCCCGTATTTATTTCTGCTATTTTGAATTGCCGGGATGTTCGATTTTGAATCTCGGAGAGTTTTGGGACACTTAGTCCCTAAATGAGAGCTTAAGTCTTGGAAATTTGACCATAGTCGGAACAGAGTGAAGACGGCCTCGAAATGGAAATCCGATGGTTCCGTTAGCTCCGTTGGGTGATTTCGGGCTTAGGGGCGTGTTCGGATTGTGTTTTGGAGGTCCGTAGCTAATTTAGGCTTGAAATACCGAAAGATGGATTTTGAAGTTTCCGGTTCGATTGTGAGAATTTGATCCGAGGGTTGGAATAGAATTCCGGAAGTTGGAGTAACTCCGTAGTGTTGAATGTGACGTGTGTGCAGAATTTCAGGTCATTCGGACGAGGTTTGATAGACTTTTTGATCGAAAGCGTGTTTTGAGAAAATTGGAGTTCTTAGGCTTGAATCCATGGTTAATTTGAGGTTTTGATGTTTTTTTAGGTGTTTTAAGGATTGGTACAAAGTTTGGACAGTGGTATTAGACTTGTCGGTGCCTTTGGTTGAGGTCCCGGGGGCCTCGGGATGATTTTGGATGGTCGACGGGGAGTTTGAGCAATGTTTGCAGCTGCTGAACTTTTGCTGCTTCTGGTATTTCAGCACCTGCGGTTTGGGGACAGGAGGTGCGACTCCGCACACGCGGAAGAGGAGCCGTAGAAGCGGATTGGTGAGTAATTTGTCAGACACTGCAGATGCGGTTTGCAGGTGCGAAATGTTGAGCGCTGGTGCGATTTTGGTCCGTTAAGTAAAGAGCTGCAGAAGCGGTTATGTGGTCGCATATGCGGTACCGCAGAAGCGGTTATTGTGCCACAGATGCGAAAAATGCCTGCGCAGAAATATAAGTTGTGTCCTTCGCGAATTTTGAGCTATTTCACCATTTTTTACCTCGGCTTGGGAGCTTTTTGGACGATTTGAAAGAGGGACTTCAAGGGAACTTCATTGAGGTAAGGAATTTGGACTTAAAACTCGTTCCTATGCTATTATTTCACGGAATAGAGCTAGAAATTATGGAAATTTAGGGTGAAAATTTGGGGAAACTAGGGCTTAGTATTGGAGACCTTTGATTGAGGATTTGATGGACCATTTGAGGTCCGATCTTGGTAATTTTGGTATGCATGAACTCGTGAGAGTGTGAGGATTCTGGAAATATAAATTTCACTCTATTCCGAGACGTGGGCCCGAGGGGCATTTTGGTTATTTTACCTAATTTCGCGTATTAGCTTAGAATTTAATTGTAGAATCAGTTACTTGAAGTGTTATTTACATTATGGAATTTAATTGAATAGATTTGGGCCATTTGGAGTCGAATACTCGTGGCAAGAACGTGGTTTCGGGTTGACAATTGAGCCGGTTCCAGGTAGGTGGCTTGTCTAACCTTGTGTGGGGGACTCTCCCCTTAGGATTGATATCATGATACTTGAAATACCTTGTACGTGAGGTGACGAGCGCGTACTTGTGCTAATTGTTGGAAATCCGGTTTTTTTTCATTAAAACTAGCCTTAAATTGTGTTCTTCCGATTCTTGCTTACATTGTTTGGAAACTTAGTCTACTGTTAGTCTAGAGAAGCATGTCTATTTGACTAAATTGCTCTATTTGTTTTAGCTACCTTATTTGTATTACGTGAAGCATGCTAGGTTAGAATTACCTGTTTTGCTTGGTATGAAGTTGAGCTTAATTGAGTGTATCCTTTTTCTGCTATTGTCGTGCATTTCGTTTTGGGGCTACGAGAAGGCATCCCAGGAGATACCCGGTACGTATTTATGATCGAGCTGAGGTGCGGGATACCGAGAGATCCCTGGCACATATATTGAGGATACTAAGAGATACTCGGGATACCAAGATATCCCTAATATATATATTGAGGATACCAAGAGATCCTCGGGATACCAAGAGATCCCTGGCATATATTGAGGATACCCAGAGATCCCCGGATATACATGTTGAGGATACTAAGAGATCCTCGGGATACTGAGAGATCCCCGATTATTATCCTTGTGATTGTTTGCCTCTGTATCAGTTATAGTTGTCTTTTATCCTGCGATATTTATACTGTTGTACTTATTTATACTGCTCTTATCTGCACTGTCGAACTTCATATTATTATTTAATCTCAGTAGGGCCCTGACCTTCCTCGTCACTACTCAACCGAGGTTAGGCTTGGCACTTACTGAGTACCGCTGTGGTGTACTCATGCCCTTCCTGCCATGTTTTTCATGTGCGGATCTAGGTACTTCGACTCAGTCCTATCACTCTTGAGGCGAGGCGACTGCTATAGCGACTTCGAGGTATATCTGCCGTGTCCGCAGATCGAGGAGTCTCTTTCTATTCTTGCTGTTTAGTATTAGCCCTTCTGTATTTCCGTTCTTGTTAGACATTCTGGAGTTAGAGCTATGTAGTATTTCTTAGCTTATGATTCATGGGTTTCCGGGTCTTGGATTTATGTGTTGGTTTTGAAAGTTAAATATTGTGTAAGCCGAGCGGCACATTTAAACGCTATTTATTTCTTCTTTCCTATTTCAAATTGTTTTACTTCCGCAAAAATTTGGTTTATTTTTCGCATTTTAGGCTTACCTAGTCGTAGAGACTAGGTGCCATCATGATGGTTCACGGAGGGCGAACCGGGGTCGTGACAAGTTGGTATCAGAGCTCTAGGTTCGTAGGAGTCATGAATCACAAGTCGGCTTATTAGAGTCTCGTTGATCGGTATGGAGACGTCTGTACTTATCTACGAGAGGCAATGTAACTGTTAGGAAAATTCCGTTTCGTTTGATTTCCTTGTCGTGCGAGATTTTTGATATCACAATTCTAAACTTCTGCCTTCTATTCGCTCACAGATGGTGAGGAGACGTGCTACTCGAGATGACCAGGCACCCGCGCCCCCTACTGGAGCCGTCAGAGGTCGGGTCCGGGATAGAGGTCGAGGACGCGCTCGTGGTGCAGCCTGAGCACCCGCGCGAGCTGCCGCCGAGGTACCCCCTGATAACTGTGATTTTAACACGGTTTATGCCCATACTTGCTTATGCCTTATGTATGAATTGTCATGAAATAGACTCAGAATGCTTATAAAGTGCGCTTGATTGCAGGTTTNTTGTTGGTTAGGACAATATCCAATCAATAAAATTCACTTTTCGACATAATTTTTAATCGATTACTTATCAAGGAGATGTAATTAAGGTTTATTCACTTGATGCATGCCTGAATATCTATATCTTTAGGACAACCGCCTATAAATAAAATATGTATTTCAAGTTAACAAAATATTAAGAGTAAGTATTAGCTCGCAGGTCGAATTTCGTTGTCAAAAACCTTATAAGATAGGACGAAGGTAAAGATTGCATAACCAAGTTATCTTAACTTTCTGAAAGAATTATGTAATAATATTAAAAGCATTGACTATTTTGTAGCCGAGTAACTATAGTAAAACATATTTGGTAGCTATTATATACGCTTTCGCTAACTTTTTAATTATGACTCCTATGGCTTACTTTCTTTACCTATCTTCTCAAAAGAAAATTCCATCAACGTTATAATTTTTTACAACAACATTCTTATTTCCCCCCAAGTAATCCGTAATAAGGTAAATGTATGTTTTATGCTAGTGCCAAGAATTCTTTAGGAATTAACAGTATGAATTTACATCACTATATTTATAAACATGTCATGTTGTAAAATATTTTTTTTTAATGATACATGTATTTTCTTTAGTGGTCCAGTTTTCTTGTGTACTATAAAATAATTAGGCGTACCGTCAAAGAAGGAGTTGCATAAAAAGGTAATATCAAAATTGATTTATTTAATACACATTTTGTTTGAACTCGTGTGAGATTGATTTTTGTAGGGGATGATGATAATATAAAATATTGCCCGAAATTACAAAGTGGAATACGGCTGATCCTAAATCCTTAATATTGCTAAACAAACGTGAACCAAAGTAAAGAGGTTACGGGATAAGGATTCGCTGTAATAAAAAAGGACAATTCTAAGTTTTTGCGTTAACTTGAAATGGAAACGATTCCAAATTCATGGCCAGTTGACCAATATTCAGCTAGGCAGAAGTTTAATTGAATCAAAATTCGGTATATTTGGTGAAGTTGATATGACAATTCTATCCAATATGCATTATCTTTTGAAAACTTTTAAAGGTTTTTAGGGGCATAAAAGTCAGTTAATATTTCTAGGATATTTTTGTCGTTTCGCGTTTTACATTCGTGCTAGTCTCTATGTTACGTGCCTCGCACGTGTATATAGAGCGACAAATATCTATTAAATAGGTTTTAGTTTTGTTTGATCGTTTTCCAAAATAATTAAAACTTGTGAGTTAGGAAAAATTCTATTTTCACTGTAATGTAAAATATGATGATATTGAATCCTTCTTTGATTATGTTATCATTTCAGTTATTATTTGCTCACTCTCTGTTCTTGTGACGACCCAAAGGATCATCACCTGTTTTCTCATTCATACCGTGCTTCCGAGGCCTTGAAAACCTCATTTTTAGTCGCCTCGATTTGCGTGCGTTGTCCGGGCACGAAGCCGGAAAGCTTAAATATGAATTCTGTGTGAAAAATGATGAATTTTGGTATTAATATGATTAAAGTTGACTTTGGTCAATATTTTGGGTAAACGGACCCGGACCCGTGATTGGACGGTCCCGGAGGATCCGCAGAAAAATATGGGACTCGGGCGTATGCCCGGAATCGAAATCCAAGGTCCCGAGCCCGAGAAATCAATTTTTAAAAGAAATTGTTTTTCTGAAATTCTTAAAGAAATTTGAAATGAAAATGGTTTATAACGTGTTGGTATCGGGCCCGTATTTTGGTTCCGGCGCCCGGTAAAGTCTTACATGTAGTTTAAGCGCTTTCTGTGAAATTTTGTTGAAATCGGACGTCATTTGACGCGTCTCGGACCTAAATCTCTAAAAATGATAGTTTATGAGGTTAGATGAAAAAGTGATGATTTTGAGACTTGATTCCTCGTTTTTGATGATAATTTGGCGATTTGATCGCACGGTTAAATTCGTAGGATGTGGTTGAGCTAGTGTGTGTGAGTGGTTAGGAGCCCCGAGGGCTCGGGAGTGTTTTTGGAGGTGTTCGGGATGGTTTTGAAACTTAGGAAATTGCAGAAAAAAATTGCAGCAGGTGAACAGTGAATTTCTTCATCGCGTTCGCAATGCCCCTTCGCGTACGCATAGTTTCAGAGTCTGCCCTTCTTCGCGTTCGTATCCCTATTATCGCGATCGCGTAAGCCAAGTTCAGGACCCCAGTAGGTTCCTCTCCGCGTTCGCACTGAGCTGTTCGCGAACGCATAGCTCTGCTGCTCCCTTCAACGCATTCGCGTACCTTTTCACGCGTTCGCGTAGGCCCAGATCCTGGACCCCAGTATTTTACTCTACGCGTTCGCAGCCCTCCACTCGTGAACGCGATGCTTGCTGATAACTGTGATTTTAACACGTTTTATGCCCATACTTGCCTATGCCTTATGTATGAATTGTCATGAAATAGACCCAGAATGCTTACAAAGTGCGCTTGTTTGCAGGTTTGAGCGACAAGATGACGAAAGTCAAGAATCAACTCGAAACGGAGTGAAACCTGCTCAAGTATCAAAAACCATTAAAGTAGGGACAAGAGGACCTAGCGCGGACCGCACTGATTTGTTGCGCGGCCGCGCTAGGAGATTCAGAGAGCACCCATTTCAGGAGTTTCCAAGCGCGGTCAGCGCTCATTTCTACGCGGTCAGCGCTGGTGTCTACGCGGTCGCGCTTCACTGTTGTGCGGTCCGCGCTCATTAGCCTGTGCGGCCGCGCTACTTCTTTGTGCGGTCCGCGTCCCCAGTTCCAGAAGTGAATGATCGAAGGCCAAGACCCCTACGCGGTCGCGTGATATTTATGCGCGGTCCGCGCCAGCCCCGCAGGGGTATTGTTGTCCGATTTTTCTGGCATAGTATAAATAGAATATTTTATTATTTCTAGGTTAAGTTTTAGACATCAGAGAGCAGCAGCACTCGTGAGATTCAAGTTTTAGCCTATTTTGGACATTTTAATCTTGTTTTAACGTGGATTCGTGTAGATTAACTTCCTAGTTAATTATTATGTTGATTTTATCTACTTCTTCTTTAATTCCTGTAGCTATTATGGCTAGCTAAACCCATTAGCTAGGGTTGTGGCTCAACCCTAGTGTGGGTAATTAATGGGTATGATTGTTTAGTGCTTGAATGATGTTAGGTGTTCGATATTTGGGTTGATTTTATATTTTATCTAGGATTTGGTTGTTGCAAACACTAAGTCTAGCTTAGTGAGTCTTGACTCTTCTTGAGAAAAAGTGTCTATGACTCCAAAGTTAACCCAACAAGGAATTGGGATGGACCCATGAGAATGGTAGTCCCAATTAACGGGTAAGACCTCGAGAGAGTGGTTACCCAACTTGAACCCTAAGTTGCTTGGTTTGTTAGCCTACCCAATTGGTCTCGAGAGAGTCAATTGGGCAAAATCACTCTTTCTACCGGGAGGTGTGAGAGTGAGTGCTATCGTGCAACGGTTATATCATAAGCCCCATAATCATCATTCTCGTATTAGGAATCTCTACCCGTTAGTTGACCACCTAGGTAAATGCCACGACCTTAGTGCCTTATCTAGATTAAATCTCTTCGCATAATTTAGTTATAATTAATAGTTGTTAAATTGTAGTTGATAATCACAAAAATCCAAAAATGATAGAAGATCAATTAGAAGCAAACACGCAATTCTAGGCTAAACAAATATCCAACTCCCTTTCTAGCTCCCTGTGGAAATTGACCCCGATACCACTATTGGGTGAAAGTATTAGCTGCCCACTCTTCCTAAGGTTGAGTCCGCTGCGACCTAATCACTTTTTGGCGCCGTTGCCGGGGAGCTTACGGTTGTTGACTATTTGTGTAGCTAGTCTTGTGTTTTGCTTCTCTTTCCTTCTTTTTACTAATTTTGTTTGTGTTGATATCAGGTACATATGGCGCTAAATGGAAATGACCCTCTTGGCAATGCCTTGGCGGGGGATGAGGTTGAAGATGTTGAGCAAGATGAGCTTCCGGTACCTCAAGTACCACGGAGAGGTCGAAATGCCAATGCTAATGTACATGACAACAATCCTATTCCAGACCCTCCTCCGCCACCGCCAAGAGTGGTCCCAAGAGTTCTTCCTAATCAAGGGTATGCAAGTGCCATCGTTCCTCCCCGAATCCGGGCGGGGAACTTTCAAATCACAAATGTCATGTTGACTTTGCTCGAGCAAAGGGGATATTTTACGGGCGCCTCTTACATAAATGCATAAAAGCACTTGAAGGGGTTCGTAGATACTTGCTGGGGTAGCAAACAAACAAACGTGTCAGAGGATGCGTTGAGATTGAGGCTTTTCCCGTTTTCTCTTCGGGGCAAAGCGTTGGACTGGTTAGAAAGGTTACCAAATCATTCTATCACCACATGGGATGAATGGGCGGACAAATTTATTGCCAAGTTCTTTTCTCCAAGTCATATGGCAGCTCTTCGGGATGATATTCTAGCCTTTAAGCAAATGCCAACGGAACCATTGCATGAGATCTGGGAGCGATATAGAACAATGGTTAAGGAATGCCCTAACAACGACATGACTGAGGCGATGATCCAACAGACTTTCTATAGGGGCATCAACACCACAAATCAATGCACTGTGAACCAATTGGCCGGTGGGAACTTTATGAAACTTTCTTACCAAGAGGCATGTGATGTACTTGATGAAATGGCGGACACCTCTTCGGCATGGCAGAGCTGAGCAAATGTACCCCAAGGTGACCCCACGGTCATCCATTTGCATAAGGAGTTGAGTGATCACGGCCAAGCTATTGCCGAACTTACAACAACAATGAATCAGTTGGCGAAGGCGCAATAGCAACAAGTACAAAACCCGCGCCAAGTCAATGCAGTGGAGAATGTTTCTATGCTAAAAAGGAGGCAAAGAGGGCAACAACAACCTCAAGGTAGCGGTGACCAATTTGACAACAACAACGATGGTGGTGGATATTCGAATGAGTGTTTTGATGATCAAAGTGAGGAGTGCCAATATGTCAATAACTACCAAGGAAATAGAGGAAATCAAGGAAATCAACAATGGCGCCCTCAAGGCAATTGGGGCAATCAACAAGGAGGCAGCAATTGGAACAACAACAATCAACAACAGGGTGGCAACAATTGGAACAATGGCAATCAAAACAACAATTGGGGTAATCAAGGCAATAACCAAGGCAATTGGAATGGGAACAACAACAATTGGAACAACAACAATGGCAATCAAGGAGGGTGGAATAATGGTGGTAGGGGGCAAGGCTTTCAAAGGCCCCCCATGTTCCAACAACCAACCAATCCACCCCCCTTTCAGTCACAAGGGCCTAGTTCTTCTGGAAGTGATATGGGACTGATAGAAATGATGTTCGAGCAGATGATGAAAAAGAACCAAGATTCTGATGCACAATTGGCTTCGCATAACACATCTATCCGGAACCTAGAGGTGCAAATAGGACAAATCTCTCAAGCTCTAAATACCCGCCCAAAAGGTGCGCTACCAAGTGATACGGTAGTGAACCCGAAGGGGGGTAACAATCATGTGATGGCGGTTACAACTAGGAATGGAAGAGGCGGTGATGTGCATGCCTCGGTTGAGAATCAAGTTGTGAATGATGAAGTTGAGTTACATGATGATGAAGCACCTTTGAATGTTGACAATGTGGTTGAACCAACAGTGACAAATGATGTGCAGATTGATATTGATGATGAGGCCGGGGTAGAGACTCAAGAGACCGTGAACCCGTCTAGGGAACACATCATTGATATACCCGAGCCGGCGGTGCCCAAGGTAAAGGCACCCTTGCCTAGACCACCTCCACCATATCCTCAGCGGTTAGCAAAGCAAAAGAGCGACAATCAGTTCAAGAAATTCATAGACATGATGAAGACCCTCACAATCAATGTCCCTTTAGTGGAGGCACTTGAACAAATGCCTGGGTATGCAAAATTTATGAAGGATTTAGTCACCAAGAAGCGTTCTATGGAGTGTGAAACAATAAAGATGACGCACCAAGTTAGTGCGATTGTGCATTCTATGGCCCCGAAACTTGAGGACCCTGGAGCTTTCACTATTCCTTGCACTATCGGAAGTGCGGACTTTGCTAAGGCCCTATGTGACTTGGGGGCTAGCATTAATCTGATGCCGTACTCAGTCTTCAAGACTTTGGGAATTGGGCAACCTAGGCCAACCTCCATGAGACTTCAAATGGCGGACCGGTCGATGAAGAGGCCTCTAGGTATAATCGATGATGTGCTTGTCCGGGTGGACAAATTCATCTTGCCGGCCGACTTTGTCATATTGGATTGCGAAGTGGATTTCGAAGTTCCTATCATTCTTGGAAGACCTTTCCTAGCTACGGGGAAGGCATTGGTTGATGTGGAAGCAGGGGAGTTAACATTCCGCGTGGGAGATGAGAAGGTGGTGTTTCATGTGTGCAAATCAATGAGGCAACCCAATAGTACGGAGGTGTGTTCATTTGTGGACATTGTCACGGCGGTGATAGTGGATGACACAAGTGCCTTGATCAATGTTGAAGATCCTCTCGAAGCCGTGCTTCTTAACATGGATGCCAATGATGATGCCGGTAGAGTGGAGTGCGTGAATGCATTGCATGGAATGGGTTCATATTCATATGAGCCTAGGAAACTATCTTTGGATCTTGAAAATCGCAAAACTCCGCCAACCAAGCCATCAATTGAGGAGCCACCGGTGTTGGAGTTGAAACCACTTCCTCCACACCTCAGGTATGAATTCTTGGGCTCTAATTCTACTCTTCCAGTAATTCTTTCTTCTTGTCTTACTAACTTGCAGGTTGAGGCCACTATGAAGGTGCTCCAAAAGCGAAAAAGGGCAATAGGATGGACTTTGGCGGACATCAGGGGAATAAGCCCCGCATTTTGCATGCATAAGATCATTTTGGAGGAGGACGCACGACCATCTCTTGAACATCAAAGGAGACTCAATGAGGTGATGCAAGAAGTGGTAAAGAAGGAGGTTATCAAGTGGCTTGATGCCGGTGTGGTTTACCCGATCTCGGACAGTTCATGGACCTCTCCGGTCCAATGTGTGCCAAAGAAGGGTGGAATGACGGTAGTGACCAATGCCAACAATGAGTTGATTCCTACTCGGACAGTTATGGGTTGGAGAGTGTGTATGGACTATAGAAAGCTGAACAAGGTGACAAGAAAAGATCATTTCCCACTACCATTCTTGGACCAAATGCTTGATCGTCTTGCGGGCCGGGCCTTTTATTGTTTTCTAGATGGCTACTCGGGGTATAATCAAATTCTCATTGCCCCAGAGGATTAGGAGAAAACAACCTTTACATGTCCTTATGGCACGTTCGCGTTCTCGAGAATGCCATTCGGATTATGTAATGCCTCAGCGACCTTTCAAAGATGCATGATGGCAATCTTCACCGACATGGTCGAGGATATCTTAGAGGTATTCATGGATGACTTCAGTGTGGTGGGAGATTCATTTGAAGAATGTTTGGTAAACTTGGATAGGGTTTTGGCAAGATGTGAAGAAACCAAGTGATGATATTGAGATTAATGATAGGTTCCCTGACGTTCTTTCCATTTCTATGTGTGAGATGCCATGGTTCGCGGACATCGCCAACTTCATTGTGACTGGTAACATCCCGTGCGAGCTCTCTTCCAACCAAAAGAAGAAACTCAAGCGGGGTAGTTTGGATTTTTATTGGGATGATCCGTATTGTTTAAAATTTGCACGGATGGAGTGATAAGGAGATGTGTGCCGGAAAGTGAACAAATAAGCATATTGGAGGCTTGTCACTCCTCTCCCTATGGTGGTCAGTCGACGGGGGGGGGGGGGGGGTAGGGTGAGGACAGCCTCAAAAGTTTTGAGTTGCGGCTTCTATTGGCCCACGTTGTTCGAGGATACTAGTGACTTAGTGAAGAGTTGTGATGCATGTCAAAGAACCGGCGGTATTTCCAAGAAGGATGAGATGCCCCTCAATACAATTCTTGAGGTGGATATTTTTGATGTTTGGGGCATCGATTTCATGGGTCCGTTCGTGAGCTCCTGTGGTAATACTTACATTATCGTGGCGGTGGACTATGTTTCAAAATGGGTGGAAGCCGTGGCTCTTCCCAACAATGAAGCCCTAAGTGTTGTAGCATTTTTGAAGAAGAGTATCTTTAGGAGATTTGGTACTCCCCGGGCCATTATTAGTGATGGGGGGTTCCATTTTTGCAACAAGGCTTTTGATTCATTGCTTGCTAAGTACGGAGTTAATCACAAAGTGACCACCCCCTATCATCCACAAGCTAGTGGACAAGTGGAAGTCTCAAATCGGGAGATCAAGAGTATTCTGTCCAAAACGGTGAATGCGAATAGGACTGATTGGTCGAAGAAATTGGATGATGCTCTTTGGGCTTATCGGACGACTTACAAGACTCTAATTGGTATGTCTCCGTATCGGTTGGTGTTTGGTAAAGCTTGCCATCTTCCAGTGGAACTTGAACACAAGGCTTTGTGGGCATTGAGGAAGTTGAACTTGGAATGGGATGTTGCAGCAAATCTCCGAGTGGAGCAATTGAATGAGCTTGATGAGTTTAGATTTCATGCTTACTCCAGCTCGTCTTTGTACAAGGACAAGATGAAGTACCTCCATGACAAGTATGCTCGAGGTAAAGAATTCAAGGTGGGTGACATGGTTCTTCTCTTCAACTCCCGGTTGAGGTTATTCCCGGGAAAGCTCAAGTCTAGGTGGAGTGGTCTATTTGAAGTTNNNGATCAGGAGAAGACAACCTTTACATGTCCTTATGGCACGTTCGCGTTCTCGAGATGCCATTCGGATTATGTAATGCCCCAGCGACCTTTCAAAGATGCATGATGGCAATCTTCACCGACATGGTGGAGGATATCTTAGAGGTATTCATGGATGACTTCAGTGTGGTGGGAGATTCATTTGAAGAATGTTTGGTAAACTTGGATAGGGTTTTGGCAAGATGTGAAGAAACCAACCTTGTGCTCAACTGGGAGAAATGCCACTTTATGGTGCAAGAGGGAATTGTATTGGGCCACAAAATCTCAAGGCAAGGAATTGAAGTTGATAAGGCAAAAATAGAGGTTATCTCAAGACTCCCTCCCCCTACCTCTGTCAAAGGGGTGAGGAGTTTTCTTGGTCATGCCGGTTTCTACCGGCGATTCATTAAAGATTTTTCAAAAATTGTGAACCCGCTTTGCAAGTTGTTAGAGAAGGATGTCAAGTTTATCTTTGATGAGAAGTGCATGGAGTCTTTTGAGCTACTGAAACACAAGTTGACAACAACCCCTAAAATCACTGCACCTAACTGGGACTTGCCCTTTGAGCTTATGTGCGATGCGAGTGATGTAGCGGTTGGGGCGGTGCTAGGCCAAAGAATCAACAAAATGTTCCATCCTGTGTATTATGCTAGCAAGACTATGAATGAGGCCCAGAGAAACTACATAGTGACAGAAAAGGAGCTCTTGGCTATTGTGTTCGCGATGGAGAAATTTAGACCTTACCTTATGGGGGCAAAGGTGATCATACACACGGACCATGCAGCCCTTCGGTATTTGATGACTAAGAAGGATTCGAAAGCAAGATTGATGAGATGGGTGCTACTCCTTCAGGAATTTGATTTAGAGATTGTGGATAGAAAGGGAAGCGAGAATCAAGTTGCCGACCATTTGTCCCGATTATAGGAAGATGGGAGACCAAGTGATGATATTGAGATTAATGATAGGTTCCCTGACGAGCAGCTTCTTTCCATTTCTATGTGTGAGATGCCATGGTTCGCGGACATCGCCAACTTCATTGTGACTGGTAACACCGTGCGAGCTCTCATCCAACCAAAAGAAGAAACTCAAGCGGGATAGTTTGGATTTTTATTGGGATGATCCGTATTTGTTTAAAATTTGCACGGATGGAGTGATAAGGAGATGTGTGCCGGAAAGTGAACAAATAAGCATATTGGAGGCTTGTCACTCCTCTCCCTATGGTGGTCATCACGGGGGGGGGGGGGGGGGGGGGTGAGGGTGAGGACAGCCTCAAAAGTTTTGAGTTGTGGCTTCTATTGGCCCACGTTGTTCAAGGATGCTAGTGACTTAATGAAGAGTTGTGATGCATGTCAAAGAGCCGGCGGTATTTCCAAGAAGGATGAGATGCCCCTCAATACAATTCTTGAGGTGGATATTTTTGATGTTTGGGGCATCGATTTCATGGGTCCGTTCGTGAGCTCCTGTGGTAATACTTACATTCTCGTGGCGGTGGACTATGTTCCACAATGGGTGGAAGCCGTGGCTCTTCCCAACAATGAAGCCCGAAGTGTTGTAGCATTTTTGAAGAAGAGTATCTTTACGAGATTTGGTACTCCCCGGGCCATTATTAGTGATGGGGGGGTCCCATTTTTGCAACAAGGCTTTTGATTCATTGCTTGCTAAGTATGGAGTTAATCACAAAGTGACCACCCCCTATCATCCACAAGCTAGTGGACAAGTGAAAGTCTCAAATCGGGAGATAAAGAGTATTCTGTCCAAAACGGTGAATGCTAATAGGACCGATTGGTCAAAGAAATTGGATGATGCTCTTTGGGCTTATCGGACGGCTTACAAGACTCCAATTGGTATGTCTCCGTATCGGTTGGTGTTTGGTAAAGCTTGCCATCTTCCAGTAGAACTTGAACACAAGGCTATGTGGGCATTGAGGAAGTTGAACTTGGAATGGGATGTTGCAGCAAATCTCCGAGTTGAGCAATTGAATGAGCTTGATGAGTTTAGATTTCATGCTTACTCCAGCTCGTCTTTTTACAAGGACAAGATGAAGTACCTCCATGACAAGTATGCTCGAGGTAAAGAGTTCAAGGTGGGTGACATGGTTCTTCTCTTCAACTCCCGGTTGAGGTTATTCCCGGGAAAGCTCAAGTCTAGGTGGAGTGGTCCATTTGAAGTTGTTGGGGTGACCCCATTTGGTGCTATTGATCTAAAGAACAAAAATGATGAGGTTTTCCGAGTCAATGGGCATTGTGTGAAGCATTACTTGGGGGAAGATTGATGATAGCCATGTGGTGGCACTCATTCATTTGACGTGATATGATGGTAACATTCGTCGTGCCGCGACGTTAAATCAGTCGCTTCTTGGGAGGCAACCCTTGTCTTTTTTTTTCTTTGTAGATTAGGATTTTTGAGCTAATGGTTCGTGAGATGTTGCAGGAATTGTGGTGAATCAGTGCAAAACACTGTGCAAAAAGTACACAGTCTCTGAAGTTGGCTAGTGCGGNATGGCGCCCTCAAGGCAATTGGGGCAATCAACAAGGAGGCGGCAATTGGAACAACAACAATCAACAACATGGTGGCAACAATTGGAACAATGGCAATCAAAACAACAATTGGGGTAATCAAGGCAATTGGAATGGGAACAACAACAATTGGAACAACAACAATGGCAATCAAGGAGGGTGGAATAATGGTGGTAGGGGGCAAGGCTTTCAAAGGCCCCCCATGTTCCAACAACCAAACAATCCACCCCGCTTTCAGTCACAAGGGCCTAGTTCTTCTGGAAGTGATATGGGACAGATAGAAATGATGTTCGAGCAGATGATGAAAAAGAACCAAGATTCCAATGCACAATTGGCTTCACATAACACATCTATCCGGAACCTAGAGGTGCAAATAGGACAAATCTCTCAAGCTCTAAATACCCGCCCAAAAGGTGCGCTACCAAGTGATACGGTAGTAAACCCGAAGGGGGGTAACAATCATGTGATGGCGGTTACAACTAGGAGTGGAAGAGGCGGTGATGTGCATGCCTCGGTTGAGAATCAAGTTGTGAATGATGAAGTTGAGTTGCATGATGATGAAGCACCTTTGAATGTTGACAATGTGGTTGAACCAACAGTGACAAATGATGTGCAGATTGATATTGATGATGAGGCCGGGGTAGAGACTCAAGAGATCGTGAACCTGTCTAGGGAACACATCATTGATATACCCGAGCCGGCAGTGCCCAAGGTAAAGGCACCCTTGCTCATACCACCTCCACCATATCCTCAGCAGTTAGCAAAGCAAAAGAGCGATNGTGATTGTAACACGTTTTATGCCCATACTTGCCTATGCCTTATGTATGAATTGTCATGAAATAGACTCAGAATGCTCATAAAGTGCGCTTGATTGCAGGTTTGAGCGACAAGATGACGAAAGTCAAGAATCAGCTCGAAACGGAGTGAAACCTGCTCAAGTATCAAAAATCATTGAAGTAGGGACAGGAGGACCTAGCGCGGACCGCACTGATTTGTTGCGCGGCCGCGCTAGGAGATTCAGAGAGCACCCATTTCAGGAGTCTCCAAGCGCGGTCAGCGCTCATTTCTACGCGGTCAGCGCTGGTGTCTACGCGGTCGCGCTTCAATGTTGTGCGGTCCGCGCTCATTAGCCTGTGCGGCCGCGCTACTTCTTTGTGCGGTCCGCGTCCCCAGTTCCAGAAGTGAACGATAGAAGGCCAAGACCCCTACGCGGCCGCGCTGCATTTATGCACGGTCCGCGCCAGCCCCGCAGGGGTATTTTTGTCCGATTTTTCTGGCATAGTATAAATAGAATATTTTATTATTTCTAGGTCAAGTTTTAGACATCAGATAGCAGCAGCACTCGTGAGATTCAAGTTTTAGCCTATTTTGGGCATTTTAACCTTGTTTTAACGTGAATTCGTGTAGATTAACTTCCTAGTTAATTATTATGTTGATTTTTATCTACTTCTTCTTTAATTTCTGTTGCTATTATGGCTAGCTAAACCCTTTAGCTAGGGTTGTGGCTCAACCCTAGTGTGGGTAATTAATGGGTGTGATTGTTTAGTGCTTGAATGATGTTGGGTTTTTGATATTTGGGTTGATTTTATGTTTTTAACTAGGATTTGGTGGTTGCAAACACTAAGTCTAGCTTAGTGAGTCTTGACTCTTCTTGAGAAAGAGTGTTTATGACTCCAAAGTTAACCCAACAAGGAATTGGGATGGACCCATAAGAATGGTAGTCCCAATTAGCGGGTAAAACCTCGAGAGAGTGATTACCCAACTTGAACCCTAAGTTGCTTGGTTTGTTAGCCTACCCAATTGGTCTCGAGAGAGTCAATTGGGCAAAATCACTCTTTCTACCGAGAGGTGTGAGAGTGAGTGCAATCGTGCAACGGTTATAGCATAAGCCCCCTCAATCATCATTCTTGTATTAGGAATCTCTACCCGTTAGTTGACCGCCTAGGTAAATGCCACGACCCTAGTGCCTTTCTCTATCTTGCATACAACCTAGAATTACTATCTTAGCATAATTTAGTTATAATTAGTAGTTGTTAAATTGCAGTTGATAATCACAAAAACCTAAAAATGATAGAAGATCAATTAGAAGCAAACACGCAATTCTAGGCTAAACAAATATCCAACTCCCCTTCTAGCTCCCTGTGGAAATTGACCCCGATACCACTATTGGGTAAAAGTATTAGCGCCCACTCTTCCTAAGGTTGAGTCCGCTGTGACCTAATCACCCCCAGCCGGAGTCCAGAAACCTGATGCATCTGCTACTACTACTCCAGCACTCCAGGAGACTTTGGCACAATTTATGACTATGTACACCACTCTAGCTCAGGCAGGCTTGCTTTCCCTTGCTGCAGCTACATCCCAGGCCGGGGGAGGAGCACAGACTCCCGCCGCCCGCACTCCTGAGAAGCGAGTGCATATTGATCAGGTTCTAGAGGCTATACCTATACAGCCGGTAGCCCCAACTCAGCCCGAGGAGAGGGCAGTAGCTTCAGAGGAGGAGTAGAAGAGGCTTGACAGGTTCAAGAAGTATCAGCCTCCGACTTTTAGCGGACTAGCCTCAGAGGATGCCCTTGGATTTCTTGAGGAGTGCTACCGTATCCTCCGTACTATGGGCGTATCAGGATCGAGCGGGGTATCCTTCACTACCTTCCAGCTTCGAGGAGCCGCCTATCAGTGGTGGCGTGCTTATGAGTTAGACAGTCCGGATGAGGCATTCCCTGACTTGGGCCCAGTTTTCAGATATGTTCACGAGGGAGTATGTCCCCAAGAGTCTTAGGGACGCCTGGCGCGCGGAGTTTGAGCATTTGCGCCAGGGTACTATGACTATCTCGGAGTATGCTGTATGTTACATCAACTTGACTAGAGATGCACCAGCTTTGATTTCTACGGTTCGCGAGAAGGTTCGCCGGTTTATTGAGGGGCTTATTCCCAGCATCAAGTCTAGGATGGCTCGTGAGTTAGAGATGGATTGAGGGTATGCATGCTAGGGACAGAGAGGAGAGGGAGGCCAAGAGGTCTCAGAGTCGGGCCATTATTTTGGTGCCCGTGCCCCAACTGCAGGTCGTCATGGTAGGGTTCATATGAGTCGCCCCGTTCATTCAGCTCTTCTAGCAGCCAGTGGTGTCCCAGCCCCACCTAGGCTTCAGGAGCCTTATTATGCACCTCTAGTGTCTAGTGCGCCTCCCGCGCGGGGTACTTCCAGTGGTCACTCCAGCAGACCTGGCCCGAGCCAGTCACAGCCGCCACGTCCTCCCAAATCTTGTTTTGAGTGTGGTAACACCCGTCATGTGGTGAGGGATTGCCCTAGACTTGGGAGAGCTGCACCTCCCCAGGCTCCTCAGCCACAGCGCGCCCCGCAGAGTTCTCAGGCTATGGTCCCAGCCTAGTTGCCACCCCACCGGCCCGCCAGCTAGAGGTGTAGGTCGGGGCGGTAGAGGTCTCCCTCGAGGGGGAGGCCAGGCCAGGCCAGATACTATGCTCTTCCTGCCCGTACCGAGGCTGTCGCCTCCGATTCTATCATCACAGGTACTATCTTTGTCTGTCACAGAGATGCATCGGTTTTATTCGATCCAGGCTCCACTTATTCTTATGTGTCATCTTATTTTGCTCCGCATTTGGGTGTATCTCGGGATTCTTTGAGTTCCCCAGTTTATGTTTCTACTCCTGTGGGGGATTCTCTTGTTGTGGACCGCGTTTATCGGTCATGTTTGGTTGTTCTTGGCGGTTTTGAGACCAGAGCCAATTTGTTATTGCTCAGCATGGTTGATTTTGATATTATCTTGGGCATGGACTGGTTGTCGCCCCATTATGCTATTCTTGATTATCACTCCAAAACCGTGACACTGGCTATGCCAGGTGTACTGCGTGTTGATTGGAGGGGTGCTTTAGGTCACACTCCCAGTAGAGTTATTTCCTTCCTTAAGGCTCAGCGTATGGTTGAGAAAGGTTGTAATGCGTATCTAGCTTACGTGAGAGATGTCAGTATGGATACTCCTTCTATTGATTCAGTTCCAGTAGTACGAGATTTCTCTGATGTGTTTCCAGCTGACCTTTCGGGCATGCCGCCTGATAGAGACATTGATTTTGGCATTGATCTATTGCCGGGCACTCAGCCGATTTCTATCCCTCCGTACCATATGGCTCCTCCTGAGTTGAAGGAGTTGAAGGAGCTGTTGCAGGAATTACTTGATAAGGGTTTCATTCGGCCCAATGTATCACCTTGGGGTGCTCCTGTCTTATTTGTGAAGAAGAAGGATGGTTCTATGCGTATGTGTTTTGTTTATCACCAGTTGAATAAGGTGACAGTGAAGAACCGTTATCCTTTGCCTCGTATTGATGACATGTTTGACCAGTTACAGGGTGCTTGTGTATTTTCTAAGATTGACTTGCGTCAGGCTATCATCAGTTGAAGATTCGGGAGCCAGATATCCCGAAGACTGACTTCAGGACTCGGTATGGTCATTATGAGTTCCTTGTTATGTCATTTGGGCTGACTACTGCCCCAGCAGCCTTCATGCATTTGATGCGCAGTGTTTTCCGGCCGTATCTTGACTCATTCGTGATTGTTTTTATTGATGACATCCTGGTATACTCCCGGAGTCGGGAGGATCATGAGCAGCACCTAAGGACAGTGCTCCAGACCTTGAGAGAAAAGAAGCTGTATGCTAAGTTCTTGAAATGTAAATTTTGGTTGGATTAATACCAAAATATCAAGTTGGCACAGTCATCTTTGTCTTTATTTTGATACTTATGGGCCTCTTGAATTCTCTTTTTCCCTATTTCTTTCTAGAATTTGTTTTGTGGAATATGGCTTTTATTATTTGTTTTCTTTATTATTGATAGGAATTCTCTTGTTAAGACCCTATGGATCGATCAAAACCTCAGATTCATACTAGAACCACGATGATTCAATAAAAAAACCTAACCTAAACCAAATCAAGGATTCCCTGAGTAAGAATCCTCGGATCATCACTTATTCCCTGAATAAATAGAATGACGTGGCGTTCTTGGGTCATGTGGTCTCGAGAGAGGGTATTCAGGTGGATCCGAAGACCGAGGAGTCTCTTTCTATTCTTGCTATTTAGTATTAGCCCTTCTGTATTTCTGTTCTTGTTAGACATTCTGGAGTTAGAGCTATGTAGTATTTCTTAGCTTGTGATTCATGGGTTTCCGGGTCTTGGATTTATGTGTTGGTTTTGAAAGGTAAATATTGTGTAAGCCGAGCGGCACATTTAAACGTTGTTTATTTCTTCATTCCTGTTTCAAATTGTTTTACTTCCGCAAAAATTCCGCATTTTAGGCTTACCTAGTCGTAGAGACTAGGTGCCGTCACGATGGTTCACGGAGGGCGAATCGGGGTCGTGTCAGCTTTGTGATTGTTGCTTGGGTGAGGAAGAGTGTAAAGCACGAAGGGTGATTCCGTGCATTGTTTTGGTGAGAGTGTTAAAGCACGAAGGGTGATGCCGTGCATTATTTTGGTGAGAGAGTGTTAAAGCACGAAGGCTGATGTCGTGCACGTGTCTTTGATTTCCTGATTCTTATTGATAACTGAGTTATGGTTTCTCTACATTTAATTGTTGGTTTTCTGTTGATACTTGTTATACCCCGCAACATGATCCCCCTTCCTATCTTCAATTGAACTGTGGTGATCTTGATATTTATTCATTGTTCTTCTGTTATTATTCGATGTCCCCACAACATGTTTCCCCCTCCCATCCTTAGCTGTACATTTCTGCTTGTATTATTTCTCCGCTGTATATTATTTAACTGCACAGGTTTACTTGGTAGTCTGGTCCTAGCCTCGTCACTACTTCACTGAGGTTAGGCTAGGCACTTACTAGCACATGGGGTCGGTTGTGCTGATACTACACTCTGCACTCTTTTGTGCAGATCCCAGTGCTGTAGTTTACGGACCGTAGTGAGATTGTTGTTTCGCGTTCATCAGGCAAACCAAGGTAGTCCTGCAGGTGTTCGCAGGCCTTGGAGTCTCGTCCTAGCTATTATTCCTGTTTCTTTCTTGTATTTCGAGAGACAGTGTTGTATTATTTCTTTCAGACCTTTATTTGTAGTACTCTTAGACAGTCTGTGAAGTTGTGACACCAATCTTGGGTAGATTGTTATGGATTGATATTGGTAGCACTATTAAAACTTTGAAATTTATTCTTCCGCCTATTAAATTATGTTGTTTATTAATTGTTGGTTCTAAATTGTTACTGAATTAAAAATGGAAACCAGGTGAATAATTCAATTGGTTGGCTTGCCTAGCTTTCACTAGTAGGTGCCATCACGACTCCCGAGGGTGGGAAATCTAGGTCGTGACAAGTTGGTATCAGAGCTCTAGGTTACATAGGTCTCACAACTCACAGACAAGCTTAGTAGAGTCTAAGGGATCGGTACGGAGACGTCTATATTTATCCCCCAGAGGCTACAGAGTTAGGAAAAACTTCACATCTATTCTTTCTTGTCGTGCGACTTGATTTCTCATTGTTAGTTAAACTTCCACTCCTGTTCCTTCGCGAATGGCGAGGTCACGTACCGCTTCTTCAGCGAGCAGCAGCACAGACCGGTGATAGAGCAGCTATGTCTTCGGAGACTTGGTAGAGAGATTATCGTTTGGCTAGACCAGTTGGGTCACCAGCTTTGACTTGGGATTAGTTTTCTCAGCTGCTTTTGGAGAAGTTTCTTCCCACTGAGAGAGAGAGAGAGTTAGGAGGTTCATTGAGGGACTCATGCAGGCCGTCAAGGTCAGCAGTCTCATCAGCCGAGGACTTGTTATACTTGTGGTGATATGGATCACATTGCTAGATTTTGTCCTCGAGCATCGAGCAGCTCTCAGCATCAGGGTTCCCGTGCCATGGTTCAGGCACCGAGTGTTCCACAGCCCGCTCAGCCAGCTAGAAGTGGAGGTAGAGGTGCTAGAGGTGGAGGTAGAGGTATTAGAGGTGGAGGTCAGGTCGCTAGAGGTGGAGGCAAGCTAGCAGTAGGCCGTCCCATAGATGTAGTTCAGAGTGGTGGGGCCCAGCCCCGATGTTATGATCTTCCAGCCAGGCTTGAGGTTGAGGCTTCCGATGCAGTTATCACAGGTACTGTTCTGGTTTGTAGTAGAGATGCTTCAGTGCTATTTGATCCAAGGTCTACACACTCTTATGTGTCATCTTATTTTGCGCCGTATCTGGTGATGCCTAGTGATTCTTTGAGTGCTCCTGTTTATCTGTCTACACCGTTGGGTGATTCTATTGTGGTAGATCATGTTCATCATTCTTGCGTGGTTGAGATTGGGGGTCTTGAGACCCGAGTAGACTTATTCTTGTTGGACATGGTTGATTTTGATGTCATACTGGGGATGGACTGGTTATCACCTTCTCCACACAATCTTGGATTATCATGCTAAGACTGTGACCTTAGCCTTACCGGGTCTACCTCGTTTAGAGTGGAGAGGGGCTCCTGGTCATTCTACCCGTAGCGTTATCTCATATATGAAGGCTCGGCGAATGGTTGAGAAGGGGTGTTTGGCCTATTTGGCATATGTTCGTGATTCTAGTGCCGAGGTTCCTTCTATTGATTCTGTGACCGTTGTTCGTGAGTTTTCTGAGGTATTTTCTTCAGACCTGCTGGGTATGCCACCCGGCAGGGATATTGACTTTTGCATTGACCTGGCTCCGGGCACTCAGCCCATTTCTATTCCGCCATATCGTATGGCCCCGCCTGAGTTGAAAGAGTTGAAGGAGCAGTTGCAAGACTTGCTTGATAAGGGCTTCATTAGGCCCGGTGTCTCGCCATGGGGTGCGCCGGTGTTGTTTTTCAAGAAGAAGGACGGATCGATGAGAATGTGTGTAGATTACCAGCAATTGAACAAGGTCACTGTCACACCTCCTTTTTCCTTACTACACCCCCGAAAGGGATATAATAAAGGGAGTTTTTCCAATTAAAGGACAATCGAAATGGGATTCATTTTATTAAAAGATTCAGAGTCGCCACTTGGGAGATTTATGGCGTCGCAAGTCACCAGTTCAAATCCCGAATCGAGGAAAGGGTTGACTCTGTATTACAGTCCGCGAACCAGAAATTCGGCTAAGGAATTCTGTTAACCCGGGAGAAGTGGTTAGGCATTCCCGAGTTCCGTGGTTCTAGCACGGTCGCTCAACTGCTATATTTGGCTAAAATCTGATTCTAATACATGTCACCCTATAGTGCAATTTTTTTAGAATTATTTACCGCTTTTAATTAAATTTTTAAGAAATTGAACGTCGTTTAAAACATATTTTTGGATCACGTCACATGAAATGCACCCGGATCCTCGACACATTTTATTCAACGTTTTGGGATTTGGATTTGGGTCGCATGAAATGCACACCCAAATTTAGGAAGGTAAAATTATTAAAGAACGCGCCTAAAGCGACTAACGTGTTATTAACTTTGCGGGAGGCCATGAAAATTCGCTAAATGGCACGTCCCGAATTCTAAGTATTTTAATATGGAAACAATTAAGAGCGCCACGCTATTTATGAATTTGTTTGGCGCGGCGCACTTCGTTTTCATTTTAAGGCCAACCTAAAAGAACTATGATTTTCTATTAAGTATTGTCTCTAAAAGGGGCCCTAATTAATTAGCATTGTTAATGAACCATTACTAAAATATTCGGATAATCTCGGGCCCCAAGATCAAGTCCAAATCCAAACAAAAGAATCTCCATTTTTTGAAGACTCCTTTAATTCAAATCTGCTACTTATCTTGGAAGGCCAAAAACTTATATCTAAATTTAAACAAATAGCCTCAATGAAGGCTTTCAGCATCTTGGGCCTCAAAACTGATTCATTCATGCTCATGAAAGAGCTGTCCAAACGGGGCCTTACACAAACCATTCCGGGCCCAAGATCTATTTAAATAAGGACCGCCAGGTTTGGGCTCATAAATGAGCCCAAGTCCAAATCACGTCTGGATTTAACAATTTATTCAAATCAAAACATGCTGACCTTAAATCCAATTTTATATACATATTCAGCTTATGTGTATATTGATAACCATAACATATTCAATCTGGAAATTTCAATAGCCCATTAATTTCACTCAATACATGTTAAGAAATTTTATTCATGGACTGAATCTGGAAATGAACGACTAAAATAAACTAAAGCTTTTTGAACTACCAGATGTACTTGATTCCATATGGTTATGAGCATACTGTTTCTAGATTTAAATCAGGCCAATACATTCTAATACTTGTAACATAACTGAATTAACATCATTAAGTCAATCTCACATTCTGAATTTAATTGTCATGGTAAACAAACCAAAACCAAACACCTTTGATCTAGCACTATTAACAGGGTAATTAAGTAACTATAACAGTCTATCATTCCAATTTAAACAGTTCGAACAGTCCTAATTATAAAAATTATATAAAGTTTCACATAAATTGTTCTACACCTTTAAACCAAAACAAAACAGGAAAAAGAAAAAACTCAGAGATCAATTCGAATAGCATTTTATCATTTAATTCTTCACATCAGACCTACATTGATTCCTTCACAGTTCATACGAGACCAAGAGAGTACCTGGAGATGAATAAACGGAAAGAAAAGAGTCAGCACAGCAAACAGCAGCGACTGGAATCCAACAGCAACAACGAACCCAATCTCAACTCCAGAATAAACTCAAAAATAGCCCAGGAGTGGATCACAGAAGAACAAAACCACCAGATAGCCAAAATAACTCGATTGAACCCAAATCCGGACTCGAAACTAACCCAGGAAAAATTCTAAAGCTTTAAACCCCAAAACTCAAGGAATTTTCAAGTCATTTTCAACTTATCTATGCTAGGGACTCGAATTAATAGCTAGAACTTGAAATTGATCTAAGGAATTTCAATGGAACAGTATTTTTTGGGGTTTTTCTGTTATTATTTTTTTTTTTTGAAGAACTAAGATCTAAAGGAACTCTCTCACTCACAGATTTCAGTTTCTGGTTTTTGAATTTTGAAATTCAAATTTTCAGATGTTCAAAACTTGTAGAAACTTTTGGGGGATTTTTCCAGATGCAAAAACTTGTGAAACAAGGCAGTAAAGACTGCCTTTTATAGGCAAAATTGAGGGTTCTCTCTGATTTTCAGTTTTACACCTTTAGTCCCTCTTTTATTTTTCAGTTTTGCTTAATTAGCCCCTTATTTGTTGACTTGTTGCCCAAGTCACACTACCAAGTTCCTAAAATTCTAATTGGAACCCCATCTAGAATGTTCTAGGGGTTTCCAATTTCAGTTACTAAAGATTCCCTGACCCCAAATACCCATACTACCCTTTATTTGGTTCTAAATTACCAACCTAGTTAAACCAACCCTAGCCCTTCTAAACTAACTATGGTCAAACTAGTTCTTCGGCTAAAACCAAATTCAAATGAACAAACCCTTAAATCTAAATTAATTATTGAAATCCTGATTTAAAACTATTATTATCAGTCCAAACAAACAACTAAGAGATGAACAAAATTAAAACAGAATTATTGTGAAAAGGGAAAATCAAACACTGGCAGCAAAGAGCAAGAACAGGCAAAAATATTAACTAAACCAATCGAAGAACAAAATTATAGAACATAGAACATTGCCATAATGAACATATTAACAAAAGATTAATTTAAAAAAAGAAAGACAAGAGAACTCACCTATGTGAAATTTGAACGAGAACTGGACTTTGACTCGAGTCCCAAAATGATGCTAGGAGTTTGATCTTTGCCAAGAACAAACGGAAGCATTGTTTTGGGCCTCAAATCAACTTCTGGATTGAAGAATTTGGGGAAGAAATCGACACTTTGAATTTCTAGGGTTCTGCCCTCTTAGATTTAAAATTCGAGCGGCTCTAATGATATTCGAAGGAATCCAGTTAGGGGTTCGTGAAGAGGAGGATGAGGGGAGTATGGGGTGTGAATTTGGTAGGGCTTGGGAGGTAGCGCCGCCGTGCACGGCGGTGGCGGCGCCTAGGGTTTGGGTTATTCGAGGAGATGGGCTGGGATTTGAGCGACGGGGTTTGGGGGTTTGGATAGAGGAGATTGAGAGGAGTTCAGGGTGTATTTTTGGTGTCGTTTGGAGACCGGCCGCCGGCGGAGGCGATTTCCGGCCGGCGGAGGGCGGTGGTCTGTGAAGGGGTTAGGGTTGGTGAGGGAGACGGGCTTGGGGGGTAGGTATTGTTTGGACAATTATATATTAACCATACCCACACTTCCCAGCCGTTAGATCAAAGAACCTCGACGGCTGGGATTTGTTCTAGGCGAAACGACGGCGTTTGAAGGGGTGGGGACTGGACCGGGCCTGGGGTGTTTGGGCTCGATTTTGCGGCGGATTTGGTTGGGCTGGGGGTAGAAGAATTGAACTTGGCCCAAATCTGATATTCTCCTTTCTTCTTTTGTTTTCTTTTCTTTTTTTTTCGATATTAAACTAAAATCTTAAAATGATAATTACCACAGTTAACAAATTAAAACAAAAGCTACTCAAAATCAAGACTAAAATTAAAGATGCAAATTACTCTATATTTTGTGATTTTTCCATTTTATAAAACAATTAACTTTCTAATTAATCCTAAAATGCAAAGTTAAATCCTAAGTGCACATGCCAAGTATTTTTGTATTTTTCAGATGACTTAAAATGCACAGACAAATGCAATAATCAACAGAAAATGCCCCAAAAATTCATAAAGTTGCAAATAATGAGAAGAAATTATTTTTTTTTAAACTGTGGGAGTAATTCATATAGGGCAAAAATCACGTGCTCACAGTCACAATCGAGAATAAGTATCCACTGCTGGGGATTGATGATTTGTTCGACCAGCTTCAGGGTGCCCAAGTGTTTTCTAAGATCGACTTGAGATCTGGCTACCATTAGTTGAGGATTAGGGCATCCGATGTCCCTAAGACAGCTTTCCGCACTCGGTACGGGCATTATGAGTTCTTGGTGATGTCATTCGGATTGAAAAATGCCCCAGCAGCTTTCATGGATTTGATGAACCGAGTGTTCAGGCCTTACTTCGATTCGTTCGTGATAGTCTTCATTGATGATATTTTGATTTATTCCCGTTGCCGGGAGGAGCATGAGCAGCATCTGCGAGTGGTTCTTCAAACTCTGAGGGATAGTCAGTTGTATGCTAAGTTCTCGAAGTGTGAGTTCTGGTTGAGTTCAGTTGCATTCTTGGGTTATCTGGTATCAGCAGAGGGTATTCAGGTAGATCCAAAGAAGATAGAGGCAGTCAAGAACTGGCCTCGACCCACATCAGCTACAGAGATCCGGAGTTTCTTGGGATTGGCAGGCTATTATCGTCGGTTTGTGGAGGGGTTTTCATCTATTGCAGCCCCGATGACCAGATTGACCCAGAAGGGTGCTCAGTTTAGGTGGTCGGACGAGTGTGAGGCGAGCTTTCAGAAGCTCAAGACAGCTTTGACTACGGCGCCAGTGTTGGTTTTGCCCACAGGTTCAGGGCCATATGCAGTTTATTGTGATGCATCTCGTATTGGACATGGTACGGTATTGATGCAGGATGGCAAGGTCATTGCTTATGCTTCGCGTCAGTTGAAGATTCATGAGAAGAACTATCCGGTCCATGATTTGGAGTTAGCAGCCATTGTTCAAGCACTAAAGATTTGGAGGCATTATCTGTATGGAGTGGCATGTGAGGTGTTCACGGATCACAAGAGTCCGCAGAACTTGTTCAAGCAGAAGGAGCTACATTTGAGGCAGAGAAGGTGGTTGGAATTGTTGAAAGACTATGATATCACCATCTTATATCATCCGGGAAGGCCAATGTTGTGGCCGATGCTTTAAGTAGGAAGTCAGCCAGTATGGGCAGTCTTGCGTATATTCCGGTCGGTGAGAGACCACTTGCTCTGGATGTTCAGGCTTTGGCCAATCAGTTCGTGAGGTTGGATGTTTCTGAGCCCAGCCGTGTATTAGCTTGCACAGTCGCTTGTTCTTCATTGTTGGAGCGTATCTAAGATCGGCAGTATGATGATCCTCATTTGTGTGTCCTTAAGGACACGGTGCAGCACGGAGGTGCCAAGCAAGTTACATTAGGGGATGATGGAGTTTTGAGGTTGCAGGGTCGAGTTTGTGTGCCTTATGTGGATGGGCTCCGGAAGTTGATTTTAGAGGAGGCACATAGTTCCCGGTACTCTATTCTTCCGGGCGCCGCCAAGATGTACCAGGATTTGCGGCAGCATTACTGGTGGAGGAGAATGAAGAAGGACATTGTTGCATATATGGCTCGGTGTTTGAATTGTCAGCAGGTTAAGTACGAGCATCGGAGGCCTGGTGGTTTGTTCCAGAAGATTGAGATTCCTGAGTAGAAGTGGGAGCGTATCACTATGGACTTCGTTGTTGGACTCCCACGAACTTAGAGGAAGTTCGATGCAGTGTGGGTTATTGTTGATAGGCTGACCAAGTCAGCGCATTTCATTCCTGTGGCAGTCTCCTATTCTTCTGAGAGGTTAGCTGAGATCTATATCCGGGAGATTGTTCGCCTTCATGGTGTGCCCGTGTCTATCATTTCGGACCGAGGTACGCAGTTTACCTTACATTTCTGGAGAGCAGTTCAGTGGGAGTTGGGCACATGGGTTGAGTTGAGCACATCGTTTCATCCTCAGATGGACGGGCAGTCCGAGCGGACTATTTCAGATTTTGGAGGATATGCTCCGAGCTTGTATCATTGACTTCGGAGGCTCGTGGGATCAGTTTTTGCCTTTAGCGGAGTTTGCCTACAACAACAGCTACCAGTCAAGTATTCAGATGGCACCTTATGAGGCTTTATATGGTAGGCGGTATCAGTCTCCGGTTGGATGGTTTGAGCCAGGAGAGGCTCGATTGTTGGGTACGGATCTGGTGCAGGATGCCTTGGACAAGGTCAGGATCATTCAGGATAGGCTTCGTACGGCTCAGTCCAGGCAAAAGAGTTATGCTGACCGTAAGGTTCGTGATTTGGCATTCATGGTCGGTGAGCGGTATTGCTTCGGGTGTCGCCTTTGAAGGGTGTGATGAGATTTGGGAAGAGGGGCAAGCTTAGCCCTAGGTTCATTGGCCTGTTTGAGATTCTTGATCGAGTGGGGGATGTGGCTTACAGACTTGCGCTACCGCCGAGCTTATCAGCCGTGCATCCAGTGTTTCATGTGTCCATGCTTCAAAAGTATCACGGCGATCCATCCCACGTGTTAGACTTCAGCACTGTCCAGTTGGACAAGGACTTGTCATATGAGGAAGAGCCGGTAGCTATTCTAGACCGGCAAGTTCGTCAGTTGAGATCGAAGAGTTTCCCTTCTGTTCGTGTTCAGTGGAGAGGTCAGCCTGCTGAGGCATCGACCTGGGAGTCCGAGTCCGATATGCGGAGCCGTTATCCCCATCTTTTTCCCGACTCAGGTACTTCCTTCTTATGTCCGCTCGAGGACGAACGGTTGTTTTAGAGGTGGAGGATGTGATGACCCAAAAATTCATCACTTGTTTTAGAAACAAATTCAGTGTCCCGAGGCCTAAAAACCTCCTTGTTTCCTCACCTCAATTTGCGTGCATAGTCTGGGCGCGTAGCGGGGAAGCCATTATATGAAAAGTTGTGAAAAATAATGAATTTTGCCTTTAAAATGAATTTAGGTTGACTTCGGTCAACATTTTGAGCGAACGGACCCAGATCCGTGTTCCGACAATCCCGGAATGTCCGTAAGAAAATATGGGACTTGGGCGTATGCCCGAAATCGGATTCCGAGGTCCCTAGCCCGAGAAATGAATTTTTAAAGAAAATTATTTTCTGAAAAATACATGAGTTTTTAAAAATAAATGTGTTTGAAATTTGATGGTATCGGGCCCGTATCTTGGTTTCGGAGCCTGGTACAGGTCTTATACGTGATTTAAGTTGAGTCTGTGAAATTTGGTAAGAAACGGACTTGAAATGACGTGAATCGGACCTTATTTGAGAAAATTAGAAAATTTGATGTTCTTAAGTGATTGCATGATTTTGATGCTAAATTCATAGTTGTTGATGTTATTTTGGTTATGATGTTTTTGGACTTTCGTGCATGTTTGGTTTGGAGTCCCGAGGGCTCGGCTGAGTTTTGGATAGGCCACAGAGTGAAATTGGACTTAGGAAAATTTCTGGTATGTTGCAGGTGTGTAGCAGGCCTCTGATCTCACATTTGCGAGATCAGGCATCGCAATTGCGATGCGAGCAGGGTCCGCAAATGCGAGAATTTTGTCGCAAATGCGAAGGACCCCGGGCCAGCCTTATCTCGCATTTGCGAGACACACTTCGCAAATGCGAAGTGTTCAGTTATGCCTGAAGTCGCAAATGCGACACAAGAGTCGCAAATGCGGTATCGCAAATGCGACAGGCCTATCGCAAATGCGAAGAAGGCCGGAAAAGGGACTTGGTCGCAAATGCGACATTTTGTTCGCAAATGCGAAAGTCCCAGTATACTGAAGGGTTCGCAATTGCAAACCCTGGTCGAAATTGCGACTTCAGAGACCTGTAAATCCACACTTAGACGCATTTTTGTCCATTTTTCATATCTTCTCAAAACATAAACACTCTAGGGCGATTTTTCAAAGGGCAACTTCTTCTCCAAATCAATTGTAAGTCGTTTCTAACTAGTTTTCTTCAATCCTTAACATCTTTTCACATGATTTCAACTCAAAATCAATGATTTTCATGGGGGAAATTGGGTGTTTTGGGTAGAACCTAGGTTTTTTTCAAAGTTTAGGGATTTGGACCTCGATTTGAGGTCCGATTTCAAAATAAATTATATATTTGAGTTCGTAAGTGAATGGGTAGTCGGGTTTTGGTTCGAACCACGGGTTTTGACCATGTGGGCCCGGGGTCGATTTTTGACTTTTTGGGAAAAACTTTAGAAAACTTATTTCCATGCATTAGAATTGATTCATTTAGCATTTATTGATGTAATTAAGTAACTTGTGACTAGATACGAGCGAATTGGTGGTGGAATCAAGAGGTAAATCGGTAGTTGAGGCTTGAACTGTGTTCGTGGCATCGAGGTAAGTGTTTGGTCTAACCTTAACTTGAGGGATTAGGAGTTGTGTCCTATTTGCTATGTGTTATTTGTTGAGTACGACGTATAGGCATGGTGACGAGTATCTATACGTTGGTGTCAAGCATGCCTGTGAGTCTTATATTATGATTATTATGACTCCGTTTGTATTATTTATGCCCTTTTGTGATGATTTCTGTTGTTGGGCAAAGTTTGTGGAAGAAATGGTAATATTTGAACATTGAGGAGCGTTGGCTCAAGTTGTGAAGTGAATTGTGAAAGAATAATTGGCAATTGAACCTTATAGAGCATTGGCTCAAATTGTGAATCGAGTTGTGAAATAAATGTAAAAACGAGAAGAGGATTATGGTATTGTTCCCTTGCCGGGATGTTGTTGTTTTGATATTGTTCCCTTGTCGGGATCTAATTATGATTCATTTATTTTCCTTGCCCTCATTGTTTGTGTTTGTTGTTTGGGTGAGGAAGAGTGTAAAGCACAAAGGGTAATACCGTGCATTGTTTTGGTGAGAGAGTGTTAAAGCACGAAGGGTGATGCCGTGCACGATATCTGTGAGGAAGAGTGTAAAGCACGAAGGGTGATGTCGTGCATTATTTTGGCGAGAGAGTGTTAAAGCACGAAGGGTGATGTCGTGCCGCACGATGTACAATTCCGTGCCGATTATATTGATTTTATGGTGAGGATGAGAGTAAAAGCACGAAGGGTGATGCCGTGCAGTTTATATTGATTTTTATGGTGAGGATGAGAGTAAAAGCACGAAGGGTGATGCCGTGCACTTGTCCTTGATTTTCCTGATTTTACTGGTAATTGAGTTATGGTGTTCTTTACGCTTACTTACTGATTTTCTGTTGTTACTTGATTTTATGGTGATGTTATTGATTCCCTTGCCCAAATTGCTTTGTGATTGTTGCTTGGGTGAGGAAGAGTGTAAAGCATAAAGGGTGATGCCGTGCATTGTTTTGGTGAGAGAGTGGTAAAGCACGAAGGGTGATGCCGTGCACGTGTCTTTGATTTCCTGATTCTTATTGATAACTGAGTTATGGTTTCTCTACATTTAATTGTTGGTTTTCTGTTGATACTTGTTGTACCCCGCAGCATGATCCCCCTTCCTATCTTCAATTGAGCTGTGGTGATCTTGATATTTATTCGTTGTTCTTCTGTTATTATTCGATGTCCCCGCAGCATGTTTTCCCCTCCCATCCTTAGCTGTACATTTCTGCTTATATTATTTCTCTGCTGTATATGATTTAACTGCACGGGTTTACTTGGTAGTCGGGTCCTAGCCTCGTCACTACTTCGTCGAGGTTAGGCTAGGCACTTACCAGCACATAGGGTCGGTTGTGCTGATACTACACTCTGCACTCTTTTGTGCAGATCCAGTGTTGTAGATTACGGACCGTAGTGAGATTGTTGTTTCGCGTTCATCAGGAGACCCGAGGTAGTCCTGCAGGCGTCCGTAGGCCTTGGGTCTCCTCCTAGCTATTATTCCTGTTTCTTTCTTGTATTTCCAGAGACAGTGTTGTATTATTTCTTTCAGACCTTTATTTCTAGCACTCTTAGACAGTCTGTGAAGTAGTGACACCAGTCTTGGGTAGACTGTTATGGATTTATATTGGTAGCACTATTAAAACTTTGAAATTTATTCTTCCGCCTATTAAATTATGTTGTTTATTAATTGTTGGTTCTAAATTGTTACTGAATTAAAAATGGAGACCAGGTGAATAATTCAATTGGTTGGCTTGCCTAGCTTTCACTAGTAGGTGTCATCACGACTCCCGAGGGTGGGAAATCCAGATCGTGACAACACTACCACCAGCAATTACTGCCATTGATTATCATAATCATCATCACCCACCGCACATCCATCATTTCTGGCCTACGCCCTACGACCACCATCTTAAAAGTCAAGAGTGCAAGACAGGACCCTTTACTTAGTACAGGGTGAGAAGTCAGCCCCGAGATATAGCCCCACAGATTTTTAGATATGAAAAATACATTAAAAGTTCAATAAAAGTGAAAGAGGTTAATAAAGCTCATAGAAAACAAAACAAAAAAATTCTATTATGTTTATATATGATAATTGGCTATAAATGTATATTTCTAGTGTATTACTTGCCTTATATTTTGGTGTTTTAATGATAATATGTGCAATGTTTAGGCTTAAATGTGTCATTTTTTTGTGTAGGATCGTTGCAGGATGAAAACGAATGAAGGTCACACAAGGATATCAAAAATACACAAAAAGAGCACGAAAAGGCTAAAATCAGACAAGGCTTGGAACCAGGCGACGTCTAGCTCCAAGCGAGCTAGACCCCACGTTAGAGCAGGCCTCGCGAGCTCTGAGGCCTGGACCTTTCCCGGTCCGTGCATTAAACGTTTTTTACTTGGTTTTGGACTTGAGGACTCGACCCTAACCTATAAATATCCCCTAAACGTGATTATTGAGAGTTTGATCAATTTTGAAGGCGGCAAAGGCTTAGACACACAAACGGAGGACGAAATTCATTGATTTTTCCATCCTCCATCTAGTATTCATAGCTTCTATGTTTAAAAATAATACTTTGATTATTGTCATGAACATGAGTGGCTAAGAACATCATTATTCTTGGGTTATGGGTTGTTATTGACTATCGTAGTTTGACGGTTGATTATTTTGCTTGAGTTATTATATTAATTTGTTTATTCAATTTGAACTTAATTATTCTATTGCGTAGCTAAAAGTAGAATACTATCTACGGATTTGTAGTTAAACTCAAAAGTGGGAACTATAGTTTGCATATAAGATTGAGTAGAGTAAGTTCTTGAATACGGGCATCAGAGAATAGATTAGCGATTAGGATAGACATATTCTAGTTGCCTTACTTGGTTATTTTTGCAGGAAATACACATGCATTCATGTTAATTCTAATTCTACAAACATATTGAATTAGGTTGGCTCGAATAAGCGAGGGAAGCGTCGAAAGAACTTCACAAGCATAATAAACTTTGTAAACCAACAAATTAGACAAATGGAGTAATTAAATCAACCGAAAGAACGCATAGGAGAGACATTAATCCCATAACCTCAGAATATTTCCATCACACTGAATCTTCCTAAGTGCTTGCTTGTTTGCTTTGCAACTTTGACTTTCTTGCTTGTTAAGTAATTTCATAGTAAATTTTAGCAGTAAAAATCACAATCATCTTCTTCACAACCACTTGAGTAATAAACTTATAAGTAGTTTAGATTGGACGAGAGTTAATCATAAATTCTCGTGGGATAATACTTTCTCATTACTTTATTACTTGTTGACCGTGTATATTTGCGTGTGCATTTGGACCCAACATTATAAATAATGCAATAGCGCTAAAGTAGTTACCATGAGATGCAACTTTAATGTCTTAGCTTTCAAAACGTTACTTTTTACGAATATTATCAAATTACACATTTTACCTCCTAAAGGTAGATAACCAATAAGCTTTATCAATACTACAATTTAAATAATTATTCCTTCATGAATAAATACAAAATTACTTTCAAATAGGAAAATAATAGAAGTTCAATAATTTTGAGAGATAAAAAACTAAGACAAGAAGAGCAATAGTAAGTGAAGATATAAACTTCGGCTATCTATTTCTGAAGAAATGTTAAAATGTCACGGTCTTCTCAATCCTAAAGTATGCAATACTATGATGCATTACTTGAGTTACTCTCTCAATCTTCATATTTTGATAGATGAATAGCACTTTTATCAATCATGTGTCAAAGAATTTGAAGTTCACTAATGCTACTTAGAAAAGTTGACATTTAATTTGTAGAGATCTGCTAAGCGAGTCCTGAGAGTTAAGCGTGCTTAGGGCGGACGATTGGGTGCTTGGATAGTAACAGCTTGTTTGGATGGTTGTTACGCATCGTTTCATAGTGTATCGTATCGTACTGTTTGGATGGTTGTTACGCATCGTTTCATAGTGTATCGTATCGTACTATATTGTATTGTACTGTATCGTATTGTACTGTATCGTTCGATAAATACAATGTTTGGATAGATTGTATCGTTTGCCATCATTTCAAGATATCACGCACCAACAATATGAAGAATAAACTTGCTTTATGATAAAGAACAATTACGACACATGATAAATTATTATATAAAAAGGTAGGGTAAATGATAAAATAAAATTATTTAATAATAATGAAGGGTGAGATTGAGAGAAAAAGACAAGAGAACGAAGCGACCACACCAAATTGGTCGTTACATAAAGTGACACATTTTGTCGTTATGTAACGATGAATTTTACGATACGATACAATAAAATTTAAGTAACAATCAAAATAAACATCATTCTTAAAGTAATAAGACGATACAATACAATGGGTAACAACCATCCAAACAAGCTATAAGCCTCAAAGAATAAACCCCACCTTTATGCCTTAGGGCATTTTTCAAGTGCCCTAACCCAAGGTCGAGCCCAAGTGAATTCTGTAACCATTAGCATATAATTATCACTTATCACTACCATTATATTGTCACCGGCTAGTGTGTGCAAAGGTTGGCGGGAATGGGAAGGACGCACGACAAATTTCTGTGACCTCGGGTGTATCAAGTCATATTTCCAGGTTCTTTCCATCGGGAGTTGGTACCTCCCGCTTTATTGTCTCTTTCTTTATGTTAGTTAAATTGTGGTTATTTAGTTAGCATCACTTTAAGCATATTATTAGAGTACTTGTAGCCGCTACCTGTTATTTTCTAGCTTGGGTCTGTGTTAGTGTTTTCCGGAGTTTGTCGTAAGTATAGTGGCTGTGGTCTGGGATAGTAGAGTAAGGTCATGTCCTCGAGGGGTGCTGGGGGTGAGAAGGGGGGTGGGGAGGGGGTCAGTGGATGGGACGGGAGGCAAGGAGGGTAAGGGGAAAGAGGGAGCTTGTAGATTGAGGATCGGGTCGTGGAACATAGGCACGCTGACTGGTAAGTCTATTGAGTTGGCGAAGATTCTCCAGAAAAGGAAGGTTAATATAGCTGCTTTCCAGGAGACTAGGTGGGCAGGGTCGAAGGCGAGGAATGCGGACGGGTATAAGTTGTGGTACTATGGAGTCGTGAGGGGTAAGAATGGAGTGGGTATCTTGGTGGATAGGGATCTTAGAGAGTCTGTGGTTGAGGTTAGGCGAGTGATAGGCTAATGTTTATTAAGTTGGTGATTGGTGAGTGCACCCTCAATGTCGTTAGCGCTTACGCGCCGCAAGCGGACTTGGACGAGGAGGTTAAGAGGCGCTTTTGGGAGGATTTGGACGAGATTGTGCGTAGTATTCCACCTACTAAAAGGTTATTTATTGGAGGGGATTTTAATGGCCATATTGGGTCGGCTGCTGGTAGTTATGGCGAGGTGCATGGTGGCTTTGGCCTTGGGGATAGGAATGGTGGAGGTACTTTGCTGTTAGACTTCGCTAAGGCTTTCGACCTGGTGATTGCGAACTCGACTTTTCCGAAGGGGGAGGAGCATCTGCTTACTTTCCAAAGTTTGGCGGTGAAGACTCAGATTGATTACCTTCTCCTCAGAAGGTGTGATAGAGGGTTGTGCAAGGATTGCAAGGTTATCCCGGGAGAGACCCTCACGACTCAGTATGAGGAAGAGGAAGAAGAGGTATGCTTGTGGCCGACCGAGGATTAGATGGGGAGCTTTAACCAAGGATAAAGCACAGGAGTTAGAGGGGAGGTTATCCGCTATGGGATCTTGGAGGAGTAGTGGAGACGCGAGCACTATGTGGTCAACGACGGCGAACTACGTGAGGGAAGCGGCGAGAGAGGTGCTAGGGATATCGAAGGGTTTTTCTGGCAGGCACCAAGGCGACTGGTGGTGGAACGACGTAGTCCAAGGTAAAGTGAAGGCGAAGAAGGTAGCGTACGCGAAGTTGGCAGGGAGCACAAGCGAGGAGGAGATGAGAGTGAATAGAGAGAGGTACAAGGTGGCGAGGAAAGAGGCAAAGATGGCGGTCACGGAGGCTAAGAATGCAGCGTTTGGTCGTCTATACGAGGAATTGGGGGAGAAAGGCGGGGACAGGAAGTTGTTTCGGCTGGCTAAAGCGAGGGAGAGGAAGGCCCGGGATCTGGACCAAGTAAGGTGCATCAAAGACGAGGATGGTAGAGTATTGATGGAAGAGTCCCAGATTAAGCAGAGATGGCAGACGTACTTCTATGGTCTTCTAAACGAGGAGGGGAACCGGGATATAGCGCTAGGGGATTTGGGGCATTCGGAGAGTCTTCGAGATTTTAGGTATTGCAGGCGCATTAAGGTGGAGGAGGTCGTGGGGGCTTTGCGTAAGATAAGTAGGGGTAGAGCGACCGGGCCAAACGAAATTCCGGTTGAGTTTTGAAAGTGTGTGGGTAGAGCAGGATTGGAGTTCTGACTGGGTTGTTCAATGTTATTTTTAGGACGAAAAGGATGCCGGGGAAGTGGAGGTCGAGTACAGTGGTACCGTTGTTCAAGAACAAAGGTGATATCCAGTGTTGTAACAATTATAGGGTATCAAGTTACTTAGCCATACCATGAAAGTCTGGGAGAGGATGGTGGAGGCGAGGGTGAGGAAGACGACATCTATATCCGACAACCAGTTTGGGTTCATGCCGGGTCGCTCCACTACGGAAGCTATCCACCTTATTAGGAGGTTGGTGGAACAGTACAGGGATAAGAAGAAGGATCTGCACATGGTGTTTATTGACTTGGAGAAAGCATATGACAAGGTCCCTAAGGAGGTGCTCTGGAGATGTCTTGAGGCAAAAAGCGTGCCGGTAGCCTACATAAGAGCGATCAAGGACATGTATGATGGAGCTAAGACTAAGGTTAGGACTGTGGGAGGCAACTCGGAGCATTTCCCGGTTGTTATGGGATTACACCAAGGCTCTGCGCTTAGCCCGTTCTTATTTGCCTTGGTGATGGATGCACTGACATGCCATATTCAAGGGGATGTGCCATGGTGTATGTTATTTGCTGATGACATAGTTCTAATTGATGAGCCCAGGGTCGGTGTTAACGAGAGGTTGGAGGTTTGGAGACTGACCCTCGAGTCTAAGGGTTTCAAATTAAGCAGGTCTAAGACGGAGTACCTGGAGTGCAAGTTTAGCGCTGAGTCGAGGGAAGTAGGCAGGGACGTGATGCTTGGATCACAGGTCATCCCCAAGAGAGATAGCTTCAAGTACCTTGGGTCGACGATTCAGGGGGGCGGAGAGATCGACGAGGACGTCACTCACCGTATAGGAGCGGGCTGGATGAAATAGAGGCTTGCATCTGGAGTCTTGCGTGACAAGAAAGTGCAACCGATACTCAAAGGTAAGTTTTATAGAGCTGTGGTTAGACCGGCCATGTTGTATGGGGCAGAGTGTTGGACGGTTAAGAACTCCCATATCCAGAGGATGAATGTAGCAGAGATGAGGATGCTGAGGTGGATGTGCGGGCACACTATGATAGACAAGATTAGGAATGAAGATATTCGGAAAAAGGTGGGCGTGGCACCTGTGGATGACAAGATGCGGGAAGCGAGGCTCAGATGGTTCAGGTACGTGCGGAGGAGAAGCCTTGATGCTCCGGTGAGGAGGTGTGAGCGGTTGGCCGTGGTGGGTACGAGAAGAGGTAGTGGGAGGCCTAAGAAGTATTGGGGAGAGGTGATCAAGCAGGACATGGTACGACTGCAGATTTCCGAGGACATGGCCCTTGATAGGAAGGTCTGGAGGTCAAGCATTAGGGTTGTAGGTTAGGGGGTAGTAGAGCTCTCCTTATTTCATACCCGGGGTGAGGCGGGGTTGAATTAGGGTTGATCTTAGATGGCTTGCAGTTTATGTTGAGTCCACACTATCCTTGTTGTTTATCTTAGCCCCGGGCCTTAGATTCTGGTTACTGTTATTGCATGTCATTTATCTTTTGGTTGTTATGCTTCTGTTACTATTACGGTTTCTAGTGGAGTTACCAATGAATTGTCTTTTCTTGTTTTATTTTCATCTTTCTGAGCCGAGGGTCTATCGGAAACAACCCCTATGCCCTATTAGGGTAGGGGTAAGGTCTGCGTACATATTACCCTCCCCAATCCCCACTTTGTGGGATTTTACTGGGTAGTAGTTGTTGTTGTTGTTGTTTTTGTTGTTGTTTTGTACTCTTTAAATAAAGACAGATCATACACATTTGAACATTCTTAACTATACATTGTTAAAATTTAAATATAATCATAATATTCAAATGTGTAAAATTAAGATATTATAGTCTTAATAATAAAAATAAATTGATCCCAATTTAGTAATACAAATGCTGACTGTGTTTATTCTTGAATATCTGGTTAATTGCTCTTTGTTCATTTTAAATGATGATATTTAATTGGATATAAATTTAATTTTTTTAACCGATACCAAAAGTATCCCTAAAAAACGTGTACTACTAATTTGAGATCAATTTGTAATGGTATATTCTTATGGTAAAACTATATTTATTTTTTTGGCATATACCAAAAATATTCTTAACGTCTAATCTATGACAATAAGAGTAATTCTTAAGGTAAATAAAATATTAAACGTTAACTAATTTCTAAATATATAAATATGTTATTTTGAAGTATTAAAAAGAAGAAAGTATCCATATTGGAAGAGGACGTAATATTGTTTCACGGTAGTGGGACCATGCCCTTTGAAAAAGAGATAAAACGAAAAGCACATGAAATAAGAGCCATGAACAGATCCAATCCCCTGAAAACGACACCGTTTTGAGCTCTCTCCTCACATCTAAGATTTCTCCAAATTCATCTATGGAGAAACACATGGACTGCTTCATCAACAAGCTCTCCTTCACATCCATCACAGTTGCCACACTAACACTTCTCCTCCTTTACCTTCAAAACCCCAAAACCTGCATCAATAATCCCCATCAACTCCACAATCCTTTTAAACCAGACCAAAAATTCCCCAAATCCACCTGCAATTTAACCCACCGGGCTTTCACCACTGTAAACAAACACAATCGCCGTATATGGGCCACCAAAGCCTGGATCCAAACAGTCCAATCCTTCACAATCCAATTCCAATCCCTCCAGGCCCAAAATCTCTTCTCCAACAATTCCCGGGTCTTAGTCATCTCAGCCGGGGCTGGTCATTCCGTTATGGCCCTGAATAAGATAGGTGTTAACGATGTCACCGGTGTCGAGCTCGTGGAATCGCCCCCACTTGTGGGCCGTGCGGATCCACACAGTCTGCCGTTCTTTGATGACGTGTTTGATTTTGGGTTCAGCCCGTTTCTGGAACGGGCCTTGTTCCCGGCCCAATACGTGGGGGAAATGGAGAGAACGGTAAGAGGTGGCGGCGCGTGTGTAGTGGCTGTGGAAGAGTGTGGCGGTGAAGAGGTGGAGGAGGTGGTGAAATTGTTCAGAAAGTCGAAGTTGGTGGAGGTGAATAATGTGACTTTTGGTGGAGAAAAAAGGACGAGCATTGTAATGAAAGTTGTAAATTGACTGAATTTATTGCTGCACGAATACTCTGATATTCATTCTTTGTTCAATTCGGTTGCTATTGATTTGCTGTCTAAAAACCGCTGAATTTTCAGCTTGTATACGTTGATGTGTAAAAATTCTTTTGTTAATGAATGAAGTGCAACTTAAATCTATAACAATATAACTTACTCCGGCAATTCTAATTTACTATTCTTGAAAGAAAATACTACTCATAGATTATAATTTAAAGTTTGTTCTGAATAATAAGCTAACAAAAGAGCCTTTGATTTTCTCTCGCCTCGCCTCAAAAAATTGAAACCCTCCAAAAAAGCGCACACAGTATATCAAAAGAAAATCCGAATAACCCCTTTCTAAATTTGGAAATAATTTAGTTTAAACTTACAATTTTACCCTTAATGAGAAATTTTTATAACCACCTAAATACTCTGGGGCGTTTTTTAACTTGTTTAGGATCATAAATTCCAAAAGTCTTCATTCCGTACCCAATCCCTACTCATCCCAAATGTCATATTCTGTTGTTCACCCTTAAAAACGGATAACAATTGAATTTATATATGGTTCTAAGGAAATGTGAATTAATTCAATACAAGTTATTAATAGCGTTAGATTAAACAAATGAAAGACGTAATAACTGGCCAAAACAATGATAGGAGTGATCCCGGGTTCGATTAATGGCTCAATGAAGAACCTGCCTTCGATCCCGAGCTTGTACTTATGAAGAACTGATGAACAAAGATAAGAACTTTGAATAACAGAGAGAATGTAGGTAAATTGCCTCGGTATGCGTGTTATAATATCTGTCTAATAAATAGTTAGTTTTCTCTTTATATAGTAGAGGAATTTTACCCTAAGTACAATTCTAAAAAAGGGTAAAAATCTCTCTTTTCGCCAATTACTGATCCATTGTACAACTGGCTCGATTTTAGCTTTATACTCCGTTCTTTTTTTTTTTCACTAAAAGGGGAAAGGTAATTGATAGTTACGATCAGAAGCAAACCTATGTAATATAAGATTGAGCGATTACCAGACCTGTAAACTTCGACAAAAATCTTGTATATATATCTTGAATATGAGTATATACATAATTTGGCACCCTAAATACTAAAAACCTAGGGGGCATCGACTGAGGGTGCCTCTGTTGCGTTAAAATTCTGGATCTGCCCCTACTTACGACACAACCACCCAGCAACAGAGGTAAAAAATTAAGTAATTATGAGACTATTCCACTACTTGCTTTCACTTGCAAATTGCAAAGTCGATCTATACAGTACTTGTAGTCCACGAGGTTGCTTTCATTGGCATTTATGGCTATAACTTTATCTCAATAGAGTGCAAAAGAAAATGGCTCTGAGATAACATAAATAGATTAACAAGATTGAAGTACTGAGATAACAGGAGTTTATTGCTTTCAAGGAGCTCAGTTGATTTACAATCGTTAATATACAAAGTGCAAAAGTCTGGAACCAACTACTGCTGGATTTTACGTATTATTAGAAGATGAAAATCCTATCCTTGAGAGCAAACTGCAGCTTGAATGTGTATCCCATACACCTTCAAGAAGTTGGATATTGGTCCTGTTCAAACCAAAAACAAATCAGGAAAGAACACAGGCGTGACGAAAATGAAAAGAACCACACTTGTTACGTACCCTGGTAGGTATAAAAGACTAGAAGGTAATGCATGACAAGTACAGCAAGATATCAGTAAGCAAAATAACTTGAATATCAAGCAACAATTATTCATACTATCTTTGCAAATTTGTACAGGGAGATAAAAAAGTTATCATAAAATTACAAAAAATACATCATATTGACTTCGAAATAGCAGTTGAAAGCTCCACAAACCTACACTTGTTTCAAGTATCTTCTTGGATTCTGTCCTAGGTGTCATAATGAAAAATCTAGACCATTGAATTTGTAGTATCTTCCCGTTTACATGTCAAGAAACATAATGAATTGCGTATATACAGATACAGTACCGTTTTCCTTCCGAAAGAGAAGAAGTATACTTAACATTCTGTTAAGATAAAGCAAATGTCAGCAGATCATGTGTTTCCATTAGAAACAATGGTATTCAAGTGTTTTGCTGTTAATTTTTTTCTACTTCTGAGAGATTTTATTTATATGCGCTGACAGTTGAAGTTTGTTTTTATTTCTCGAGTGAGTACCAGCATAAATTTTCTTGAAAAACATCACTACGCGGGTTCCAACATCCCAATCTTAAAGCAGACAAATGGCCCCCATGATTCCACGTTACAAGATACAAGAAATAAAGCACCATGGCCTTTTACAATTCCAATTGCACTTCCATTCATCACACATCAGGATGCAGTTATTGACTTACAAAATACTATTCAACAGTGTACCTTGTGTCTAAACTCAGTCGAGCTCTCAGTTTTTGTACTTCATGGTTTCCTTCTCAAACCCAATTGTAGGGAACTGCTTTGCATACTCCTCCACACCATGGCGAAGTTTTGCAATCTCTGACTGGATGGAAGCACTAGACTGTAGTGTTGTCACAAAATCTTTCAACTTTGTTCCTGGAACATAACAAGTGAACATATGGTAAAGGAAGGATTTTGTTAATAACAAAATAACATAAGGAAATTGATGCAAGCGACTGAGGTAACAGAATCTAAAGGGAATCATCCTGTCAAGAACTAGAAAAATGAAGTGCGTATTCCTAAATAACTTGAAAGAAATGGCTGGTTCTTTGAGATCAATAAATGCAGAAAAAGTTAGATGGAAGTCTATGGACTAAGATCGTATCATTACAGGTATTCAGTAACATTAGGAGGCTTATTCACCTTGAGCTTCAGCCTTTATTTTCACTGCTATCTTCACAGCAGCATCAAAGAATTCAGCAACTTTCACAAAATCTTCCTCAATAAATCCCCTTGATGTGAGTGCAGGAGTCCCTGAACATACAAAATTGCATAAATTTTGTTTGAGAAGAATAACCAAATGGGAAAAAGATCTCAAAGGGCAAAATATGTACCCATTCTGATGCCACCAGGGACCATGGCAGATACATCTCCAGGAACAGTGTTCTTATTGGCTGCAATATGTACCGCTTCCAAAACTTTTTCAACCCTAGAGCCATCAATACCCTGTAAAACCACAAGTCAGAAATTTGCGGTGATTTCAATCTTTCACAATAAAGCATAACAGGCATCAAGATATTACATGCAGCCAACCCATTCACCAATACCTTATCTAGTTTAAAAAAAAGGGCGCTCGGTGTAACAAGTCTTTTTGCTGAATTTGTTAGGTTTACCACAAAGCATCAATCAAATTTTAAGTTTTTCTCAACAAACTCATGGACTAAAATTGTCTCCCAAGTCCTCAGAGGTTGAAAGCTTTTATATTACCTTGTTTTTCAAGTTCACCAAGACCAAGTGATTGTCTGTTCCACCAGAAACAAGTTCATAACCCATTCCCGCTAAAGCCTGCAGGATTGGAAATGTGCACAGCAATGAAGGAAATCAGCATTTCATAGATTATGACTGAAACATAAACTAGGTGGATGAAAATAAACTAATGGATTAATAAAATAGTGCTTGAATTGGAAATTACATAATTCAATCCATCTTACCTGGGCAAATTTTGAGCAGTTGCTAAGGCATTGCTCTTGGTAAGCTTTGTATTCTGGAGTCATTGCCTGCATTTCCGTTCTTTGTGAGCGCTTATACTCAAAAGTAGATATTAGGAAAAGGAGCAGACTGACAATATGTGTCTTCAATATCAGTTGTCATATATGATTGAAGAAAGATTCAAAGGTAGGTGGAAATGTTCAAGAGGTAATGAAGTGATTTCAGAAAGTACTGAAACCAGACGAGGTGTAATTTAAATTTATATGTTTCTCAAAATCATTTGCTGAAAAAGATCCATACTAAAAATAATTCGGTTCTTGATTCCTGAAAGGCTTATTTCATAATTTCATCAATCATCGGCTAGAGGTGATGGTCTAGTATTTGCATGAAGTGAAATTAAACTTAATATACTAAACCAGTTTCATTGCAATTGTCAAAACAGTGAATGTTGTTGAAAAGATATGAAACCTGTTTCAAAGCAACTGCCAAGCCAGTAATTGTATGATTGTGAGGACCGCCTTGAAGTCCAGGAAAGACTGCCTGGTTAATTTTATCTTCATAGTCGTACAACACCTTCATAAAAGCCCAAAATATTGTTCAATTACATCAGATACTGGGTGATACTTCTCTTAAATTACAGGTCTTAAGAGATGACTGGATGTAATATTGAATTCTGATCTCCAAATACGAACCTCCTTGCCTTGCTTGTTAACCTCCTTCACACCCTTCCGGAAGAAAATCATGGCACCACGAGGCCCGCGAAGGGATTTGTGGGTTGTGGTGGTCACAACATCTGCATAATCAAATGGTGATGGGATGACTCCAGCTGCAACTAACCCACTAATATGAGCCATATCTGCCAACATGATAGCCTTCTGTTTGTCACAAACCTGAAAAATACACAGGAGATAGGAGTTCAATTTAGTTCCATAAAAAATCATTTAAATTGCTCTAAATAACTACCGCATAATAATCCTGGTTAAGTTTACCTTTCGGATACGTGCATAGTCGTAAAGACGTGCATAAGCACTAGCACCAGCAACAATTAACTTTGGCCTAAAGAGTGTGGCACTTTTCTCAAGCTGCAAAAAGAAATCACAAGTCACGGGGAAAGGGTCAGAAGGAGAGGCATCAGTTATTGCAAAATGTCACAAGTATGAACAGAAGTAGATGGCTTGTAAATCTTACACTAAACATTCACATCTCTCTTGAATACTACTTACTAGTATAACTGGACGAAAAATCTATTAAATAAATAACGCCAAAAGAATCTGAAAAATGTGATCCACCAAAAAATTATGTAGGAATGGACTCTAAAAGTGGGTCAATGCAAGACAAACTGCAATAGACATTGCATATATGATAAGTGTAAGAGGCTCAGTTTCAGTTTCAATTTTCAGAAAGATATAATCAGTGAAGTATTTTCCACCTCTCCACACTCCTCCTAAGGGAAATTTTCCTAACTTTGCTCCCACAGGAAAAAGGAATAAAAAAGAACATATGTAGTGTATATTTGATCAAGGGAGAGGCTAGAAATGAAGAAAAAAATGTAACAGGATAGCAGAAAAGTACCTGGTCATAGTCAATGTAGCCAGTGCTCTCATTTAGTCTGTATGGCATGGTCTCAAAAAATATAGAGACGGCAGATATCTTCTTTGTATCAGTCTGTAACATATAAACATAACATAAGACAAATCATACATAACATTGTTAAAATTAAATTATTGAATGACTAAGTAAGAAAATAGAGATTCTTAAGTTTTGGTGAAGACATAAGCTGACTCCAACTCCAGCTACATGCTACATATAATTGGAAGCCAGGTATGAATACATAGAAGGAGAAACGATAGAACATAGAAGCACCTGATATCCATGAGAAAGATGTCCACCGTGGGGAAGATCAAGGGCCATGATTCTTTCATGAGGTTTTAAAAGAGCAGTGTAAACATGAAAATTAGCAGGTGATCCTGACAGAGGCTGCACATTCACTGCATCACAAAGGTTTATCGGAGGTGAGTAAAGCTTTCCTAACAGTATTTTAAGTGTTGCGGCATGCAGATACTGAACTATAATTACTTTCAGACTACGCAGAAGTTAATCAGTCAATTACCTCCCCATTTTGCAGGATCCAACCGGAATGCTTCTAAAGCACGTTTCTGGCATAAGGTTTCTGCCATGTCAATATACCTAGACAACCACTCATTCTTTCAGAATACAAACAGAAAATCTTGATGCGGATATATAGTAGCAGATGAAATATACTTCAACACCAAAATACTTAGGAAAATGGAAAAAATTTAGAGCATTTCTGCGTACTCGTTTCCTCCATAGTATCTAGCCCCAGGATATCCTTCACTGTACTTGTTGGTCATAACAGATCCAACAGCTTGCATTACAGACACAGAAGTGAAATTTTCTGAAGGAATGAGTTCAAGTCCCTACAAATAAAAAATTTCCACTCTTGTAAGCTAAACAGCCTCTAAACCAAACTGCAACAACGCATTTTACATGGAAGAATGAAGCGTACCAATAGAAACAGGAAATATAGGAGATAATAGGATGACTAAAGGCCCCACTAGTGGGATTACGCTGGGTTGTTGTTGTAATAAGATGACTAAAGGAACAAAGTTTTCTTATCTTAGCAATTCCAAAGGCATCATATATCTTTAAGGTAAGAGCCATAGGAAAAATTCAAAAAATCATGCTTTACAACCTACTATGCTAGAAGAGATTTCAAACAGACTAGTTTATTACTAGTATTCAGTTAGAAATCAAAACAGCATATACATGGACTCAAATAATTCTTGTTCAAGTTTCCAGCTTATTAGCTACTAATCAAAATAAGGTCGTCTCTAATATCCAATTTTTTTTTAAAAAAAAATTTATAAAATACTTCTTTGTAAAGGGTTTGTGGTACTGAAGAGTAATTTCAATACGGATGCAAGAAGAAAACAAAGAAAATTGAAAAAAAAAAAAGATAGAACCTTCCACTGGCGTGCTTTCTCAAGCTCAATAATGTCAGCAATTTCTGGATCAACCTCCTCTAGAGGAGCATTCAGTTGCTTTGGCCACTGGAATTCCAAGATTACCAAGTTAGAAAAAATACAAAGAATGAACAGAATTCAAATAGCACTACTACTTCAGATATATAACAATCCTTAAGCTTACCGTGACACCATTTTTTTCCTTCTCGTAAACAGCTTCATTAGGCAACGATGACTGCAAGAATAAAGTCAAATAAACTAAACCCTCCAATAAAATTAACACCAAACCAGAGGCCGATGCAGCCTATGCACAACTGAACTTAGTATTTCAACAACATATAAAACTCATTAAAAGTTTAACAAATATTACATTCTGAACCTATAATTTCAACAACATACAAAAGGAACAAAGGAACTTATTTGAGAAGAAAAGAAAAAGGCAAACCATGTAATAGAGAGAGCCGCCATTATAGAGACGCTTAATTGGTTTGTCAACAGAAGAGGAGAGTCTTCGAAGAGCCGTTGCCATGGCCATAATTGTCAGCTTCTCCCCCTGTTACACACACCCAAATGACTTGTGTTTTGGGTGGTGAAGAAATTATAATTAAAATATAAGGTGGTTATGGCTCCAGATATCTACCTTTCATATCCATTCTATCCGACAAAGAAATTTTGGCTATTACCAAAGGCTACAATTTCTCCATCATTTACCTGACCATTCACCACCAGAGACCCAAAAAGAAAGAAAAAAGGAAAAGGAAAAAAAAGAAAAAAGCCTCCTCACCCCCCCCCCCCCCCACACTCGACCACCCGGGCACGCGGGGCGTCAATACAGAAGATAGAAAAGAGAGGGAAACCAACTGCAACATATCTTCTCCATGCTGCTAACCTATAGCTTTAGTTTTAAGATTTTTAGCACTAATTTTTATTATATATTTCAAAACTTATGTATATATTAATTAATATTTATTACAATAATCTTCACCACTAGAAAAAGGCTAATTTTCGACCATCAAATAGGTAGGAAATCGAGTTTTTTCGACGAATTGTTGACCAAAAAAGGTTGGTAGGAAAACACGTGATCGCAAAAATTTTGCGACCGAATCAGACGGATATTTCTGATGAATTTAGTCGCAAACTGAAAAATAAAGGACGCATTTGATTTTAAGTAAGTGCGACCAATTTGGTCGCCAAAATTTACGACTGATTTAGTCGCAAATCAAAATAAAAATAAAAATTAAATTTCCGACAGATTCGTTCGAAAATTCAAATAATAAAATTAATATTTAATTAAATATTTCAACCGAAACAGTCGTACATATTGAGTATAAATTTATTTAAAAAACTCCGAAATTCATAATTTGCTACCGAATCAGTCGCAAATTTGGAAAATTTTTGGTGATATTTACGATTGATTCGGTCGGAAATAGCCCCAAATCTGAAAAAAATTTAGCAGAATTCTATTGTATTTTCAATTACACCACCTGCCAAATAAAACAGCCAACCAAATACGTAATATCAACACACCATTTAGTATGGCAATCCAAATTCAATATTTACTACAAAGCGAACACTAATATTTATAACAATCCAACCAACTAATCAAACAACATTAATTATGATCAACCAATTATCAAAATACTAACCCAAATTCATAAATTAAACATGTCTCTAACTTCAACTTTAAAATATTACATGCACTTTCAAATAGTTAATCCTAGTCAGACTCAGTCTCCTCCTCATACTCAGACTCCATTGTAGATTGACTGCCTTTCTTGCTTTTCTTTTTTAACAATTTTTGAATCAAAGTTTGAGTTGCGTTACGTTCTTGCGATATTTGATCCATTCTTTGACGCATAGTGATCACGCCCAACTATGCCTTATAAAAAGGACTCTGCGGACGTTGCAAATATAACCCGAGTATTACGCCCAGAGTCGAATCCACAGAGAGTTAACCTATCAACCGCTATCTTCAGACCCACTAAGTCTTCAGAACCAGCTTCTCAAATATTCAAATTCTCAGTTGAGTGTTCTTTAATGACTAACTTGCAAGTAACTAAATGGTTGTAACTAAAATTAAAAGGGTTGTAAACAATTATGAGAAAAAGCTAAGGCAATGATTTCCCCTATTGATGGAATCCCTCCTGTTTATGCTCATACAAATTTACCCACACATCTCTATCAATCATGAACGCTAATCTTACCGCAAATCTCTCCCGAGTAATTACAGTAATCTACTATTGCACTCTCCCGAGCTACACTAGCTTACTTTATTTAGCACAATTCACTTTAGATTGCACCCAAGGCTTCGTTATTCCTAATCCCGCCTTTAAACCCGCAATTATAGATTCCTCTAATAATTTAGGAGTGGTGTTGTTCAACAATACCCTAAATATGCACTCTTTTTCAAGTTATGCACACTAAATAGGCACAGCTAATTGAGGATCCTGTCAATTAACTACAACGAACACGAAGTTGAACAAATAAAGATTAAACTAGCAATATGTATTCACATAAACAAGAAGTTCATCACCCAATAGGTTCCATCAAAGCCTTAGACAAGGAATTTAGCTACTCATGGCTATGGGAAAATAAAATAAGATTGAATTCATCATAAAATCAAAAGAAAAGAAGAAAGATGTTTAGAGTATTTTCTCACAATGTTTCTCCTTGCTAAGAAACCTAAAAAATCAATACATGCCTCTCTTGGGCGAAGTCTAATGTTTTAAATAGGGTTTAGGTCTAAAAATCCCGTAATTGACACTTTGGTCTGAAGTTTACTGCGCCTGCCGCGGTTCTGCCGCGGTCGCGGTAGAACCGCGGCCAAACACCCTCGCGGTATCTCAATCTTCTGCAGCTGCTTCCCACCGCGGTATTGCCGCGGTCGCGGTGGAACCGCGGTGGATCCAGTTCTCTGAATCTTCAGCCTGTTTTTGCACGGGTCACTTGGGAAATTTCACAGTTGGCCTCTTTTTCATCACTTTTGACTCCAAAACTGCTCCTTAGCCTTCTTTATACATATATCACCTACAAATCATGAAAAGCACTAATAAGAGCATTTTGTCATCACTTTTAGCATTAAAATTACACAAGAAGGTGATTATTTAAGGTGTGATTATAGTCAAATTCACCTATTATCAACACCCCACACTTAAATCTTTGCTCGTCCTCGAGCAACTAAACCACACTTCTAGGCCTAACTGCTCAATGCATTGCCCCAATTTATGTCACACCTGCTATTATCAATGATCGACCCAAGCAGTGCACAATCATATCTCAAATGCAGACTCTCATGCCAAGACACACTTGTGTTCACTCTAATTACTCTAACAGAAGTGAAGACTCACTTTTTCTTCCTGAGTCACATGCCCTCACATAAACAAAATCTGAGAGAAGTTCCACACACATAAAATTCAACAATAAGGAACCATATATAGAAAGAATTCACTCACTCTCATCAAAGAGCATTCACATGCCACACAGACACAGCATAAGCTTGCCCCTAGTGTAATACTCTACTAATCGAGCCATTCAGTCAAAGATCAAGAGGTCTTTATAGGTTGTAGTGTAGGCTAAGGGACGGGTAGGATATATTTAGATATAGTGACTAACCTCCCTAAGCACTTTTAATACACACTTCTTTTTATTTTACTTTTATGCTCAAGCCAATCATTACTCCACATTTTGTTTCACTTGTGACCCCCACTTTTCGTTAGGTACAACTGGCTGCTTCTCTTTTTTTTTCCAGATTTATTGTACACTGCCAGTTCACCAACCAGAACCTTCATTCTTGATTCCCCTTTTCTCTTCTTTTTTTTTGTTAGTTCTCTCCCACCCCACACTTTGACTTTTGTATATTCTTTAGTGATTAAGTGCTTCTAGGAGGTAAGGGTTCAAACAATGAGCTTATTCAAACACAACGATTTAGATTATTATAGGGTTATCAAAGAACA
>NC_032000.1:49248633-49260974 GCF_001879085.1 Nicotiana attenuata | reverse complement strand
CAAATATTCAAATTCTCAGTTGAGTGTTCTTTAACAACTAGCTTGCAAGTAACTAAATGGTTGTAACTAAATTAATAAGGTTGTAAACAATTATGAGAAAAAGCTAAGGCAATGATTTCCCCTATTGATGGAATCCCTTCTGTTTATGCTCATACAAATTTACCCACACATCTCTATCAATCATGAACGCTAATCTTACCGCAAATCTCTCCCGAGTAATTACAGTAATCTACTATTGCACTCTCCCGAGCTACACTAGCTTACTTTATTTAGCACAATTCACTTTAGATTGCACCCAAGGCTTCGTTATTCCTAATCCCGCCTTTAAACCCGCAATTATAGATTCCTCTAATAATTTAGGAGTGGTGTTGTTCAACAATACCCTAAATATGCACTTTTTTCCAAGTTATGCACACTAAATAGGCACAGCTAATTGAGGATCCTGTCAATTAACTACAACGAACACGAAGTTGAACAAATAAAGATTAAACTAGCAATTTGTATTTACATAAACAAGAAGTTCATCACCCAATAGGTTCCATCAAAGCCTTAGACAAGGAATTTAGCTACTCATGGCTATGGGAAAATAAACTAAGATTGAATTCATCATAAAATCAAAAGAAAAGAAGAAAGATGTTTAGAGTATTTTCTCACAATGTTTTTCCTTGCTAAGAAACCTAAAAAATCAATACATGCCTCTCTTGGGCGAAGTCTAATGTTTTAAATAGGGTTTAGGTCTAAAAATCCCGTAATTGACACTTTGGTCCCTGAAGTTTACTGCGCCTGCCGCGGTTCTGCCGCGGTCGCGGTAGAACCGCGGCCAAACACCCTCGCGGTATCTCAATCTTCTGAAGCTGCTTCCCACCGCGGTTCTGCCGCGGTCGCGGTGGAACCGCGGTGGATCCAGTTCTCTGAATCTTCAGCCTGTTTTTGCACAGGTCACTTGGGAAATTTCACAGTTGGCCTCTTTTTCATCACTTTTGACTCCAAAACTGCTCCTTAGCCTTCTTTATACATATATCACCTACAAATCATGAAAAGCACTATTAAGAGCATTTTGTCATCACTTTTAGCATTAAAACTACACAAGAAGGTGATTATTTAAGGTGTGATTATAGTCAAATTCACCTATTATCACATAGCTTCCATGTCTTCTTGAAAAACTTATGCACTAGCGAATAATGCTGCTGGACGACTGGAGGATGGCTGTACTCCAAGCCCGTAGACTCGATATTTATTTATTTTCACGAGAAATAAAAAAATAAATAAAAGGAGTAAGAAAACAAACACGCAACTTTCAAATTAATACCAAAATAATTAATTACATAATATCTATTATATTTAATATTTTGTATGTGTGCATATATATACACTTTGTGACTATATATACTTTTTTCTTCCTCTATCGTGTTCTTCTATATTTTTCCCTCTCTTAGACGATTATCCCTTCAATTTATCTCATTCAATTTTATTTTGACAATTACTACAAAAGCATTTAAAAATATCATGAAAGAATAGTCCAAATTTGTACGTCGTTCATTCTATTTATATGGAGGCATTACTATTTGGAGAGTTAAATAATTTTTCTTATCTTTATTAATATTTTAAAATATTCTATATCATTAGTTATTTGCAATATGTCAATTTTATTTCAAAAAACATAAAGTCATGTTTTGACGATTATACTTCGAATTTCATCATACTTTTAACTTTCATTCCTGAAAATTCTAAGCTCCTCCAAAAGCCTACTACGTACTTTGTGACACAACCTCTTTGAATATTCCCTGCAATATGCATGTATAAAGTTTGTTAAACTCCTTACATATTATGTTGCAAAAAATCTATAATGATAATCTTCATGAAAATGAACCAACAAATCTTGAAATCCTGCCTTCCAACGTGAATGATATGAATTATTATATTTTTCCGTTGGGCTTCTTTAAGAATTAAAGAAAGACAACTTTAAGCCACGGGGAAAGAGTAGATCAACAAAAACTTTAACATAACACTACACATATAAAAAATGGCATATAATTAGCAGAACTATAACATATAAAATCGTTGCACACAACTGAAAGTTGATACCTACAGTGAAGCTTGGAAAATCAGTAGAATTTATAGTAACTGAATTTAACGTGTCCATCATCTCTATTTGGTCATTATGTTTGTGTTAATTTTGCCAATACTTGGAAAATAGAATACAAGAGGTACATAATTGACTAATTAATAGAATAGAGTAAATTCGGCTCATATTAAATACTCGTACAATAGAGCAACACGTTGAACCAGAGACCGACGGAAAGCGAGACAGGTGGAAATCAAGACCAAGGGCAGCAGCTTCGGTTGGCACCAGTAAGCCCCCGAAAGAAATATTATTGCTAATAAAGACAAACAAATGTCTACCACCCAATAGCATTCAATGGAAAATATTATGCAGTATTAAATACACAGTCCGTTCTAGAGAATTTTGGCATTCATAGCCTGTCATTACACATTCTTCAATGACCCCCATAATTATCATTTAAGAGGGGCTTGATCCTAGGACCTTGTTCCCTAGGTGCAACTATAAATAGTGACTTCAACAACTATTGTAAAGGAGACGAATTTTCTGATAAACTTATGTTGTATATTATTCAAAAGCTCAATAGTACTTTATTTCCTGTCTATTGATATTTGTATTACTGCCTTTGGAAGCTCTGTTCCCGGAACCAAGCTATTTGTTGCCTTATCTCAATTTCAACGCTAAGTCTTGCATTTCATTTAATTTATTTATCATTTTAGGATCGAATCGACTAGCTTGTCTATAAACCATGTTACAAATTTAATTGTACCATTTTACGGGTAAACAGTTTGGCGCCTATCGTGGGGCATAGACAGTTGCGTAATTGAGTTGATCCTTGCGTCTATCACTAACTTGTTTAATTCTTTGTTTCTTAGCAAAAAATCATAAAAATGGTAGATAACGATGTCAACATCACGCATAGCGTTGAGGCCCAAGGAAATTAGTCTCAGCACGAAAACTCGATCAGCGATACTCGCAACGAGGGGGATGAAGCCACGCCTGTCACGACCCCAAACCGGACCCGGTCGTGATGGCATCTCTCGTGAAGACAAGGCCAGCCGACACAATTCCCAAGTCAACCATTTTCCATTAAAAGTTGTTTTTATGCCATTTACAAACCATTAATCTCATAATGAACATTTCAAAGCAAATTGCGGAATAATTACACAAGCCTGACATCGGGGCGTCACTAGTCATGAGCATCTACCGAGGTCTGAATACAACAAAAACAGTAAAATTTACTAAGTACAGAAATGAAATTGAGAGGAAGGAAGCGGTGCTGCGAACGTCGTACAACCACCTTGCTAACTCTGATGACTCCGCGTCTGAGCAACCAACACCCGCTACCGGGTTCCGAAATACCTGAATCTGCACACGAGGTGCAGGGAATAATGTAAGTACTCCAACCCAGTAAGTAATAAGAGTAAATAAAGATTGAGCGGTAGGAAACAATGAATTCCACATTTATGTTAAACTCAATAAGCACACAGGCTGCTAAATCAGAATACGAGTCAATCGCCTCTTTTAAAATCCAGCTTTTGGTAAAACTCATTTAAAATGCCTTCCGACAGATTCAGTAGGGGTTCAATACCATTTTTAATAAAAGAGCTGAAAACCCATAATCGGCCCCTCGGGCAAAACATAGTTCGTAAACAGCCCCTCGGGCAAAACAGGAGTCATAAACACCTCCTAACAAGAAATCTCAGTGGAAATAACAAAGACCAAATCAGTGATTAAGTTCTGAACATCTCGTAAACCCCAGCTTAAATGAAAGTTGTTTAAAAAATATTTATCAAACATTTTCGACAGAGGCTCAATATAAAGATGAGTGAAAATAGTAATTAAATCAACATATTCGATAGAAACTCACTCTAAAGAGAAGTGAAAGTCAATAAGTTCATAATCAGGCCCCTCAGGCAAACATCACTCATGTGCATGTATATATCTATCGCCCCTCGGGCTAGTCTCTCAGTCACTCGTGACTCAACTCCTACCAAATCAGCCCTCCGCCAATAGGTACCCATATACGTAACCGCTGCGGCGTGCAGCCCATTCCCAATATAATCCGCTTGCGACAATGCCCAAGCCTGATCCATTATATATATAGTCGACTTGCGTCACTGGGGTGTGCAGACTCCTAGAGGGGCTCCTACAGCCCAAGCGCTATATCGATGCGGCGTGCAGCCCTATCCAACACATCGCTGTGGCGTGCAGCCTGATCCATATGAGTATCGTTGCGGCGTGCAGCCCGATCCATATGACATATATATATATATATATAATATATATATATATATATATATATATATATATATATAATATATATATATTTCTGCGCTTGCATCCCGATCCATAGGTATATAATCCTCAGAGCCAGGCCCTCGGCCTCTCTCAGTCATTAACCTCACCAATACAGACTCTCAGTCTATCTCAAGTCATCAAACCTCACAATTAGACCCTCGGTCTATCTCAGTCATCAACTCACGATCATCGGACCATCAATAAACAGGAAACCCAGCCCAAACAGTCTTCACATTTCTAAGAATATAAGTGTAAAACAGATTTAACAATAACCAGGTAAAAACATGACTAAGGATATGCTTTCAAAATTGTAAATAGAGTGAGGAAAAATAGTAAATTGCCCCTAAGGGTCTCACAGTCGGCACAAGGCCCCAAACATGGCATACAGCCCAAAATATAATATAAGTCTCTAGAACATGGAATATCATAATATTTTCAAATCAAGTACGCGAATTAACAGTCGTACGGGACGGACCAAGCCACAATCCCCAACGGTGCACAATTCCACGCTCGTCATCTAGCGTGTGCGTCACCTCAAAGTAACACAACGATGTGTAATCCGGGGTTTCAAACCCTCAGGACAGTATTTACAATCATTACTTACCTCGATCCGGTCCAAACTCTAGCCCGCGATGCCTTAGCCCGCACGAATCGACCTCCGGATGCTCCGAATCTAGCCACAATCAGTACATAATCATTAAAGTATGCTAAGGGAACGAAGCCTACTGAAAAATATCCAATTTAACATCAAAATCCCGAAATTGCTCAAACCCGGCCCCCGAGCCCACCTCTCGGAATTCAATAATTTTCACAGCAACGGATTCCTTATCTCCCCACGAGTTCATACATACCAAGAACATCAAAATCCATCCACAAATGACCCTTCAAATCCCAAATGTTTGGTTTCAAATTTCCAAGCCCTAGTTCTTCAATTTTAGGCTTAATTCCATGATTAATTAGGTGGAATTCACACAAGAATCGAGTATTGAGTTCAAAAATCTTACCTCCAGGCGATTCTCCTTGAATCCCTCTTAATTCCTCTTCAAAAAGCTTCAAAATTGACCAACAATGGAGGAACTTAGCCTCAAATTCGCGGAAATGAGCTTTTAAAACATTCTGCCCAGCTCTCATTTTTACTTAATTCCAATCGCGGAAAACCCATCGCGATCGCGAAGCACAGCCCATAATTCCCTCTACGCGATCGCGTGTATCCTCACGCGAACCGATGCCCAAAATCTTCCAACTACGTGATCGCGAATGAGACCACGCGACCGCGATACACAGAAACATAAAGCTATGCGATCGCAGCCCTATCTACGCGAACGCGAAGAGCAACCTGGATGCCCCCCTGAGATAACTCTACGCGATCGCGAGCCTCCTCACGCGATCACGATGAAGAAAAACCTGCAACAGAACTGAAGCCAAAATCTGCAACTTTTAACATACAAATTTGATCCGTTTAATCACCCAAAACTCACCTGAGGCCCTCGGGACCTCAACCAAAGGCACTAACATATCCCATAACATCATTCAAACTTGTTCCAACCTTCGGAACGCTCAAAACAGTCATTAAAACACCGAATCTTATCGAATTCAAGCCTAAGGATTTCAAGAACTTCCAAATTATGTTTTTGATAAAAAACTCAACCAAACCACGTCCGAATGACCTGAAATTTTGCACACACATCCCAAATGATATAACGGAACTACTGCAACTTCCGGAATTTCATTTCGACCTTTATATCAAAATCTCACCTATCAACCAGAAAACGCCAAAATCTTAATTTCGCCAATTCAAGTCTAAACCTTCCACGGACTTCCAAAATGCATTCCGACCACGCTCCTAAGCCCCAAATTACCTAACAGAGCTAACCAAATCATAAAAATTCCGATCCGAGATCATATACAAACAAGTCAAATCTTGGTCAAACCTTTCAAATTTCAAGCTTCAATTGAGAATTGTTCTTCCAAATTCATTCTGATTACCCTGAAAGTCAAAACCAACCATTACATAAGTCATAATACATCATACGGGGCAAGTCATGCCCGAGAACTGGCGATCAAAGCGCAAAAGCTCAAAATGACTGGTCGGGTCGTTACATCCTCCCCCACTTAAATATACGTTCGTCCTCGAACGTGGCCAGAGTTGTTACCAAAGCCAACCAATCTGAATAGCCTTACCATGCATATACCCGGGGGTGATCCCACGTCACTCTATCTCATATAGGTCCGATAACACATATAAACTGAAATTTCACAATCCCATCTAGCCCATAAACCATAGGATCACATTTCCACCTCTGAAATCCTCAATGCGATCAGAATCTCACATTTATAATGCGAATAAGCCCGAACAAGCTGTAATAACCCCTACCTGCAACCTCGGGTGTAATTACAAGATATACCATATAACTCAAACACTTGTAGCGATAACTTCTATTCACAGCAGCTATTCACAACAACCGAATACCGATAGGAAACCTCTTATCAACTAAAGTCTCATCCCAACACTTTCATATACTGCCAGATATAAATAAAACACATAGTAAGCCATAACCATTCCTCAGGTCAACCATTCATGAAGCCAATTCTCCTTTGGCAAGGACCATAGCAATTTTCTGAGCCGAACATCAATATTATCCCTCCAACACGCTGAAACCGAATCCGTTTGTATTCATTATAGATCCCAACAATCTCATCTAATTCCAACACAACTACTCTAGTGACATGACACACCAATACAATCTAAAGCCACAACTCGTGCAATCCGCACTAATAAGCAATAATCTGAACGTACTCAAATCATGAAAATGACTCAAATGAGAGAGCTGTACCACAAGCTCACCAGTACCACTACACCAAATGCTGCGAGCCCGTCGCACCTCGTAGAAACATAACACACGAATCTAGCCCGAAGGATCATATCTCCACATAACTTCGCTGAAATGTGCGACTCTATCCAAACACTATCCGCATGAAACATCTCAAGTCACCATGCCCAAAATCATCAACCAATCCAATTTGATGCCTAGCACCCAAAAGTGAATCACCATAACCATGGAGAAGCAAATGACGCAATGCCACACCAGTCCGAAGGAACATATCCAATGTGCAACAAATCATGTAACACCCAAATACCCGTCTCATTCAAATCCCGCTATAAAGCCCAACTGAAACCGCACCATTTGTGCATATAACCACCAAATCTCAACTCCTCGTAACACAAGAGAGTAACTCATAGATCACGAATAAGCTCAACAACAATCGAATGGCACATCTCTCAACAATAGCAGTTCGGAGTAAACAAATCTGACCAGGTGCAGAACACACATCCATGTAGGACCTACCAGTGAACCCCAAATCAACTCTGGTCACCCACAATAGATAATTAACTCTTTGAAGGTTCGCAATCACTGAATCATAGCACATACTACCCTCTGACCAACCTAAGCTATTTTCTCACAGTCCACAACCACAAAGCCATCTAATCACGGAAACTCTCAGTCTCCCAATCCATAAAGCACACGAATCACCATATCTGATCCCAGCTACACTCCCGAACATCTAACACATATCCGATACTCGATCATTCCATGAGGGATACTCCTATAATTCTTCTGTGCTACCAAGCCAACTTGAATATCGACATCGATCCAATAAGAGAGTGCCACAATACTAATGAGGTATCCTTAATTCAAACACATTACCCTTTTTCTGAAGTTTATACCCTTATCAAGACACACCATTTAGTAATATCATTTACCTAGTCATCTGAAGCTGCCGTGCTGTCTAAGAATTTATGACTTTCCTTTCAGAACTGAACTGTGACCTTACCCATACCAATCTCAACCCTACACAACATACCACATATACCATGCCATCCTATGATAAATATGAGAACTTCATAATCCCTTCCGAGCCACAATCAAATATATACTCAACTAGTCAAGAACTTTCCATTTGATCCCATCTAGAAGAAAATCACTATACATCCCATGCTCCTCATGCCAGCAGAAATTATACATTCTAACTATGGTAGAAATTATCAAGAATTCTACGAATCCCCTTTTGCACAAAACCGAACCATCAGAACTGACTCCTACTAACTCAACCAAGCTACACAAGCAATCAAAACCTCAGAGTATTGCCGCGAAACACTTATGGAAACCCGCCGCTTCATAAGCACTCAAGAACCAATCATATCCATTACCATGCCAATCGACCTACTACCAAGCTATCCTATCTATCCGAGTTTCCTTCTGACTCACCTTCAACTTGATATTCCTTCTTGCTATAATATCACAATTTCTCAACCCAGACTTACCACACGAGACCCAAGCACAAAACCACACCATCTAAAACACATAAGCCGCTGAATACTCTCTTAAATATCCCTAAAAGCACCACCTTCAAAATACTTTACTCCGAAGAGACTTCCTAGGAATCTAAATCCGTTACCTTTACCTTCCTGATACTGATACATAGAATCCACAATTTATAGCAAATACCACAAGTCTTGACATTTTCCAATGAAAACTCAGTTTCTAGCCACATATGCAACTTTACAATATCCAATTGTTATATGTAGAGTCTTGAACACACTAGAACTATTCTCGCAAGTCATCCACTCTACTCAAACCGCAATTAGCCTGATCAAAAGAACCGAACACCCTGTGCCTCATTAGCACTTCAGACACTACAGAAAGCAACCTCATCCCAATACAACCAAGCAACTACCGGCTCTATGCACCAAGCATCTTTTACCAACAACAACTCAAGACATTCTGAGATTCTCTTACACCTATGAAGCATGACATAACCTTTGTCAAAATTTTCCTTTACTCGAGGCATCCTCGGTCTCAATCTCCATAAGCCATAACTGATGCACCAGTACACTTCAAATAGCAGACTCCCCCACTTGGCTCGAAGCCATAGATCAAAACACACACAATAACTCATAACGCATATACTTAATTGCTACCATAATACCACAGTGAGATTAACTCAATCCTTCATAAGCTCGTGGAACACAGACCATCTGGTACTTCATATCTTCTGCAACTCTCGCATTTACTCATGTAACAATTAGACCCACTCTCTTGAGCGACCCAAATTAAATTTCAACACATATATTTCACTTGTAAATGGGATCTTCTAACAGACAACATATGGATCACACAACTCCAGAACACTTCGCAGGAGATAACCCACCTGCTTTGCCTCAAACTGGCATTTTCTGTATACCTTCCACCGTCATAACCATTACGCAGTCACTTAGTCTTCCTAAGTCTGAACTCATACCGGAACATGAAATCTACTTCACACCCAACTAGGAAACATGAAAGGATTCTTCACACACCCATAACTCGGGACTATACATCAAATCACAATGGAAATCAAACACCTAATAGACCATCTATCTTCTAGCAGACCCTCCAAATCATATGATCACATCTCGCAGTCTCATCACCCTCATCACGTACTAACCAGTCATTACTCCCCTTAATAGGGACACAACAAAACATATAAATCCAGAAACACGTGCTTACACAATCAGCACCTCGGTGCTCAAGCTATAAGTAAAGATCCGGCCTCGAGTCCTTCAGACTGGCCCAACATCAACACATAGAGATCACATCTCGCCCCTCGACCGGGGAATCACAAGCCATCGATGCACATCTGATACCGAGCGCTCATGTGCGCATACGAACGCGTGGAAGGAATTTCAAGAGTTACTTTTCAAGCTGAATAAAGGACGCACGATCAGAATTTCAAGAATGTGAAGCTTTTCCTAAAGGTTCTGCAGCCTCTCGAGGATAAATACAGACGTCTTCGTACCGATCCGCGAGACTCTACTAAACCTGCTCATGACTCGTGAGACCTATGTAACCTAGGCTCTGATACCAACTTGTCACGACCCTAAACCGGACTCGGTCGTGATGGCGTCTCTCGTGAAGACAAGGCCAGCCGACACAATTCCCAAGTCAACCATTTTTCATTAAAAGTTGTTTTATGCCATTTACAAACCATTAATCTCATAATGAACATTTAAAAGCAAATTGCGGAATAATTACACAAGCCCGACATCGGGGCGTCACTAGTCACGAGCATCTACCAAGGTCTAAATACAACAAAAACAGTAAAATGTACTAAGTACAGAAATGAAAATGAGAGGAAGGAAGCGGTGCTGCGAACGTCGTACAGCCACCTTGCTAACTCTGATGACTCCGCGTCTGAGCAACCAACACCCGCTATCGGGTTCCGAAATACCTGAATCTGCACACGAGGTGCAGGGAGTAATGTGATTACTCCAACCCAGTAAGTAATTAGAGTAAATAAAGACTAAGCAGTAGGAAACAATGAATTCTACATTTATGTTAAACTCAATAAGCACACAGGCTGCTAAATCAGAATACGAGTCAATCGCCTCTTTTAAAATCCAGCTTTTGGTAAAACTCATTTAAAATTCCTTCTGACAGATTCAATAGGGGTTCAATACCATTTTTAATAAAAGAGCTGAAAAACCATAATCGGCCCCTCGGGCAAAACATAGTTCGTAAACAGCCCCTCGGGCAAAACAAGAGTCATAAACACCTCCTAACAAGAAATCTCAGTGGAAATAACAAAGACCAAATCAGTGATTAAGTTCTAAACATCTCGTAAACCCCGGCTTAAATGAAATTTAAAAAAAAAACATTTATCTAACATCTTCGACAGAGGCTCAGTATAAAGATGAGTGAAAACAGTAATTAAATCAACATATTCGATAGAAACTCACTCTAAAGAGAAGTGAAAGTCAATAAGTTCATAATCAGGCCCCTCAGGCAAACATCACTCATGTGCATGTATATATCTATCGCCCCTCGGGCTAGCCTCTCAGTCACTCGTGACTCAACTCCTACCAATCAGCGCTCACGCTCAATAGGTACCATATAGTAACCGATGCGGCGTGCAGCCCGATCCATATATATAGTCGACTGCGCTCACTAGGGGTGTGCAAACTCCGGAGGGGCTCCTACAGCCCAAGCGCTATATCGCTGCAGCGTGCAACCCGATCCAACATATCGCTACAGCGTGCAGCCCGATCCATATACATATATATAATTATATTGCTGCAGCGTGCAGCCCGATCCATAGATATATAATCCTCATAACCAGGCCCTTGGCCTCTCTCAGTCCTTAACCTCACAATCAGACTCTCGGTCTATCTCAGTTATCAAACTAACAATCAGACCCTCGGTCTATCTCAGTTTTCAACCTCACGATCACTCGGACCATCAGTAAAACAGGGGACTCAGCCCAAACAGTTTTCACATTTTTAAGAATTTAAAGTGATAAATCCAGATTTAAACAATAAACAGGTAAAACATGACTGAGGATATGCTTTCAAAACAAATAGAGTGAGGAAAATTAGTGAAAGTTCCCCGAAAGGTCTCAGCAGGTCAGCACAAGGCCCCAAACATGGCATACAACCCAAAATATAATGTCAATCTCTAGAACATGGAATATCATAAGATTTGAAATCAAATACGCGACTTAAAAGTCGTACGGGACGGACCAAGTCACAATCCCCAACGATGCACAACTCCACGCTCGTCATCTAGCGTGTGCGTCACCTCAAAGTAACACAACGATGTGTAATCCAGGGTTTCAAGCTCTCATGACAGTATTTACAATCATTACTTACCTCGATCCGGTCCAAACTCTAGCCCGCGATGCCTCGCCCGCACGAATCGACCTCTGGATGCTCCAAATCTAGCCACAATCAGTACATAATCATTAAAATATGGTAAGGGAACAAAGCCCACTCGAAATATCCAATTTACATCAATAATCCCTAAATTGCTCAAACCCGACCCCCGGGCCCACGTCTGGAAATTCAATAATTTTCACATCAACGGATTCCTTATCTCCCCACGAGTTCATACATACCAAGAACATCAAAATCCATCCACAAATGGCCCTTCAAATCCCAAAT
>NC_032000.1:49244916-49248533 GCF_001879085.1 Nicotiana attenuata | reverse complement strand
ATAGAGGAGGGATAGGGGATTTGGGATTCACAAAGTGGTAAGTGCACAGTAGGTAAAAGAATACAATTGTCCAGGCATGCTTGAATCACACAAAGGGAATACATGAATTAAAAGGGAGGGGAATCATATCAGCATGCTTAGATACAGACTTCACAACAAAACCACAAGTAAAAGCAGGCCAGAAATAAAGGAAACTGAAGCAGGAATAGAAACATGTTGTTGTTGAGACTTTAAATTAAACTAGGACATACCAGTGAAGATAGAGGTAAGCAAAATGAAAGAACGAAGGTTTAGAGATGATTAGCCTTGGCTTGCAGCCGGCTAATAGTAGTAGAATAACACAAAGTTTTTCTTTTAAAGTAAGAGAGGGGTTTTTGAAAGTCAAGTCTCGTGTCTTGTTAATAAAAGACTTAGGGTATTTATAGCTTTGAAAATAGGTAGAAAATAAGGTAACAAGTAAAGGTTTAGCACAATTATGGAAGTAATCACAATTAGAATCCAATTAATACAAGTACTCCCCTTTAATCAAGGAATTACAGCTTAAACGGATACCAACAGGGATAAGCAAGGAAAGAAAATCAGTTGAGAAAGACTGGTTTTTACCATATAAGGGGTAGTAAAAGTATAGAGCATATGATTGAGTCTAAGTACAGAATACACTAATTAAGGAAAGGATTCAGCAAGAATGAAGCACTACAACAAATAAGGAAATGGAATAAATCAACTTAAATAGCCGAGTAAAATTTTAGGGTTTTATAAGAAAATCTTGCAATCGAACCATAAATTAAGGAAATCAGGATCAATCAAGCGGGAGTCATGATTCTGTACTTCAACATATAAATAGAGAAGAATGAACAGGTGTAGCAGACATGCAAGGTCAGCCAGATGGACACAATCATACAGAAGTGACACGAGTAGGCTAAGGACTCAGTAGAAAAACCCATTCGAAGCATGGTAACCAACAGAAACTTAACAAAGTCAAGTAGTCATGGCTAAAACACAGAACCAGAGTGAAAAAAACCAATCTAACACACAGAAACAGGTAAAGAAGATCAGGCCGACACACAGAAATAAGTAAAGAAAATCTTTAAGACTCACAGTAAACAAGTGAAGAAAATCTTTAAGAAATTAGGGCTTTTTAACAGAGTTGAGTTAAAAAGCAGTAAGAACTTAGAATCGGTCAAGATAAACAAAGAAAAAGGTTTAATCACAAAGAAATCAGTCGAAACAGGTATAGAAAGAACTCCGAAAACCCTAGTTTCTTAAAGGGAGTAAAAGGTGGTTTAAAGTAGAAGATCTTTCAGAAGAAAGCTCGAGGATAAGCAAGTCACAGAAGGAGATAGGCTTAAAGCGTAAAAATAACATAGATTTGAGAGATTCAGAAGAGAGTTAGGGTTTAAAAAAGAAAACCAAGTAAAAATTAAAGGAACCTGTTGAAACTTCACCGATCGTGACATATAAGGTGTGATTTTGCCCTAAATCACACCGGAGACCCATAAGTAACAGGAACAGAAACCCTAGGTCCAAATCGATATGGTCTAGGACCCTCGAGGGCCTTAGAGATGATGAGCAGGGTGATGAGAGACCCATTGGAGGCTTGGGTTTGAAAGGGTGGTCGCCGGAGATAATCGGAGAAGGAGGCGGTGAAAAGTGATTAGGGTTAGGTCGAGAGAGAAGAGAGACGAGAGCATCTGAGGGCGGCGCCCTTAGAAAAGTGATTAGGGTTAGGGGGTCTCTCAGAATTAAAAAGGAAAGGTTGAACGAGGGCCGTTGATCTAAGAGATCAACGGCCAGGATTTAGGATGGCTTGGGTCGGGTAGACATGTATAGGATCTGGGTCGGGTGGTTTGGGTGTGAAATTGGGTTGGAAAGGGGTCCAATTTTGGCTATAATTTTAAGCCAAATTTGGCTGTTATTTAAATAGCCAATTTCACCTATTTAATTTATAAAAATAACAGGCAATTTTTGGAAAATAAATTTAAGGTGCCAAAATGATTTGAAATACATAATTAACAATTTAAAAATACGAGATCCAATTTTATGCATATAAAACATATTTAAATCTTAAAAGGGCTAATATTGTAATTATGTGCAATTTAGCTTTAAAAATACTAAACGTAATATATAAAAATTACCTTAGCCATATTTTGGCATAAATATAGAAATTAAATAGATGAATTATCAAAACAATAATTTTGGAAACAATTATTGGGGATTTTATGTATAAAAGGGAGAAAGTACGTCAATTAATCCCTTAAAATTATGGAAAAAATGATAAAAACCTTGGACATGCTTATATATGCATATATATGCTATTTTGAAGGTAGTTATGCATATTTAAAATATATAGGGAAAGATTGGGTATCAACAGGCGTCACCAGCCTAACGCTTGGGGTACCTGGCTTTAGGCCTGGCGACGCCTGGGGAGCCTGGCTTTAGGCCTGGCGTCGCCAGCCTATCGCCAGGTTGGCTATTGTCCTCACTTTGTCTCCTTTTGTCTTGGTCGTGCCTATTTGATCATCCTCTACCTTAATTGCATCACTCCCTACAGCCTTTGTTGAGTTTATCTCATCAAGGTTCTCAAGCTGCCCAGAATCTGCAAATGTTTGAGACGACATATCTTCACATGATTGGTTTGTACTCACATTGAGTTGCCTTAGCTCCTCTTTTCTAGTTCCAAAGCTTCTATGAACCCAGCCGATTGTGGATTCCTTATTAGCCTTTTCGTCAGTACTTTGATCACTAGGAACAATAGGATTAGCCTTAGCTAAGTTCCCATTATGCTGATCTTCCAACACTTTCTTCACTGCTTCCTTCTTCACACGCTTAAGTTCTTGTTGATAACATTCTCCCGCTGGTTTAGTATTAGTAGGATTAGAGCTTGAAGCTCCGGTAGTGCCTTCTTTTTCCTTCTCATAGCCCTTATTTGATTGATTTTCCCCATGTTCCTTCTCCTTACCATTGCTATGATCCTCACATTTGCCTTCAGTAATTTGTAGAATAGGTTGATGAACTTCCTCAACCTCTAATGCATTAAACTTGTTCTTGGTTGCTACTTCCTCAAGTTTGGCCTTCCCTTTACCCTTGACAGCTTCCTTACTTTGTTTGTTATCAACAATGTGACCCTATTATCCCGTTGGTATTTGTTCTTCCTTGCTTGTATCCATTCCTGCTTGGCATGATTAGTAGCAGGCTTACCAACCACCTTTCCACTTGATAGAACCTTTGTTGAATTTGCAGCTGTACCAATTGCTTTAGTACTCACCACAACTGTCTTCTCCTTGCCTTGATCCTCAACATCTTCGTCAAATCTCTTATGTAACTCAGGATGAATCACCCAACATTCTGCCTCACTATGCCCTTATTTCTTGCAAGGCTTGCAATATTTAGGCATATAATCATACTTAATCCTAATCCATTTGAACTCTTCTGGCCCAGATTCATCAGCTTCTTCAACAATCTTAATACGTTTAGGGAAATTACCTAGCAAATTCACTTCCACCTTTACCTTAACACAACTAGGTCTAGTCCCATTTTGAGTTGCTAGGTCTACATGTAATGGATTACCAACTGCACGAGCTAATGAAAATACACATTCCTTACCAAAGAAATTTGGA
>NC_032000.1:49129894-49242352 GCF_001879085.1 Nicotiana attenuata | reverse complement strand
ATCGCGCGTAGCAGGTTACCTCTTCTCCAAGACTTGGTGAGCCCCTTCCTCCTTCAAGGGGTTGTATTGTATATCTTTTGTTGTTGTGGATTTCCAGTTTTTGAGGTATAGCCGGGGCCTTGTTGCCGGCATTGTCGTACTCATCTTTTGTATCCTTAGAGGCTCCGTAGACATATGTGTGGGTCATGTATGGGTGTTGTGGGATTCATGAACTATGTTGTAATTATAAACTCCTGCTATCTATAAATTGTAACTTTATGGGAACCTCGGATATTAACTTTAACTATGGTTTAAGCTTGTATTATAAAATGAACTCTCATGGTTAACTTATTCATAAAGAGTGGGGTAGGAAGTGTGTGATAAGGCTTGCTCGGTTGGGTTCACTCGATCGAGCGCCGATCGCGCCTCCCGAGGTTGGGGCGTGACAGTTTCAATGATAACGTAACTAGGGTTTGCATGGGCGTATTTATGACAGTAGGGTAACATAGGTTTTAGGTGGATTAGGGTTTGTATTAGGGTTTGTAGAGGTTGGAAACGGCTGATGGGGGAGGGAGACGACGGACCAACCTCAGGAGGAGGCTGGCTGCCGGCCGTGGAGGCCATGAAGGGCAGTCACCGGCGTGCAGTTGATCGCAAGAGAGAGGAGAGAGAAGAGAGCATTTTTATCTTAAACACTATTTCATTCTGTTATCACGGTTTTTAATTGTTTTCTTTTCCGAAATTGTTTCTTTTCTGCATTTGTTAGGCTTACCTAGTCGTAGGGACTAGGTGCCGTCACGACTGTTCACGGAGGGCGAACTTGGGTCGTGACAAGTTGGTATCAAAGCTCTAGGTTCATAGGAGTCATGAATCACAGGCCGATTAATTAGAGTCTCGCGGATCGGTACGGAGACGTCTATGTGCTTATCTACGAGAGGCTATGTAACTATTAAGAAAATTTCACTTCATTTGAATTCCTTATCGTGCAAGATTTTTGATATCGAAATTCTAAACTTCTGTCTTCTATTCTCTCACAGATGGTGAGGACACGTGCTACTGGAGGTGACCAGACACCCGTGCCCCCTGCGAGAGCCGTCAGGGATCGGGGCCGGGGTAGAGGCCGAGGACGCACACGCGGTGCAGCCAGAGCACCCGCGCGAGCTGCTACCGAGGAGCCACCAGCAGTTCCAGCTGGAGCCCAGGCGCTTGATACGCCCACAGCTACGACTACTCCAGCACTATAGGAGACTCTTGCTCAGTTTATGAGTATGTACACCACTCTTGCTCAGGCAGAGTTGCTTCCCCTTCCTGCAGCGAGTGCATATTGAGCAGATTCCAGAGATTGTACCGGCACAGCCTGTAGCCCCAGTTCAGCCCGAGGAAAGGGCAGTAGCTTCAGAGGAGGAGCAGAAAAGGCTTGAGAGGTTCAAGAAGTATCAGCCTCTTACATTCAGTGGACTAGCATCAGATGATGCTCTTGGATTTCTAAAGGAGTGCTACTGTATCCTCCGTACCATGGGTATATCGGGATCGAGCGGGGTTTCCTTTACTACCTTCCAGCTTCACGGAGCCGCCTATCAGTGGTGGCGTGCTTACGAGTTAGACAGTCTGGATAAGGCAGCTTCCCTAACTTGGACTCAGTTTTCAGATATGTTCATGAGAGGGTGTGTTCCCCAGAGCCTCAGGGACGCTTGGCGCACAGAGTTTGAGCATTTGCGCCAGGGTACTATGACTGCCTCGGAGTATGCTGTCCATTTCACCGACTTGGCTAGACATCCACCAGCATTGGTTTCTACTGTTCGCGAGAAGGTTCGCCGATTTATTTAGAGGCTCATTCCCAGCATCAGGTCTAGTATGGCTCGGGAGTTGGAGATGGATATTTCTTATCAGCAGGTGGTGAGCATTGCTAGGAGAGTAGAGGGTATGCATTCTCGAGACAGAGATGAGAGGGAGGCCAAGAGGTCTCGAGAGTCGGGCCACTATTCTAGTGCCCGTGCCCCAGCTGCAGCTCGTCATGGTAGGGGTTTTATGAGTCGCCCCGTTCATTCAGCTCTTCCAGCAGCCAGTGGTATTTCAGCTCCTCCTAGACCTCAGGAGCCTTATTATGCACCTCCAGTATCTAGTGTGCCTCCTGCACGGGGTGCTTTCAGTGGTCAATCCAGCAGGCCTGGCCCGAGCTAGTCACAGCCGCCACATCCTCCCAGGGCTTATTTTGAGTGTGGTGACACACGCCATATGGTGAGGGATTGCCCTAGACTTGGGAGGGGTGCACCTTCACAGACTTCTCAGCCACAGCGCGCTCCGCAAAGTTCTCAGGCTATGATCACAGCACCAGTTGCTACCCCACCTGCTCAGCCAGCTAGAGGTGGAGGTCGGGGAGGTAGAGGTCGCCCTCGAGGGGGAGGCCAGGCCAGATACTATGCCCTTCCTGCCCGTACTGAGGTTGTCGCCTCTGATTTTGTCATCACAGGTATTATCCTTGTCTGTCATAGAGATGCATCGGTTTTATTCGATCCAGGCTCCACCTATTCTTATGTGTCCTCTTATTTTGCCCCGTATTTGAGCGTATCTCGGGATTCTTTGAGTTCTCCTGTTTATGTTTCTACTCCTGTTGGAGATTCTCTTGTTATGGACCGCGTTTATCGGTCGTGTTTGATTGCTCTCAGTGGTTTTGAGACCAGAGCCGATCTATTATTGCTCAGCATGGTAGACTTAGATATTATTCTGGGCATGGACTGGTTGTCGCCCCATTATGCTATTCTTGATTGTCACGCAAAAACCGTGACGCTGGCTATGCCAGGTGTACTGCGTGTAGAGTGGAGGGGTACCTTAGATCGTACTTCCAGTAGAGTTATTTCATTTCTTAAGGTTCAGCGTATGGTTGAGAAGGGGTGTAACGCGTATCTAGCTTATGTGAGAGATGTCAGTATTGATACCCCTACAGTTGATTCAATCCCAGTAGTACGGGATTTCTCTGATGTGTTTCCAGCTGATCTTCCAGTCATGCCGCCCGATAGAGATATTGATTTTGGCATTGATTTGTTTCCGGGCACCCAACCTATTTCTGTTCCTCCGTACCGTATGGCTCCTCCTGAGTTGAAGGAGTTGAAGGAGCAGTTATAGGAATTTCTTGATAAGGGTTTCATTCGGCCCAGTGTATCACCTTGGGGTGCTCCTGTCTTATTTTTGAAGAAGAAGGATGGTTCTATGCGTATGTGTATTGATTATCGCCAGTTGAACAAGGTTACAGTGAAGAACCGTTATCCTTCGCCTCGTATTGATGACATGTTTGATCAGTTACAGGGTGCTTGTGTGTTTTCTAAGATTGACTTGCGTTCAGGCTATCACCAGTTGATGATTCGGGAGCCAGATATCTCGAAGACTGCCTTCAGGACTCGGTATGGTCATTACAAGTTCTTTGTTATGCCATTTGGGCTGACCAATGCCCCAGCAGCCTTTATGCATTTGATGCACAGTGTATTCCGGCCATATCTTGACTCATTCGTAATTGTCTTTATTGATGACATTCTGGTATATTCCCGGAGTCGGGAAGATCATGAGCAGCACTTGAGGACAGTGCTTTAGACTTTGAGAGAGAAGAAATTATATGCTAAGTTCTCGAAATGTGAGTTTTGGTTGGATTCCGTGGAATTCTTAGGTCACGTGGTATCTAGTGAGGGGATAAAGGTGGATCCGAAGAAAGTGGAAGCAGTGCAGAGTTGGCCCAGACCATCCTCAGCTACAGAGATCCGTAGTTTTCTTGGCTAGGCGGGTTATTACCGTCGATTTGTTCAGGGATTTTCATCTATGGCAGCACCTATGACCAGGCTGACCCAGAAGGGTGCTCCGTTCCAGTGGACGGAAGAGTGTGACGAGAGCTTTCAGAAGCTCAAGACAGCTTTGACTACAGTCCTAGTTTTGATATTGCCTACCGGTTTGGGGTCTTATACTGTCTATTGTGATGCCTCGAGGGTTGGCCTTGGAGCGGTTTTGATGCAGGACGATAGGGTGATTGCCTACGCGTCCAGACAGTTGAAGGTGCATGAGAAGAATTATCCTGTCCATGATCTCGAGTTAGCTGCTATTGTTCACGCCTTGAAAATCTGGCATCATTATTTGTACGGTGTGCCTTGTGAGATTTATACTGATCACCGGAGTTCGCAGAAGGACCTTAATTTGCGCCAGAGGAGGTGGTTAAAGTTGCGGAAGGACTATGATATCACTATCTTATATCACCCGGGCAAGGCCAATGTGGTGGCTGATGCTTTCAGTCGTCGGGCGGAGAGTTTGGGGAGTTTGGCATATCTACCAGCAGCGGAGAGGCCCATGGCGATGGATGTTCAGGCCTTAGCCAGCCAGTTTTTGAGATTGGATCTGTTGATACCCAATTTTTCCCTATATATATTTTAATATGCAAAATACCTTCAAAATAGCATATGCATGCATTTATAAGCGCGCTCAAATGTTTTATTATTTTTCCTTAATTTTTTTAAGGTTTTTAAATCAATTTATTCCCCCATTTTATCCATAAAAACCCAGTAATAATTTCTAAAAGATTCACTTGTTGAACTTTTATATTTATGCTAAAATATAGCTAAGGGAATTTTTGCATATTTTTTACAAAATTATTTAGTATTTTTTTAGGGCTAAATTGTATAATTACAATATTAGCCTCTTTTAGGATTTAATTACGTTTATGTTCATGAAAACTAAGTCCAGTATTTTTAAATGGTTAATTATATGTCATAAATTATTCTAGCACTTTTAATTTATTTCCAGAACTCAATTTACTATTTTTTATAATTTTAATAGGGGAAAATTGGCTATTTAAATGATAGCCCAGTTACGTTTCAATTATAGCCTAAATTCTACCCCAATTTAAACCCAATCCTCAACCCAATTGAACCCATCGGACCAGGCCCAAACCCAGTTTCATAAACCGCCCCACTTACCCGTTTTAATCCAGGTCGTTGATCATTTAGATCAACGGCCAATACTCGCCCTTTCCTTAATTAATTCCAAACGACCCCAAAACCCTATCATTTCTCACCTACCGCCGCCCTTGAACCCCCTTCCTCTCAAACCCTCTCTGCAATACCACCTAAACCCTAGCCGCCGCCACCCTAATCCACCGAAATACCTACCTAATCTATGGCCTTCCGTGGTCATTTGAGGCCCGTACCAGCCTTCCATGGCTCCTATGTGTTTGGTTCTATGGTTTCATGACCAGACCTCGAAGGGATTTGGTCCGGTCGTTGCTCGATGACCTTTCTCCGATCATCCCTGACCTTTCTCCGGCTAGCCATGGCCATTCGAGTCATATCCTTGAATCTCCTGGTCAGATCGGTAACTTTCAAGGCCTTTCTCATTGCTTTTAGGTTTTCTGAAACCCTAATCTCCAAGACTTTTTCGATTGCTTTTAGATCCACCTTAGTTCTATGCTTGCCATGAACTTTTTAAGTGCTTCTCGAAGTTTCTTTGACCTATCTTGCAAAATGACTCTTCACTTTCCGATTAGGGTTTTCCTTCAAGTTTTTCTTTTCAAAATCTCTTCTCTGATTTTAACGTGTCTATGATTTTTCTATGTCTTGCTCATGTTGTTCTCCTATCTGAGTTAGCATGTTGAAAACCCTAATTGCTTTTGGGATTCACTCCAATTCTGAAATTGTTTGCTAGCACTTGTTTGATTTATTTGTTTGTCACCTTTTAAAATCGATTGTTGTTGAAACCCTAGGTCTTTGGGCCTGAAATGGTTTGTTTGAGTACTTGACTCGACTGAAAGCTTTTGTTTTAGACTCTCTCTTTTCTCTATGTGACTCATCTATTTTTTTTTACTATCTTTCAACTCGACTAGGGTTGAAACCCTAACTTTTTAAAAGGGGTTTCCTCACCTGCTATTGTGAAACCTTTGCATGTTTCTGATGCTCTGTTTTCTTCCCTGTTAATTCAATGTGACTCGACCTACTTGATTACTATGCTTCGAATGTTTGCTTTACTACTGAACCCTAGCTTATTTCTGCCACTACTGCCTGTTTGTGATTTTGTCAATAAGTTTGGCCTCGCATGTCTAATGACCTTGTTCACTTTATTTATATGCTGAAGTTTCTTCCTTTATTGATCTTCATCTTGTGACTGATTTCTAAAGTTTTCCTTTTATGAACCCTGATCTCACTCGCCCGTTCAAATTGATTGATTCTTTCCCCTTTACTATGATACTTTGCCTTATTGAATCTTTTCCAAAATAAGTATATTTCTGTACCTAGACTTGATTCCTTACTAAATGCTTGTACTACTTCTTTTATGGCAATAATCAGTCTGTCTCTAAACTGATCTCTTTCCTTATTTGAATCTCTTACTACCCGTTGGACAAGTGATTCCTTAATTAAAGGGAATCACTTGTATAATTGATTCTAACTGTTGATTATTTCCATATTTGTACAAAAACTTTACTTATTACCTCTCCTTCACTTGTTTTCAAAAAGCTATATATACCCTGCACCCCTCTTCTTTCAAAGACAACGAACAACAAGGAACAAAACACTTGATTTCAGATCACACACTTAACTCAAAACTCTCTCTCTTTTCTCTGTTACTACTTGTGTTGCTGCCTTGTCTAGCCGGCTGAAAGCCAAGGCTAGGCTGTGGAAATTTGCTTACCTTTCTTTCTGCATTTGCTTCTTTACTGGTATGTTCTAGTTAATTTTCAAGCATCAAACACAACATGTTTTCTCTACTTTTTCCTTCACTCTTGCATGTTTCCAGCTTGTGTTTAATCAAGTTCTATTACTGAGCATACTGTAATTTACCCGTTTCTCTTCGGAATTGATGTTTTCCCATGTATGAACTTTGTCAGTCACTTATTATGACTTATGAATCCCAAACCCCCATATCCCCTATGTGTTTATATTCGCTGGTTGGTTTGAGGGCATGTCAGCATTAGACATTGCTGTACATGATCCCAAACCTGACCCTCCTTAGGGTCATATGCTTCACATCCCCTCTATGTGTTGTGTTCTCTGGCTGGCATATGGGCATGCTAGCACCATCTATTGATGTGCATGCCCAAGCCTGACCCCTTCCTAGGGTCATATGTTCCCTGAAAAAAATGTTGATTCTGTGTAGTGTTAGCTTTACTACTACTATTTTCCAATTACTTTTCCCCTTTACTATTCTCAACCCAGTTTTAAACAAATCCCTATTTTTGCACTTCCACTATACTCTTAGACTTAGGTTCTGCCCCTCTTGTGTGAGCCTTGCCTTGGGACCCATGAGCTCCCTCTGAACTTGGACACATAAGGGCTGGCCCTTCCACACTGCACTCATCTCTAGATGGTTATGCAAATTTGGGTGTAAGCACTGCCCGGGGTCCCTTGAGACCCTTAGGGAACTTTGACCCACCCAGGTCCGAGAAAGGCTCTGAAACAAGTGGCATTTGAGGTGATTTGTTCCATAACTCAGAGAGGAAGTCAGAATCAGGCTTCTTAGGGTTGTAACTTCTTATTTTCACACTTTTCTGATGTAATTCAGTACTTGGTCTGTAATAATTTGTAATAAACATTGGGGTTGGTTAGTGAAAAGTGTTAGGTAATTATGCATGTTTAACTATTAGAAGGGTAGAGAACATACCTATAGGACCTGTTTTCTGTATAATTCAGCATTTAGATAATCTGCCTATAGGATTTTTAGCCCGCATGTTTAATTCTGCATTTAGATAACATGCCTATAGGATTTGTCCCAAATTCTACAGGTTTATTACCACACTTAGACACCATGCTCCTAGGATCTAAAGGGTTACAATCAGACATCATGCTCATAAGGTTAAAATCAGTTTTTTTAGAAATCATGCCTATAGGAATCTCAAGTAAATCCTGCCTACTTCATTTCACGTTCGACTAGATATCATGTCTATAGGGATTAAAAACCAGCAATAGTAGAGATCATGCCTATCGGATCTGAAACCAGTCAAGCTTAAAATCAGTTTGACTCATATTGTTCTGAACTAAATATTTTAACAACTCTCTCTTCTTAATACGGTTTAGAAAGCATGTCTATAGGATCTCAACTTATTTATTTTAGAACTGTTACTGCTTTGCCATTTTCAAATCATTAATAGATTTCATGTTTATAGGATCTCACCCAAACATTTAGGCAAGCCTTAGGTAATAACAATAAAGACTGAACCCGCCCTTGTTAATCAGTAATTGCTACAACCACCAGGCAGGCCTGATTCGGACTTCTTATCTGAGTTATGTAATAAATTGGTTTGCTTCAATAACTAAAACTNATGTATGGTTATCCAAAATTGATTGAATCTGACTATTGACTGCCTCTTTCCAAAACGCTGAACTAGAAGATGATATAGCTGCTTTAAAAGTTTGAGGCTCATTTTCAAGCAAGAATGTCACAAAATCTGGTCCAAAGGAAGTATATGTTCTTTGACGTTTGCTATGCCTTGGATCTTCTACACTTGGAGTATTTTCCTTTGGTTCTTCGTGAGGTCGTTTAGGTCTTTCACTTAACAACTTGCATTGATTTTTATACGGATAGATGCTTTCAAAGAATTTAACATTATCTGATTCCATTACTGTATTAACATGAATTTTAGGATTATGAGATTTATGAACCAAAAATCGACATGCTTTATTGTTTGTAGCATATCCAATGAAAACGCAATCTACAATTTTTGGTCCGATTTTAATCATTTTAGGTAAAAAAAACTTGTATCTTTGCTAGACACCCCCACACTATGAAATATTTCAATTTGGGTTTTCTTCCTTTCCATTTTTCATATGGAATAGATTGCGTTTTGATGTGGGGGTACTCTGTTGAGTATTCAGTTAGCTGTAAGGATAGCTTCCCCCCACAAACTCTGCGGTAATCCGGAACTTATTAATAAAGAATTCATCATTTCCTTTAATGTCCGATTTTTCCTTTCCGCAATTCCATTGGATTGAGGTGTGCAAGGTGCAATTGTTTGATGGATAATTCCATATTCCGAATATATTTCTGCAAATGGAGATTCATATTCTCCACCCCGATCACTTCTAATCATTTTGATCTTTTTATTCAATTGATTCTCCACTTCATTCTTGTATTGCTTAAATGCTTCAATTGCTTCATCCTTACTATTACGCAAATAAACATAACAATATCGAGTGCAATCATCAATAAAAGTGATAAAATACTTTTTCCACCTCGAGACGGTATCGACTTCGTATCACAAATGTCAGTATGAATTAAGTCTAAACGACTTGAATTCCTTTCAACAGACTTATAAGAATGCTTTACAAACTTAGATTCAACACATATTTGACATTTTGATTTATTACACTCGAATTTAGGCAATACTTATAAATTAATTAACTTCCGCAAGGTTTTGTAATTGACATGTCCTAAACGAATATTCCATAAATTATTTGACTCCAATAGATAAGAAGAATCTGAAATTTTATTCATACTGTCAACAACTATTACATTGAGTTTGAAAGGGCCCTCTGTGAGGTAGCCTTTTCCACCATACATTTCATTCTTGCTTACAACAACTTTATCAGAAACAAATACACATTTGAATCCATTCTTCACAAGTAAAGAAGTAGAAACTAAATTCTTCTAATAGTAGGAACATGAAGAACGTTGTTGAGCGTTAACACCTTGTCGGAAGTCATCTTCAGGAATATCTGTCACGACCCAAGTTCGCCCTCCGTGAACTGTCGTGACGGCACCTAGTCTCTACGACTAGGTAAGCCTAACAAATTGCGAAAAAAGGAAACGAAATACGAAACTAGCAAGAACTGCGGTTAAAATATAAATAAAACATTTAAGATGCCGCTCGACATATTCAAATGCACACTCTCAAAACTGAATCAACTCCCAAAATCCGGAATCTCATGAAATCACAAGCTGTAGGTACTACATAGTGCTCTAACTCCAGAATGTCTAATCAGAAGAAAGTACAGAAGGTCTATAGCTAAAAGGAAGAATAGAGAGGGACTCCACGGTCTACGGACGCGGCAGATATACCTCGAAGTCTCTGAAGGCAGATATACCTCAAAGTCTCTGAAGATCGCCTCGCCTCACTGACTGGATGGCTGAGCCGAAGAACCTTGATCTGCACACGAAAAACATGTGCAGGAAAGGGCATGAGTACACCACAATGGTACCCAGTAAGTGCCAAGCCTAACCTCGGTCGAGTAGTGACGAGGAAGGTCAAGGCCCTACTAGTTATATTTAACACAAGATAAAGCAGTATAAAATGCGACAAGATAATTAAAATAATAACAATTGATAACGAAATAAAATCACAGAAAGAATGTAACTCAGCGCACAGAGATAGCAACAGGGGATCTCCCAGGATATCGTCATGTAGTCCCAAATGTAAATATCCAGAGGATCTCCCGGGATACCGTCCCGTAGTCCAATTCATAATTATGCAGGGGATACTCCCGAAAAACCAATCAGTAGTCCCAAAGTAAATATCCATTACAGGGGATCTCCCGGGTGCCATCCCGTAGTCCCAAATGTAAACGTGTAGGGGGATCTCCTGGAATACCGATCCGTAGTCCCAAAGTAAACATGCAGGGGGATCTCCCGGGATATCGTCCCGTAGTCCCAAAGTAAACACACAGCAATATCAAGAAAGAGTCTACAGTTCTATTCGAGAATAAACAGAAATTCTACTCTAAACATGCTGCACAGAATACAAGTAAGCTATTAAAGCAGGTAAGCTAATTAGATCACATAAGCATGCTTTTCCTAAACTAAACCAGAGGCTTCAAGTACAAGTATTGCTAAAATTCAAGAAAACATAGATATTTACTTAATGAAAATGGGGGTTTCCAATAATTAGCCCGTGTACGCTCTCGTTATCTCACGTACACGACATTCATATAACAAAAATATCAAATCCTAAGGGGAGTTCCCCCACACAAGGTTAGACAAGCCACTTACCTCGAACCAGCTCAAAATCAATCTGAAACCACGCTCTTGCCACGAGTATCCAACTTCGAGTGGCCCAAATCTGATCGAATAAATTGCATAATGTAAATATAACTTTAAGTAACTTATTTAACTAATGAATTCAAAGCTAACATACGAAATTAAGAAAATCGCCATAAAAAGTCCCCCGGGCCCACGCCTCGGAATCGGGTAAAATTTACAAATTCTGAACACCCGATCACTCACGAGCACACTCGAACAAAAATCATCAAAATCCGACATCAAAATCTCACTCAAAACTTGGATTCTCATTTGGGGAACTTTCCTCCCATTTCCAAACTTTTATCCCCCAAATTCTTAATTGGAAGAGGAGAACAACAATAGATTATAGTACTAAGATCAAAATCGAGATAGAAATCGTCACCCAATGATTCTCCTTCAAAAACCCTCGAAAAATCGTCTCCCACCGAGCTCCAATTCGATTTTTGTGATATGAAATCTCAAACCCTCGAATTCTCTATATCTGCCCAGCGATTTTCGCTTCTGCGGTCATGGGACCGCACCTGCGGTCCCGCTTCTGCGGCTGGGGACTCGCACCTGCGAGATTTCATTAAACGGCCATAAATCGCACCTGCGCTACCTTCTCCGCAGATGCGGTCCAATAACCGCATCTGCGGTCCTTGGCCAATAGTTCCAAAATCGCACCTGCGACTCGCTCCATCGCATCTGCGGGCCGCACTTGCGGGCTCCTCACCGCAGGTGCGAAAATACCAGAAGCAGCAACCTTCAGATTTTGCCTAAGTCCAAAATCACCTCCGTAAAGCATTCGAAACTCAGCCGAGGCCTCCAGGACCTCAACAAAACATACCAACCAATCCTAAAACATCATACAGACTCATTCCAACTCTCGAATCACATCAAACAACGCTAAATCCACGAATCACCCTCCAACCAAGCCTAAGGAACTTAAAATTTCAAGAATCTACACCCGATGACAAAACCAACCAAACCAAGTCCGATTGACCCCAAAATTTGCACTCAAGTCACATTCAACACTACAGAGCTATTCCAAATCTCAGAATCGGATTTTGACCCCGATATCAAAATTTCACTATCGATCCGAAAACTTCAAAAAAATTCAACTTTTGGCATTTCAAACTTAAATAAGCGACGGACGTCCAGAACACAATACGAACATACCCCTAAGCCTGAAATCACTCAGCGGAGCTAACGGAATCGATGGAATTCCATTCCAAGGCCGTCTTCACACTATTCAACCTACCGTCCAAATTCTAAAGCTTAAACTCTCATTTAGGGACTAAGTGTCCCAAAACACTCTGAAACTCATAACAAATCTTCCAGACAACTCACAATAGCAGAAACGAACACGGGGAAAGCAGTTAATAGGGGATCAGGGCGTTAATCCACAAAACGACCGCCCAGGTCGTTACATTTTCTCCCTCTTAAAATATTCGTTCATCCTCGAACGAGCATAGAGACATACCTGAAGTGGTGAAAAGATGAGGGTAACGGCTGCGCTTATCCTGCTCGGTCTCCCACATCGCCTCCTCGACCGGCTGACCCCGCCACTGAACCTTCACTAATGCGACGTTCTTTGACCTCAGCTTTCTAACCTGCCTATCCAATATCGCCACTGGCTCCTCAACATAATATAGATCCTTGTCCAGCTGGACCGAACTGAAATCCAACACGTGTGACGGATCACCGTGATACTTTCGGAGCATCAAAACATGAAATACCGGATGAACTCCTGCCAAGCTGGGAGGTAAGGCATGTAACGACCCGACCGATTGTTTTGAGGTCTAGCGCGACGTTCAGCAGTTTGAGGCCATGTGCCGCTTCACTTCAGGTATTATGACTTGTACGTATGGTCGGAATTGAATTTTGTAGTTGATTTGGAATGAGAATTCTCATTTCGGAAGCTTTACGTTGAAAGAATTGACTAAGATTGGATTTTTGAGTAAACGACCTCGGAATCAGGATTCGAAGGTTCCAACAGGTTTGTATGATGATTTCGGACTTGCACGTATGTCCGGATCGGGTTTTGGAAGACTCGGGAACGTTTTGGCACCTATTGTGGAAGTTAGCATTTTTGGAAGAATTTCATGAGTTTGGGTTGAAGTGCATTTCAGTGTTATCATTGTCCGTTTGGGATTCCGAGTCTGGGAATAGCTCCGTATGGTGATTTTGGTGTTGGGAGCGCGATCGGAAGTGAATTCGGAGGTCCGTGGGTCATTTTGGAGTAATTTGGCTAAAGATAGAAATTTGAAGGTTTCTGAGGAGTTTGACCGGAAGTGGACTTTTTGATATCGGGGTCGGAATCCAATTCCGGAAGTTGAAGTAGGTCCGTAATGTCGAATTTGACTTGTGTGCAAAGTTTGATGTCAACCGAACGTGATTTGATAGGTTTCGGAATCGAATGTAGAAATTGGAATTTCTTAGTTTCATTAGACTCGAATTGGGGTGTGATTCATGTTTTTAGCCTTGTTTGATGTGATTTGAGGCCTCGACTAAGTCCGTGATACGTTTTGAGACTTGTCGGTATGTTCGGACGGGGTCCCGAGGGGCTCGGGTGAGTTTCGGGGTGATTTCGGATAATTTCTAGGCCATTTTTAGCTACTGGTTTTTGGCTACAGCAGTATGCTACACGATCGCGGGGAATAGGTCGCAAAAGCGACCAGTAAAGTGGGAGAAAATGCCCAGTTATTCGCGATCGCGGAAGGCCTTACGCGATCGCTTAGAGGAAAGTTTCTGCTGCACTGACCCGACTTTGGAAGCTTGTATCTCGCAATTTATAAGGAATCTGGAGATGATACAAAAAATTAAAGTTGTAGCCCTTTGTGTCTATTTTTCAGAAAATTAATCCATTTGGTATTTGGAGCTGTGTACAAAAAGTTATGAGTGGTACACTACAGCCTATCCGGGAAGAGTTTGGAAATTGCGAAGAAGAAATTTGTGTTGCACGGGGCTGACTTTGGAAGATTATATCTTGTAATCTATAAGGAACTGGGAGATGAGCATTGCCTGAGAGTTGTAGTCCTTGGAGTCTAGTTTTCAAAAAGTTAAACCATTTGCAATTTGGAGTTTTGTACAAAAAGTTATGGCCACTATACTAGAGACTTTCTGGAAGAGCTGGGCATCTGTTCTTTGCGATCGCGAAGCATTTTCCGCGATCGCGAAGGGCAAATTTTGGGCTGAGAAATGTTGTGCTTCGTGATTGCGAAGCCTTTCCCGCGATCGCGAAGAGTAAATACCTGGGCAGAAGCTATATTTCGAGGTTTCAGCCATTTTTAACAAATTTGGAGCTATGGAGCTCAGATTGAAGCGATTTTTGAGGCGATTTTCACCATATGGATTGGGGTAAGTGTTCTATATCCGAAAGTAATTATACTTCATGATTCTATGGTTATATTCATCATTTATTTCGGATTTAAATGGAATAAATCAAGATTTTTGCAAAACTATTCAAGAACGAAAATTCAAGATTTGGAGGTCAAGTTGTTATCGGAATTTGGTAAAATTGGTATGGTTGAACTCGTATCGGAATGGGTTGTCAGATTTTATGAGTTTTTCGAAATCCAGGCACGTGGTCCCGAGGGCGATTTTGTCAACTTTTCAAACGAAGTTAGGAATTTATCTAAATTGAATTGTTGTAAATATTAGAGTATATATTTATGAATTTTCTCATTTATTGGCTAGTTTTGGAGTGTTGTGCATCGATTTGAGTCGTCAGAAGGGCTTGGAAGCCGGTTTTGGAACTTCGGAGCGAGGTGAGTCTCCTTTCTAACCTTGTAAGAGGGAATTGTCCCCATAGGTGAATTAATTGGATATGTACTTCTATGTGTGGGGGCTACGTACGCACGAAGTGACGAGAGTCCGTGCGTAGCTACTATTATGCTTAAGTCCGGGTAGTATAGGACCCAAAAACATGCCTTACTTGTAATAATTATAAACTTATTGACAATTTAAATTGCTTTAATTGCATCGAAGTGGTAAATGATTTTCTAAAAGAGTTAAACTTCATTTTCTCGACTTGTAAAAGAGAAATTGATACTTCCTTGAATAATTGTCTCCCTGATGAAGTTTTGATTGACTGTTTGAATGTGTGTTTCTATGTGTACCTGCGTCACATATGTGATTCGCGAGCGGGGTGATTGTTTATTTATGTTTGACCGCGTCGCATGTATGATTCACGAGCGGGGTAATAGATGCATCTATGGTTCGCGCCATTCGACCCTCTGGCAGTGCACAGTTTAAATATTGTTGGATCGGGCCGTACGTCCTCGACATGATTTGCGCATGCTTGTATTGCTTGCCTTGATATTTATAAATGAGGATATTGCTTCCTCGGATTGAGAATAAATGTATAAATGATGAAAACTAATTTGAAAATTTCCCTATGAATAAGAGAATTGTTTACTTGCTTCATGCTGTTGAGTTACAACCATTTTTTATAAAACCCCTCGACTTACTATATTATTGGTATACTATTATTGGACCACTAGTAAGTGTCGAAGTCGACCTCTCGTCTCTACTTCTTCGAGATTAGACGGGATACTTACTGAGTACACATTATTTTTGTACTCATGCTACACTTGTTGTGCATTTTTGTTGCACAGACACATATACCCCTAGCGGCCTAATGGGCGTAGCAGTAGGGATGATACAGAGACTTAGGTGAGCTGCATTTCTCGAGGCGATCCATATCCAGCATAGTCTCTTTTAGCGTATAGTATTTACTTTCTGTCCAATTTGTATTCCGGACAGTTATGTGTCAACTTCACTTTCAGAAGTAGCTGTAGGCACGGTAGCAATTTCTGAGGAAGTAGCGGCAGTTGGGCTTGAAGTGTTAAAATCACCGAGGGAAGTATGAGTCACGGGAGCTTCAGCTTCCACGGTCTGTAACAGTGAAGTTTCACTCTCGGGAGCTGGAATTGTAACATTTTCAACTTCAACAGAAGCGGCTCCTTCATTTAAGGGTTCTTCAGTCACGGGAGTTCCATCCGCTGGAGAGGAAACGTTAAGTGGTTGTTGAGTCATTTCAAGTGNCATCATCTATTTCAATGAATTTCATTATTATTGTTTAATGTATAAAGGAATGATTTCAACAAAACTAAAATGAGAATTTAATTAACTTCTTGGTATTGGCTTGCCTGACAGTGGTGTCCGGCGCCATCATGACCCTTGGTGGATTTTGGGTCGTGACAATATGGTATCAGAGCACTAGGTTCACTTAGGTCTCACGAGTCATGTGCGAGTCTAGTAGAGTCTTGCGGATCGGTACGGAGACGTCTGTACTTATCTTCAAGAGGCTACAGGGCTGTTAGGAGCACTTCCCTTCTTGATTCCTCATCGTGCGGTTTGATTCCTTTGAGGCTTATGCCTTCATTTCCTTCCCATTCAATCTTATGCGACGTGAAGCGATGGTTCTAAATCGGGAATCGAGGAATTGTAATGGTACTGTAGATGTGGTGTGTGATGTTTCCTCCTACGTATTTGACTGGGCAGCGAAGGATGAGAAAGGGCATGTGGGAAGTGTCTTGTGGTGATTAAACTCCTAGAAGGCCAAGTGTGGGAAACAGGAGTTGAGTAATTGCTTAAAGGAGTGCGTTTGACCAAAGTGGGAGAGTGGCACAGTAGCATATGGGTTCAGTGGAGTGATAACTGCACACCTTGAGGAAAAGTTTAGAGTGATTTGGGAATTTTAGTGGACGATGATTGGGTCTGCGGGCTTAATTTGAAATATTGGCTATTATCGGGAGATTGGATGCAATAGAAAGGGGGTTGCTTGATACGAAGAAGGATGCAATATAACTTTGAATTAGAAGATATTGTCGCGCATTTAGTTGATATCCATAAGAAGTGAACGGACTAGTATAGTTGGTGAATGAGCACGAGATCAGAATGGGTTATTGATGTATAGTGATTGTACCCCATGCAGCGACGTTGGAAGATGTCGGCGTGTAATTTCCATAGGTGAGTTATCTCCTGTGAGCAGGTCAGCAGTCGCGTGGTTGGCAAAGCTCCTGCGAAGGATTTTACTGACTATCTAGTAAGAGGTCGAATATGCGAATGTTGCTAGAGATTCAAAGCGTTCATGAAACACTAACGGAAGGATTCGAGGAATCTGGCAGTTTGATTGCGCAAGGTCATGTCAATAAGAGATAAAGAATCTTGGTGAGTTCCAGAGTTGTGTAATAGTGGCTTCAAGCTAAGTGGGAGAGTCCCATCGCCTACGATTGGGTTGCATGGTTATCTACTTGTGAGGTTCGGGTTATCGGCATATTGGTGAGTTATTACAGCTAAGGGAAAAGAGATGGTAATTTGGCAAAGGAATTGATAAATGTGTGCTATAGTTGGCCTTATTTACTTATGTTTAGGCTTTGGGAAGATTCAAGATTTATGCTTCGTATAGAGGTGATTTACAAGGAAAGTGATTCAGTCGAGTGCTTCATTAAGATGGGTGTTCATATGCCAGCGGAGCCTTGGAGTTGATTATATTCGGGACCAAGCTTGAGTGGGTGACTCTCAACAACGGTCCTAGTGAATTCAAAAGTTAAAAATGCGGTGCATAAGGATTCAGCCCGGAGTATGGTTAAGAATTGAGCTTTTGTAGAAGAGTATGATAAGAGGCTCAGAATGTTCTATGATATTTTTGACTTGCAGTGTAGCATTGGGAGGAAAATGAGAAAAAGACTTCGGATTCGTAGAGGAATTATCAGAATGGGTGTATCAGTTGAAGATGCGAATGTGCGTGCAAGGAGGGTATGAAGCGGTCATGGGTTTGGAGACAATGTGGTCTCGTGGAATAGGGTCACTCAGGATGAGTGCGGATTTGGGTTCGTGATGTTTTGATTGGGGCTACTATTATTCCTAAGTCAAGCCCAGAGTAAATTGGAAGAAGTAAAATCAGTCAGCAATGGTTGAACTGGTATAATGGTGGCAACGATTAGTTCCTTCAGCGTGTTAAGTTATACATATGATTACAGTAATGTGTGCGAGTTTGACGGTCGCCGTAATTGATTCTATTCTGAGGTTTTTGAGTATTATGTCCTATTATGTGCAGATGGATCCCGGAAGAGTTATGGTGGTTTAGACCACTACTTGAGGTTGGTATTTTCTGCGGTTATGAGAATTTAGTCACAGGTTGTAATGGTTCCCCTGAAATGAGTTAAGTAAAAGGCTTCTATATGATGAAGTGTTTACCCTATTAGTGGTTCAGGAGTTATGATGAAATTCTTGTACTCTTGCGCATTGTCATGATTAAGTGCCGTGAGTAGCGTGGGATTTGGAAGTTGAGAATCAAGGTTGCGGTTCGGTGTTGACAAGGAGGTCACGGGCTCGGATGAGCAGGAAAAGAATTTAGATGTTTAGAGTAAGTTGGTATTATCTTCAGCGTCACCTGAGATCAGTGTCATGAGTAAGAGGTTTTGTGTATTGACTTGCGGATCCTTGATTTGCTTTGCAGCATTTGTATTGCCGGTCCTATGGATGTGCAGAATTGTTACCTGGTGCAGAAGGCCATGGGAGCATATCCCATGGAAAGATTGTATAAGTGTGATGTGTAGTCACTTAATTGATTGAGGATTTAAACCAAGCATGGAGATTGTGGTACTATCGCTAATTGAGAATTTATGCCTGAAGGGCGCTTGATTTATTTGGTTGTGGAATGTGGAAGGTTGTTCCGGATTGGACGGCTGTTCTTGTGTAATATGGGAAAAAGGGTGTTATTATGGACCCAAGAAAGATTATTGGCCTAGATCGGTACGATCAGAATCGGCTTGAGGTCTGTGAACGGATTTAAATATGAATATGGGCTCTATATCAGGCCGGATATGTTCATTTCAGCATAGCACTCCTTATGGAAGAGTATTTAGACGTTGGATGTCGTTTCGTCGTCGGCTATTTCATGTAATATTATATCGTGCTGTGTGAGTTGTGAAGCGACTTGACAATTCTCTTATATGTTAAGGTTCCACGTAGCGATGGTATTATTGAGCAGGATGGCTCTTTAGATTCAGATCATATATCGTACCCCAGTTGTGCTTGAGTTTTGTAGCGTATGGCGCTATCTGTCTCCCCAGGGATGGTATTATGCACTTAGCGTGCTTGTGGCCGATATTCGGTATTTTGTAGTAATGAGCACTCTAGCTCGGTATGTATCTCCTTATATAGACTTTATGTGTGGATCGGGTGGCATGCCGCCACAGGTATGTTGATGGTATCGGGTTGCACGCTGCAACAGTGTGATGTGGAGTACAGTCCCCTACATTCTATTTTGTGTGTTTTGTTTCCCTTTTTTTTTTCTGAGGGAGGTTTATAACACCTTCTCGGTTGTCTACTTAGTTTCGTAGGTTGAGTAATCCCTTCCAGAGTTTGTTTTCCTTATGTGTCACGTTCGAGTTGGTATCCTATTGGCACATTGTGGCATCGTATGAGACATTTGGTCATGTCTGGAGTGGCTTATTGCCTGAGCAGCTCGTACTGGGTAAGACGAGATTACTGGATCTAGGATCAGTGCGATCGGATTATATGAAGTATATTAAAGAGCAAATACCATTATTTGGTTCAAAATGAGGTAATGGTTCTTGTCAGGAGTATAGCCTCAATGATTTGTTGATTCGGTAGTTGGTTATGAATTTCTACACGTCTTTTCCGTCGTGGCGGTATTGCAAGAGTTGGAACAAGACTTATATGACATGGGGTGCATTGTGAGCATCAGATTCGGGGAATGCCGGTTATTATGATTAGAGAATGTTATAATGGTCCTGTGAATGAGGTGGTGTATGTTGAGAATTCAGCAAAGGCATGCAGTCATGTTTTGGTACCTCATGTAGTGATTGATATAGTGTTCATATATTGGAAGCAGGCCTGGCAGAGAATTTCGGATGTTGAAATTGGGCTCTAAGTTTATTTGCTTGAATAAAAAGGGAAAATCTTCAGAATTGATCGAGCTAATGTGCTCAACTGGGTTGTAGTAGCACGGGTAGGTGCACGAGGTGTTAAATAGTGATTTCGGACAACTCCAGTGCAGTTCTTAGCACGTTCGAGGATGAACGTATGTTTAAGTGGGAGAGAATGTAACGACCCGACCGGTCGTTTTGAGCTCTAGTGCGACGTTCAGCAGTTTGAGGCCATGAGCAGCTTCACTTCGGGTATTATGACTTGTACGTATGGTCGGGTTTGTAAAGAGAATTCTCATTTCGGAAGCTTTAAGTTGAAAGAATTGACTAAGATTGAATTTTTGAGTAAACGACCTCTGAATCGGGATTCGAAGGTTCCAGCAGGTTCGTATGATGATTTCGGACTGGGCGTATGTCTGGACCGGGTTTTGGAAGACCCGGGAACATTTCGGTACCTATTGTGGAAGCTAGCATTTTTGGAAGAATTTCATGAGTTTGGGTTGAAGTGCATTTCAGTGTTATCAATGTCCGTTTGGGATTCCGAGTCTGGGAATAGCTCCGTATGGTGATTCTGGTGTTGGGAGCACGATCGGAAGTGAATTCGGAGGTCCGTGGGTCATTTTGGAGTCATTTGGCTAAAGATAGAAATTTGAAGGTTTTTGAGGAGTTTGACCGGAAGTGGACTTTTTGATATCGGGGTCAGAATCTAATTCCGGAAGTTGGAGTAGGTCCGTAATGTCGAATGTGACTTGTGTGCAAAATTTGATGTCAACCGGACGTGATTTGATAGGTTTCGGAATCGAATGTAGAAATTGGAATTTCTTAGTTTCATTAGACTCGAATTGGGGTGTGATCCGTGTTTTTAGCCTTGTTTGATGTGATTTGAGGCCTCGACTAAGTCCGTGATACGTTTTGAGACTTGTCGGTATGTTTGGACGGGGTCCCGAGGGGCTCGGGTGAGTTTCGGGGTAATTTCGGACCATTTCTAGGCCATTTTTAGCTGCTGGTGTTTGGCTACAGCAGTATGCTACGCGATCGCAGGGAATAGGTCGCGAAAGCGATGAGTAAAGTGGGAGAAAATGCCCTGTGATTCGCGATCGCGGAAGGCCTTTCGCGATCGCGTAGAGGAAAGTTTCTGCTGCACTGACCCAACTTTGAAAGCTTGTATATCGCAATCTATAAGGAATTTAGAGATGATCCAAAAATGAAAGTTGTAGCCCTTTGTGTCTAGATTTCAGAAAGTTAAACCATTTGGTATTTGGAGCTGTGTACAAAAGGTTATGAGTGGTACACTACAGCCTATCCGGGAAGAGTTTCGAAATTGCGAAGAAGAAATTTGTGTTGCACAGGGCTGATTTTGGAAGCTTATATCTTGTAATCTATAAGGAACTGGGAGATGACCAAAGCATGAGAGTTGTGGTCCTTGGAGTCTAGTTTTCAAAAAGTTAAACCATTTGCATATTGAAGTTTTGTACAAAAGGTTATGGCCACTATACAAGAGACTGTCTGGAAGAGCTGGGCATTTGTTCTTCGCGATCGCGAAGCATTTTCCGCGATTGCGAAGGGCAAATTTTGGGCTGAGAAATGTTGTGCTTCGCGATTGCGAAGCCTTCCCCGGGATCGCGAAGAATAAATACCTGGGCAGATGCTATATTTCGAGGTTTCAACCATTTTTAACATATTTGGAGCTATGGAGCTCGGATTGAAGCGATTTTTGAGGCGATTTTCACCATATGGATTGGGGTAAGTGTTCTATATCCGAAAGTAATTATACTTCATGATTCTATGGTTATATTCATCATTTATTTCGGATTTAAATGGAAGAAATCAAGATTTTTGCAAAACATTTCAAGAACGAAAATTCAAGATTTGGAGGTCAAGTTGTTATCGGAATTTGGTAAAATTGGTATGGTTGAACTCGTATCAGAATGGGTTGTCAGATTTTGTGAGTTTTTTGAAATCTGGGCATGTGGTCCCGAGGGCGATTTTGTCAACTTTTCGAACGGAGTTAGGAATTTATCGAAATTGAATTGTTGTGAGTATTAGAGTATATATTTATGGATTTTCTCATTTATTGGCTAGTTTTGGAGCGTTGTGCATCGATTTGAGTCGTCAGAAGGGCTTAGAAGCCGGTTTTGGAACTTCGGAGCGAGGTGAGTCTCCTTTCTAACTTTGTAAGAGGGAATTGTCCCAGAGGTGATTTAATTGGATATGTGCTTCTATGTGTGGGGGCTACGTACGCACGAAGTGACGAGAGTCCATGCGTAGATACTATTATGCTTAAGTCCGGGTAGTATAGGACCCAAAAACATGCTTTACTTGTAATAATTGTAACCTTATTGACAATTTAAATTGCTTTAATTGCATCGAAGTGGTAAATGATTTTCTAAAAGAGTTAAACTTCATTTTCTCGACTTGTAAAAGAGAAATTGATACTTCCTTGAATAATTGTCTCCCTGATGAAGTTTTGATTGACTGTTTGAATGTGTGTTTCTATGTGTACCTGCGTCACATATGTGATTCGCGAGCAGGGTGATTGTTTATTTATGTTTGACCGCGTCGCATGTATGATTCGCGAGCGGGGTAATAGATGCATCTATGGTTCGCGCCATTCGACCCTCTGGCAGTGCACAGTTTAAATATTGTTGGATCGGGCCGTACGTCCTCGACATGATTTGCGCATGCTTGTATTGCTTGCCTTGATATTTATAAATGAGGATATTGCTTCCCCTGATTGAGAATAAATGTATAAATGATGAAAACTAATTTGGAAATTTCCCTATGAATAAGAGAATTGTTTACTTGCTTCATGCTATTGAGTTACAACCATTTTTTATAAAACCCCTCGACTTACTATATTATTGGTGTATTATTATTGGACCACTAGTAAGTGTCGAAGTCGACCTCTCGTCTCTACTTCTTCGAGATTAGACGGGATACTTACTGAGTACACGTTGTTTTTGTACTCATGCTACACTTGTTGTGCATTTTTGTTGCACAGACACATATACCCCTAGCGGCCTAATGGGCATAGCAGTAGGGATGATACGGAGACTTAGGTGAGCTGCATCTCTCGAGGCAATCCACTGTCATCATAGTCTCTTTTAGCGTATAGTATTTACTTTCTGTCCAATTTGTATTTCAGACAGTTATTGCACTTCATTTGATTTCCTAGAAATAGCTCATGCACTTGTGACACCAGGTTCTGGGATGATTATGGGATTATTAAATATTAATTTTGTTAAAGACATCATCTTATTTCAATGAATTTCATTATTTATTGTTTAATGTATAAAAGGAATGATTTCAACAAAAACTAAAATGAGAATTTAATTAACTTCTTGGTATTGGCTTGCCTGACAGTGGTGTCCGGCGCCATCACGACCCTTAGTGGATTTTGGGTCGTGACAAGGCAAGCTCATAAGCAACCTCCCCAACACGTCTCAATACCTCAAAAGGACCAATAAACCTCGGACTTAATTTCCCTTTCTTCCCAAATCTCATAACGCCCTTCATAGGCGAAACCCGAAGCAAGACCCGCTCTCCAACCATATAGGAAACATCACGAACCTTCTGGTCCGCATAACTCTTCTATCTGGACCGGGCTGTACGGTGTCTATCCTGAATCACCTTAACCTTCTCCAAGGCATCCTGAACCATGTCTGTGCCCAATAATCTAGCCTCACCCGGCTCAAACCAACCCACCGGGGATCTACACTGCCTACCATACAAAGCCTCATATGGTGCCATCTGAATGCTGGACTGATAACTGTTGTTGTAGGCAAACTCCGCCAGTGGCAAGAAGTGATCCCAAGGACCTCCAAACTCCATCACACACGCATGGAGCATATCCTCAAGAACCTGAATAGTGCGCTCGGACTGTCCGTCTGTCTGGGGGTGAATGGCTGTGCTCAACTCCACCCGAGTACCCAACTCATGTTGTACGGCCCTACAGAATCGTGATGTGAACTGAGTACCTCTATCTAAAATGATAGAAACTGGAATACCATGCAGACGAACAATCTCCTGGATATAAATCTCCGCCAACCGCTCCAAAGAATAGGTAGTACACATAGGAATGAAGTGCACGGACTTGGTCAACCGATCCACAATCATGCAAATGGCATTGAACTTTCTCAAAGTCCATGGGAGTCTAACTACAAAGTCCATGGTGATCCGCTCCCACTTCCACTCCAGAATCTCTATCTGCTAAAGCAAACCACCCGGTCTCTGGTGCTCATACTTTACCTGCTAACAGCTGAGGCACCGAGCTACAAACCTAACTATATCTTTCTTCATCCGCCTCCACCAATAGTGCTGTCTCAAATCCTGGTACATCTTCGCGGCACCCGGATGGATGGAATACCGCGAACTGTGGGCCTCCTCTAGAATCAACTCCCGAAGCCCATCAACATTGGGTACATAAATCAGACCTTGCATCCTTAATACCCCGTCATCACCAATGGTCATATCTCTGGCATCACCATGCAGAACCTTGTCCTTGAGGACAAGCAAATGAGGGTCATCAAACTGGCGCTCCCGGATACGATCAAACAAGGAAGACCGAGAAACCACACAAGCAAGGACCCGACTGGGCTCCGAAAGGTCCAATCTCACAAACTGGCTGGCTAAGGCCTGAACATCAATCGCCATGGGCCTCTCCGCTGCTGGTAGGTAAGCCAAACTCCCCAAACTCTCCGCCCGGCGACTCAAAGCATCGACCACTACATTAGCCTTGCCCGGGTGATACAAGATAGTGATATCATACTCCTTCAGCAGCTCTAACCACCTCCTTTGGCGCAAATTTAGGTCCTTCTGCTTGAACAGATGCTGAAAACTCCAGTGATCAGTATAAATCTCACAGGGCACACCATACAAATAATGACGCCAGATCTTCAAGGCATGAACAATAGCAGCTAACTCGAGATCATGGACAGGATAATTCTTCTCATGCACTTTCAGCTGTCTGGATGCGTAGGCAATCACCATACCGTCCTGCATCAACACCGCTCCAAGGCCAATCCTCGAGGCATCACAATAGACAATATAAGACCCCAAAATTGTGTGTAATACCAAAACTGGGGCTGTAGTCAAAGCTGTCTTGAGCTTCTGGAAGCTCTCCTCACACTCTTCCATCCACTGGAACGGAGCACCCTTCTGGGTTAGCCTAGTCATAGGTGCTGCAATAGATGAGAAGCCCTCAACAAATCGATGGTAATAACCCTCACTCGATACCACGTGGCCCAAGAATGCCACGGAATCCAACCAAAACTCACATTTCGAGAACTTTGCATATAATTTCTTTTCTCTCAAAGTCTGAAGCACTATCCTCAGGTGCTGCTCATGATCTTCCCGACTCCGGGAGTATACCAGAATATCATCAATAAAGACAATGACGAACGAGTCGAGATATGGTCGGAACACACTGTGCATCAAATGCATGAAGGCTGCTGGGGCATTGGTCAGCCCAAATGACATAACAAGGAACTCGTAACGACCGTACCGAGTCCTGAAAGTCTTCGGGATATCTAGCTCCCGAATGTTCAACTGATGGTAACCTGAACGCAAGTCAATCTTAGAAAACACTCGTGCACCCTGTAACTGGTCAAACAAATCATCAATACGAGGAAAAGGATACTGGTTCTTCACTGTAACCTTGTTCAACTGGCGGTAATCAATGCACATACGCATAGAACGATCCTTTTTCTTCACAAACAAGACAGGAGCACCCCAAGGTGATACACTGGGCCGAACAATACCCTTATCAAGCAATTCCTGTAGCTGTTCCTTCAACTCCTTCAACTCAAGAGGAGCCATACGGTACAGAGGAATAGAAATAGGCCGAGTGCCCGGCAACAGATCAATGCCAAAATTAATATCTCTATTGGGCGGCGTGCCCAGAAGATCTGCTGGAAACACATAAGAAATCCCGTACTACTGGGACTAAATCAACTGTAAGGGTATCAATACTGACATCTCTCACATAAGCTAGATACGCGTCATACCCCTTCTCAACCATTCGGTGAGCCTTAAGGAATGAAATAACTCTACTGGAAGTGTGATCTAAGGTACCCCTCCACTCTACTCGCGGTATACCTAGCATAGCCAGCATCACGGTTTTGGCGTAAGAATCAAGAATAGCATAATGGGGCGACAACCAGTCCATGCCCAAGATAACATCAAAGCCTGCCATGCTGAGCAATAACAAATCACCTCTGGTCTCAAAACTACTAAGAGTAACCAAACACGACCGACAAACGCGGTCCACAATAAGAGAATCTCCCACAGGAGTAGAAACATAAACAGGATAACTCAAAGAATCCCGAGATACGCCCAAATACGGGGCAAAATAAGAGGACACATAAGAATAAGTGGAGCCTGGATCGAATAAAACCCACGCATCTCTATGAGAGACTAGGACAATACCTGTGATGACAGAATAGGAGGCGACAGCCTCAGTACGGGCAGGAAGGGCATAATATCTGGCCTGGCCTCCCCCTCTAGGGCGACCTCTACCTCCCCGACCTCCACCTCTAGCTGGCTGGGCAGGTGGGGTAGCAACTGCTGCGGTAATCATAGCCTGAGAACTCTGCGGAGCACGCTATGGCTGAGAAGTCTGTGGAGGTGCACCCCTCCTAAGTCTGGGGCAATCCCTCACCATATGGCATGTGTTGCCACACTCAAAACAAGCTCTAGGAGGACGTGGCGGCTGTGACTGGCTCGGGCCAGGTCTGTTGGACTGACAACTGAAAGCACCCCGTGCAGGAGGCGCACTAGATACTAGAGGTGCATAATAGGGCTCCTGAGGTCTAGGAGGAGCTGGAATACCACTGGCTGCTGGAAGAGCTGAATGAATGGGGCGACTCATATAACCCCTACCATGACGACCTGCAGCTGGAGCACGGTCACCAGAATAATAGACCGACTCTCGAGACCTCTTGCCCTCGCTCTCCTCTCTATCCCGAGCATGCATACCCTCTACTCTCCTAGCAATGCTCACCACCTGCTGATAAGAAATATCCATCTCCAACTCCCGAGCCATGCTAGACCTGATACTGGGAATGAGCCCCTCAATAAACCGACGAACTCTCTCACGAACTGTAGAAACCAAGGCTGGTGCATGCCTAGCCAAGTTAGTGAAACAGACAGCATAGTCCGAAACAGTCATAGTGCACTGGCGCAAATGCTCAAACTCTGTGCGCCATGCGTCCCTAAGGCTCTGAGGGACAAACTCTCTCAAGAACATATCTGAAAACTGAGTCCAAGTAAGGGAAGCTGCCTCAGCTGAACTGTCCAACTCAATAGTACGCCACCACTGATAGGCTACTCCTCAAAGCTGGAAGAGAAACCCCAACTCGATCCTGATATACCCATAGTGCGGAGGATACAATAGCACTCCTCCAAAAATCCCTGGGCATCCTCCGATGCTAGACCACTGAATGTAGGAGGCTGGTACTTCTTGAACTTCTCAAGCCTCCTCTGCTCCTCCTCTGAAGCTACTGCCCTATCCTCGGGCTGGACTGGGGCTGCAGGCGGTATCGGTACAACCTCTGGGACCTGCTCGACCTGTACTCGCTGCTCGGGAGTGCGAGGCGGGAGTCTATGCTCCTCCCCGACCTGAGATGTGGCTGCAGCAAGGGGAAGCAACCCTGCCTGAGCTAGGGTGGTGTACATACTCATGAACTGCGCAAGAGTCTCCTGGAGAGCTGGAGTAGTAGTAGCAGTAGGCATATCAGGCGCCTGGACTCCGGCTGGAGCTGCTGGTGGCTCCTCTGTAGCAGCTCGCGCGTATGCTCTGGCTACACCACGTGCACGTCCTCGGCCTCTACCCTGGCCCCGACCTCTGACGGCTCTAGCATGGGGCACGGGTGTCTGGTCACCTCCGGTAGCTCGTGTCCTCACCATCTGTCAGAGAATAGAAGACAGAGTTTTAGAATGTTGATATCAAAAGTCTCGCACGAAAAGGAAATCAAATGAAGTGGAATTTTCCTAACAGTTACATAGCCTCTCGTAGTTAAGTACAGACGTCTCCGTACCAATCCGCGAGACTCTAATAAACCGGCTTGTGATTCATGACTCCAATGAACCTAGAGCTCTGATACCAACTTGTCACGACTCAAGTTCGCCCTCCGTGAACTGTCGTGACGGCACCTAGTCTCTCCGACTAGGTAAGCCTAGCAAATTGCGGAAAAATAAAATGAAATACAAAACTAGCAAGAACTGCGGTTAAAACATAAATAAAACGCTTAACATGCCGCTCGGCATATATAAATGCACACTCTCAAAACTGAATCAACTCCCAAAACCCCGAATCTCATGAAATCACAAGCTATAGATACTACATAGTGCTCTAACTCCAGAATGTCTAATCAAAAGAAAGTGCAGAAGGTCTATAGCTAAAAGGAAGAATAGAGAGGGACTCCTCGGTCTGCGGACGCGACAGATATACCTCGAAGTCTCTGAAGATCGCCTTGCCTCACTGATAGGATGGCTGAGCCGAAGAACCTAGATATGCACACGAAAAACATGTGCAGGAAAGGGCATGATTACACCACAGCGGTACCCAGTATGTGCCAAGCCTAACCTCGGTCGAGTAGTGACGAGGAAGGTCAGGGCCCTCTGGTTATATATAACACAAGATAAAGAAGTATAAAATGCGACAAGATAATTAAAATAATAACAGTTGAAAACAAAATAAAATCACAGAAAGAATGTGACTCAGCGCACAGAGATAGCAACAGGGGATCTCCCAGGATATCGTCCTGTAGTCCCAAATGTAAATATCCAGAGGATCTCTCGGGATACCGTCCCGTAGTCCAATTCATAATTATGCAAGGGATACTCCCGGAGTACCAATCTGTAGTCCCAAATTAAATATCCATTACAGGGGATCTCCCGGGTGCCATCCCGTAGTCCCAAATGTAAACGTGCAGGGGGTTCTCCCGGAATACCGATCCGTAGTCCCAAAGTAAACATGCAGGGGGATCTCCCGGGATATCGTCCCGTAGTCCCAAAGTAAACACACAACAGTGTCAAGAAAGAGTCTACAGTTCTATTCGAGAATAAACAGAAATTCTACTCCAAACATGCTGCACAGAATAGAAGTAAGCAATTAAAGCATGTAAGCCAATTAGATCACATAAGCATGCTTTTCCTAAACAAAACCAGAGGCTTCAAGTACAAGTATTGCTAAATTTCAGGAAAACATAGATATTTTACTTAATTAAAACGGGGTTTTTCCAACAATTAGCCCGTGTACACTCTCGTCACCTCACGTACACAACATTCATATAACAACAATATCAAATCCTAAGGGGATTTTCCCCACACAAGGCTAGACAAGCCACTTACCTCGAACCAGCTCAAAATCAATCCGAAACCACACTCTTGCCACGAGTATCCAACTCCGAGTGCCCCAAATCTAATCGAATAAATTGCAAAATGTAAATATAACTTTAAGTAACTTATTTAACTAATGAATTCAATGCTAACACGCGAAATTAAGAAAATCGCCCCAAAAAGTCCCCCGGGCCCACACCTCGAAATTGGGTAAAATTTACAAATTCTGAACACCCGATCACTCACGAGCACACTCAAACAAAAATCATCAAAATCCGACGTTAAAATCTCACTCAAAACTCGGATTCTCATTTTGGGAACAATAGATTATATTACTAAGATCAAAATCGAGATAGAAATCGTTACCCAATGATTCTCCTTCAAAAACCCTCGAAAAATCGTCTCCCACCAAGCTCCAATTCGATTTTTGTGTTATGAAATCTCAAACCCTCGAATTTTCTATATCTGCGCAGCGAATTCCGCTTCTGCGGTCATGGGACCGCACCTGCGGTCATGGGACCGCACCTGCGGTCCCGCTTCTACGGCTGGGGACTCACACCTGCGAGATTCCATTAAACGGCCATAAATCGCACCTGCGCTACCTTCTCCGCAGATGCGGTCCACTTCTGCGGTCCAATAACCGCATCTACGGTCACTGGTCAATAGTGCCAATATCGCACCTACGACTCGCTCCGTCACATCTGCGGGCTCCTCACCGCAGGTGCGAAAATACCAGAAGCAGCAACCTTCAGATTTTGCCTAAGTCCAAAATCACCTCCGTAAAGCATCCGAAACTCACCCAAGGCCCCCGGGACCTCAACCAAACATACCAACCAATCCTAAAACATCATACAGACTCATTCCAACTCTCGAATCACATCAAACAACACTAAATCCACGAATCACCCTCCAATCCAAGCCTAAGGAAGTTGAAATTTCAAGAATCCTACATTCGATGACAAAACGACCCAAACCAAGTCCGATTGACCCCAAAATTTGCACACAAGTCACATTCAACACTACGGAGCTGTTCCAACTCTCGGAATCGAATTTCGACCCCGATATCAAAATTTCACTATCGATCCGGAAACTTCAAAAAAATTCGACTTTCGGCATTTCAAGCCTAAATAAGCTACGGACCTCCAAAACACAATTCGAACACGCCCCTAAGCCCGAAATCACTCAACGGAGCTAACGGAATTGACGAAATTCCATTTCGAGGCGGTCTTCACACTGTGAGCACGTGATTTTTGCCCTATGTGAATTACTCCCATAATTTCAAAATAAAATAATTTCTTTTCATTATTTGCGATTTTGTGGATTTTCGTGGCATTTTCTGTTAATTGTTTGCATTTGTTTGTGCATGTTTATTTTATTTTAATTAATGGAAAATACAAAAAATGTGTTGCATGTTCATTTAGGATCTAACTTTGCATTTCTAAGAATTGATTAGTAATTAAGTTATCTTATAAAAAAAGAGAAAAGGAAAATCACAAAAATAGTTTAATTGGCACCTTTTCATTTTAACTTTGATTTTGAGTAGTTTTTCTTTTAATTTGTTTTGAGATAATTATCATAAAGGTTTAATTTGTGTTTTTTTAGGTTAATTAAGTTCTAGGAATTAACTTAGGTTTTAGTTTAATTTTAGGAAAAAGAAGAAAAGAATTTTTGAAAAAAAAAATGATGAGAAATGAAAATAAAAGAGGAAGAAAGAAGGCTTGGCTGTTTTGTTTAAATTGCCCAGGCCCAAATCCCTGAAACCCGTCCAAAATCACCCAAATACCCAGCCCATACCCGTTTCCACCCGGTCCAGCCCCATGCAAATCCAAAACGACACCGTTGCATGTAGAGGCGATCTGAGCCGTCGAGGTTAATCGATCCTACGGCTCAGAAGTGAGGACTCCTAGATATATAAGTGTCCTAACGCCCTACCCCCCCTCTCTCAGAACCCCCCCCCCCCCATAACCGTCTCTCACACTCCGCCTTGAGCCACCGCTTGCCGCCCGCCGGAAATCGCCTACGGCAGCGGCCGGCGTTCAATCACCGTGAAATTAACACCACAAACTCCCCTCAATCCCCTCTTCCCAAATCTCCACTTCTTACACCTCAAATCCAGCTAGAATTCCTCGAATTTTAGATCAGAAACTCCAAACCCTAGCGCCGCCTACTTTCTCCGGTGGCGGCGCCACCACCAAACCTCACAAAAACAACACCCCTGAACCTCCTCTTCTGCCTCATTCCAAAACCCCAACTCACTCCATTCGAAACCCATCAGAACTTCTCGAATCTGGATGTAAAGAGACAACCCTAGTTCCACAAATCTTAATCCAACGGGGTTTTTGACGATTCTAGGCTATAATGGCCTTTAATCGTGTGTTTTCACACGAAAACACACGATTGAAAGTTTTTCTTGTCAAGAAAGTCGAAGGGTTTTCAAGCTACTTCAAGTCTGTCCACGCCTCTAGGTATTTCTTTGATTTTCTTTACTTTTCCTTCATTTTTTCTATTACTGTCATCTGTTTCTTCTTCTCCTTCTGTATTTTTCCCTGTTCTTTAAAGTCGTCCCTCTCATATGCATGATTAGTATTAAGCCTTCATTTTTTTAGTTAGTTGGTTCAAATAGTCTGTTTACTGGTTGGTTTCAATATTCAGTAATGATATTTCAATAATCGGATAAAGAAAAGAGGAAGAGGCTCGATTTGCTTATATTTTTGTTTGTTTCATTTTAATTCAGAAAAATTGGTTTGAATGTGCGGGTATTATTTTGTTTGGTTTTAGTGCTAAGTTTGGAGAATTGGGATCCCCGTTTCTTTTTGGGCCTGAGTCTCCTGTCAAATTTTGAGACTCTGCAAACAATTGCTCAAGGGTTGTCTGAGTTATCTCTTGATCTGAACTAGGAAATCAAAAGCCCAATAGAGATTTGAACTAGGTTCTCAGTAGACCCATCGAATTGGGTCAACTTGACCCAATTAGCTTGACCCGTTGACCCGGGCGGTGTTATAGTAGTTTCAGGGACATTGAAGGGCAGTATAGGTAATCTAGCTACGGAATCTTTTGGGTAACTGATTTAGAAGCTTCCAGTAGGGGTCTTTTATGGAATTTCAGACTTTAGCTTGGGTAACAAGTCAGAAAATGAGGGGATTAACTGGCAAAAATGAAAATTAGGGGGGACTAGAAGTGCAAAACTAAACTTTCAGGTCTGCCCTATTTGCTTGCCTATAAAGGCATCCCTATCTTGCTTTGGAAGGCAAGGATGAGAGATCAGAATTTCAGAAAGGATAAAATATAGACTGCTGTGTTCTGGTTATTGTTTGATTGAACTTTCCCTGAGGTTCTTTCATTCTCTAAATCCCTGAAGTAACTACTTGTTTGTTTTGGTTGAAACAATTCGAATTTGGAGGTCTTAAGAGTTGGTTTAGAGACTTTGAGCAAGTTTGGGTCAATTTTGAATCTCTTCTGGTTTAAATTTGGTCATTCTGGGTTGTCACTGCTGTTGATTCTTGTTCTTGCTACTGTTGACTGTTGACCTCACTCTTCTTACTCATTTCTTTCTATTCCAGGTATGTCTCAGTCCTTTATGGGTATCACTTGGTGTGTAAACTGAAGTATGGGTTGAGGATGGTATAAAATATGAAGTTATTTGTGAACTTGACCTCTTGTTCTTTCAATTTCCTGAGCACTGTGTAACTTCAGAATTTTGACTAGTGTATTTGTCGAAGAATGGTTATAATTGAAAATTAGATAATGTTAGTTAGCATAATGGCTTCCTGTTGGTTTTGTTGTTGAGTCAGCACTTGTTATTGTTTCAGAGTTTGGCTTGTATTCATGAGGTGATTTATGTTATTAACTTGCTATCACATGATTCAATAGGGTCATAACTGTCATGCCTATGGTTGTGGACTGTGATGAAATAGCTTTGCTATAACCAGAAGTAGAAGATTTACACGTTATTTCCTAGCCTAGGATCATTTGGAATAATAATTCAAAGCAAAAATATGAATTGTAAGGAAGCGATTGTTAATCTGCGGTGGATTGTTTGCGATCTATGAATGAAGTAAGCATGTAATTGTTTCTGGAAGTGATTAATCAAATGGCTAGCTTATTCTATTGTAGTCCTAGTAATTTAATGGTTTTGCAAAAAATATAAAATCCTTTTTATTCTTTTGGTTGCACTCACGTTTCAGTTCTATTTCTTTCTTTAGCTAATGTTCCTTCTTCGTTTGCTCAACTAAGCCAGTAGTGTTATCCTATTGATTATATCTTGGTAGCCTCGTTGTCGTATGGGTTTGATCCGCGACCCCCTTGACGCTTGACTCAATCGAGCTTTGTCTGGATTAGGGCCCGTTTCGAGCCCCAAGTTTGGCGATGATTTATTTTGGTTTGATTCACGTGTGGCATGCGTTTATCATTGGGCTGCTTTCAGCCATTGTGGAGATTCGACAAGCGTTGGGCAAGTCACTAGGCCTGTCAGCCTTTTAGTAAGGAACGAGTTCGAATCTAGGTGAAGTTGTCACATTTCCCTTAAGTCTGATTTCAACTGGTATCTCTTTATGGGGTGTGGGCTATACTAGACAAGACGTAGTCTATGGCCCTCCGAGTTTTTAGCTTAAATACCCTTTAAAATGGAATTGAGGTGCGCCGCGCCAAATGAAATCCCAAATTCGTGGCCCTCGCTTAATTGTTTCTTTTAAAATTCTTAGGTTTCGAGGCGTGCCATTTAGCAAATTTCCATGGCCCTCGCAAAGCTAAAAACGCGTAGTTGCTTTAGGCGCATACTTTAATAATATTACCCTCCTAAACTCGGGTGTGCATTTCATGTGACCCAAATCCAAATCCATATAACGTTGAATAAAATGTGTTCCGGATTGCGGGTGCATTTCATGTGACGTGATCCAAAGACATATTTTAGATGACGTTAAATCTTCTTTTAAAAAAGAATAAAAGCGGTTAAAAGTAAAAATGCACATAGGTTTAAATTGTTTCTAAAATCAGATAAATATGCCAATAATAACATTTGAGCGACCGTGCTAGAACCACGGAACTCGGGAATGCCTAACACATTCTCCCGGGTTAATAGAATTCCTTACCCGGATTTCTGGTTCGCGGACTATTAAACAGAGTCAATTCTTTCCTCGATTCGGGATTTGAACCGGTGACTTGGGACACCATAAATTATCCCAAGTGGCGACTCTGAATCTTTAATTGAAATAATCCCGTTTCGGTTGTCCTAAAATTGGAAAAACTCCCTTTATTATACCCCTTACGGGGGTGTAGTGAAAAAGGAGGTGTGACAGCTTTGGCGACTCCACTGGGGACAAGAACCCAGAACTTTTGGTTCAGGGTTCAAGAATTCGAGCTTAGATTAAATTGTTATATTTGGCTTTATCTGATTTTGTTACATGTTTGGGCCTAATGTGCTAAATGTTGCTTTTTACTGCTTTAATATTGGTGAACTGTATATAAACTGTTAGGAAACCCTTCTTCTCTCTGAGTCTTCTAAATCATGAAGGAGTGTGCACTTCGTGTGACTTCTTTTCTGTTAGAGTCATATTCCAAAATTTAGAACGAGGTTCAGATAAGTTGCAAAGCCGAAAAAGCTTCTGTATTCCCGGTACGCTGCCTCCCCCCCTGGCTCGAGTTGTCCGCTCGGGTAAGCCAGGTCTAAAACAGATGAACCCAGGTTATTAAACCTAGAATAACTCAGCCTCATGCCGGATCCCTAGTAGGAGCGTTTGTTGCATCACGTGCATTTGACTTAGGGGACTCAACACATGGGTTGGGTCCGTCTAGGACAGGTGTACCCAAAATAACAGACCATCCCGATGCATATTTTACGTGCTATTTGTTGCATTTATTTGCTTCGGGTTTGCATCCTGACCGGCTTTTGAGTGATGGGAGAAAATTGGAAAAAAGAAAAAATAGCAGTGCAAGGGTTAAGTGAGTCAGTCACCTGTTTTGAAAGAGAAAAACCAATGTCCAAATGGTACTGAAACTCTGCCGAATTTTTGAGAAAAATGAACAAAAAAACAAAGAAGAAAAGGTTTTGTTTTCAAAAAATAGTTGGTTTTATTTTATTTGCCCGAACTACGCCAGTTTGATTCCCATAGGGCGTGGGATATGTAGGCAACCCTCATCGGGTCCAACTTCTTTTTTTTTAGAAAAATTAGCCCAAAAAGAACAAAATTTTATTTTTATAAGTAAGGTGATGTGATTCTTGTCAAAAATAGCTGAATGTCCCTAAAGGGCGCCGGAAGGCTATTTTTGCAAGAACAGCCACTTTTGGTCATTTTAAAATTTGGCCAGTTAGCAAGCACAACCTTAATATCTTCTTCCCCGAAGTGCTGAAAGGCCATATTTGCAAAAACTGGGTTTCAGTTTGAAATAAACTTTTTAAAAAATTGGTGTTGTTTTTCTTGAGTCTAAATGAGTCATAGTTTTCTTTTAATTAAAACCACCTTAATAAATGTGCAGGATGAGCACAATTCAAAATGAACCTTTCTCAATCCGTGAAGAGATCCCTTTGGAGCTACATATGTGGTGGCATGATTTGGGGGACGACAGCAGGAAAGTTGTGACAAAAGCGTTGGGTGGTCTTATTGGGCTCTTGAAGGTTAAGCCAAGAAAGGACATAATTGAGGCCTTGATACCATTTTGGGACCCGGCACATAATGTATTCCATTTTGCTGATTTCGAGCTAACTCCTACACTGGAAGAGATAGCAGGCTACGCCGGTTTCGAGGGGAATCTTAGAAAGCAATACCCGGTGGCACCTAGAACAGTAACCCCTCACAAATTTTTGGACTTGTTAAGCATCACTCGGGACGTCAGAGACGGGAATTTGGCCAATGGATTCTGTACCTTCTACTTTTTGTACCGACGTTACGGGAATCCCCGTGGCTTCGAGACACCAGATACCGGTCTTACTCACGCGGGAAACCAAGTCAAGTGGGAAGCTCGGAGAGGATTAGCTTTTATAATGGCATTCCTGGGTATTTTGATTTGCCCCAGAAAAGACGGGAATATAGAGTTGGGACTCGTAGGGATAGCTGACTTTATGATGAAAAGGCAAATGGGACCATAGTACCGATGATCTTGGCAGAAATTTACCGAGCTCTGACCCTTTGCCGAGAAGGGGGAAAGTTCTTTGAAGGGTGCAATATGCTGTTACAACTATGGATGGTGGAACATCTTTGCCACCGTCACGGAAACTTGAATTGTGGTATGATTGACCTCGAGTGCATTGAAAAACATGAAAAGCGGGTAGAGGGTTATGAGTTCCCGAAGGGTACAAGAGCATGGCATGCTCACTTGGGATCCTTGACTGCAGACAAAATCGAATGGACGTTCGGGTGGTTGTCGGTTGGAGAAGTAATCTATATGTCGGCTGAGGAGTGTTTTCTGCTGTTGATGGGTCTTCGGAGTATCCAGCCTTATGCTCCGCACAGAGTCCTACGTCAGTTAGGCCGATACCAGACCATCCCACACGATGAAGATTTGAGTCGACAGGTCATTGAGTTAGAACCCAAAGCTGCCTTCCCAGAAGAAAAAGTGCGTCGGATTTGGCATCAGTGTAGATTCTTAGAGTCTAAAACTCAAGTACGAGATCTATCTAGAGGAGAGTTGGAGCCTGGTTACCCTTCTTGGTATGGTAAAATATCCCGAGTTCATCAGAAGTCTGAAAGGCCCTCAAAGAGACCCCATGTCCAACAGTTCACCGACGGAGCGCAGGTGCAATAGGACTGGCTGACCAAAGAAAACGAGTACAGAGCCACCATAAGCAGGCTAGAAAAGCAAGTCATGGACCTTCAGTTTGAAAATGGTTTGCAAGTCGCGGCGGATGAGGGTGAAAAGAAGAAATTAGCCACAGAAAATGCAGCCTTACGAGCCCAAATTCGAGAAATAAAAATAGCAGTCGAAAACCCCGCCAGAAGCGTAAAGGATGAAAAACGCATAAAGAACCTTTGGCAGAAAGTGGATGATTATGGTTTTGATTTGAACAAAGCGAAGAATGAACTAGCCAGGGCTCGAACACAATTGGCTAAGAATTGGGAAGAAAGAGCACGCCTGGTTAGACAGTTAAAAGAGCAATATGACAATGAGGTTGCGGGGTTAAAGAAAAGGGTCATCACTATCGAGAACAAATTGATCAAACAAGCCAAGGATTTTAAAGCTGAAAGGGAACAATGTTATGATCTTATGGCTCAGATGGAGGAAGAAATACAGCAGTTGCAAAATCAACACCTTCACGACTCTCAAGTGTGAGATGCCCGTAATCAGCAGGTCGGGCGTCTGCTTCAGGAAAAGGGTGGATCTGAGAGAGGGTCAGGGCTAGTTGCCAATTATATTATGTGAAGTTCCAAGCATGNGACAGCTCTGGCGACTCTGCTGGGGAGAGTACCAAACTTTGATTCAGGTTCATAATTCGAGCTTAGATTAAATTGTTATATTTAGCTTTATCTGATTTGTTACATGTTTGGGCCTAATGTGCTAAATGTTGCTTTTTACTGCTTTAATATTGGTGAACTATATATAAACTGTTACGAAACCCTTCTTCTCTCTGAGTCTTCTAAATCATGAAGGAGTGTGCACTTCATCTGACTTCTTTTCTGTTAGAGTCATATTCCCAAAATTTAGAACGAGGTTCAGATAAGTTGCAAAGCCGGCGAAGCTTCTGTATTCCCGGTACGCTGCCCCCCCCCTCGGCTCGAGTTGTCCGCTCGGGTAAGGCAGGTCTAGAACAATAAACCCAGGTTTTTAAACCTAGAATAACTCAACCTCATGCCGGATCCCTAGTAGGAGCGTTTGTTGCATCACGTGCATTTGACTTAGGGGACTCAACACAGGGTCGGGTCCGTCTAGGACAGGTGTACCCATAATTAAGGACCATCCTGATGCATATTTTACGTGCTACTTGTGCATTTATTTGCTTCGGGTTTGCATGCTGACCGGATTTTGAGTGATGGGAGAAAACCGAAAAAAAGAAAATAGCAGTGTAAGGGTTAAGTGAGTTAGTCACCTGTTTTGAAAGAGAAAAACCAATGTCCAAATGGTACTGAAACTCTGCCGAATTTTTGAGAAAAATGAACCAAAAACAAAGAAGAAGAGGTTTTGTTTTCAAAAATAGTTGGTTTTGTTTTATTTGCCCGAACTACGCCAGTTTGATTCTCATAGGGCGTGGGATACGTAGGCAACCCTCATCGGGTCCAACTTCCCTTTTTGCAAAAATAGCCCAAAAGAATAATTTTTTTTTATTATGTAAGGTGATGCCATTCTTGTCAAAAATGGCCGAATGTCCCTAAAAGGGGGCGGAAGGCTGTTTTTGCAAGAAGAGCCACCTTTGGTCATTTTTAAAATTTTGGCCAGTTAGCAAGCACATCCTTAAAATCTTCTTCCCCGAAGTGTTGAAAGGCTGTATTTGCAAAAACTGGGTTTCAGTTTGAAATAAACTTTTTAAAAATTGGTGTTGTTTTTCTTGAGTCAAAATGAGTCATAGTTTTCTTTTAATCACCTTAATAAATGTGCAGGATGAGCACAATTCAAAATGAACCTTTCTCAATCCGTGAAGAGATCCCTTTGGAGCTACATATGTGGTGGCATGATTTGAGGGACGACAGTAGGAAAGTTGTGACAAAAGCGTTGGGTGGTCTTATTGGGCTCTTGAAGGTTAAGCCAAGAAAGGACATAATTGAGGCCTTGATACTATTTTGGGACCCGACACATAATGTATTCCACTTTGCTGATTTCGAGCTAACTCCTACACTGGAAGAGATAGCAGGCTACGCCGGTTTGAGGGGAATCTTAGAAAGCAATACCCGGTGGCACCTAGAACAGTAACCCCTCACAAATTTTTGGACTTGTTAAGCATCACTCGGGACGTCAAAGACGGGAATTTGGCCAATGGATTCTGTACCTTCTACTTTTTGTACCGTCGTTACGGGAATCCCCGTGGCTTCGAGACACCAGATACCGGTCTTACTCATCCGGGAAACCAAGTCAAGTGGGAAGCTCGGAGAGGATTAGATTTTGTAATGGCATTCCTGGGTATTTTGATTTGCCCCAGAATAGACGGGAATATAGAGTTGAGACTCGTAGGGATAGCTGACTTTATGATGAAAAGGCAAATGGGACCATAGTACCGATGATCTTAGCAGAAATTTAGCGAGCTCTGACCCTTTGCCGAGAAGGGGGAAAGTTCTTTGAAGGGTGCAATATGCTGTTAACATGAAAAGCGAGTGCAGAGCATATTGAAGGGGAAAGTTCTTTGAAGGGTGCAATATGTTGTTACTGGCCTCAAGTGCATTGAAAAACATGAAAAGCGGGTAGAGGGTTATGAGTTCCCGGAGGGTACAAAAGCCTGGCATGCTCACTTGGGATCCTTGACTGCAGACAAAAGCGAATGGACGTTCGGGTGGCTGTCGGTCGGAGAAGTAATCTTTATGTCGGCTGAGGAGTGTTTTCTGCTGTTGATGGGTCTTCGGAGTATCCAGCCTTATGCTCCGCACAGAGTCCTATGTCAGTTAGGCCGATACCAGACCATCCCACACGATGAAAATTTGAGTCGACAGGTCATTGAGTTGGAACCCAAAGCTGCCTTCCCAGAAGAAAAAGTGCGTCGGATCTAGCGTCAGTGTAGATTCTTAGAGTCTAAAACTCAAGTACGAGATCTATCTAGAGGAGAGTTGGAGCCTGGTTACCCTTCTTGGTATGGTAAAAGATCCCGAGTTCATCAGGAGTCTGAAAGGCCCGCAAAGAGACCCCATGTACAACAACTCACTGACGCAACACAGGTGCAATGGGACTGGCTGACCAAAGAAAACGAGTACAGAGCCACCATAAGCAGACTAGAAAAGCAAGTCATGGACCTTCCGTTTGAAAACGGTTTGCAAGCTGCTGCAGATGAGGGAGAAAAGAAAAAACCAATTCAAGAAAATGAAGCCCTCAAAAATCAAATCTGGAAGATAAAAATAGCTGCCAGGAACCCGGAAAGAAGCCGAGCGGACGAAAAGCTTATAAGCAGTCTGAAAAAGAAAGTCCTGGATTGTCAGGATGACCTGGAAAAGTCTGAGGCCAGTTCAAAGAAAGTAAGGGCACAACGGGCCAAGAAGGCGGAAGAGCGGGCAAGGTTTGTGCAACAAATGAAAATGGACTACGAAGGGACAATCATCAGCTTGAGGAGAAAAGTAACTACTCTTGAGAATGAGGCAGCCAAACAGGCTAAGGACTTCAAGGCTGATAGGGAACACTGTTATGATTTGATGGCTCAGATGGAGGAAGAAATATAGCAGTTGCAAAATCAACACCTTCACGACTCTCAAGTGTTAGAAGCCCGGAGTCAGCAGATAGGGCGATTGCTTCATGAAAAGGGCAGAATCCGAGAGAGGATCAGAACCATTGCCGACTACATTGTTGCGAAATGCCAAGCATATGAGGATATGACCCGCACCACTTTCTTTGCGGCGGTGATGACATTTGTCCGACAAATCATGAGTGATTTAGAGAGGCTCCAAGGGGATCTTGCATATAGGCCCGACGCGAGGCCGAATGATGCCCTGCGGGCCCCAGGAGCTTTCGAGGCATTAATGTATTCGTGATCTTTGATTGAGTCTGTACTTTCCTGCTTTTGAACTCTGTCAGTTTTTTTGAGTCTCTATTTTCATCTTTTCAGAGTCTGTTAGTTTTGAGTCTGTATTTTCATCTTTTCAGGGTCTGTTAGTTTTGAGTCTGTTAGTTTTGTAATCAAAGCATTTGTTTTTATGGAAAATCCCAAAATATTTTGTTACTTATTTTTCATTTATATCCCCAAGAACTACGCTTGGTCTGATTCATGCCGGGTCATGATACGTAGGAAATCTCCATAGGATTCGATCGTAACCAAATGAAAAGAAAGAGGAAAAAGAAAGGCAAAGAAAAAGAGAGGAAAAACAAGAGAGAAAAAGCAAAGAAAAGAAAATAAGAAACCGAGAGAAGGAAACAATGGCAAAGTAAGAGGGAGAAATCAGAGAATAAACACAAAGAGAAGCAAAGGCAGGAATGAAAGAAAAAAAGAAAGAAAAGAAAAAAGAAAGAAAAAAGAAGAAGAAAGAAAAAAGAGAAAAGAGAAGTTGCAAATGGAAATAAAGAAAGCCGGGATGACGAAAGCAACCGATCAAATGCATAATAGAAACGGTTAACTGCTTAGGTGCATTCATTCCCCAAAATATACGGTTACCAATCTGTTAAAGCCCTAATAGCTAACAAGGTTGTTGTTGATGTATTGAGTCCAGGCAGGTGGTTAGTTAATTGGCATTCTGGCAACTCACTCCTACAACACCCGGTCTAAGGACAAGCTGAACATGGACAACCAAGAACTAGAGGCAAGTATTGTCGACCCGTCAAAAGAGGTGGAAGAATTTGATGTTAATGCGATGAAAGAAGAGATGTATAAGCTGAAGCAGCAAATGGCTGAAATGTACCAGGCCTGGGCAAAGGGGCACCTACCACCGGTTTACCCCGCCAACCCTGCTTGTATCCCCCCATTGGCTCAACCTCGGGAGCCTCCTACTGTGACTTCATCTCCAGCATTTCCCCCCTACCAACAATGCTATGGCACCACTTCCCAAACACCACCAGCTCCACCACCCAAACAAGTCCCATACCCTCCTCCACCATTCACTCCTTTTTTTTGTGGCACCTCCACCTGCTGCATTACACCGATCTTCCAGTGAGCCTCTGTTCCAGTCTCATGACAACCATTATTACCCCCCAGAGCCTACCTTCAAAGCTCCAGAACCATATTCCTACACTCCTCATTTTGATCTCCCGGCAGAGACTGAGAAGCCACTTAAGAATCCTGAGCAGGAGGAGATGTTTAGGAAAGTCAAAAGCTTGGAACAATCTTTCAGGAATATGCATAGGTTAGGTGGTCAAGTAAGCGTGGCATATAAAGATCTATGTCTGTTCCCAGATGTTAAAATACCAGCAGGGTTCAAGATCCCCAAGTTTGATTTGTACGACGGGCATGGGGATCCAGTGGCACACCTGAGAGGTTTTTGTAGCAAGATGAGAGGAGCAGGCGGAAGAGATGAGTTACTGATGGCATATTTCAGCCAAAGTTTAAGTGGCTCAGCGTTGGATGGTATACCCGACAAGATCACAACAGGTGGTACACATGGGATGATCTAGCCCAAGCATTCGCCTGCCATTTTCAGTACAATCTTGAAATTGTTCCAGATCGTCTGTCTTTGACGAAGATTGCGAAAAAGCCCAGTGAGAGTTTCAGAGAGTATGGATTCCGTTGGAGAGAGCAAGCAGCAAGGGTTGACCCTCTGATGAAAGAAAGTGAAATGGTTGACTACTTCTTGCAGGCCTTAGAGCCCACTTATTTTGGTCACTTGGTGTCAGCGGTAGGGAAATCCTTCAATGAAGTGGTAAAAATGGGAAGCATGGTAGGGGAAGGTTCAAAACTAACAAAATCATGAGTTATTCAGCAATTAAGGCGACCACCCAGGCCATTCAAAACGGCACTGGGGATGTACTGGGAATGAAGAAGAAAGAGGACGTTGCGACAATTGAGTCGAGAGCTTGGTCCAGGGGCCCATCACCTTACTATAACCAGCCTCGACCCCACCACCAATCTTACCCCCACACTCCATATAGCCCACCACAACACTACTACCCACAGCCAGATCCCCACATTTCTGTCCATCACGCACAAACATACACTCAACCTCCTGCCCACGCACAATGGCGTGCGCCAGCTCCACAAAATACATACCCAGCTCCACAAAATGCCTATCCACCCCCAAGAGCCTACCGAAATCCCCCTGGAACAGGTTTCCGGCCCAATCAAGCCTTCAAGAATGAGAGGTTCCAGAAGAAGAAGACTTTTACTCCATTGGGAGAATCATATACTAGTCTATTCCACGGGTTGAGACAATTGGGTATGTTGAATCCGATTGAGCCTAAACTGCCAAATCCTCCCCTAAGAAATCTTGACCACTCGGTAAGTTTAGAATATTGTTCAGGTGCTCTGGGGCATGACACAGAGAAATGCTGGCAACTGAAAACAGCTATTCAAGTGCTCATTGATACCAATCGGATCAAGGTCCAAGCCCCAGAGGCGCCTAATATCAACTAGAACCCATTGCCGGCCCATCATGAGATAAATATGATCGAGATAGTGCATAAGGGAGGGGAGCCTAAGAAGCCTTCACAGACCGTCATGATGATTCGGTCCAGTGAGGTCAGGCCGATTGAAAAGTCAACAAGTGAGAAATCAGTGATCAGGTTGAGCGGGACAAACAGTGAACCATCTGTGGTAGTCAAGAAAGGGTCCTCAAGTGAGGTTGCAACGAAACAAGAAAAGGCAAAAGTGGTTGTGCAAGGAGTGGCGAACAAGCCTGTCGTGATTGTGGAGGGTGCCCACACAGATTCCGTCATTATCAAGCCAGGCGCCAAGAAGCGCCCAGTAACAACAGTTCCTAGTTCTGTGGTTGATCTTGATAAAGAGTTGATTGAAAGGTTCGAGAAGTTGTTCGACGATGTGAACATGGTGGAAGTTGGAGAGGGTTCTAGCAAGGCGGATATGCAATTTGTCGGGCCATGTGCAAAGATTAACAATTGGGAAGCTACTCCTCTCCCTACCCGGAAGGAGTTTTGGTAGTTTGCTTTGATTTTCTTTCAGTTTATCAGGATTATTCCAGGGTTGTAAGTCAGATTCTATGTTCCGTCCGTTTGGATGTATAAACCTTGTTATCTTCTAATTTTCAATGAAATGCAATTTCCCTTTTTCATCATTCCTGATAGTTTTATTTTTGTTTTTCTTTTCTTCCTTACACAGTTCTTTTTATGCTAGTTTCAATTACATGACATATATGAGGAATCTTCGGCCCAGTTTTAAAAGCCAAGCTAATTCTGAAAAGTTGAAATCCCATCCCTTCGGATTGTCGTTGAAGCCGAAATTGATGATGATGAGTGGGTTAGAACTCGCCTAAGCAATTGAGTTTGATCGATGAGAAAAGATTGGCAGCAGTGTGTCATGGCCAATTGTATCGACAGAGAATGGCAAGAACATATAATAAGAAGGTGCGTCCACGGAAGTGTGAAATGGATCAGCAAGTGTTGAGACGTATCCTTCCACATCAGGCTGAGGCCAAAGGCAAGTTCGCCCCAAACTGGCAAGGGCCGTTCATCGTAACTAGAGTGTTGTCAAATGATGCTTTGTATTTATCAGACATAGAAGGCAAGTGTGTAGAAATGGCCATCAATTCCGATGCGGTCAAGAGATACTATGTATGATTTTCTTTGGTTAAATTGTGTTTGTTTGTACTTGACATGTTTTGAAGATTGGAATGACGGAGGCATTTTGTCTGCTATCTCAACACTTTATCCTTTGTTACCCCTTTGAGCCTTATTATTTTCTTTCATACCCCTCTTTCGGAATCAGTAGCAGAGATTAGAAACACAAGAGTGAAAGACAAGTAAAGAAAAGAGAAAAAAGAGAAAAGAAAAAAAAGGAAAAAAGAAAAAAGAAGAAGAAAAAGAAAAAAAAACAACAAAAAGAGAAAAGGAAGAAAGAAAAGAAAAGAAGAGAAAGTGGAAGAAAAAGAAAGGAAAAATCACAGCAACAAAGTAAGTTCTATGACATGAACTACATTCGACCTGATTCCTTTTAAGGATACGTAGGCAGCCTCACGGTTCAGTCCCATCAAAATAAAAATCCAAAAGTCCCCAAGCAAGAAACTGGGGCAGAAGTTGTGGTTGTTGTAAGAAATCTGATTCCAAAAGTTGTAATTTTAAACCCATTTGAATTGTTTTGAGCCTTTAATACCCTTTCTTTCTAACCTATCCAAAAGCCCACATTACGGTCCAAAGATAGACCTTCTAATCAATCTTCGAGAGATGCCAAGTCAAGAAAGTAGAGGTGATTCGTTTCAGGGACAACACTCTGGTCCAAGCAGGAAGATAATGAAAATGAGAGAGTCTTATTGGTGAAAACCCTCACGGGCACCGTAAGGCGACGGGAGATGAGAGAAATGAAAAATGAGAGAGTCTTATTGGTGAAAACCCTCACGGGCACCTTGAGGCGAAAGTAAGTTGAGAGATGAGCAAATGAGAGAGGTCTGTTGGTGAAAACCATTCAGGGCACTGCAGGATGAGCAAGGTTAAGGTTTGGGTGAAGAAATCAGGTTATCGAATTCTGGAGCAACAAAGTATGGCAACTGAAAGTTGATTGGTTGGACGGATTGGGCCGATTAGTCCGAAATGCATGTCATGATCAATGGTACGAGCTGTTCTACTCAGATAAGTCTCTTTTCCTTTTCCTTTTAGCAAGTCGTCCATGTTTTGGATTTTCTTTATCCTTAACTCTCAAGGTCATTGCATTTCATTTCTTTTGGGGTTTGTTTCTCTAAGATGTTTCAATGTCAGTTTTGTTCAAAGCAAATAAGAAAGGATTTCAAAGCTCACTACCGGCTTCCAAAATTGCAAAGCACAGTGTGGCCAGAACGTACCAAAGATAGCATGATGTAAAGTGGGATACAAGGAATCACCGGAAGTTTTATCGGTGGAATGATTTGGTAATGTCATGGGAGATGCAAAGGTTCAGATATAGGGCTCAGAGGAGTAAAACAACAGTTTGGGTATGGAACACTCGGGTCATCAAGGGTCATGAGGTTTGAGGTCAGTCAGAAAGTCAAGCGGTTCAGGGCCAGTTCAGGGGAAGCAGGTCAAAACAAAGCACGACAGCGGAAAGTCCTTCAGCAAGAATGCCATCAACTAACCACCATTTTAAATTGACAAGATTTTCCTTTGATTGAAACAGGGGCAGGAAATTTCGTTTGTTTCGGAGGAACTCTCCGTAGGGGAAGAGCAAGCACCAAACAGGTTTGACCGTAAACTCTCAGGACCTTCCTGGAAAATGTGGCTTAGTTAAATTTCAAAACAATCATGAATAGGATAGCTTAGCATAAAAGAACGTAAGTTTGTTTCAAAGTTTGCATGTTTAAGATAGAATTCAATTAGGAGTTGTCAGGACCCCAACTGAATAATGGGACCTAGCTTTAAGATTGTTGTTAGATAACAAGATGTAGCGAAAATAATACCTGTAGAAGATATAACTTAGATTTAAAATTGTTGTTTAATTAGGAATTGTCAGGACCTTCCTGGATAATAGGATGTAGTTTTAAGACCCTCTTAGATAACAGGACTCAGCGGAAGTAATACCTTGGATTTATAATTGTCGTTTAATTAAGAGTTGCCAGGACCGCCCCCCCCCCCTGGATAATAGGACTTAGCTTTCAAATTCTTAATAATAGTTGGTAGAATGATTCAGTTTAACACTCACCTATGTGCCCAGCTACCAAACTGGGGCAGAAAATTTCCTTTGTTTTGTTTATTTTTGTTGGAATCAGGTACCCGCTTGGAGAACAGGGAGGAAAAGTTCAAATTCATCAGTTAGGAGCCCGCCTGGAGAACAACGGAATACATTTCTAGTCAGCAGTCAGGAGCCCGCCTGGAGAGCAGGGAATACATTTCAAGTCAGCAGTCAGGAGCCCACCTGGAGAACAGGGAATACATTTCAAGTCAGCAGTCAGGAGCCCACCTGGAGAACAGTGAATACAATTCAAGTTTCAGCAATCAGGCGCCCACCTGGAGAGCAAGGGAGTACAGTTCAGGAGCCCACCTGGAGAACAGGGAATACATTTCAAGTCAGCAGTTAGGAGCCCACCTGGAGAACAAGGAATACATTTCAAGTTCAGCAGTCAGGAGCCCGCCTGGAGAACAAGGAAATACATTTCAAGTCAGCAGTAAGGAGCCCGCCTATAGAGCAGAGGAATACATTCAAGTTAAGCAGTCAGGAGCCCGCCTGGAGAGCATGGGAATACATTTCAAGTTTAGCAATCAGGAGCCCGCTTGGAGAGCAGGGAATACATTCAAGTTTAGCAATCAGGAGCCCGCCTGGAAAGCATGGGAATACATTCAAGTTTAGCAGTCAGGAGCCTGCTTGGAAAGCATGGGAATACATTCAACTTTAGCTGTCAGGAGCCCGCCTGGAGAGCAGGGAATACATTTCATGTTTAGCAGTCAGGAGCCCGCCTAGAAAGCATGGGAATACATTTCAAGTTTAGCAATCAGGAGACCGCCTGGANCCTGGAGAGCAAGGGAGTACAGTTCAAGATCTAGCTTTCAAATTCTTAGAATATTTGGTAACATGATTCAGTTTAACACTCACTTATGTGCCCAGCTACCAAACTGGGGCAAAAAATTTTCTTTGTTTTGTCTATTTTTTTTTAAATCAGGTACCCACTTGGAGAACAGGGAGAAGCAGTTCAAGTTTTAGCAATCAGGCGCCCACCTGGAGAGCAAGGGAATACAGTTCAAGTTTCAGCAATCAGGCGCCCACCTGGAGAGCAAGGGAATACAATTCAAGTTTCAGCAATCAGGCGCCCACCTGGAGAGCACGTGAATACAATTCAAGTTCAGCAGTCAGGCACCCACCTGGAGAGCACGGGAATACAATTCAAGTTCAGCAGTCAGGAGCCCACCTGGAGAGCACGGGAATGCAGTTCAAGTTCAGCAGTCAGGCGTCCACCTGGAGAAAGGGAAAGCATCTCAAAATACAGTTCGAGTTCAGCAGTTAGGCGTCCACCTGGAGAAAGGGAAAGCACCTCAAAGTACAATTCGAGTTCAGCAATCAGGCGTCCACCTGAAGAAAGGGAAAATATCTCAGATTATAATTCAAGTCGACAACAGAGGAATTTCACCGGAAGAATACAAGTCAGCATGGCAACAAAAGCTGCAAGATCAAGTTTGAAGAGATAGATAGGTTTTGTAATTCATAGACCAGAGTTTAGTCTAGCTTCTTTTATTTTTGACATGGTGTAATAAGGGGTTCAGTAAGCAGTAGCAGCAGCAGCAACAACAACAGTGAAATCACAGCTTCATGGTAGTCCCAGCTACCAAACATTCCTGAACTACACTGACCTGATTCCTTTTTAGCCAAGGATATGTAGGCAACCACAGAAGCAGGGTGCGGTCAAATTTTTCAAAAATGCTTCCCACGGAGTATTCGAACGGGCAAAAATCGCTCGTATCCGCTCACTTTATCTTTGCACAAAAACTCTTCGTGTTTCCGAGCAAAGAGGGGCAGCTGTGAGCACGTGATTTTTTCCCTATGTGAATTACTCCCATAATTTCAAAATAAAATAATTTTTTTTCATTATTTGCAATTTTGTGGATTTTCGTGTCATTTTCTGTTAATTGTTTGCATTTGTTTGTGCATGTTTATTTTATTTTAATTAATGAAAAATACAAAAAATGTGTTGCATGTTCATTTAGGATCTAACTTTGCATTTTTAAGAATTGATTAGTAATTAAGTTATCTTATAAAAAAAAGAGAAAAGGAAAATCACAAAAATAGTTTAATTTGCACCTTTTAATTTTAACTTTGATTTTGAGTAGTTTTTCTTTTAATTTGTTTTGAGATAATTATCATATAGGTTTAATTAGTTTTTTTTAGGTTAATTAAGTTCTAGGAATTAACTTAGGTTTTATTTTAATTTTAGGAAAAAGAAGAAAAGAATTTTTGAAAAAAAAAATGATGAGAAATGAAAATAAAAGAGGAAGAAAGCAGGCTGGGCTGTTTTGTTTAAATTGCCCAGGCCCAAATCCCTGAAACCCATCCAAAATCACCCAAATACCCAGCCCATATCCGTTTCCAGCCGGTCCAGCCCTATGCAAATCCAAAACGACACCGTTTCATGTAGAGGCGATCTGAGCCGTCGAGGTTAATCGATCCTACGCTCAAAAGTGAGGACTCCTAGATATATAAGTGTCCTAACGCCCTACCCCCCTCTCTTAGAACCCCCCCATAACCGTCTCTCACACTCCGCCTTGAGCCACCGCTTGCCGCCCGCCGGAAATCGCCTACGGCGGCGGCCGGCGTTCAATCACCCTGAAATTAACAACACAGACTCCCCTCAATCCCCTCTTCCCAAATCTCCACTTATTACACCTCAAATCCAGCTAGAATTCCTCAAATTTTAGATCAGAAACTCCAAACCCTAGCGCCGCCTACTTTCTCCGGTGACGGCGCCACCACCAAACCTCACCATAACAACACCCCTGAACCTCCTCTTCTCCCTCATTCCAAAACCCCAACTCACTCCATGCGAAACCCATCAGAACTTCTCGAATTTGGATGTAAAGAGACAACCCTAGTTCCACAAATCCAAATCCAACGGGGTTTTTGACGATTCTAGGCTATAATGGCCTTTAATTGTGTGTTTTCACACGAAAACACACGATTGAAAGCTGTTCTTGTCAAGAAAGTCGAAGGGTTTTCAAGCTACTTCAAGTCTGTCCACGCCTCTAGGTATTTCTTTGATTTTCTTTACTTTTCCTTCATTTTTTCTTTTTCTGTCATCTGTTTCTTCTTCTCCTTCTGTATTTTTCCCTGTTCTTTAAAGTCGTCCCTCTTATATGCATGATTAATTTTAAGAAGCCTTCATTTTTTTAGTTAGTTGGTTCAAATAGTCTGTTTACTGGTTGGTTTCAATATTCAGTAATGATAATTCAATAATCGGATAAAGAAAAGAGGAAGAGGCTCGATTTGCTTATATTTTTATTTGTTTCATTTTAATTCAGAAACGTTGGTTTGAATGTGTGGGTATTATTTTGTTTGTTTTTAGTGCTAAGTTTAGAGAATTGGGATCCCCATTTCTATTTGGGCCTGAGTCTCCTGTCAAATTTTGAGACTCTGTAAATAATTGCTCATGGGTTGTCTGAGTTATCTCTTTATCTGAACTAGGAAATCAAAAGCCCAATAGAGAGTTGAACTAGGTTCTCAGTAGACCCATCGAATTGGGTCAACTTGACCCAATTAGCTTGACCCGTTGACCCGGGTGGTGTTAGGGTAGTTTCAGGGTCTTTGAAAGGCAGTATAGGTAATCTAGCTAGGGAATCTTTTGGGTAACTGATTTAGAAGCTTCCAGTAGGGATCTTTTATGGAATTTCAGACTTTAGCTTGGGTAATTCTGGCAAAATGAAAATTAGGGGGGGACTAGAAGTGCAAAACTAAACTTTCAGGTCTGCCCTATTTGCTTGCCTATAAAGGCATCCCTATCTTGCTTTGGAAGGCAAGGATGAGAGATCAGAATTTCAGAAAGGATAAAATATAGACTGCTGTGTTCTGGTTATTCTTTGATTGAACTTTCCCTAAGGTTCTTTCATTCTCTAAATCCTTGAAGTAACTACTGGTTTGTTTTGGTTGAAACAATTCAAATTTGGAGGTCTTAAGAGTTGGTTTAGAGACTTTGAGCAAGTTTGAGTCAATTTTTAATCTCTTCTGGTTTAAATTTGGTCATTCTGGGTTGTCACTGCTGTTGATTCTTGTTCTTGCTACTGTTGACTGTTGACCTCACTCTTCTTACTCATTTCTTTCTATTCCAGGTATGTCTCAGTCCTTTATGGGTATCACTTGGTGTGTAAACTGAAGTATGGGTTGAGGATGGTATAAAATATGAAGTTATTTGTGAACTTGACCTCTTGTTCTTTCAATTTCCTGAGCACTGTGTAACTTCAGAATTTTGACTAGTGTATTTGTCGAAGAATGGTTATAATTGAAAATTAGATAATGTTAGTTAGCATAATGGCTTCCTGTTGGTTTTGTTGTTGAGTCAGCACTTGTTATTGTTTCAGAGTTTGGCTTGTATTCATGAGGTGATTTATGTTATTAACTTGCTATCACATGATTCAATAGGGTCATAACTGTCATGCCTATGGTTGTGGACTGTGATGAAATAGCTTTGCTATAACCAGAAGTAGAAGATTTACACGTTATTTCCTAGCCTAGGATCATTTGGAATAATAATTCAAAGCAAAAATATGAATTGTAAGGAAGCGATTGTTAATCTGCGGTGGATTGTTTGCGATCTATGAATGAAGTAAGCATGTAATTGTTTCTGGAAGTGATTAATCAAATGGCTAGCTTATTCTATTGTAGTCCTAGTAATTTAATGGTTTTGCAAAAAATATAAAATCCTTTTTATTCTTTTGGTTGCACTCACGTTTCAGTTCTATTTCTTTCTTTAGCTAATGTTCCTTCTTCGTTTGCTCAATTAAGCCAGTAGTGTTATCCTATTGATTATATCTTGGTAGCCTCGTTGTCGTATAGGTTTGATCCGCGACCCCCTTGACGCTTGACTCAATCGAGCTTTGTCTGGATTAGGGCCCGTTTCGAGCCCCAAGTTTGGCGATGATTTATTTTGGTTTGATTCACGTGTGGCATGCGTTTATCGTTGGGCTGCTTTCAGCCATTGTGGAGATTCGACAAGCATTGGGCAAGTCACTAGGCCTGTCAGCCTTTGAGTAAGGAACGAGTTCGAATCTAGGTGAAGTAGTCACATTTTCCTTAAGTCTGATTTCAACTGGTATCTCTTTATGGGGTGTGGGCTATACTAGACAAGACGTAGTCTATGGCCCTCCGAGTTTTTAGCTTAAATACCCTTTAAAATGGAATTGAGGTGCGCCGCGCCAAATGAAATCCCAAATGCGTGGCCCTCGCTTAATTTTTTCTTTTAAAATTCTTAGACTTCGAGGAGTGCCATTTAGCAAATTTTCCATGGCCCTCGCAAAACTAAAAATGCGTAGTTGCTTTAGGAGCGTACTTTAATAATATTACCCTCCTAAACTCGGGTGTGCATTTCATGTGACCCAAATCCAAATCCATATAACGTTAAATAAAATGTGTTTCAGATTGCGGGTGCATTTCATGTGACGTGATCCAAAGACATATTTTAGACGACGTTAAATCTTCTTTTAAAAATGAATAAAAGCGGTTAAAAGTAAAAATGCACATAGGTTTAAATTGTTTCTAAAATCAGATAAATATGCCAATAATAACAGTTGAGCGACCGTGCTAGAACCACGAAACTCGGGAATGCCTAACACATTCTCCCGGGTTAACAGAATTCCTTACCCGGATTTCTGGTTCGCGAACTGTTAAACAGAGTCAATCCTTTCCTCGATTCGGGATTTGAACCGGTGACTTGGGACACCATAAATTATCCCAAGTGGCGACTCTGAATCTTTAATTGAAATAATCCCGTTTCGGTTGTCCTTTAATTGGAAAAACTCCCTTTATTATACCCCTTACGGGGGTGTAGTGAAAAAGGAGGTGTGACACACACTGTTCCGACTAAGGTCCAAATTCTAAAGCTTAAACTCTCATTTAGGGACTAAGTGTCCCAAAACACTTCGAAACTCATAACGAGTCTTCCCGACAACTCACAATAGCAGAAACGAACACGAGGAAAGCAGTTAATAGGGGATCGGGGCGTTAATTCACAAAACGACCGGCCGGATCGTTACAATATCTTCCAATTTCATTTCTTTGCGCTTGTGCTTAAGATAATTCTTGAAATCTCTCCACGAAGGAGGCAATTTTTCAATCATTGCAGCCACTTGAAATACCTCATTCACGACCATACCTTCAGCAATAAGGTCGTGAAAAATAAGTTGAAGCTCCTGAACTTGGGTTCCAACACTTTTGCTGCCTATCATTTTATAGTCTAGAAACTTGGCAACCACGAACTTCTTCAAGCATGCATCTTCAGTCTTGTGCTTCTTCTCAAGTGCGTCACATAATTCTTTCAAAGTATTCATCACACTATACACATTGTACAAGTCATCCTCTAAAGCGCTTAAGATATAGCCTTTGCAAAGAAAATCTGCATGTTTCCACGCCTCAAAAATCTTGAATTTCTTGTTGTCCGGCATGTCCCCAGCAGGCACTTGAGGTTCTTCACCGGTGAATTTCCGCATACGAAGTGTGGTAAGCCAGAAGAACACCCTTTGCTGCCATCCTTTGAAGATGGCTCTAGAAAATTTCCCCGGTTTCTCGGCCGGTGGAACAACAGTCTGGCTTGACGAGGCTATCGTCGTTGCCGCAATAGTCGAAGAAGAATTTTTGTTATCAATTGCCATTTCTCACTGTCAATCAACAGAAGAGTTCAATTAATGGCAGAACCAGAACAGTAAACCATACTGTAATTAACAATAAACAGTACGTATGATAAATAAAAACTGAAGTTTATATATACCGTTTCAAAAAAACAATAAAATTTTTATGTTCTTCAAATCGTTTTCTGAATTTCAATACTCTGATGAAGTTTTTATATCTTCAAATAAGAATAGTTAAATTCAGAAGGAGTAGAAAACCACACAGGTTTTAATCTCCACAAACAGAATACAGAATATAATATAAATATAATTTCCTTAAGTTTGTTATTCAATCTGTATTGTTGTAATAACCAATAAAAACATTAAACTTTCTGAAATAGAAACAGAAACAGAAAGTTAGTAGAACCAGTTTAACGAAATAAATTCTGGAAAAACAGTATAGGAATAAATCGAGCCCACTGAATACACAGTGTGTCCTTAAGGAAATTATTCCCCTCAAGTACCCGAGGTGCTGGAATATATCCTCCCAGGTCATGGGTCGCGGGTCATGGGTTGTTCCGGATTGAATTTTCGTTAAGGAATTATATTAAATCAATTAAATAATTGAATGGAATTTTGTCCAAAAAGATTAATCAATCAATCGTTGACCAAATCCGAAGCCGAGACGAGCGACGACGACGGCGCGAGGCTTGCCTTTTTCTTAACTCTTTAAGGGCTAGAAGAAGAGCAATTGTATATATACCCATCAAAAGTCTTTTCTTCATCCAATATGGGACAATGTCCCTTTGCTAAGGAGGGAAACTCAAATATTTCATTTTTCCTCCATTCCCATTCACCCTCTTTAAGCTACATTAAGCTTAAAAGCCCAACAATAGTTTGGGCATACGCGAAACTCAAACGAAAATTTGAATCTTTTGAATTTTTAGTTTGAATTATTGGATTGCAGATTGGATTTGAGATTGAATATTGGATTTGGTATTCCGGATATTTGGATATCTAAAATTTTGAAAATTTTATACCTTGTATTTAGTCCTACCTATTAGATATTAGTCTATTACCCATATCCAATATTAATAAGTTAAATACTATACTCATTATATATTAGCTTTTATACTGAATATAATTACTAAGTCATGGTGAGAATATTTTATTATTTTAACAAATTTTACTATCGTTAGTTCTTATGGCTATATTAAAGCAATTTAATATGAACATCTGATTTAGATATTTATTTTTGTAAAAAAAAAAAAAAAAAGAAGAAGAAGCAGCTCAATTTATAGACTAAAGAAAAAATTCGAAATATCTAAATCGATTAATCTGAAACCGAATTTAAAAAATGTAATCCAATATAAGCTTATTTGAATTGGATTTGGATTTTAACTTCTACAGTTTGAAAATTAATTACTCAAACCAAATTTTCATATTTAATCTGAACTGCCCGAACAACTATCTTTTGCAGTGACAAACTCTTACGAAGGAGTTGAAAGGATGAAGCCATGAATTAATACACCTTTATCATTTCAACTGACTTTTTACCTGTTTGATTGTAGTATAAGTTTATGCATCAATAATTAGAAAATAAATTTACTTTTTGGTATAAGAATCCTGTAGGAGTAGAGTTCAAAGGAAGGGTGAAATAATCGTCAATATGATGTGATTCATATGTCTATGACATTCATCTTTAGAGGTTAATTATTCACTTAGATATATTATCGTTAGTCTCTCAACCATTTTATGCAACTTATCTATCATATTGTTATTTATCTCATATCATGTAACAGTAGTAAGACCATTTAGTATCAATCATCATATTTTTATTTTATGTGTTTAGCATCTTTTTCTTATTATGATATTTTATTTGAGTTGTCTCTATATATTAACTAGTAAATTTGTTCGCGCTTCGCGCGATTATCAAAGACAATAGTTTAGAAAAAATATCTCTATACTTTCAGTCGCATAGAAAATTAATATTTTATCTTGTATGTGTATATGAAATTAATTTATATATAGTTGAAATCACAAACACGATTTTTCTCTTAGAATAAGAGCTTAGATGAACATCATCACCAAATTTTCTTTAAATAAAGGAAAAGGAAAAAGAGATCGTTAGAAAAACTTTTCACACACATGTATATATACACACATGAATTACGTGTCTTGTGAGTATGCATGATTCTTTTATTCAACTTATATAGTATTGATTCATGTTTATATGCACTTGATAGTTTTGTTTATTAGATAGTAAAACTTTTTAAATTATAGAATTTTCTTCTAGTCAAATAAATGAGCAATAAAATGAATAGAAAAGATCAGGAAAAATTAAAAAGCGAGGAAACTACAAACAGAAAGAGAAAAACGAAAAAAACAAATAAATGGCAACGCAAGTTGCTCTCTCTGTCCATATCATTTCTCATTTGTTTTCTATTAAGTAGTATTTTTTTTCCTTATATAATCTTTTTCATTATTCTTCTGTTCTTGCCTTTTCCATTGTTTTTCCTTTCAATTCTTCGTGCCTTAAAATAGCTCAATTTCCAAATCACATTACTTCCCCCTCTCCATAAATTGTAACACCATCTCTCTCGTACCTTTCTATCTTCGTGTGCGAATTCTAATGGTTTCTTCTTCATCTTTCAAAAGATTTTGATTTCCTGCATACTTTGTTCATTATTACCTATAATATTTCATTTATAATTTACATCTGCCTTGTAAATGCCGCTTCTTTCCATTTCCCCTACTGCAAGCACAAACCAAAAATACGATTATGCCAGGTTATTATATATTGAAAAGTTTTAATTCTGAGATCATTAATCTATTTGAGTAAATTAGATTATGTAACGACCCGGCTGGTCGTTTTTCGAATTTACGTCCCAATCCCCTATTAACTGCTTTTCCCAAGTTTATTTTCTGCTATTTTGACTTGCCGGGATGTTCCGGAGAGTTTTGGGACACTTAGTCCCTAAATGAGAGCTTAAGTGTTGGAAAGTAGTCCGTAGTCGGAACAGTGTGAAGACGGACTCGGAATGAAAATCTGATGGTTCCGTTAGCTCCATTAGGTGATTTCGGGTTTAGGGGCGCGGTCGGATTGTGTTTTGGAGGTCCGTAGCTAATTTAGGCTTGAAATGCCGAAAGTTCAAATTTTGAAGTTTCCGGTTCGATAGTGAGATTTTTATCCGAGGGTCGGAATGGAATTTTGTAGCTTCGTTATGTTATTTAGGATGTGTGTGCAAAATTTCAGGTCATTCGGAAGTGGTTTGGTTAGGTTTTTGATCGAAAGCGTATTTTGAGGAAATTTAGAGTTCTTAGGCTTAAATCCTTGATTAATTCGAGGTTCCGATGTTGTTTTAGATGGTTTAAGGATTGATACAAGTTTGAATGAGGTATTAGGTATTATTGGTGCTTCTGGTTGAGGTCCCGGGGGCCTCGGGATGACTTCGGATGGTTGACGGAAAGATTTTGAAGTTAAGGGATTGTAGATTTTTGCTGCTTCTGATGTTTTCGCATCTGCGGTTTGGGGACCGCAGATGCGGATTTTGGGTGTCCCTTCAGGTTCCGCAGATGCGGAGGTTTAACCGCAGAAGCGGTTTCGCATATGCAAAAGAAGAACCGCTGATGCGGCTCCTGGGCTCTTTAATGAAAGTCGCATATGCGACATTTTGGTCCGCAAAAGCGGGACCGCAAATGCGGTCCCTTGACCGCAGATGCGAAATTAGCTGGGCAAAAATATAAAATTTTGAGGGTTTGGTTTCAAAAGTTGGAAAATCGAATTGGAGCTCGGGAGAGGGCGATTTTGAGAGGGATTTGAAGAGGAGATCTCTGGGTAACGATTCTTTAACCCTTTCTAGTTATATTCCATCAATCTGTAGTTAATTTCATCATTTGATTTCGGAATTTTGATGGAAATTGGGGGAAAAGTTCTTAGACCTTTAGTTGAGGATTTCAGGGGCCATTTGGACTCCGATTTCAGTGTTCTTGTTATGTATAGACTCGTGAGAGTACGAGAATATAAATTTTACCCGATTCCGAGACGTTGGCTTGAGGGGCATTTTGGTCATTTTACATAAAAATCGCGTATTAGCTTTGAATTAAATAGTAGAATCAGTTGCTTGTGATGTTATTTACATTATGAAAATGAATTTAATAGATTTGGGCCATTTGGAGTTGGATACTCGTGGCAAAGGCGTGATTTCGAGTTGATTTGAGCCGGTTCGAGGTAAGTGGCTTGTCTAACCTTGTGTGGGGGATCTTTCCCCTTAGGATATGATATTTGGTAATTGAATGCCTTGTACGTGAGGTGACGAGCGCGTACTTGAGCTAATTGTTGGAAATTTGGTTTTACTTTTAGTGTTTAAACTGAGTTCTTTTCTTACTTGTTTTATTCTACTTGCAAACATAGCCTGTGTTAGTTGAGAAGAGCATGCTTAGTTGAATTAATTACCTATTTGCTTAAACTGCCTTAATTGCATTACGTGAAGCATGTTAGGCTAGAATTTACTGTTTACTTATTACGGACTTAGTATTTAATTTGATATCCTTGAGTTGCTGCTGTGTGTTTCAAATTGGGATTACGGGACGGCATCCTGGAAGATCCCCTATGCGTAGTTATGATCTGGATTGAGGTGCGGGATACCAAGAGATCCCTGGCACGTGCATTGAGGATACCAAGAGATCCTCGGGATAACAAGAGATCCCCGGCATATGTATTGAGGATACCAAGAGATCCTCGGGATACCAAGAGATCCCTAGTGTGTATATTGAGGATACCAAGAGATCCCGATTATTTATCTTGTTGTGAGGGGTATTTCCTTGTAGTTTGCCTTATTCCCTGTTTTCGTTGTTGCACTCTTATTATACTGTGTAAATCCTTATCATCGACTCTCAGTTTTACTGCTTATTGCCCTATCATTTCATTATATATATATTCATCTCAGTAGGTCCCTAACCTTCCTCGTCACTACCCAATCGAGATTAGGCTTGGCACTTACTCAGTACTGCTGTGGTGTACTCATGCCCTTTCTGCGCATGTTTTTCATGTGCAGATCCAGGTACTTCTGCACAGGCTTACCATCCTTGAGGCAGGGAGAGCTTTTTTGGAGACTTCGAGGTACATCTGCCGCGTCTGCAGGCCGAAGAGTCTCCATCTTTATTCTATCTTGTAGTATTAGACCTTCTATCATACTGTTGATGTAGACATTCCGGAGTTAGAGCATTTTTTTTACTATATTTCTCTCAGCTTGTGTTCCCGTGAGTTTCCGGGTTTTGGGATAGTATTGTAGAAGTTTGAGATATTGTGCTGTATGTGCCGAGTGGCATTTTACATTTCATTTCCATTTTGTTAAATCTTGGTTTTAAGTTATAACTTCCGCAAGGTTTCGATTGCTTTCTGCACTTGTTAGGCTTACCTAGTCGTAGGGACTAGGTGCCGTCACGACAGTTCACGGAGGGCGAACTGGGGTCGTGAAAAGATGGTATCAGAGCTCTAGGTTCATAGGGGTCACGGAACACAGGCCAGTTTATTAGAGTCTCGCTACGGAGACGTCTGTACATATCTACGGGAGGCTGTGTAATTGTTAGGAAAATTTCACTTCATTTGATTTCCTTGTCGTGCGAGATTTTGACATCACAACTAAACTCCTGTCGTTCTACTCTCTCATAGATGGTGAAGACACGCGTTACCCGAGAGGACTAGGCACCCGCGCCCCCTACTGCCGCCGTCAGAGGCCGGGGCCGGGGTAGAGGCCGAGGACGCGCTCGTGGTGCAGCCAAAGCACCCGCGCGAGCTGTCGCCGAGGTACCACCAGCAGTACCAGCTGGAGTCCAGACACCCGCACTAGTCCAGCACTCCAGGAGACTTTGGCACAGTTTATGAGTATGTACACCACTTTGGCTCAGGCAGGGTTGCTTCCCCTTGCTGCAGCCACATCCCAAGCCGGGGGAGGAGTACAGACTCCCGCCGCCCGCACTCCAGAGCAGCGAGTGCATGTTGAGCAGGCCCCAGAGGTTATACCATCGCCGCCTGTAGTACCAGTTCAGCCCGAGGGTAGGGCAGCAGCTTCAGAGGATGAGCAGCGGAGACTTGAGAGGTTCGAGAAATACGATCCTCCGGTATTCAGTGGGTTAGCATCATAGGATGCCTTGGGATTTCTAGAGGAGTGCTACCGTATTCTCCGCACTATGGGCATATCAGGATCGAGCGGGGTTTCCTTCACTACTTTCTAGCTTCGAGGAGCCGCCTATCAGTGGTGGCGTGCTTATGAGTTAGACAGTCCGGATGAGGCAGCTTCCTTGACTTGAGCTCAGTTTTCAGATATGTTCACGAGGGAGTATGTTCCNTGACTTGTTGTATCAAATACTTCTATCATATTTTGCTCTTCTTGTTGGGCTTGATTGGATCACTGCTAGAAAGTAAAAATAGTCAGAGCATATAAATATGCAATTTAGTGTGGACACATTAAATATTTGGAGGTTATGGAGTTAGAAAACTCACTACCCCAATAAAGAGGTGTGAGTTATGGATGACTTTTTGAAATTAGAGAAATGTTTTACACTCCCAATTAATTGCAATGGTTGATTTGAATTGAATAAATTGGAACGGTCAAATTGAATTGAATGGAAAGTTGTGACTTTTGGATTTATAAACATAAGAATTAAATTGAATAGACTGAGAAAAATGAGAGAAAGGCCAAAAAAAAAAGTAGAAAAAAGATAAATGAGTTTCTTGGACAAAGAAGAGTGCCACCTCACTTTATTATTGCCCTCTTTTATATATATATATATATATATATATATATATATATATATATATATATATATATTTGGTTTCATGATAATCTTACTTCATATTCATCCTTTCTATATATACTACTTGCAAACTTTCTTGTACGTTAAACTAAAAATATTTTTTGATTTTTACTTGTCCATCTTAGTAAGTTTAGAGAAAAACAAAATGAAATAATCGGCACCGGTTACAAAGTGCGTAACCGGTACATGATGGATCCCAAAGGAAGCACAACTGATGGCAAAGACTCAAAGGCTTGACATCAGATATCGTTTAATGAGCAGCCGTTATGCTCCCTTCAATGACATTTTTATTCTCATTCAAGAGCAGCTTGATTTTAGGATCTTGTCTCCCTAAAGATAGCTATAAATATTATATTAACAACTCTTGTAGGGAAATGACACATTCTGCACACAAAAGTTATAACATACTGTTTCACGCTCAATCTAAATAATTTTATCATCGCTCTATCGTTGCTACTGTGCTTGCTCTAGGAAAGACCCAGCTTAGAATCAGGCATGCTATTTTCTTTATCTTCAATTATTAATCTTATTTTGGTTCTATTTCTTTATCATTTTTGGATCAAATCGATTCGCTTGTCTATAAACCACGTTACAAATTTAATTATTGTTAAGTTTTTAAAGCTTATTTTAGCTTAAAAGAGGGTGAATAAAAAATGGAGGGAAAATGAAATATTTGAGTTTTCCTCCTTGACAAAGGGATATTGTCGCATATTGGAGGAGGAAAAGCTTTTGATGGGTATATATACATTTGCTCTTCTTCTAGCTCTTAAAGAGTTAAGAAGAAGGCAAGCCTCGCGCCGTCGTCGCCGCCGCTCGCTCGGCTCGGCTCGGCTTCGGCTTTGGATTTGGTCAAATGATTGAGTGATTTTTAATTTTTTGGACCAAATTTATTTGTTAATAGTAAATTAACGTAATATTATTAAATATCCGTTTTTGTAACGGAAAATTAATATTAAATCCAGATTATCCGTTTTTTGCAACGGAAATGTAATTTCCTCTATGTTTGAATTCCCGTTTTAATTTGCGTAAATGGCCATTTACGTTATGGCCGTTTCACATAACTGACCTCTGAAGAGTTACACCTCTTCGTTTGAACTCAACAGGTTGGGGCTATAAATAGCAGTCCATTCTCTCAGCTTTTCCATACGAAATTCTGAATTCTCCTCCTTTCTTCTGCATTGTTTTAACTACAAAGAAAGCAACAGTAAGTGTGATTTGCTACCGATCATTGTGTTCGCTGAAACACTGGGATTTGAAGTACCGCTATACCAGTGTGTAATTCGTTCTATCCTGGGAGGAAATAATCCACAATCTTAGGTACTAGGAGGGGATTAAGTTCCTTAAGGAAACACTGTGAATTCAGTGGGGTCGGATTAAATTCTGTTTCTTTTAGATTTCTGTTTATACGTTATTTTATCTTCTCCAGAATTATTTTACAAATAGTTTAACAAGCTTAAGGAACTTAATTATTTTCTGTAGTTATGTTTTACTCACTGTTCTGGAGACTAAAACCTTTGTGGTTTTCTACTCCCCTTTTGGAGATTAAAGCCTTCGTGGTAATTTTCTACTCCATTGGAGATTAAAATCTACGTGAGTTTAACATTTGTTTGTGTCATTCTTTTACAAAAATGATAAATGACAACGGGAACCAGATTGTTCCAATGGTGACTACCAATGCATCGACAAGCCGAACAACACAGGCATTGGCACCGGAAGAAAAAATTGGAAAATTTTCCGGGATTAAGTTCAAGCGGTGGCAGCAGAAGATGTTCTTCTACTTGACGACTTTAAGTACAGAAGTTCATTAAGGAAGATGTTCCCGTTATGCCCGACGAAACTCTAGACAATGAACGCTTTCTCGTGATTGAGGCGTGGAAGCATTCTGATTTTCTATGCAAGAATTAAATTCTTAGCGGACTGGAGGACGATCTGTATAACGTCTATAGTAATGTGGAGACGTCAAAAGAACTGTGGATTTCTCTTGAAAGGAAATATAAAACTGAAGATGTCGGGTTGAAGAAATTTGTTGCCGCTAAATTTTTGGACTACAAAATGGTAGATAGCAAGTCTGTTATTACTAAACTCCAGGAATTGCATGTGATTATTCACGATCTCCTTGCTGAAGGTATCGGTCGAATTAATACTTTGTTGAAAGTGTTAATTATATTATTTTTAATAACAGAATTTTCATTGAAGGTCTTGTCAACAATGAAGCATTCCAAGTTGCAGCGATGATTGAGAAGTTGCCTCCTTTGTGGAAGGACTTCAAAAACTACTTGAAACACAAACCAATGAGATGTCACTTGAAGATCTCATTGTTCGATTGAGAATCGAAAGACAACAAAGGTGCTGAAAAGAAAGGCTGTGGAAACTCAACAATAATAGGAGCAAACATCGTTGAGGATGCTCTTCAAAATAATAGAAAGAGGAAGAAGGCTTCTGGACCGAAAAGCAACCCAAGCAAGAAGAGGTTCAATGGAAATTGCTACAACTGTGGAAGGTTGGACACAAATCTGCAGTTCGTCGTGCTCCAAAGAAAGACAATAAGAAGGGTCAAGCAAACATGGTTGAAAAGCACGAAGATGTTGATGACTTGTGTGCTATGCTTTCTGAATGCAATCTGGTGGGAAATCCTAAGGAGTGGTGGATTGATTCTAGAGCCACTCGCCATGCTTGTGCTGTTAGAGAAGCGTTTGCTACATATGCTCTCGTTGGACCCGATGAGACGCTTTCTATGGAAAATTCTGCAACGGCCAAAATTGAAGGATGTGGCAAGATATTTCTGAAAATGACTTCTGGCAAGGTGGTGACTCTCAACAAAGTCCTTCATGTTCACGAGATTAGGAAGAATTTAGTCTCTGCTGGACTTCTTGTTAAGAACGGGTTTAAGTGTATTTTTGTATCTGATATGGTTTTAATAAGTAAGAATTAGATGTTTGTAGGAAAAGGTTACCTCATTGAGGGCCTTTTCAAACTGAATGTAATGGTCGTTCAGAATAATAAAACTTCATCTTCTTCTTACTTACTTGAGTCAAATGATTTATGGCATATACGTTTGGGACATGTCAATTATAAAATTTTGCGGAAAATGATTAATTTGGAAGTATTGCCTAAGTTTGAATGCGTCAAATCCAAATGTCAAATATGTGTAGAATCTAAGTATATTAAACATCCTTATAAGTCAGTTGAAAGGAATTCTAATCCTTTAGACTTAATTCATACAGATATTTGCGACATGAAGTCAATACCATCTCGCGGTGGAAAGAAGTATTTCATAACTTTTATTGACGACAGTACTCGATATTGCTATGTTTACTTACTTAATAGTAAATATGAAGCAATATACGCATTCAAGCAATACAAAAATGAAGTTGAAATGCAACTTAACAAGAAAATCAAAATGATAAGAAGTGATAGGGTTGGTGAATATGAATCTCCTTTTGAAGAAATATGTTAAGAATATGGAATTATTCATCAAATATTGGCCCCTTACACGCCCCAATCCAATGGGATTGCAAAAGGAAAGAATCGTTCATTAAAAGAGATGATGAACGCATTGTTGACAAGTTCTAGTTTGTCACAGAACTTGTGGGGGGAAGCCATTCTTACGGCTAACCGGATACTAAATCGAGTACCCCATAGCAAAACGCAATCGATTCCATATGAAATATGGAAAGGAAGGAAGCCCAACTTGAATTATTTCAAAGTGTGGGGGTGTTTGGAAAAAGTGCAAGTTCCTAAATCCAAAAGGGTAAAAAGAGGACCGAAAACCGTTGATTGTGTTTTCATAGGATAAGCGACCAATAATAAAGCATATCGATTTCTGGTTCATAAATTAAAAAATCCCGACATTCATAATAATACGGTTATAGAATTAGATAATGCTGAGTTCTTTGAAAATATATATCCGTATAAAAAGGAATGTGAGTCGATTGGTGACGGATCTAAACGACCTCGAGAAGAAACAAAAGAAAGTACATTTAATCAGGAGGATCCAAGACGTAGTAAACGTCAAAGAACGTCTACTTCATTTGGACCAGATTTCGTGACTTTCTTATTGGAAAATGAGCCTCGAACATTTAAAGAAGCTATGTCTTCTTCGGAATCATCATTTTAGAAAGAGGCAGTCAATAGTGAAATAGAATCCATATTGAACAACCATACATGTGAATTGGTTGATCTTCCTCTTGGAAATAAACTGTTGGGTTCTAAATGGATTTTTAAGAGAAAAATGAAAGATGATGGCACTATTGATAAATAAAGCAAGACATGTGGTAAAAGGGTATAGACAACGAGAAGGTCTTGACTATTTTGATACATACTTTCCAGTTACAAGAATTACGTCCATAAGAATGTTAGTAGCATTAGCTGCAGTTTACGATCTTGAAATTCATCAAATGGACGTTAAGACGGCCTTCTTAAATGGAGATTTGGAGGAATAAATCTACATGGAACAACCTGAAGGTTTTGTGGTTCCAGGTAAAGAAAAGAAGGTATGTAGACTTGTTAAGTCCCTTTACGGACTAAAACAAGCACCCAAACAATGGCACGCGAAATTTGACCAAACAATGTTGTCAAATGGTTTTAAGATAAATGAATGTGATAAATGTGTATACATTAAAAAATTTCCAAATAACATAGTCATTTTTTGCTTATATGTGGATGATATGCTAATAATGAGTAATGACATTGCAAACATAAATGTGACTAAGTGTATGCTAACTAGCAAGTTTGATATAAAGGACTTGGGAGTTGCTGATTTAATTCTGGGTATTAAGATCCATAAGACTCCTCAAGGTCAGGCATTATCACAATCTCATTATATTAAGACAGTACTTGAAAAATTCAAGCACTTAGATTTTAAAGTTGCAAAGACTCCAATTGACGTGAATCTTGCACAAGCAAAGAACAAAGGCCAAAGCATATCACAATTGGATTATGCTCGTATGTTGGGATGTCTAATGTATATCATAAACTGTACACGACCAGATATAACTTGTGCTATAAGTAAATTGAGTCGATACACGAGTAATCCAGGTCAATCTCATTGGATGGCAATGAAACAAGTTTTGGGATATTTAAAACATACCCAGGACTTTGCTTTGCACTACAGTAAATATCCTGTGGTGATTGAGGGATATTATGATGCAAATTGGATCACCGGTTCAATTAATTCTAAGTCCACAAGTGGATATGTATTCAGTATTGGTGGAGGAGCGGTATCTTGGAAGTCGTCCAAACAAACTTGTACTGCCCGCTCTACAATGGAGGCTGAGTTCATAGCCTTAGATAAAGCCGGTGAAGAAGCTGAATGGCTCCGAAAGTTATTGGAAGACATTCCATTTTGGCCCAAACCGTTGGCACCAATATGCATACATTGCGATAGTCAAACGGCAATTGGAAGGGCTGGGAGTGTTATATATAACGGTAAATCTCGTCATATATGACGAAGACATAAAACCGTTAGGCAATTACTCTTTAGAGGAATTATCACGATTGACGATAGTGTGTCGGATCCACTTACAAAAGGCCTAACTAGAGATGTAGTTGAGAAATCATCGAGGGGAGTGGGACTATGGCCGAGGACAAGTCATTGTGGCGGTAACTCTACCTAGAAGACTGGAGATCCTAAGATCTAGGTTCAAGGAGATTAAACAAAGTCATCAATGACGGTTCAACATTGTCAACTAAAATTTTGGTCCATTTTCGTGATGAGACAATGTTCAGTACCAAGGATAAAGCATTAAGGCTTTTTAATTATTTCTAAATTTGATACGGGGTATATCAAATAGTGTATCTACGGGATGACATGTTTAGGAATCACCTATGTAAATGTGAAGTGTTAGCCGCTTCAAGGAGAATTTTGTAAGGCCAGTTATCTACATATTTATAAAACCAGGCGGTGTTCATGGCTGAAACGAACACAACAATGAGAACCAAAGACGGTTATGCAACGACCCGATCGTTCGTTCTGAGAGTTATAGCCACATTTCCCCCATCTATGCTTATTTATATGTTGTTCGGCTGTGTTGAGTTGTATCGAGTTGGTAGGTTTGGGTTCGGAGTAGTCTTGGAGTGAAATAAACACTTAGTCTCTTAGTTAGAAAGCTAAGTTAGAAAAGTCAACCGGAAGGTGACTTATGAGTAAAAGAATTCGGATTTGGATTTTTATGATTCGCTTAGCTTCGTTGGGTGATTTTAGACTTAGGAGTGTGTCCGGAATATAATTTGGAGGTCCGTGGTAGAATTAGGCTTGAATTGGCAAAAGTTGGAAGTTTAGAAGTTCTTAGGCTTGAATTCGAGGTTGATTTGGTATTTTGGTGTTGTTTGGTGTTTCGGAGGTTTGAATAAGTTCGGGTAGTGATATATGACTTTTTGGAGTTGTTGGTTGAGGTCCCGAGGGCCTCGGATGAGTTTTGAATAGGTTTGGGTTGTGTTGCGCTCGTTTTTCTTATGTTTCGACGCCGTTTCTTCAAGCATAAATGATATCATATTGAACAAAAGAGCTCCGATTTCTTTTTTGATTGAAGCATTAGATCCGTCTTGTAATTACGGACCTATAGCAAAAAGAATCGTCGAATTTGGACATCATATGACGATTTTATGGTCATTTTACTAAAAATTAGGTTGCCAGATTTTTTTCAGGGTAAGTACGAAATTGCCACTAGCAGCGTATTTAAAAATCTGCACTATTTGCAAATATTAAAACCTACATATCTCCTTCGTTATAAGGTCAAATTGAGTGATTCAAAAGCCTAACTTGACTAGAATTTCACAAGGAATCCATTGGAGGTATAAAATACGAGTTTCGGGATCGTTTGGCTCGAGAAACGAGGCAGAATAGCTGGTAGAACAATATACAAAACTAGGGTTTGTTCATTCGGTCATATTTTGAGTTGGGGAGCTCGGATTGGGTGATTTTGGAGGCTCTTTTCACCATATGGATTGGGGTAAGTGTTCTCTACTCGATTTTTATTATAATTTATGAATCCATCTTCGTTTTTGGGATTTGATTGATGATTTCAAAGTGAAATTGAGGGAGTTAGGGTTTAGTTTTGGAGAGTTTTAAGTGAGGATTTGAGGGACAAAACGGAGTCCTATTTTGAAAATTTTATATGGTTAGACTCGGGAGAGGACGAGGATTATTATTCTGTCATTTTTGACTGATTCAGAGATGTGGGCCCGGGGGCCGAGTTTTGGCCGATTTCGGATTTTTGGCATGTTTATGTAGTTTTTATTGTGTAATTCGATCCTTTAGACTATGTTGATAGTAGTATTCTGATTATGGTTAGATTCGAAGCTTTTGAAGACCGAGTCGAGGGAAGAGGACATCCCGGAGTAGGATTTTACGCTATTGAGGCAAGTAACCGTTTTAACTCTATCTTTGAGGGTATAAACCCGGAGACATTGATATCATGTGATTATTTGGTGGTGATACCCACGCTAGGTGACGGGCGTGTGGGTGTTCAGCGCGAAGGATTGAGACTTGGTCCGTCCCGTGAAGCTGTGGGGCCTAATGGTTATCTGTGGTTATGTGTTTACTTGTTGTTGAACTTGTTTGCCTTCATGTTGTGGATCATGATTAGGCTTTATTCATGCTCACATTATTTATACTCAGTCATAGAAATTATTGTACATGTTACCTCCATCTCTATTATTTGCTAATATGTTGTGATACTTGATGTGGGATGTGTTCCCTTATTTGTTGATGATGGCACGTGAGTTGTCCGTGCGGTACATAACTGAGTGAGATCGAGGGCCTGGTTGTGAGGTTATTAATACCATAGCGCGTGAGTTGTCCGCGTAGCACGTGAGTTGACCGTGTGGATCCAGGTATTTATACCATAGCGCGTGAGTTGTCCGCGTAGCATGTGAGTTGACCGTGCGGATCCAGGTATTGATATGATGGCACGTGAGTTGTCCGTGCTTAGCGCTTGGGCTTTGGGAGCCCCTCCGTAGTCTGTACACACCCCTAGTGAGCGCAGAGTGTTGAGTGTATTGAGTGTTGAATGTTGAGTGTTGAGTGCGAGTGCTGAGTGATGGAGTGACATTGCTGTGAGGTTGCATTTACTTTTGTTGTTGCTGCATTTACCTGTTAATTTCTTTGTGGCATTTATTGGTTTTATGGAATTTACCTGTTTATTTATGTTTATTGTAAATTATGAAAATAAATAATTGGACTGTTTTGATTAGCTCGTCACTACTACTCAGTTCCTTAGTTATTTCTGTTACTACTGAGGTGGTTGTACTCATACTACACCATGCACTTTATGTGCAGATCCAGGTGAGTTAGAGCTCGGCGATCGTTGAGTTCAGGCCGGCTTTAATTGGAGACTGCAAGGTAGCTGCCAGCATCCGCAGGACCTTGTTACTCCTTTTATCATTTCTTCTTTGGACAGTTAGACAGTTTATATATCTCAGTTCATAGTTTTAGACGCTCATAACTTAGTGAAACCCCGATGTTTGGGACTCGTTTTCGTATTTTATATTATTTATATTTAGAGTTGGTTTAGTTTATCATGAATTAAATTATTGGAAATATTTTATTATATTCCTATAATCAAATTAGTAGTAATATTTTGGGAATAGGCTTGCCTTGTAACACGATAGGCGCCATCACGACCAAGGTTAGATTTTGGGTCGTGACAAGTTGGTATCAGAGCCTAGGTTACATAGGTCTCACAAGTCATGAGCGGGTTTAGTAGAGTCTTGCGGATCGGTACGGAGACGTCTGTACTTATCTTCGAGAGGCTGCAGAATCTTTAGGAAAATTTCACCTTCTTGAATTCTTATCGTGCGGTATTAATTCAGCTTGAAGGGTAACTCTTTGAATTCCTTCCACGTATTCGTATGCGCACATGAGCGCTCCGTATTAGTTGTGCATCGACGGATTGTGATTTCCTAGATGAGGTGCGAGATGTCATTTCTGTGTGTTGATGTTGGGCCAGTCTGGAGGTTTTGAAGCTGGGTTTTGACTGTAGATTGAGCACTAAGGTGTTGATTGTTTGAGCGCGTGCTTGTAGAACTGTATGTCCGATGGTGTCCCTATTAGTGAAAATGTTGGCTGGATAGATACGTGACGAGTATGATCTAACCGCGGATGAGTTCATATGATTTGAATGTGACAAGAAGGTATTGCTAAAGGTTTCACCTATTTGAGACTCTAGGTATGATTTTAGACTCGTTCGAGGACGAACGTTTGTTTAAGAGGGGGAGGATGTAACGACCCGATCGTTCGTTCTGAGAGTTATAGCCACATTTCCCCCATCTATGCTTATTTATATGTTGTTCAGCTGTGTTGAGTTGTATCGAGTTGGTAGGTTTGGGTTCGGAGTAGTTTTGGAGTGAAATAAACACTTAATCTCTTAGTTAGAAAGCTAAGTTAGAAAAGTCAACCGGAAGCTGACTTATGAGTAAAAGAATTCGGATTTGGATTTTTATGATTCGCTTAGCTTCGTTGGGTGATTTTAGACTTAGGAGTGTGTCCGGAATATAATTTGGAGGTCCGTGGTAGAATTAGGCTTGAATTGGCAAAAGTTGGAAGTTTAGAAGTTCTTAGGCTTGAATTCGAGGTTGATTTGGTATTTTGGTGTTGTTTTGGGTGTTTCGGAGGTTTGACTAAGTTCGGGTAGTGATATATGACTTTTTGGAATTGTTGGTTGAGGTCCCGAGGGCCTCGGATGAGTTTTGAATAGGTTTGGGTTGTGTTGCGCTCGTTTTTCTTATGTTTCGACGCCGTTTTTTTCAAGCATAAATGATATCATATTGAACAAATGAGCTCCGATTTCTTTTTTGATTGAAGCATTAGATCCGCATTGTAATTACGGACCTGTAGCAAAAAGTATCGTCGAATTTGGACATCATATGAGAATTTTATGGTCATTTTACTAAAAATTAGGTTGCCAGATTTCTTTCAGGGTAATTACGAAATTGCCACTAGCAGTGTATTTAAAAATCTGCACTATTTGTAAATATTAAAACCTACATATCTCCTTCGTTATAAGGTCAAATTGAGTGATTCAAAAGCCTAACTTGACTAGAATTTTACAAGGAATCCATTGGAGGCATAAAATACGAGTTTCGGGATCATTTGGCTCGAGAAACGGAGCAGAATAGCTGGTAGAACAATATACAAAACTAGGGTTTGTTCATTCTCTCATATTTTGAGTTGGGGAGCTCGGATTTGGGTGATTTTGGAGGTGATTTTCACCATATGGATTGGGGTAAGTGTTCTCTACTCGATTTTGATTATAATTTATTAATCCATCTTCGTTTTTGGGGTTTGATTGATGATTTTAAAGTGAAATTGAGCGAGTTAGGGTTTGAGTTTTGGAGAGTTTTAAGTGAGGATTTGAGGGACCAAACGGAGTCTGATTTTGACAAATTTTATATGGTTAGACTCGGGAGAGGACGAGGATTATTATTCTACAATTTTTGACTGATTCAGAGATATGGGCTCGGGGGCCGAGTTTTGGCCGATTTCGAATTTTTGGCATGCTTATGTAGTTTTATTGTGTAATTCGATTCTTTAGACTATGTTGATAGTAGTATTCTGATTATGGTTAGATTCGAAGCTTTTGAAGACCGAGTCGAGGGAAGAGGACATCCCGGAGTAGGATTTTACGCTATTGAGGCAAGTAACCGTTTTAACTCTATCTTTGAGGGTATAAACCCGGAGACATTGATATCATGTGATTATTTGGTGGTGATACCCACGCTAGGTGACGGGCGTGTGGGTATTCACCGCGAGAGATTGAGACATGGTCTGTCCCGTGAGGCTGCGGGGCCTAATGGTTGTTATCTGTGGTTATGTGTTTACTTGTTGTTGAACTTGTTTGCCTTCATGTTGTGGATCATGCTTAGGCTTTATTCATGCTCACATTATTTATACTCAGTCATAGAAATTATTGTACATGTTACCTCTATCTCTATTATTTGCTAATATGCTGTGATACTTGATGTGGGATGTGTTCCCTTATTTGTTGATGATGGCACGTGAGTTGTCCGTGCGGTACATAATTGAGTGAGATCGAGGGCCTGGTTGTGAGGATATTAATACCATAGCGCGTGAGTTGTGCGCGTAGCACGTGAGTTGACCGTGCGGATCCAGGTATTTATACCATAGCGCGTGAGTTGTCTGCGTAGCATGTGAGTTGACCGTGCGGATCCAGGAATTGATATGATGGCACGTGAGTTGTCCGTGCTTAGCGCTTGGGCTTTGGGAGCCTCTCCGGAGTCTGTACACACCCCCAATGAGCGCAGAGTGTTGATTGTATTGAGTGTTGAGTGTTGAGTGTTGAGTGTTGAGTGCGAGTGCAGAGTGATGGAGTGATATTGCTGTGAGGTTGCATTTACTTTTGTTGTTGATGCATTTACCTGTTAATTTCTTTGTGGCATTTATTGATTTTATGGAATTTACCTGTTTATTTATGTTTATTGTAAATTATGAAAATAAATAATTGGACTGTTTTGATTAGCTCGTCACTACTACTCAGTTCCTTAGTTATTTCTGTTACTACTAAGGTGGTTGTACTCATACTACACCCTGCACTTTATGTGCAGATCCAGGTGGGTTAGAGCGCGACGATCGTTGAGTTCAGGCCGGCTTTAATTGGAGACTGCAAGGTAGCTGCCAGCGTCCGCAGGACCTTGTTACTCCTTTTATCATTTCTTCTTTGGACAGTTAGACAGTTTATATATCTCAGTTCATAGTTTTAGACGCTAATGACTTAGTGACAACCCGATGTTTGGGACTCGTTTTCGTATTTTATATTATTTATATTCAGAGTTGGTTTAGTTTATCAGGAATTAAATTATTGGAAATGTTTTATTAAATTCTTATAATCAAATTAGTAGTAATATTTTAGGAATAGGTTTGCCTTGTAACACGATATGCGCCATCACGACCAAGGTTACATTTTGGGTCGTGACAGGTTAAGGGTTGATTGTGTGACTTATGATTGTCTAAGTATACACCAAGTTCGACGGTTCAAAGATATCAAATCTACCGATTGGGCCAAATTTATTTGTTGATAGTAAATATTAACGTAATATTATTAAATATCCATTTTTTGTAACGGAAAATTAATATAAATCCAAATTATCCATTTTTTGTAACGAAAAAGTAATTTCCTTTGTGTTTGAATTCCCGTTTTAATTTGCGTAAATGGCCATTTACGTTATAGCCATTTTACGTAACTGACCTCTAAAGAGTAGCACCTCTTCGTTTGAACTTAACTGGTTGGGACTATAAATATCAGTCTATTCTCTCAGATTTTCCATACAAAATTCTGAATTCTCCTCCTTTCTTCTGCATTGTTTCAACTACAAAGAAAGCAACAAGTGTGATTTGCTACCATCATTGTGTTAGCTGAGACACTGGGGTTAAAAGTACCGTTACACCAGTGTGTAATTCGTTCTATCTTGGGAGGAAATAATCCACAACCTCGGGTATTAGGAGGGAATTAAGTTCCTTATGGAAACATTATGAATTCAGTGGGCTCGGATTAAATTCTGTTTCTTTTAGATTTCTGTTTATACGTTATTTTATCTTCTCCAGAATTATTTTACAAATAGTTTACTAACAATTGTACCATTTCGGGAGTAAATAATGGTCAAGCCCTTTCGTAATAAAGTATCTCCTTTGAAGAGTTTAAATTCTTGATGTACATAATCAAATTATTTATTAGATAATTACAAATAGATATTTTGATAAAATATTATGTAATTAATAATCTTATAAAAATAGAAATTCACATGCTATCACATGTTATAATTTGACGTGGCTTGCTACTTCACCACCAAGTTTATATGAACAGAAAAATACATATGTAGCCATCTGAACTATACACCAAATCCCTATTACAAACTATCTGAGGACAGATATCATATTATACATACAACCTTTCAAAATTGTATCTAATATACACCACTTTTTTCTTGATCAATTTTTCAGAATAAGTGTAATGTCACGCACCAATAACGTCATGAAATGCGTTAATAATTTTTTTAAAAAAAAAATTAAACACTTAAACCAATTTCTCTTTTCTCATCTCTTTCTCTTTCAGAAGAAAACCAGAGGCACCACAATACCTAAATTCTTCTTTCTTTGAAGACCCACTTTCTTCATCATCTTTGTTCTTCTTTACTACTATTTCTCCTTACTCAAAGTTTTTCACCATTTTTTGGTTTCTAGGTTTTGTTTTTTTCCGTTTGCTGTGGAATCACCATTGTAACCGATGGGTGTGGCCACTCTAACAGTGGCCAAAAGTGGAGGTCGCCATCGTTTGCCTTTTTTAACCAAACGAGACCAGATTTGAACGAAGAAACACCATCTTACCGGAAAGATTTGATAGCTCCACCCTTGCGAATAAGATCTGAGCTCGTCGACCATGAACAGACTGTGGAACTAACGACCTGGCGACGGAGTTCTCGGCTCGTTGCGGCGTTACAAGCTATGGCTGACATTTCTTAAAGTAAATGAAAGAGGGAGGAGATGGGGTGATATCTCAATTGCAGGAATCCACAGAGAACTCGAGAATTGAGCAGCTGAGCTAGGAGTTTGGCAGAGAAACTCGAAGATCACAACTTATAGAATGAAGAAATTGTAATTGAGAGAAAACAGGATTGAGAGAGGATTGTAATTGTATTTCATTTGATGAATATAAAATGATACATTGTAATCCTTTTATGAATGAATACATGAATCCTTCCGGAAGCTTCTTATTTCCAACTAACTAACTACCTCTAACTAACTTCCTAACTAACTTTCATCTCAATTGGCTTAACTAACTAACTGATTTAGCTGAGCTAGATCTTCCCGCTTGAGTTGGCTGTGACCATGTTGAATTTAGCATATCTCAATTGCAGAAATCCACAGAGAACTCGAGAATTGAGGAGCTGAACTAGGAGTTTGGCGGAGAAACTCGAAGATCACAGCTTATAGAGTGAAGAAATTGTAATTGAGAGAAAAGAGGATTGAGAGAGAAATTTTAACTTTATTTCATTTGATGAATGTAAAATGATACATTGTAATCCTTTTATGAATGAATACATGACTCATTCCGGAAGCTCCTTATTTCCAACTAACTAAGTACTTTTTGTCGCGCCTCGTTTTGTCGCGAAATCGGGCTTCGACGCGTGACAACTCTTTTAAGAAAGGTGTTAAAAGAGAGAGTCGCCACCCAACGGGCTTAAGGTGCGTTAAGGCACTTATTTTCAAATAACTCTGGTTTAACTAGTTTGCGTCACCAAAGATCGGGTAAGGGCTCAAATTACCTCGAAGAGAAGGTGTTAAGCACTCTTCGAGGTCCACAACTGTGGGTCCCGGCCGAATTTGAATTATATGAATTAGTCAGATAAACAAAGAGAAAGACAAGAAGTATGGGCAGTTATTATCAAATGTCATTGAATGAACACAAATAATTAATTTAAAGACAAGATGGGAGATCCTAAGTTTTTCAGCCTAAAGGATCACCCCGTGTAACATAAATAATACTTCGTAACTCCCTCGAGATGGGGTGTTACTTGTATTATTCAGCGGGCACAGACTATCATCTCCTGCTACCCGATTACTATCTTTAAGTTTTTACCTAAAGCGTACTAGTTGATTCTAAACCGTGCCTTATGCGTGCACTACCCGTCCCATGCCTATGGCCCAGGAGGCGTTTGGACCTCTATTTTGGATAGTTATAAACTTAACTTAGGCTGCTTCAAAATGATAGAACTAGGCGACATACAAAACAAGCTGGACTTCATGTAAAGGAAATTAAGGGCTCAAGTTAGCTTCCACACTTAGGCAACAAATGCACGCAAACAAATTCTCACATTAAGCGTTAAACAGTATCAGAATTAAGCCAAATTAAAGCCATTAAGCCCTATGGATATGGTTTCTATGTGACCCCGTGCAGGAAGTTTCAGATGCATGGTGCCAACCTTTAGACATGATTTCTAAACAACAATACAGTTTAGGGGAATCTGGTATTGCATGCAGATTATTGAAATTACATATTATACGTGATTAAACCTATAGTCATGATCTCTAGGTAATTTAAGCAGTAGCTGGCAGTGATACCCATTGGAAATACTCAGAATTACTCAGTTTGATCCTACAGGCATGCTTTTTAATAGTGGCAGAGCTAAGCATTGAAACAGTGTTTGAAAGTTCAATATTAACACTTTAAAATGATTGGTAATATCCTATAGGCAGGATTTCTAATGATTAACGATTGAGACTTATGTTTTTATACTTAGCTCCTATAGGCATTTCTTCTGGGTGAGCAGTATAATGACAAAAGCAAATTAACCAATTAATGTCCTATAGGCATGATTTCTAGATGAAGATCAGTAGAACATAAGCTAGTATAATCTATAGTCACAGTATCTAATGAATATGCTGCAGTTATGCAAATTGAAAGAATAGTCATTGACATTTATCTCTTATAGGCATGATATCTATCAAAACACATAGGAGCAGAATATATTGAACGAATCAAACTCTCAGGTCATATAGGCAGGTTATCTAACAAACACATAGGAGCAGAACATGTTGAACGAATTAAATACCTGTAAGCAGGATTTCTACCCTTTTTATGCAAACATTAGAATAGACCTATTTTCCCAATTTTAGTAACACTCCAATATTACTACAGAATTATTACAGGCCCAATGAATGAAATAAATTACAAAGTTACAAAAAAAAACTATAGTGGGCATAAGACAAGCCCAAAGTATACCAACCCCAGCCAGGCCTTGAATTTCGTATCCATACAAGTTTCACCACAGCACAGAAATCACAGTTGATCAAACACAAAAAACAATCTTCATTTACACAAGATAGCCAAAACCCAGTAACCATAGTTGATCAAAGATCCAGAAAGTAGCCATTTACACAAGCCAATTGGTTTATTCAGCGGGTGGAAAGGGGGCAGAATGAGAAATTAGGACAAAGTGGCCAAAGAACCTTAGACCCTAGTGTGTTAGAGTTCACAAGTGTCTCAAAGTGGACCCCGAGCAGTACTCACACTAGGGAGGTTACTAGAAAAGTTTTAGGAGGGCCTTGGCTTTCAGCTGACCAAGAATTAGAGACTCAGAATAGGGAGGCAACCAATGAAAATAGTAGTAAAGTAATAAGGTTTGAAAAGTGCATTTGCAAACATCACAAAGTGATCACACAATGAATATATCAACACAAAGGGTGTATGAATTCAAGAAAACTGTTAAGACCGCAAGTTTTCACTTAACATATTGGGGCAGGTTACATATTAATAAGAAGCAAGGAGCCTGAAGCTTATGGGGTTACAAAGTTAATAGGCAAGGAGCATTAGGCTAGTAAGACAAACAGTTGTCACTAATGCAACCAATTTAAAACCTAAAGGATCAAATTATGCTAAAGACAGGGATCAAACAGTATAACTTATAGTAATGAAGCAAGCAGAATCATAAATTAGGCAAACTAGTCTGAGAGGTTCCACTTAATTGCTAGGGGTACAGAACTGGGTAGGGCAAGAACACAATGAGTGACAAAACATAGTCATAGGAGCACACTACACACTTAGGGTGAAGGTTTTAACATGAATACTAATAATATCAATAAGTCACTAGAAATTCATAATCAAGCAAGGAACATGGATTAGGCCATATAATCAAGGCGAAACACTCAACTTATCAATGACATTAAGCTAAATATTCTTCGAATTGTCCCAATTGCCTAAGTTAGATACAAACACATAAGTTTAGGTGTTAAACAATGCTGGAGAAGTTCAAACTATAGGCAGAATTACTCATGAAGAAAGTCAAGGAATCATATCAATTTATGCAATTTCGGGAAAAAAAAACACAGAGATGCTAATTAGAACATAATGGAATAAACATTGCGAAGGCTGAGAACTAACCAGTTATTGCTCAACAAACAAGAAAAGGACAGCAATATGACCCAGAATCCCATATGCGTCAAGTTCCTAAGGGTTTCAAAGAACCCAGGGCATGCTCACACTCAAGAAAGGTCGGAAAATAGGAAATCTGGTGACCTTGTCTTTCAGCTGGCCAAGAACCAAAATAGAACAAGAGAATAAACGAACACAGAGTAAAAGCCTTAGTTTTAGTTAGAAGTTTAGCGATTCCAATCTTGATTTTGAAGGGAATGGGGGGGGGGGGGGGTTTATATAATAGTAGGGATCAAACGCTAACAGATTCAAACATGGAAATAAATATACAAATAAGTTCGAAAATCAAATTTAAGAAAGCTGTAAACCCTAGTTTTTAGGGAAAGTAAATATTGAAAAAATATAAAAAAAATCGAACCTACAGTGGAATATAGGATGAATATAGACATAATAATACTCAAAATCATAGAATCGAACCAATTTCGGTTCATTTTGGAGAGATCTGTAAACCCTAGTTTTAGGGTAAGTAAAGAATCACATAAAATAAATAAATATTTGGACTCACAGTAGCATAGGATGAATATAGACGGAATAACATTCAAAAATCAGGGATTTGAACCAATTTTGGTTCGATTTTGATGAGATTAACTTGTCATGTTTAGGCAAGCACTATAGGAGAGTAGCCAGTACCAGAAGGGGGTCGTATATGGCAATAAACAGCCATGGAATCCCATGTTAGGTGCGATTAGGAGGAGATTTAGGGGGCGACAACTTTAGGGTTTCTGAAGAGGGGGAAGGGAGATGAGAGAGTATTAGGGCGGCGGGCGAAGGGGAACGATTAGGGTTAGGGGTGAAGGGGGTAATTAAAAGGAGGAATTCGATATGGGCCGTTGATCTCAGAGATCAACGACCACGATTAAAAGGGGGTTGGTTGGGTTTATTTAGATGGATTGCGACCGGGTTCCGGGTAATGGGGTTATTGGTTTTGGGATGGGGTTATTGGGCTAGTGAATTAGGTATTTTGGGCCATTGTTTGGTTCGAAATAAGTTTAAAACTGGGGCTAGTTTTCTAAATATCCAATATTTATAAAAAAAAAATTATAGAAGTAATTAATAAATAACAAAAATATTATTTGTGCATAAAATGTTTAAAAATAATAACTTAAAATTATAAAAATATAAGAAGTTATTTTTCTGCATAAATAATGTAATTATACATGAATATAGGCTATTATTGCAAAAATGTGCAATTAGCCTAAAAATGCAAATGTAATTGTCAAAAATGCAGTAAAATATTTAGAAACATACAAGTTGGTGTAAATGATAAGTTTGGATCATTAAATCATCGTAAAAATATAATTTGAAGGATAATTATTGGATATTTATATAATAAAATGCAGAAAGAAATTAGTTTAAAGCCTTTCAAAATTATGAAAAATTATGAAAATGCTTGTATAGGTTTATTAACTAAATGATTATGCAAATATACTATTTTGAAAGTATATATATATTTGTAAGAAATATGAGGGAAAACTTAGGTATCAACAGCTGCCCCTCTTTACCCGGGAATGATGAAAGAGTTGTCGGGTAAAGAAATGATGACCGATTTTGACCGAATGGGGTGATTTGAAAAAAAAAAGGAGGCTGAACTCTAGTTTATGAGTTGCCTACATATCCCTGGTTTTACGAGAATCAGGCCATGTGTAGTTCCGGATCCAGTGGTGAACTGAAATGATGGAGTTGTTATAGGAATAGACAGGCTCTTCTAGATAGGACGATATTAGATGAGTTGATATGGAATTGTGAATGGATGTATCTCAGAACGGTTATGGATGAGTATTTGAACGGTCATCAGTGGAAATGGGTAACGGACGGTGGTTGGTTGTATTTGAGGTAGTTTCAAAATGTGAGCATCAAAAGGAAACCGAAGCGAAGATTGCTTCCGTTAAAAGAACAGTTACCTCCTGGATCACATGCAAAACTTAAACTCAATGCATGCAAGTATATACGGGATTATTGCGAGAATTTAAACATGATAAAAATTCCCTTTGGACCATGAAAGTTGTCTTTGGACGACGAAGATGATGTCCTAGGCCATGAACCGTGTGATAAGGGATTCGCAGGCCATGAAATGATGTTCTTGGGTCATGAATAATGGTGCCTTTGAACTATGACGCCTTTGAATAGTGATGTGCAATATTGAGAGACCCTCAGGCCATGACATGGTGTCTTCTAGCTGTGAGGATGATGCCTTCGGAGTATGATGCCTTTAGACAAATGGCAATATTTCAGCCCATGAGATGGAAAGACATGATACTTGGTCATATGCAAAGCGAAACAAGATATAGCTTAGTCTTGTGTGAGATTTGGGGCAGAGCTTAGCCCCGAGAGAAAATAGAAAATAGTGCTAGATTTCAAGTAGCATAGCATTTGGTATTATGTAAGGAAAGGCAGAGCTTAGATTTATGCAATTAGGGAGGCAATTCTTAGCCTCATGCAAAATGGGAGACAATGCTTAGTCTCATGCAAGGAAAGTCAGAGCTTAGCCTTATGCAATTAGGGAGGCTTTGCTTAGTCTCATGCAAAAATGGGAGACAATGCTTAGTCTCATGAAAGGAAAGGAAAAGCTTAGCCTAATGCAATTGAAGAGGCAGGGCTTAGCCTCATGCAAAATGGGAGACAATGCTTAGTCTCATGCAAGGAAAGGCAATGCTTAGCCTTATGCAGTTAAGGAGGTAGGGCTTACCCTCGTGCAAAATGGGAGACAATGCTTAGTCTCATGCAAGGAAAGGCAATGCTTAGCCTTATGCAATTAAGGAGGCAGGGCTTATCCTCATGCAAAATGGGAGACAATGCTTAGCCTCATGCAAGGAAAGGCAATTCTTAGCCTTATGCAGTTGAGGAGGCAGGGCTTAGTCTCATGCAAAAAGGGGAAACGGGGCTTAGTCTCATGCAAGGAAAGGCAATGCTTAGCCTTATGCAATTGAGGAGGCATGGCTTAGCCTCATGCACAATGGGAGACAATGCTTAGTCTCATGCAAGTAAAGGCAATGCTTAGCCTTAGACAATTCTTAGTCTCATGGAAGAAAAGGCAATGCTTAGCCTTATGCAGTTGAGGAGGCAGGGCTTAGCCTCATGCAAAAAGGGAGACAGGCTTAGTCTCATGCAAGGAAAGGCAACACTTACCCTTATGAAGTTGAGGAGGCAGGGCTTAGCCTCTGCAAAGAAAAGACAATGAGTGGTAGCAGAGCATTTCTTAGCTGGAGATGTGTTTGCGTTTGGCAGATTTGTTGTTATGAAGATAGTGATTTTGATGTGTGTACGTATTTACGAATATTCCTTGTTCCTGCATCCAAAGAAAAATCATGAGTTTTACGGGGAAGGTTGGTTCGTGCCTTCGCCTTCTTGCTTTGCTTTGTTTTGCTCTGTATCGAGATCCTGCTCAAGTTACCATGGGTAGCATCTGGCGGTTTATAAAAGTAAATTTTTCGAGAAAAATATGCATGCATTTGATGAACGTAGTTATTAAAAACATAGTAGTGTGCAATATCAAGTAAATTAGATGAACCAATGACTGTGACACTTTAGAGACATTGTGACTTTTTTGCATTAGAATTTTGAGGGTCCTCCTCAAAATTCTGCCCACTTTAATAAGCGATTCTTTGACCGTTCCGCATATAATGAAATTGGCCGTACTTGCTCCGGAATTTAGAGGGTCCTCCTCAAAATTCTGCCCCAGTTTCCGACCATGGTGAAAATGAAGATTTTATTGAGTTGTGACCGAACCCACAGGGCTGCCTATGTATCCCCTCTTAAACGGGAATCAGGTCAAGCGTAGTTCAGTTACATCAGATGATGAAATGCAAAGAATCTAAACATAGTATCTTTTGACTGCGTCTGAATTGATAGGCTTTGGCAAATCTCTCCATCCATTTCTGCGAGTATGAGTGCTCTTCCTATTAGTACTCTGTGAACCATGTGGGGCCCTTGCCAATTGGGTGAAAATTTCCCTTTGGCTTCATCTTGATGCGGGAAGATTCACATTAGCACCAGCTGCCCCGGTGTGAACTGTCTAGGTCTGACCCTTTTGTTGAAAGATTTGGATATTCTGTTCTGGTAAAGTTGACCATGGCATACTGTATTCATTCTCTTTCCATCTATGAGAGCTAATTGTTCGTAGCGACTTTGCATCCATTCTGCGTCGCTGAGTTCAGCTTCTTGTATAATTCTTAAGGAAGGAATTTCGACTTCGGCGGGAATAACAACTTCAGTACCGTAGACCAGCAAGTAGGGAGTTTTCCCGATTGATGTGCGGACTATGTTAGCTTGCTGCCATCTTTCTCTCTTGATATCTGTCATTGATTTAGAATTTTTTGATTTTTGCTTCATTGATTTGGTTCTGTTATCTTTCATATTCTGATAGTTATATTGATTGATGAGGCCAATTTTTAGACTGTTTGGTTATAGTTGGTAGATTTTGGTTAGGATTAGTAATTTTAGGATTATTCAGGGGTAGTATAGGCATGGGAAATGGTAGTCTAATCAGATTTAGTAAATATTGAAATAAGGTGAGGGTAGTTTAGGGATTTCAAGCATGGAAAAATCAGAATAGAACCCCCTAGGACTTTCTAGAAGGGGTTTTGAACTGAAAATTCACAAAATAGGTGTAGTTACTTGTGTAACAAGTCAGAAAATAAGGGGTAAAAATAGAAATAAAATAGGGACTAAAGAGTAAAATGAAAACCTGAAGTTATACCCTAAGCTTGCCTATAAATAGGCATTCATTTGCCTTGCATAAGAAGTCTTGGAACCTCTAAAAAATTCCCCCAAAACCTCTTCCACAGATCTGAAGCCTAAATTTAGAAATTCAAGATACAAAAGATACAATAAAAATCTCCTTTAGATCTTAGATTACCACAGAAAAATCCAAAAACAAAAAAAATATAATAGACAAATCCAAAATTTAAAAGTTACTATTTCATTGAAATCACAAGTTCGAGTTCGATATTTCAGCATCTAATGGTCAATCCCTACCTAGCTCAAATCTTAATCACTGAGGGTTTTATAATGTTTCTGGAAATATTTTGAGCTTATGTGGGTGTGTTCGAGTTGATTTTGAGGAATTTCAGTGATAGAATTGTAGCTGTGTGATCTCTCAATGGAATTTCAAAATTGTTCCTGAATTAGCTGGTTTTGAAATCGTTTCTGGACTGCTGGTTTCAATTGCTGTTATCTGCCCTGCTGATTCTCATTCCTTTCATTTATCCATTCTCCAGGTACTCCTTTGGTCTTATATGACCTGTGAAGAACCAATGTAGGACTGATTTGGAAGATAAAGTGATGAACTGTTATTTGATTTGATCCCTGAAATATCCTGTTCTATTTTAGCTTAAAAGCATAGAGTAGTTATGTTTATTTGAGTAATACACTGATTTGTATTAATTGGACTGCATGAACTGATTTTCAGACTTGTATGAGTGTGATGTTAGCTGTGGTTTAGTCAGTTCTAGTGTGTTTGTTATGTTAGTTTGAGGATTAAGTTTGGATTAAGGTGTAGATTAGAAACAAAGTCCAGAATTAATATATATATATATATACTCACTGGTCAGCATCACTTGTAGCTTAACAAAACTAGTTAGTTTGATGTGTTCATTATGTATGCGCTGAGACGTGAAGTGCAGAATAATTAGATTACAACTTAATATCAACATTTGCCTTGTATTCCATAATAGCTTGAGAATTTGTGAATTCCTGAAACTGCTGTCAAATATCCGTGTTGAGGATGTTAGTTATCAATAGGCAAACAAGTTGAAATTGTGTGAATTGTTCTAAAACCAGCATGCCGGTGATATGAATAAATGGTGCTTTGCTTTACAAAATTATTTAACAGGCCCAAGAATTAACATCAGTTTGGGCTCATTCATGAGCCAAAGCAGTACTTTTTTAATAAGACTTGGGCCTAATGGCATAATCAGAAGCCCAAGTGACTTGAATTAGCCCCTGTGTGCTGAGTGATGGTCCGATCTGGGATTAAATCACTAGGTCCCAATGTATACTTTGCTTTTGATTTTACCTAGCCGTTTAGCAAATTTCACGGGCAAAGTATAACACGTTAGTTGCTTTAGGCGCGCTTTTTAATAATTTTATATTTATGTGACCCCCCCTGTTAAAACATGTATTAAAATCAGACAATTATTAGGCGACCGTGCTAGCTTGGAGGGTGACAGCAGCGTTGTCGGTGATGATGGACTCTAGCACCCTGAATCGGCAAACAATACGGTCCGTGACAAAATCTGCGACGACTTTCTTGGTTACAGCCCTGTAAGATGCAGCTTCAACCCATTTTATGAAGTAGTCTATGGCCACTAAAATGAACCTGTGTCCGTTTGAAGCGACGGGCTCGATCGGACCGATCACATCCATTCCCCAAGCGGCAAAAGGCCAAGGTGTGCTCGTTGCATTAAGTTCATTTGGTGTCACTCGTATCATATCCGCATGAATTTGGCATTGATGACACTTTTGGACATACCTGATGCAGTCTGCATACAAGTTCTGGCATGTATCTCTTTGAGTAGTTTGGAAGCTTCCTTAGCGTCAACGCACCGTAATAATCCTATGTCTGGAGTCCTTCTGACATGATATCATGGAACCACAGATTTCCATCCGTTTCTTCTTCAACGTGAGTGCAATAAGTTGGCTGATTATGGATCCTTATTGGAATAGGGTCGATGAAATTTTTGTCCGGGTGCTGTATCATGGAAGACAAAGTGGCCAATGCGTCTGCGAATTCATTCTGGATTCTCGGAACATGTCTGAACTCTATCTTTGTGAACCTCTTCATCAACTCTTGCACATGATATATATATATATATATGGTAATATTTTGGTATTCTTTGTAGCCCACTCTCCTAAAACCTGATGTACTAGAAGATCTGAATCACCAATTACTAGTAATTCCTGGATATTCATGTCAATGGACAAATTGAGCCCCAATATGCAAGCCTCATATTCTGCCATATCTTTGGGGTAAGTTTCTGATATCTTCTCCTACAAATGATACTTCTTCATCGGGAAAATACGTTTTCGGTGGTTCGTATTCTCCTCCTACTGGATTTTCTGCAAGATAATCTGCTAATGCATGTCCCTTGACCGCCTTCTGAGTTACATAGACAATATCAAATTCACTCAACAATATCTACCATTTTGCTAGTTTCCCTGTAGGTATGGGTTTCTGGAAAATGTATTTCAGAGGATCCATCCTTGATATGAGAGTTGTAGTGTAGGCACAGAAGTATTTCCTCAATTTCTAAGCTATCCACGTTAGGACACAGCAGGTGTGTTCCAGCAAAGAATACTGTGCTTCATAGGGTGTGAACTTCTTACTCAGATAGTATATGGCCTGCTCTTTTCTCCCCGACTCATCGTATTGTCCTAAGACACAACCGAAAGCCCCATCTAGTACGGACAAATAGAGTAGCAGAGGTCTCCCAGGTTTTGGCGGGACCAGGACTGGTGGTGTGGACAAATATTCCTTGATTTTGTCAAAAGCTTTCTGGCAGTCTTCAGTCCAACTCGTTGTGGAATCCTTCTTTAACATTTTGAAAGGACTGGTGGTGTGGACAAATATTCCTTGATTTTGTCAAAAGCTTTCTGGCAGTCTTCAGTCCAACTCGTTGTGGAATCCTTCTTTAACATTTTGAAAATCGGCTCACAGATCACGGTCGACTGTGCTATAAAGTGGGTGATATAATTGTGACGCCCCAAGTAGCTCATCACATCTTTCTTGTTCTTTGGCGGTGGCAAATACTGGATAGCCTTGACCTTTGACGGGTCCAGCTCAATTGCTCTACGGCTGACGATGAATCCTAACAACTTTCCAGCAGGGACTCCAAAGGCACATTTTGCGGGATTTAGTTTCAAATTATACCTTCGAAGTCAATCAAAGAATTTCCTCAGGTCTGCTATGTGACCTGTACCCTTCTTGGATTTGATGGTGACGTCATCCACATGAACTTCTATCTCCTTGTGTATAATGTCATGGAAAATGGTTGTCATGGCTCTTACATAAGTGGCCCCAACATTCTTTAGACCAAATGGCATTACTTTATAGCAATACACTCCCCATGGGGTAATAAAGGCCGTCTTCTCGGCATCTTCTTCATCCATCCAGATATGATGATATCCCGTGAAGCAATCCACAAAGGATTGGAGTTCATGCTTGGCACAGTTGTTGATCAATATGTATATATTGGGCAACGGGAAATCATCTTTAGGACTTCCTCTATTTAAATCCCGATAGTCGACACATACTCTGACCTTCCAATCTTTCTTCGGAACTGGCACGATGTTAGCCAACCGGGTAGGATATTCAACCACTCTGAGAACTTTAGCTTTCTTTGATCTCATATCCAGCTTGAACTTTTCTGAGCTTTTGCTTTACAGGCGGACACATCGGATTGGTAGGTAGTTTATGAGCCACTATAGACGTTCTCAAACTAGTCATATCATCATAAGACCATGCAAAAATACCTTCACACTCTTTCAGGAAACGGGTGTACTCTTCTTGACATCGAGTTTCTTTGACTGTTTCAGAATCTCTCAAATTGACTATTCAGATTACTTATCCCTTAATCACTATCCTTATATTGCGTTGTCTCATTACATGTCACAGTCGTAGGTTTATCAAGATAAGTAATAATAACAATGTAGAGATATGTAAAGGATAATAATGAATAATAAAATAGCAATGCATTAAATAAATCTTGAAAACATTAAAACAAGTACAGCTCGATGACTCGAGCAATTATTTCAAGACAAAATGCGTTCAAAACAAAATACTGAAAATGTCTTAAATCACTATTGCACTGCAATCCATGTCTTCATCGTCCAGAAATAGGTTTCTTAGGCCACTAAAGCTTCATCTTCTTCGGATCCCCATATTATGTCAGTTTGTTTAAATGTCTGGTGTAGATACGGTATTGGTTGTCTGTCCGGCTTATCTCTTGGAGATCTTGCCGCCCTTGCCGGTTCATACCCTGTCCATAACCATATCTTCGCCTCTCCACCCAATTTCCTTCTATTCTCAACAACCGGAACAGTTTGATTGGTGTAAATGGGATAACATCCATTCCCGTGGATTATTACTTCCTGATGATTCCATTCGAACTTTACGGCCTGGTGTAGAGTAGAGGCTACGGCCCCAACAGCATGTAACCATGGTCGTCCCAAGAGCAGATTATATGTGGCGGATATGTCCAATACTTGAAATTCAACATCAAACCAAGTCGGGCCCATCTACAAACAGAGGCTGGTCTCCCCGATTGTGGCCCTTTGGGACTCATCGAATGCTTTCACGTTCATAGTTTCTGCTCGTATTTCATGCAAACCTTTACCCAATCTCTTCAAAGTAGTCAATGGATAAATGTTGAGACTCGAACCCCTATCTATCAGGACCCTGGCGATGAATTTGTCCTCAAACTGCACTGTGATATGTAGTGCCCTGTTGTGACTCAATCCTTCCGGCGGCAATTCATCCGTGGAAAGTGATCTTGTGGTTTTCCAATACTTTTCCTACCATATTGGCCATCTCTCCACTGGTAATGTTGTTGGGTACATAAGCTTCATTCAACACTTTCAGCAATGCATTCCTGTGCGCCTGAGAACTCTGTAGTAGTGATAGAATGGATATCTGAGCAAGGGTTTTGTTCAGATGATCAACCACAGAATATTCTCTCGCCTGCACCTTTCTCCAAAGATCATCCGGGCCAGTTTCAATGATAGGCAGCTTGGGAGCGGCTTATTTTCTTATCCCTCCTAAATGTTAAGGCGTGTAAACCCTACCTGTTCTGGTCATGCCTTGTGCTACACCTGTTTCCTCCATTTTCCCCTTTCCTTTCCATCTTTCTTCCGCACCATAGTCCCAAGGTATCGCATTGGACTTAAAGGACGTTGTGGGTGCTACTGTCACGGTGAAGGGTGTGGCCACTTCCACCTCAAACGGAGTTCGCGTGGTTGAGGGCGTTGTTACTTCAACCTCAAACGGAGTCGGTAAGGCTACTTCAACCTCAATCAGTGACTGAATCTGCACCATAATAGGTGTGAGAGTGACTGGAGGTATTTTAGGATCATTCCCTTCTCGAATGAGCCGGATTGATCCTTTCAGATCCCATTCTTTATCAGTTTCGATCAGAGTTACCCCCTCGCCCCTGTGATCCGGGAGAGGATTGTCGTGAACATTAGGTGCAGCCTCTTTTGCTTGTATAACCTTGGTGTCAATCAACGCTTGGATCTTATCCTTCAAAGTGCGATATTTATCGATAGTATGACCCTTCATGCCCGAGTAGGCACATGTCTTATTTGGATTGACCCACTGAGAGGAGTTTTCCATGGCAACAGCGGGAATGGGAGTGATATAACCGGCAACTTTGAGTCTCTCATACAACTGGTCGATGGGTTCAGCAATAGGAGTGTATTGTCTGGGCGGTCTGCGGCCGAAATTTGGCTCGGTTTTTTTGTAATTTTGGCGGGATGGGGGGAAGTGGTAGTATGTTGGCTGGGTGTTATAAGTATGGTAAGTGGCTTCAGGTTGTTGGTATCTGGAAGGTGAAGGCTGATATGTGGGTGGGGGTGTTTGATAAGTGAGAGGAGACTTAGGACCTTGGGCCACCATCACTGCCCCCACTTCCTTCTTTTTAGAATATCGCCCGACTGCAAGGCTTTGAGCGCCTTCTATTCTTTCTTGATGATGTCAGAAAATTTATCAATAACCATCAGTCTCTCATAATACTACGGATCCTCGTATCGAACCTGAACCGATCCATAAAATCTGACATCATGCTTACACAGTTAACCCATTTCTTTGGGTTTTGACTAATGTACCAGGATAGGGCGTCTCCAGTGAGGCTCCTCATGAATAGCTTCATACGGATTATTTGATCTTTACCAATCCCTACGAGCTTGTCACAATATGTTCTCAAGTGTACCTTCGGATCATCTGTCCCGTCGAACATTTGGAACTTAGGAGGTTTGTAACACTCTGGTAGTTCTACGTCCGGCTGAATACACAAATCCTCAAAATTCAAATCTTCGACGCCTTTACCGCCTTCAACACCTTGGACTTGACTAGTATGTTTCTTGAGCTCCTCTGCCATGTTCTTGATGAGCAGGTCCTTCTCGGCGGACTCCGTCGTGTACAGGGTCTGTGGTGGAGTGTGGGGTAATGTTTCCACGTATATGGGGTTGCTTTGATGGACTCCAGGAATTTGGGCATAGTGGTGGTCGTTGGTTGAGTTTGGGGATCAGGGGTAGGTTGTGGTGTGTTTTGAGGAGTGTGGTAGGTGGTGGTTTGTGGATACTGGGTCGGATGGTGATGACGTTGTGGAGGGTTCGGTACTAGCGGAGGATTAGGATTTCGAGGAGGTGTGTCATACTGATGATGTGCAGGAGAATTTTGTTGGTTTTGTGCGTTCTGCGGAGGGCTGGGTTTTGGGCGTTGTGTTGGTTGACGTCGGGGACGTTCAGGGTAAGAGAAAGGTTTGCTAAGTTCCGAACTTGCTCAAGTTCCCCTTGTAGCTCCACTATTTTCTGTTCCAACCGTAAAACCAAGTCATTTTGTGCCGGAGTACTCCGACCATCCGAAGTCTCCACATTCTCTGCATGGGTAGCGTTGTCTTTCCTGATACTGCTCATATCATCCATTCTGGCTTTTCCCTTGCTTTTAGGATCACTTGGAGGAGGAGGAGGTGGAGGACCTCTAGATCTGGTATGATATGTTGATGATGCCAGTATGCACCCTTACGGGATGGGAACTAACAAACAAAGAAAAGAAGAAAACAAAAAGGCTAAGGGGTTAAGGATATTTGCGGTATTTAAACATGTTTGTTCCATTTAGCAAGTAAAGCACGATGTTAATCTAATAAGCTATGTGTTAAAAGGTTAAGAATAGAGAAGAAGTATTTACATCTGCTATGATTTATGCCGCTATTTTCGAAGAGTCCTTTGGAGTTGATTACTTTATACATAATAGACAAGGATTTTATTGCCGTAATCTTGAATGTCCCTTAAAGCAAATCAATTTGATGATGATTTAGATTTATTTTCGGAATTAAAAATATTTGGAATAATGTTAATAACTCTTGTTACCGTCGCTTCAGCGTGCAATTAAGGAGGCAGGGCTTAGCCTCATGCAAAATGGGAGACAATTCTTAGTCTCATGGAANAGAAAGGTTAAATGGATTAACTATATTGTCAATTAAGAAAGACTTATTAGGATTTATTGATTATAAGAAAATTATTAATAACTTTGTATCTAGAAAACGCTAAAAAAATAGAAAATAAATAAATAAATAAATAAATTTATAATAAAAAAAGTTAAGGCCCCTCATAAAGTTTGGCTTTAGGCCAAAAAACTCGTCGGGCCGCCCTTGCATTTCATTAATATGGTAAATGGACCAAATCTTTACTAAAACGACAATAATTATAAAGAGTGACTAATGGCATTTGCCTTATTACAACCAAAGTCTAAAACGAGTCTAGAAAGCAAATAAAAACATCATTCTTAATCTATTTGGTCCCAAAGGGACCTTCTCCATGCTTTGCCTTCTTTGCTCCATCGATCATATTCCCTAGGTCGTGCATGTCCAGCAGCAGATATGCCCTTGCTAGATGCCTTCCTTCGTTGCTCTCTACATTCTGACAGTCCGAGATCCTTTTCCTCATCTTCCCCTCAAGCTCCATCAACCCCTGCTCCAAATATTCCAGCCTTTCTGTTGATTTAGTAGCGATATCTTTCCACTCGTTGATTGCTTCCATGTCTACTATATGTTGTTCCAAATGCCTGGCTTTAGACTCGAAAACCCTTTTGCGCAACATCCTGTATTTGACTTGTGCTTTAGCAGCATCGTCTATAATCCAATTCTTCAGATTAATCCTTGGCTTGACATCCCCTTCTATATCATCTACCAACCATGATGGATAGAAATACACATGGCCGGCGTGATACCGATCTGGCTAGATGGTATCTTTCTCTACAATGATCTTTTGATGCTACATGCGCTGTGCCTCGAACTTGAATGGAATGGCGTTACCTTGGAAGTCTGCTTTGTAATAAACTATGTTGGAAACTCGGGGTATAACCTGTTTTCTCCCAGCTTGCCTCATAACCCTGATAGGAGCATAAGGATAGATCCCCCTCAATCCGATTAGCATTAGATGAGGAGCATCTCTCGACCTGATGATGAATTCACTGCTAGGGAACCACTCGAACATCCAATGTACCTTGTCGTATGTCAAATTGTTAAAGAAATGTACCTAGCTCACAGCGTTTTCCAGTTGCACAAACCTGTTTGGGATAAAAGTCATTCTCTTTGGATGGTAATAGGCTATGTGGTCATTCCATGGTCGTCGCGGAAATTCTTGACGGTATTCTCCTCTTTGAAGGTGTTCTAACAGCCATACTTGCAGCAACAAATTGCAACCCTCGAAATGTCTATATCCCTTTTTGCAACGGTCTAAGGCTCGGTACATCTCAGCCAAAATCATAGGGACAATAGTATAATTTTGTCCCTCAATCCCATCCATTAAGGTCTTAGTGACCATAGCTAGGCGAGTGTGGATCCTTTCTCCCTATATTAGAAATACCAGCATCCCCAAAAAACAGACAATGAATACAAAAACTCGGCGGTGAGTCAAACCCAAAGAAGTGATGGCAAACTCATCATGATAAAGGTGATATGACTTGTTGTGCCCATAATGCTCATAAAGGAAATCGAATGGTATGTAAGACTTCTTCAAATAGACTAACTCATCATTTTTCTTGAAACCTATCATCTTCAAGAAACCTCGAGAAGTGCGGTTTTCTGGTACCAACAAACCAGGGCTATCCCATGGGAGCCCAGCGAAGCCTCCTATTTCTTCTAAAAGGGGAGTCATTTCTATGTCGCCAAAACGGAAGACGACTCTCTTCTCATCCCAAAACATGGTGGCGGCCTCAATTAATGCATTGTTTGGCTGAATGTCTAACAAGAAGGGTAAATTTCCGAGGGCTCTTTTCACATGATTTTTGTCACTTGGTGAGAGATTTTCCCACCAATCTAGCAGCAAAGGTGGGATATTTTGAACCATGCCGAACCTAGGGACTTTGTGCCTCATTTCTGCAAAAACAAACAAAGTTAGCCCTTTCCGCCTCCGAATTTGGCTATTTACACATTAATGATCAACATATTGGCATGTTTTCTCCAAATAATGCACTGATCGTGATTGTGTCCATTGGGATTATGGAGATCCCGACGGACTTTGGACAAGGCTTGCCTTAGCGAGATATTACGCGGACATCGTTCTAACCCATACTAGGTTTTGGCATGACGCATGCACAGTTAATATTAGAGTGGGGGTTTCTAGATAAGTCTAGACCGGTACCCTTAAGCGGACAACTTGAGAGGGAAAGACACGGAACCGTCGACTGCACCGCTGATCGACTAGTTTTACCGCAAATAAGCCTTTCCAAATTTAAAGGGTGATTTAGGAAGAGCACGGACAGTCATCAAGCACCGCTATGGTAATAGTTACGCAGGAGTGGAATATGATGTGGAGAATGCTTTATGAAAAGATAAAACAACACGTTGTCAAAAATTTTGCATGATGTAAACAGTAAATGCAGTATTAAATAAAACACATAAAAAGAAAGGAAAACAAGGTAGAAGTTAGTGCGCGCAATGTGGAAATTGTAATAAAGTAAACGACGGAGTGAGGGTGGGAAGAGACATGATGTAGCAATTCTTAAAAAATGTCTTGGAGCAAGAAAACATGACTAGAAATAAAGGAAAACGCATGTTGTGATCAAATTGAGCAGAGATTTACATATTAATGCAAATTCAAATAAAGGAAAAATTGGGAAAAGGGTGTATAGGCATCAATAAAAGGGGAATGGGAGCGGGATATTCATGGAACAACAAAAATAATAAAAGACACGTTTATCAGAGAAGACTAATTCATATAGACTATGTTTGCTACGGTAAGGGACTAAAAATATCCCTAGCAGAGTCGCCATGCTGTCGCGCCCCATTTTCTCGCGAAATCGGGCTTCGACGCGTGACAACTCTTTTAAGGAAGGTGTTAAAATAGAGAGTCACCACCTAACAGGTTTGAGGTGCGTTAGGGCACCTATTTGCAAATAACTCTGGTTTAGCCAGTTTGCGTCACCAAAGATCGGGTAAGGGCTCAAATTACCTCGAAGAGAAAGTGTTAGGCATCCTTCTAGGTCCACAACTGTGGTCCCGGCCGAACTCGTATTATATGAATTAGTCAAATAAACAGAGAGAAAGACAAGAATTTTGGCAGTTATTATCAAAAGTCCTTGAATAAACAAAAATAATTGATTTAAAGACAAGATGGGGGTCCTATGTTTTTTAGCCTAAAGGATCACCCCGTGCAACATAAATAATACTTCGTAACTCCATCGAGATGGGGAGTTACTCGTATTATTCAGTGGGTACAGACTATCATCTCCTGCTACCCAATTACTATCTTTATATTTTTACGTAGTGTCACGACCCAAAATCCATTAGGGGTCGTGATGGCGCTGGACACCGCTGTCAGGCAAGCCAACCAAATACTTAATTAAACTCCAATTTTAACAATTTTGAAAACCAAGATTTTTCCTTTAAATTTCAAAAGTAAAAAGATAACTGCTTCAATTCAAATTAAATACTAGCAATCAATACAAAAAAATATTTAAAAACTATTACATAATCCGGTGTCACAAGTGCATGAGCATCTACTGATAAGGAAATAAAATACAATACAACATCCGTCCGGAATATAGTGGACAGAAAGAAAATACAATTTACTGGAAGGGACTTTACTAGCTGCGGGCCGCCTCGAATAATGCAACTCACCTAGTCCCCGAATCATCCGTGGTGCTATGCCCAGTGGGCTGCTAGAGATAAATATACCTGTGCAACAAAAATGCACAGAAGTGTAGTATGAGTACGTAAACAACGTGTACTCAATGAGTATCCCGTCTAATCTCGAAGAAGTAGAGACGAGATGGTCAACTTCGACACTTACTAGAGGTCAATTGACAATATACTAAAAATGTGAGGAAATCATGGATTTATATAGCAGTCCTAATTCACGAAGCCAGAAAACAGGTAAACACCTTCAACAATTAATCAAGGATTACTCTTTATTATCTTATCAATTTATATCAAGCCACGAAGGGCAAATTTCACATTTAAAATTCTCAAGCAACAATATAACATGCACAAATCACACTGAGGCGACGGCCCGATCCAATAGAAATAAATTGTGCACTTGCTGAGGGTCGACGGCGCGCCTATAGATGCATCTATTTAATCTGCCGAGGCGTTCGGCCCGTTCCATAAATAAACACATACCCTGCTCGCGAATCATGCATGCGATGCAGGTACACGTAGAGATACATGCTTAAACAATCAATCAAGAATTATCAGGGGACATTATCCAAATTAAACAAATCTTCTTTTAACAATTCGAGAAAAATGACGTTTAATCCCTTTTTAAATTCATTTACTAATCCAAGGTGATTTAAGCAATTCAAGCTATCAAAGGGGTTCATAAATAATCCAAGTATAACATGTTGTGGGTCCTAACTACCCGGACAATAGCATAATAGTAGCTACGCACGGACTCTCGTCACCTCGTACGTACGTAGCCCCCGCAATTAGGAGCACATAATCAATTATTTCACCTATGGGGACAATTCCCTCTTACAAGGTTAGAAAGGAGACTCACCTCGCTCCGAAGATCCAAAACCGGCATTCCACGCCCTTCCGAAGACTCTAGTTGATTCACCACGCTCCAAAACTAGCCAACGGTTACGCAAATCCATTAATATATGCCCAATTAATCATTTCAATGTAATTTATAGAAATTCCTAACTCCGATCGAAAAGTTGCCCAAAACGCCCTCGGGCCCACGTGCCCGAAATCCAAAATTTTTCGAAGATAAAGATTACCCATGACCTTAGGAACTCAAATATATAATTTTCACTAAATTCCATACTCAAAATCGTGGTTAAATTCCAAGAATATAATTTCTAGGTCTTTCTACCAAAACCCCCGAATTTCAACCAATTTCATGCTCAAATCCTTACGTAATTGATGTATTTAACTCATAATAGATGGGGATAACTTACCTTATCATTGATGATGAAAAACCCTCTCTTGAAGCTCCCCAAAAATTGCCCAAGCTATGAAAAAAATGAGAAAAATGGCCAAGATCCGATTTTAAAACAATCCTTACGCCCCAGCATTTTTCGCACCTGCGGTCCAACGACCGCTTCTGCGGTTCCGCAGGTGCGGTCCAAATACCGCATATGCGGTCCTCCCTGGGCCACCCCAATCTCGCTTCTGCGACACGCCTCCCGCAGATGCGGTCCCGCTTCTGCGGAACTATGACCGCATCCGCGGTTCTCCCCACGATGCCCTCGCCCGCTTCTGCGACCAGGTTTCCGCAGATGCGGTCTCGCTTCTGCGGAACCTTGACCGCATCTGCGGCCTCCGACCCTTTGGCCAAAACTGCTTCTGCAGCTCTGTTTCCGCTTCTGTGGGGCCGTTTCTGCGGTTAGCCCACCGCAGAAGCGAAAATACCAGCAACCAGATCCTTCAGCCCTCTTACGAATTCCAAATTCGATCCGTTAACCATCCGGAATCCACCCGAGGCCCCCGGGACCCCAACCAAACATACCAACCAATCCCAAAACACATTACGGACTCGCTCGAGGCCTCAAATCACATCAAACAATGCTAAAATCATGAATCGACCTTCAATCCAAACTTAATGAACTTCAAAAATTCAAACTTTTATTTCCGATGTTTAAACCTATCAAATCACGTCCGATTGACCTCAAATTTTGCCTACAAGTCATATTCGACATTACGGACCTGCTCCAACTTTCAGAATTGGATTCCGACCCAGATATCAAAAAGTCCACCTCCGGTCAAAATTCTCAAAAACCTTAAAATTTCTATCTTTAGCCAAATGGTTCCAAAATGGCCCACGGACCTCCGAATTCACTTCCGATCGCGCCCCCAACTCCAGAATCATCATACGGAGCTATTCACACTCTCGGAATCCGAAACGGACATCCATAACACTGAAATGAACTTCAAGCCAAACTTATGAAATTTATTCTAAAATGCTAACTTCCACAATAGGCGCCAAAATGCTCCCGGGTTATCCGAAACCCGAACCAGGCATACGCCCAAGTCCGAAATCATCATACGAACCTACTGGAACCTTCAGATCTCGATTTTGAGGTCGTTTACTCAAAAATACAATCCTAGTTCATTCTTTCAACTTCAAGCTTCCGAAATGAGAATTCTCCTGCCAATTCAACTCTGGACTTCCCAAAATTCAATTCCGACCACGCGCACAAGTTATAATACCTGAAATGAAGCTGCTCACGGCCTCAAGCTGCTGAACGGAGTGCTAGAGATCAAAACGACCGGTCGGGTCGTTACACGTAGAGCGTACTAGTTGATTCTAAACTGTGCCTTATGCGTGCACTACCCGTCACATGCCTATGGCCCAGGAGGCATTTGGACCTCTATTTTTGATAGTTCTAGACTTAACTTAGGCTGCTCAAAAATAATAAAACTAGGCGACATACAAAACAAGATGGACTTTCTGTAAAGGCAATTAAGGGATCAAGTTAGCCTCCACACTTAGACAACAAATGCACGCGAACAAATTCTTACATTAAGCGTTAGACAGTTTCAGAATTGAGCCAAATTAAGCCATTAAGCTCTATAGACATGGTTTTTATGTGACCTCGTGCAGGCAGTTTCACATGCAACGTGCCATCTTTTAGACGTGATTTCTAAACAACTATATAGTTTAGGGGAATCTGGTGTTGCGTGTCAATTATTGAAATAACAAATTATACGTGATTAAACCTATCGACATGATCTCTAGGTGATTTACGCAGTAGCTGGCAGTGATACCCATTGGAAATACTCAGAATTACTCAGTTTGATCCTACAGGCATGCTTTCTAATAGTCGCAGAGCTAAGCAATGAAACAGTGTTTAAAAGTTTAATATTAACACTTTAAAGCGAGTGGTAATATCCTATAGGTAGGATTTCTAATGATTAGCGTTTGAGACTGATTTTTTTATACTTAGCTCCTATAGGCATGTCTTCTTTGTGAGTAGTATAATGACAATAGCAAATTAACCAATTAAAGTCCTATAGGCATGATTTCTAGATGAAGTTCAGTAGAACATAAGCTATATAATCCTATAGTCATAGTATCTAATGAATATGCTGGAGTTATGCAAATTGAAAGAATAGTCATTGACATTTATCTCTTATAGGCATGATATCTATCAAAACACATAGGAGCAGAATATATTGAACGGATCAAAAACTCAGGTCCTACAGATAGGTTATCTAACAAACACATAGGAGCATAACATGTTGAACGAATTAAACACCTATAGGCAGTATTTCTACCCTTCTTATGCAAACATTAGAATAGACCCATTTTTCCCATTTTTACTAACACCCCAATCATTACTACAGAATTATTACAGGCCCAATGAATGAAATAAATTACAAAGTTACAAAAAAATAAAACTATAGTAGGCCTAAGACAGGCCCAATGTATACCCAGCCCAGCCAGGCCTTCAATTTCGTATCCGTACAAGTTTCACCAAAGCCAAGAAATTACAGTTGGTCAAACCCAGAAAACAATCTTCATTTACACAAGATAGCCAAAACCCAGTAACCATAGTTGATCAAATATCCATAGAATAGCCATTTACATAAGCCAATTAGTTTATTCAGCGGGTGGAAAGAGGACAGAACTGAGCAATTAGGACAAAGTGGCCAAAGAACCTTAGACCCTAGTGTGTCAGAGTTCACAAGGGTCTCAAAGTGGACCCCGAGCAGTACTCACACTAGGGAGGTTACTAGAGAAGTTTTAGGAGGGCCTTGACTTTCAGCCGGCTAGGAATTAGAGACTCAGAATAAGGAGGCAACCAATGAAAATAGTAGTAAAGTGATAAGGTTTGGAAAAGTGCATTTTCAAACATCACAAAGTGATCACACAATGAACATGTCAACACAGAGGGTGTATGAATTCAAGAAAACAATTAAGACAACAAGTTTTCACTTTACATATTAGGGCAGGTTACATATTAATAAGAAGCAAGGAGCCTGAAGCTTACGGGGTTACAAAGTTAATAGGCAAGGAGCATTAGGTTAGTAAGACAAACAGTTGTCACTAATGCAACCAATTTAAACCTAAAGGATCAAATTATGCTAAACACAGGGATCAAACAGTATAACTTATTCTAATGAAGCAAGCAGAATCATAATCTAGGCAAACTAGTCTGAGAGGTTCCACTTAATTGCTAGGGGTACAGAACTGGGTAGGGCAAGAACAGAATGAGTGACAAAACATAGTCATAGGAGCACATTACACACTTAGGGTGAAGGTTTTAACAGGCATACTAATAACATCAATTAGTCACTAGAAATTCAGAATCAAGCAGGGAACATAGATTATAATCAAGGCGAGGAACTAAAATTATCAGTGACATTAAGCTACACATGCTTCGAATTATCCCAATTGCCTAAGTTAGATACAAACACATTTTCAGGACCAAAGTTTAGCGTAAAACAATACTGGAGATGTTCATACTATAAGCAGAATTACTCATGAAGAAAGTCAAGGAATCATATCAAGTCATGCAATTTCGAAAAAAAACGCAGAGATGCTAATTAGAACATAATAGAATAAACATTGCGAAGGTTGAGAACTAACCAGTTATTGCTCAACAAACAAGAAAAGGACAACAATATGACCCAGAATCCTAGATGCGTCAAGTTCCCAAGGGTTTCAAAGAATCCAGAGCAGTGCTCACACCGAAGAAATATCGAAAAATAGGAAATTCCATGGCCTTGGCTTTCAGCCGGCCAAGAACCAAAATAGAACAAGAGAATAAACGAACACAGAGTAAAAGCCTTAGTTTTAGTGAGATGTTTAGCGATTCCAGCCTTGTTTTTGAAAGGAATGGGGGAGGGTGTATATAATAGTAGGGATCAAACGGTAACAGATTCAAACAAGGAAATAAATATACAAATAAGTCGGAAAATCAATTTAAGAAAGCTCTAAACCCTAGTTTCTAGGGAAAGTAAATAATGACAAAATATAAAACAAAATCGAACCTACAGTGGAATATAGGACGAATATAGACATAATAACACTCAAAATCAGAGAATCGAACCAATATCGGTTCATTTTGGAGAGATCTGTAAACCCTAGTTTTAGGGTAAGTAAGAATCACAGAAAATAAATAAATATTTGGACTCACAGTAGCATACGATGAATATAGACAGAATAACATTCAAAAATCACGGATTTGAACCAATTTTGGTTCGATTTTGATGAGAGCTTCTTGCCATGTTTAGGCAAGCACTATAGGAGAGTAGCCAGCCCCAGAATGGGGTCATATATGACAAGAAACAGCCATGGAATCCCATGTTATATGGGATTAGGACGAGATTTAGGGGGCGGTGGCTTTAGGGTTTCTGAAGAGGGGGAAGGGAGATAAGATATTATTAGGGTGGCGGGCGAAGGGGAATGATTAGGGTCAAGGGTGAAGGGGTTAATTAAAAGGAGGGGTTCGATATGGGCCGTTGATCTCTGAGATCAACGGCCACAATTAAAAGGGGGTTGGGTCGGGTTTATTTAGATGGATTGCGATCGGGTTCGGGGTAATGAGGTTATTGGTTTTGGGATGGGGTTATTGGGCTAGTGTATTAGGTATTTTGGGCCATTGTTTTGTCTGAAAATAGGTTTAAAAGCGGGGCTAGTTTTTAAATGCCCAATATTTATAAAAAAATAATTTATAGAAGTAATTAATAAATAACAAAAATATTATTTGTGCACATAAATGATTAAAAATAATTACTTAACATTATAAAAATATAAAAAGTTAAGTTTCGCATAAATAATGTAATTATACATGAATATAGACTATTATTGCAAAAATATACAATTAGCCTAAAAATGCAAATGTAATTGTGAAAAATACAGTAAAATAATTAAAAACATACATGTTGGTGTAAATGATAAGTTTGGATGATTAAATCATCATAAAAACATAATTTGAAGGATAATTATTGGGTATTTATATAATAAAATGCAGAAAGAAATTAGTTTAAAGTCTTTAAAAATAACGGAAAATTATGAAAAATGCTTGTATAGGTTTATAAAATAAATGATGATGCAAAAATACTATTTTGAAAGTATATATTTATTTTTTAGAAATATGAGGGAAAATTGGGTATCAACACCTTTAACTAACTTCCTAACTAACTCTCAGCTAACTTGGCTTAACTAACTAACTGCTTTAGCTGAGGTGGAGCTTCCAACTTGAGTTAGTTGCGATCATGTTGAATTTAGCATATCAATACTCTCGCCTGCAAAAGATCCTTGACCACAAGGATCAAAGTGAGGAAACCTGACCTTTAGTGCATTAAGAAATTCCTATGTAGCATAATCTGTAGGAAATCCTATCCATTTAACCAGGACCTGAGCCACAAATTTATTTTCTCTTTTGATCATTCTTCTGTTAAAACAGACTCTGGATTTGGATAATGTGGCTAGCAATATCAGTTGTGGGAGAATAAGTGGCTCGTTTAAGTAATTCATAGCATTTCTTTAGGAGGGACACATGTACAGTGGGGTGTATTTTTACTGATGGAGGAAATAGTAAGGTGTAGGCCACAGCTCCTACCTTCCTGATAATCTGAAATGGTTCATAGTATTTAGCAGCCAAATTATGGAATGGTTGAGCAGTAATGTTCACCTGCCTGTAAGGTTGAGTCTTGAAGTGAACCCAATCACCTATTTCAAAGTTCCTATCACTCCTATAAGAGTCAGCATGTTGCTTCATTCTTAACTGAGCTCTCAACAAGTGGTGTTGCAACATTTGTAGTTTCAATTCTCTATTGATCAAGAGTTGTCTACATCAGCTGAAGCTGATTCACCTGGTAGATAAGGCAAGTGCAGGGGAGGTGGTCTTCCATAAAAGGCTTCATAGGAGGTGGTTCTTATGGCTGAATGGAAGGAAGTATTGTACCACTACTTAGCCATATATAGATAAGAATGCCAATTAGTAGCTTCCTCATGACAGAAGCATCTTAAATATGTCTATAGGCATCTATTCAGAACCTCAGTCTACCCATTAATTTTTGGGTGATAACCTGATGATGTGTGTAATTGAACTCCTTGTATTGTGAGTAGCTCCTGCCAAAAAGAACTTAAGAATTCTGTGTCTCTGTCACTGACAATGGAATTTGGTAGACCATAAAGTATGTAGATGTCTTCCATAAATACTCTAGCTATAGATTGAGCGGTATGAGGGTGTTTAAGAGGTATAAATTGGCCATATTTACTCAGCCTATCTACTATGACTAGTATCACCACATATCCTTTTGACTTAGGGAGTCCATCAATGAAATCCATGCTGATTTGGGACCATACCACTTCTGGAATTGGGAGAGGTTATAGGAGACTAGGATAAGCAGCTAAGTTAGACTTGCTCCTTTTACAAATATCACACCTCTGAACAAAGAGCTTTACATCCTCTCTTATGCTCTTCTAGTAGAACAATGTCAAGACCCTTTTCAATGTTGCCTCCACACCTGAGTGACCACCTTGGGGAGTAGAGTGCCACAAAGCAATGATGTCCAATCTAAGTTGTGGTACGTTTCCAACCACTAGTTTGCCCTTTCTCCTCAACTGATCCTGGTGCCAAGTGAATTGCTTGTGAGCTGCAGGATCCACTTTTAGTTGTTCAATGACTGGTTTTAGCTCAGGATCTGTATCCCAACTGTGAGTTATAGCATGTAATAACTCTGAGCTGGTAGTGGAGATGACCAACGAAATTAGTTTAACCCCAAATACCCTAGAAAGAGCATCTGCCACATTATTTTCAATTCCTTTCTTGTACTCAATGATATAGTCAAAAGGCATCAGCTTTGTCAACCACATTAACTGAGAATTGGTGTGAAGCTTTTGTTCTATTAAAAACTTGAGGGCCCTTTGATCAGTCTTGATAATGAACTTCCGGCCAAGCAGGTATTGAGACCACTTGGTTACAACATGAACAATGGCTAACAGTTCTCTGTTATAGACTAAGAGAGTAGCATGTCTAGGGGAAAGAGCTCTGTTGATAAAGGCAATAGGATGGCCCTGTTGCATGAGGACAACACCTATTCCTTGTCCACTTGCATCAGTTTCTACCACAAAAGTTTTATTAACATCAGGTAATGCCTGGACTGATGCTTGAGTGAGAGCAGATTTCAATTTTTCAAAAGTTGTAGAAGTAGCAGGTGACCATTTGAAGTTGTCTTTTTTTTAAGGAAATCAGTTAATGGCTTAATGATGATCCCAAATCCTTTGATGAATCTCCCGTAATACCCTGCTAGACCTAGGAATCCTCATAGGTGTTTAATAGTAGTTGGAAGGGGCCAATTCTTCACAGCTTCTATCTTTTGAGGATCTCTTGATACTCCCTCAGTACTAATGAAATGCCCCAAATATCCTATCATGTCCACTCCAAATAAACACTTGTTATGCTTAGAAAATAGTTGGTGTTTCCTAATCTCCTTGAACACAGACTTTAAGTGTAGCAGATGGTCTTCCATATTTTTACTATAGATTAGTATGTCATCAAAGAAAACTAGCACAAACTTTCTAAGAAAGACCTGAAAAACCGAGTTCATCAGACCTTGGCTAGTTGCAGGAGCAATAGATAAACCAAAGGGCATTACCGGGTATTCATACTGACCAGCATGAGTTCTGATAGCTTTTTTTGGCACATCTTCAGTGGCCATTATTAACTGGTGGTAACTAGACTTTAAATCTATTTTCGAAAATATCTTCGACCCTCCCAACTCATCTAGCAGGTCCTCCACAATCGAAATAGAGAAATTTATTCTTCACCGTCTGCTTATTTAAGTCTCTATAATCAACACATAGTCTACATATGCCATCTTTTTTCCCAACTAGGACAACCGGTGCTGTGAGCATGTAATGTTTGCCCTCTGCAAAATTACTCCTAAAAATGCTTAAAATAGTTTTTAATTATTTTGTAGAATTTTAGGAAATTTTTTTGTCAATCGCATCATTAAAAGCGCCTATAAAATCGCAAAAAATCATCAAAAATATTTTATCTTTCATTCCATAGCATTCTAAAATTTTAGTCGCATTTTTAGGATTTCATCGTTTGTTAAATGCACTAGTCGATAGGTAAAAAATATAAAAAAATGCATTAGTTGCTTTTATCTTGTTTTTACAATGTTAGGTTAATTAATTAATTCATTAGGTCATTAGGTAAAATGGATAAACTAACATTGCAAAATACAAAGAAGGAAAAGAAAATGGGGTTCTTAGGCTTTCACATCTGAATTGGGCTATGTAAAATCAGATGGCCCAATTACTTTAATTATGCCCAAGCCCAATTCCCATTACTTGGCCCGGTCCTTCCAAACACCCCAAACGACTTCGTTATGCCCTTGATCGATCTCAGCCGTCAATTTTCCATCATCCTAAGGTCCTGAACTCATCTCCCTAAAACCATATAACTGTCCGAATTGACTCCCCCCAAATCCTAAAGACTCTTCCCCATTTCCCCAATCTCCTTCATCTCTCTCAAACCTAGCCGCCTTTCCTTACCAAGCCATCTCCAACGGTAACATCGTTCCAAACACCACCAGAATCTCACCCTACACTCTTCATCTCACCATCATTCACAATACACCATCAATATTTCCAAAATCCATGCCAAATCTATCGAATTTGAGATCTGGAAGTCATTTAAACCCTACTCAGTTCCTGTTCTGAGATTTTTTTGGTAGTTTTGTGTTTGAAATCGATATCACTCGATTGATCTTAATAAGAGCAATAGATTGATGGTAACTTCAACTCATCGATGACCACCAGAGCTCCGGCAAGAAACACCATTGCTAAGCTCACCGGCTTTCTCCCTGTTTCGACCTAGTTCAAAGATGGTACCTCTTTTCTTTTTCCTTTCTGTTTTCTTTTCAATAACCACGTTTGTTTGTAAAGCTTAGTTTAGATTTGATTTGTTTAAATATTTGGCTTTTGTTTTCATCTCTGGTGTTTTGTTATTCATGATTTGTTTGTTCTCAGATTAGTTTAGTCGCATGTGTTCTAGGCTAAGTGAATCCGACTTAATTAATTTCTTGAGTAGCTAGGTTAATTGGTAAATTGTTTAGTGCTGATTTATCTTGTTTGTTTTCTGGTTATTATTTGATTTGGGCCCGAGGCTAACTTTATCGACTTTTCGAGCGGTGTTGGAAATTATAATAAATTGATTTATTATGAGTATTGGAGCATATACTTATGGATTTGCACATTGATTGACTAGTTTTGGAGCGTCGGGCACTGGTTTGAGGTGTTAGAGCGGAGTTGGAGCCGGTTATGGAATTTCAGAGCGAAGTAAGTCTCTTTTATAACCTTGTAAGGGGGAAACTACCCCCTAGGTGATGTAATTGTTGTGTGCTACTAGTTCTGGGTGCTACGTACGCACGAGGTGACGAGAGTCCGTATGTAGCTAAAACATGTTTATGTCTGGGTAGACTTACGATGTTATCATGCAATATTTGAATAGTTGAACTTATTCTTTTGGCTTAATAAATTGAAAATATAATTGCACTTGACTTAGAAATTAAATACATCTTAGGCAAAGCCTTATCACTTTGAGTTGTTGGCAAGATAATTGAGAAACGGTAAAGGTTATATTCATTTTGTGCTCATGTACTGTATTGTAAATATGTATCTTGTAATTTGATAACTATTCCTTTCTTGTGGAGCGGGCCGAACACCTCGGCAATATATAGATGCATCTATGGTTCATGCTGCACAACCCTTGGCAGTGTACACATTTTTTTGGATCGGGCCGAACGACCTCAGCAGAATCGTGCGTTATCGCTAGTAGTTCGAATATTCACAAGATAAACCTTCCACTGATGCCCGACATTTTTACGATATTTCTTATTGATTTGATATTGGCACTTGGCATTTTCTGAGGTATTGAGGTAGAATACAAGATCGAGAGATTTATGCTTTAATAGGGATTATTGGAACACTATGATATTACAGATGTACTCCACTATTGCGGTGCACTTCATATTTGTTAGAAATTATCATATTATTTATTCATTTGGACCTCTAGTCAGTGTCAATATCGACCCCTCATCACTACTTCTCCGGGGTTAGGCTAGATACTTACTGGGTACGCGTTGACTTACGTACTCATGATGCACTTCTGCACTAAATGTGTAGGATCTGACAGGTCATTTGGTGATCATCTTGGCGCACCTATTGAGGAGACTTTATGTGAGCTGCAATCCAGGTTACGCACTGCAGATCACCGAGTATCCATTGTATTATTTATTTCATTCTGTCTTATTATATTCGGGACATATGTTGTATTACTATTGTACTCCTTAGAAAAAAATGCTCATGCACTTGTGACACCAAGTTTTGGGAGTTCATTCTGGTTGTTGTTACCATAGATCACATAATCATCATTATTTACTCTGTAAATTCTACTTTATACTATCAAATTATTGGGAATCAAAAATTTCAAAGTAATAAATGGGTAAACAAATTGATAAATCAACATTGGCTTGCCTGACAACGTTGTTAGGCGCCCTCACGACCTATTGTGGATTTTTGGGTCGTGACAGCTTGGTATCAAAGCATTAGGTTCACTTAGGTCTCACGAGTCATGAGCAAGTCTAGTAGAGTCTTGCAGATCGATTCGGAGACGTCTGTACTTATCTTCGAGAGGTTACAGGGCTGTTAGGAGCACTTCCCTTCTTGATTCCTCATCGTGTGATTTGATTCCTTTAAGGCTTATGCCTTTATTTTCTTCCTACTCATTCTTATATGATGTTGAGCGCTCGTGTCGGTTGGGCATCGAGGAGTTGCAGCATTGTGAGCACGTGATTTTTGCCCTATATGAATTACTCCCATAATTTCAAAACAAAATAAATCTCTTTTCATTATTTGTAATTTTATGGATTTTCGTGGCATTTTCTGTTAATTGTTTGCATTTGTCTGTGCATGTTTATTTTATTTTAATTAATGGAAAATACAAAAAAATGTGTTGCATGTGCATTTAGGAGTTAATTTTTCATTTTAAGAATTAATTAGTAATTAGTTATTTTATAAAAAAAATCACAAAATTAGTTTAATTTGCACCTTTTAATTTTAACTTTGATTTTGAGTGGTTTTTCTTTTAATTTTTTTATTAATTGTGATAATTATCATTTAGGTCTAGTTAGTGTTTTTGTTTAAGTTAATTAGGTTCTAGGGATTAACTTAGGAATTAATTTAGTTTTGAAAAAAAAAGGGAAAAGAAGAAAAGGAAAAGAATGTAGGATTAATTGGGTAGGGAAATCTCAAATAACTGCCTAGGAAGCTTCCTAGAAGCTGAAAAAGAGCATTATTTGGAAAACAAGTCAGATTAGATTAAGTGCCAAAAAACAAAATTGGAAAGGGGGCAAAATGCAAAATTAGAGTCCTAAGGGCTTCCCTATTGCCCTGCCTATAAAGGCATCGCATTCTTGCATTTCAAGACTGGAAGAGATTTGAAGAGATAAAAAATACAGAAAAATTAAAACGGCTGTTTTACTGTTTCATTGAGCTGTTTCAGTAACTTTTGATTTATTTGAACTTCTGAAAACAAAAGTTTCTTATTCTGAGAGTTCAAATGGATAGAGCTTGGGTTGTAGAAATTTGGTTTGAAGTCGAGGGGGTTTACTGTTCGTTTGAAAACTCTTTTCTGGGCTGCTTAACCTCATTCTTGGGTTTGAATTTGGGTCCTGTTGGTTATTCCTGGTTGCTGAGTTCTGCTGCTGTGCTGTTTGGTTACTGACCTTCACTTGCTTTCTTTCATTTCATATTCCAGGTACATGTTCCTAGATTCATCTCACAAGAGGTTTGATATTGAAGTGAAATGAAATCCGGAGTTCTAAATATGGCTTCTACATGTTCAGATCTTTTAGTTTAGTTTCAGTTTGTTTGAGTTGATTGATGTGTTGTATGTTAAATATGAGAGCTATTAGTCAATTTGCATCTGTTTGAAGTTGGTAAAGCTTTGTAGATAGATTTTGCTTACTTTTTGAGATTCTTATTGTTATAGCTATTTATGGACTGTTGAGAGATGGAACTTGATTAAAATATTGATCATCAGCCAAATTTTGTGATTAAGCGATATTAGCTAAGTGTGTGGTATCATGGAATAGTAAGTTGCTGCAGCAATGTTCGTGGGTGATTTTATGTTAGAACAATTATTATGATAGCTATAAATTAGAGGTAGAAATGAATGATATATAGTTTACTATGTTTAAAGTATTGTGACATATTGTCAAATGCAGAATTGGCTGTTGTGTGAGATTCATTCGTATATTCATATTGAAGATGGTTTGATTTGCCTATCAGTTTGTTTTAATTTTCACACAAATCAGTCTAATGTGTTGATGTTGGTAAAATGATGTTTTAGACTTTGTAATTTGAAGTTTGGCATGTCACTATGGGAAAGGTTGCAGCATACATTGTTGGCCTTGGAGAGGTTCGATCTCAAATACCAGACCTTCAGTGATCGACCTGGAAACTTTGATTGGGCTCATTTGGGCCCAGCGTTCATTTCCTAAGTGATGTGGCCCTGGGAGTTCGAAATGGATTTGGGTCTAAAGAGGTTAACAAGTCAGTTTTAATTGCTCCCCTTTTAGGTAATCAAAATTCAGAGACGGGAATGTTAGTGTAATCACATAGCATATATATAGTTTAGTGGAGGTGAGCTATATTAGATAAAACAAATAATTTATGGCCTTCCGAACTTTAGGTTGAATTCCCTTTTAAGAATTGGAATTGAGGTGCGCCGCGCCAAATAAAATCTCAAATGCGTGGCCCTCATTTAATTATTTCTTTTAAAATCCTTAGAATTTGAGGCGTGCCATTTAGCAAATTTTCATGGCCCTCGCAAAGTTAAAAACACGTACTTGCTTTAGGCGCGTTATGTTAATAATTTACCTTCCTAAACTCGTGTGCGCATTTATGTGACCCAAATCCAAATCTCAACAATGTTATATAAAATGTGTTGCAGACTATGGGTGCATTTATGTGACGTGGTTCAAGACATATTTTAAATGACGTTGCGATTTTCTTTAAAAAATGAATAAAAGCGGTTAAAGGTTTAAAATTGAATCATAGGCTAAAACATGTACCAAAATCAGATAATGGGCCATTTATAACAGTTGAGCGACTGTGCTAGAACCACGGAACTCGGGAATGCCTAACACCTTCTCTCGGGTTAACAGAATTTCTTACCCGAATTTCTGGTTTGCGGACTGTAATACAGAGTCAATCCTTCCTCGATTCGGGATCTGAACCGGTGACTTGGGACACCATAATTATCCCAAGTGGCGACTCTATATTCTTTAAATATTTATAAATTCCGTTTTGATTGTCACTTCAAGTTGGAAATAATTCCCTTATACCCTTTCCGGGGGTGCAGTAAAAAAGGAGGTGTGACAGCTCTGGCGACTCTGCTAGGGACAATAACCTAGAATCTCTTGTTCAGTGTTCAGAATTCGAGCTTAGATGAATTGTTATATTTGGCTTTATCTATTATCTGATTTTATTACATGTTTGGGCCTAATGTGCTAAATGTTGCTTTTACCGCTTTGATATTATCTGAATTGTATATATAAACTGCTACGAAACCCCTCTCTTCTCTCTTCTGAGGAGCGCACGCTGGCGTGACTTCTTTCTGTTAGTGTCATATCCCAAATAGAATGAGGTTCGGACAAGTTGCAAAGCCGGATGATCTTGATGCATCCTATGTGCTACATGTTGCATTTTTTCAAGGTTAAAAGGGTCATTTGGCAGACCAATGAAAGTTGGGGGCAAATGAAAAAATGAAAAAAAAAAGAGAGAAAAAAAAAGAAAAAGAGAGAGTGAAGTGTGAAGGTAAAGCGAGTTGGGCCCAATTATGTTGTTAAAAAAAAGAGCTTGAAAATTCAAAAAAAAAAAAGATTTTGCACTTTTTCATCATTTTTCGAATATCAAAAATTAAAAAAAAGGAAAAAAAAATCCAAAAAGATTTTGCATGTGTCATCATTTTCAAGGAAAAGACAAAAAAAACATATTTTCTTTAAATTAGTTTTTTTTTTAAAACAAATTCTTGTCCGTATCCAATCTGCCCGAACTACGCATACCTGATTCTCGTCTTTCGGGGCGTGATACGTAGGCAACCCACATAGGGTCCGGTCTTCCTAGTAAATCTTAGGTTCTTGGCTTTGCGGGGTCTTAGCCAAATTTTGCACTTCTAGCCATCTTTTGGCCAAATAAGNNNNGGTTCGGTCCCATCAAAGTAAAAATCCAAAAGTCCCCAAGCAAAGAAACTGGGGCAGAAGTTGTGATTGTTGTAAGAAATCTGATTCCGAAAGTTGTAATTTTGAACCCATTTGAATTGTTTTGAGCCTTTGATACCCTTTCTTTCTAACCCTATCCAAAAAGCCCATGTTACAGTCCGAAGAAAGACCTTCTGATCAGTCTTCGAGAGATGCCAAGTCGAGCAAGTAGAGGTGATTCATATCAGGGGCAACACTCCGGTCCAAACAAGGAAAATGAAAAATGAGAGAGTCTTATTGATGAAAGCCCTCACGGGTACCACAAGGCGATGAAAGCTGAGAGAAATTAAAAATGAGAGAGTCTTATTGGTGAAAACCTTCATGGGCACCATAAGGCGACGGTGAGTTGAGAGAAAGACCAAAATGAGAGAGGCTTGATGGTGAAAACCCTTCGGGCACTACAAGTCGAATAAGGATTGTGAATCAGATTGGATAAGCGGAGCATTGAAGCCCATTTTTATGGCAAAAAGGTACAACAAGAGCTGAACATCAGGTTTGCTTAACAGAATAGGCTGCAGGTGCATGTCATGGTCATTAGAGTTGGTATCCACATCCGATAGGTTTCTACTTTGTAGTTTTCTTGTTAGGAATCATCTCTTTCCATTGTCCTCTACTATGTTCCTTTTGTCTTGTTTACTTCCTCTTCCTGAGTCTGTTTGGTCAAAACAAGTAAGAAATGACTTCAAAATTTGCCACCAGCTTTCCAATTGCACAAAACGGGATCTGGTTAGCACATCAAAGCGTCATAAGTCCGGAAAGAACAACAAGCGCGTTGAGCTGGTAACAATCAGCATGCTTTGGGATTCGTGTGAAATACAAAGGCTTGGTATATATCAATTCATGGACAATGCAACAGAATGAGGGCTAGGGTGAACGGATCAAAGGTATTTTCTGTGATAAGATTGACAAAAAGGGTGGTTAACCAATCACAAGCAAGATCTTCCAAGCAGAAATCAAAGTTATCATGGCAAGTGAAGGAGCAACAGACCTCAAGGCCAAGGCCAGTGGTTTAAGTCAAGAAAGAACAGCATACACACAGAGTGGGTGGCAATTGACGTGCTTTGGGATTCATGTGAGACACAAAGGTTTGGTAGATGCCAGTTCATGAGCAATGCAACAAATAGAGGATATTGGGTCTAAAAGGAGAGGAGGTATTTTCTGTGATAAAGATGATAGAAAAAGCAGTCAGTCAATAAACATGCAAGGTCTTTTGAGTTGAAACCAAAGATACCACAGGAAGTGAAGGAGAAATCGCTCTCAAAGTTCAAGACCACAAACCAACCACCACATTTTAAACTGACAAGATTTTTCTTTGATTGAAACAGGGGCAGAAAATTTCGATTGTTTCGGAGGGACCCTCAGTAAGGAAAGGCAAGCACCAAACAGGTTTGACCGTAAACTCCCAGGACCCGCCTGGATAATAGGATTTAATTTGAAATTTTCAGGACCCTCCAGGAAAATGGGACCTAGTTTAAAAATCGAAACAGTCATAAGTAGCAAATATAGCATAAATGTACCCCAAGGAATATAAGTTGGTTTCAAAGTTTGCATGTTTGAGATAGGATTCAATTAGGAGTTTTCAGGACCCTATTTAAAAATCGAAACAGTCATAAGTAGCAAATCTAGCATAAATGTACCCCAAGGAATATAAGTTGGTTTCAAAGTTTGCATGTTTGAGATAGGATTCAATTAGGAGTTTTCAGGACCCTCCTGAAAAATGGGACCTAGTTTAAAAATCGAAACAGTCATAAGTAGCAAATCTAGCATAAATGTACCCCAAGGAATATAAGTTGGTTTCAAAGTTTGCATGTTTGAGATAGGATTCAATTAGGAGTTTTCAGGACCCTCCTGGAAAATGGGACCTAGTTTAAAAATCGAAACAGTCATAAGTAGCAAATCTAGCATAAATGTACCCCAAGGAATATAAGTTGGTTTCAAAGTTTGCATGTTTGAGATAGGATTCAATTAGGAGTTTTCAGGACCCTCCTGGAAAATGGGACCTAGTTTAAAAATCGAAACAGTCATAAGTAGCAAATCTAGCATAAATGTACCCCAAGGAATATAAGTTGGTTTCAAAGTTTGCATGTTTGAGATAGGATTCAATTAGGAGTTTTCAGGACCCTCCTGGAAAATGGGACCTAGTTTAAAAATCGAAACAGTCATAAGTAGCAAATCTAGCATAAATGTACCCCAAGGAATATAAGTTGGTTTCAAAGTTTGCATGTTTGAGATAGGATTCAATTAGGAGTTTTCAGGACCCTCCTGGAAAATGGGACCTAGCTTTAAGATTGCTGTTAGTTAACAAGATGTAGCGAAAATAATACCTTTAAAAAATACAAGTTAGATTTAAAATTGTTGTTTAATTAAGAATTGTCAGGACCCTCGGATAATGGGGATTAGTTTAAGACCCTCTTAGATAACAAGATTTAGCGAAAGTCACACCTTTAGAAGATATAACTTAGATTTATAATTGTCGTTTAATTAAGAGTTGTCAGGACCCCCCTGGATAATGGGACCTAGCTTTCAAATTCTTAGTAATATTTGGTAATATGGTTCAGTTTAACACTCACATATGTGCCCAGCTACCAAACTGGGGCAGTAAATTTTCTTTGTTTTGTCTATTATTGTTGAAATCAGGTACCCACTTGGAGAACAGGGAGAAGCAGTTCAAGTTCAGCAGTCAGGCGCCCACCTGGGGAGCATGGGAATACAATTCAAGTTCAGTAATCAGGCGCCCACCTGGAGAGCACGGGAATACAATTCATGTTCAGCAGTCAGGAGCCAACCTGGAGAACACGGGAATACAATTCAAGTTCAGCAGTTAGGAGCCCACCTGGAGAGCACGGGAATACAATTCAAGTTCAGCAGTCAGGAGCCCACCTGGAGAGCACGGGAATACAATTCAAGTTCACCAGTCAGGAGCCCACCTGGAGAGTACGGGAATACAGTTCAAGTTCATTAGTTAGGCGTCCACCTAGAGAAAGGGAAAGCATCTCAAAGTACAATTCGAGTTCAGCAATTAGGCGTCCACCTGGAGAAAGGGAAAACATCTCAGATTACAATTCAAGTCGGCAACAAAGGACGGGAGAATACAAGTTAACAAGGCAACAAGAACCACAAGAGCAAGTTTGAAGATATAGATAGGATTCTTGTAATTCATAAATCATAGCTTAGTCTAGCTTCTTTTATTTTAACATGGTGTAATAAGGGGTTCAGTAAGCAGTAGCAGCAGCAGCAGCAACAGTGAAATCACAGCTTCACGGTAGTCCCAGCTACCAAAACTTCCCGAACTACACTGACCTGATTCCTTTTTATCCAAGGATAAGTAGGCATCCTCGGAAGCAGGGTGCGGTCAAATCTTTCAAAAATGCTTCCCACAGAGTATTCAAGTGGGCAAAAATCGCTCGTATCCGCTCACTTTATCTTTGCCCGAAAACTCTTCGTGTTTCCGAGCAAAGAGGGGCAGCTGTGACCACGTGATTTTTGCCCTATATGAATTACTCCCATAATTTCAAAACAAAATAAATTTCTTTTCATTATTTGCAATTTTATGGATTTTCGTGGCATTTTTTGTTAATTGTTTGCATTTGTCTTTGCATGTTTATTTTATTTTAATTAATGGAAAATACAAAAAAATGTGTTGCATGTGCATTTAGGAGTTAATTTTGCATTTTAATAATTAATTAGTAATTAGTCATTTCATAAAAAAAATCACAAAAATAGTTTAATTTGCACCTTTTAATTTTAACTTTGATTTTGAGTGGTTTTTCTTTTAATTTGTTTTATTAATTGTGATAATTATCATTTAGGTCTAGTTAGTGTTTTTGTTTAAGTTAATTAGGTTCTAGGGATTAACTTAGGAATTAATTTAATTTTGAAAAAAAAAGGGAAAAGAAGAAAAGGAAAAGAATGTAGGATTAAAAAAGAAAAGAAAAAAAAAAAGAAAGGCTGGTTTGGGCCAGGTCTTCAAGCCTTCGCCCAGGCCCAATTTTTTCCTTACACCCGACCAAGCCAAGCCCAAAATCCAGCCATTACCCGGTCCAGCCGCGTCCCAGCAAAACGACCCCGTTCCGTGCATAATTGATCCAGCCGTCAAGGTTTGCCCGATCTAACGGCTCAGAAGTAAGGGACATTTAATATATGTGTGTCTGAAAGCCC
>NC_032000.1:49042408-49129874 GCF_001879085.1 Nicotiana attenuata | reverse complement strand
CCTTCAGAGACCGGTCATAGAACCCTAGCCGCCGCCCAGAGATTCCCGCCGCCACTGGTGGCGGCGCCACCTCCAACCAACCCCAAATTTACACCACAAGACCTCCTTCATCTCCTCATACCAAATCCCCAATTACCTTCCCTCGAATCCCCCTCAAACTGCTCGAATATTGAATCAGAGAACTGAGCCCTAATTCCACAAACTCAAAATTCAACGGGCCTGTGAGGATTTTAGACCGTACTGGACCTTAGTCGTGTGTTTTCACATGAAAATACAAGATTAAGGTCTATTCCGGTCGGAAAATCAAGGGATCTTTCAAGTTTTCTTCAAGTCTGTCGATGGCCACTCTAGGTATTTCTCTTAGTTTCTCTTTACTTTTTCTTTCCTTCTTTTCTATTCCTCATTTGTCTTCTGCTTCTTACCCCTTTGTTTTTCCAGTTTTAGGGTCGTCCTTTTACAGGCACGTCAGTTTTAAGAACCCTTTTTGTTTTCTTTAATTAGTATAAATAGTTTGTTTATCAATTTATTTTCAATTTCATTAAATGTTAGTTAATCAATTGGATATTTGAAAGTTGCTCGAATAGCTTCTGCTCCCTTTCTTGTTTTCATTCTTATTCAGACAATTTAGTTTTGATGATGCTTGGGCTTGAGGTTCATACCCTGAACTTCAGGCTTGGGCCGAATTTCTAAATGGATCAGCCCAGGGTCAACTTGACCCATTACCCTTCTGAGGTTCAGGGGTAAAAACAGGGTAATTTGGGGTAATTGGGTAGGGAAATCTCAAATAACTGCCTAGGAAGCTTCCTAGAAGCTGAAAAAGAGCATTACTTGGAAAACAAGTCAGATTAGATTAAGTACCAAAAAACAAAATTGGAAAGGGGGCAGAATGCAAAATTAGAGTCCTAAGGGCTGCCCTATTGCCCTGCCTATAAAGGCATCGCATTCTTGCATTTCAAGACTGGAAGAGATTTGAAGAGATAAAAAATACAGAAAAATCAAAACGGCTGGTTTTACTGTGTCATTGAGCTGTTTCAATAACTTCTGATTTATTTCAACTTCTGAAAATAAAAGTTTCTTATTCTGAATGTTCAAATGGATTGAGCTTGGGTTGTAGAAATTTGGTTTGAAGTCGAGGGGTTTACTGTTCGTTTGAAAACTCTTTTCTAGGCTGCTTAACCTCATTCTTGGGTTTGAACTTAGGTCCTGTTGGTTATTCCTGGTTGCTGAGTTCTGCTGCTGTGTCGTTTGGTTACTGACCTTCACTTGGTTTCTTTCATTTCATATTCCAGGTACATGTTCCTAGATTCATCTCACATGAGGTTTGATATTGAAGTGAAATGAAATCCGGAGTTCTAAATTTGGCTTCTACATGTTCAGATCTTTTAGTTTAGTCTCAGTTTGTTTGAGTTGATTGATGTGTTGTATGTTCAATATGAGAGCTATTAGTCAATTTGCATCTGTTTGAAGTTGGTAAAGCCTTGTAGTTAGATTTTTCTTGCTTTTTGAGATTCTTACTGTTATAGCTATTTACGGACTGTTGAGAGATGGAACTTGATAAAAATATTGATCATCAGCCAAATTTTGTGACTAAGCGATGTTAGCTAAGTGTGTGGTATCATGGAACAGTAAGTTACTGCAGCAATGTTCGTGGGTGATTTTGTGTTAGAACAATTATTATGATAGCTATAAATTAGAGGTAGAAATGAATGATATATAGTTTACTATGTTTAAAGTATTGTGAGATATTGTCAAATGCAGAATTGGCTGTTGTGTGAGATTCATTCGTATATTCATATTGAAGATGGTTTGATTTGCCTATAAGTTTGTTTTAATTTTCACACAAATCAGTCTGATGTGTTGATGTTGGTAAAATAAGGTTTAGACTTTGTAATTTGAAGTTTGGCCTGTCACTATGGGAAAGGTTGCAGCATACGTTGCTGGCCTTGGAGAGGTTCGATCTCAAATACCAGACCTTCAGTGATCGACCTGGGAACTTTGTTTGGGCTCATTTGGGCCCAGCGTTCATTTCCTAAGTGATGTGGCCCTGGGAGTTCAAAATGGATTTGGGTCTAAAGAGGTTATAAAGTCAGTTTTAATTGCTCCCCTTTTAGGTAATCAAAATTCAGAGACAGCAATGTTAGTGTAATCACATAGCATATATATAGTTTAGTGGAGGTGAGCTATGTTATATAAAACAAATAATTTATGGCCCTCCAAACTTTAGGTTGAATTCCCTTTTAAGAATTGGAATTGAGGTGCGCCGCACCAAATAAAATCTCAAATGCGTGGCCCTCATTTAATTATTTCTTTTAAAACCCTTAGAATTTGAGGCATGCCATTTAGCAAATGGCCCTCGCAAAGTTAAAAACGCGTAGTTGTTTTAGGCGCGTTATGTTAATAATTTACCCTCCTAATCTCGGGTGCGCATTTATGTGACCCAAATCCAAATCTCAACAATGTTATATAAAATGTGTTGCGGACTGCGGTGCATTTATGTGACGTGGTTCAAGACATATTTTAAATGACATTGCAATTTTCTTTAAATGATGAATAAAAGCGGTTAAAGGTTTAAAATTGCATCATAGGCTAAAACATGTACCAAAATCAGATAATGGGCCATTTATAATAGTTGAGCGACCGTGCTAGAACCACAAAACTCGGGAATGCCTAACACCTTCTCCCGGGTTAACAGAATTCCTTACCCGGATTTCTGGTTCGCGAACTGTAATACAGAGTCAATCCTTTCTCGATTCGGGATCTGAACCGGTGACTTGGGACACCATAATTATCCCAAGTGGTGACTCTAAATTCTTTAAATAAATAAATCCCGTTTCGATTGTCACTTCAAGTTGGAAATAACTCCCTTATACCCTTTCCGGGGTTGTAGTAAAAAAGGTGTGACAAGCGTTACTACAAACGTGGGGCATGATGTTTGTCCTAGCGCATTCGAGCGAGTTATTATCGTCTTCTTGCAGAAGGATGTTCCATTATTTCAGATCAATAGCTGTATTTCTGATGGTTTGGAGGCTATGCATGATATTGCTATTATGTTCACGAGTTGTTATTACACCGTGTTGGTGTGATGGTAGAGTGCTCATATATGTGCTGACATGGTGAATGACTTGAAGGGAGTTTTTTCTCAGTGCATGATTCAGAGGTTCAACATTTAATTCTAGTGGAGGAAAGGCAGACGGACTATAGATGACAAGGATTGGTTGATGAAGTGACGAGACTTGGTATTTTCGTGCGTGGTGGAATTCTCAATTATGATATGGTGTCATTGTCTTTGTTGAATGCATTAAGGTTTGCCGGTGTTATGGTCTTCTTTGATTTGCCTTCAGGGCAGGGTGTTGCAAAATGGTCCCTGAGAAGCGGTTGTCAGAGATGGCAGTGTGTAGCGGTTCAGAATCAAATTGGTATTTGTAATGTTGATGGCTCGAGAAAGATAATCTTCTATGAGGTTTAGAGTTAGTAGCAAGTTATTAGTTCAGGTTCTACAGAGATGGAATTTGATTTGAGGCAGCATTTGGATAACGAAGGATGAGGAAGGACATGGTGGGAGGTATCTCGCGGTGGTTGAATTACTAGTAGGCCAAGTATGAAAAACAGAGGTTGAGCAATTACTTAAAGAAGATGGTTTAACCGAAGTGGGAGTAGCAGGGTAGTAGTCCGTGGTAGGAAGCCACTTGTTTGAAGAAAGTTTAGAGCGATTTGTGAGTCATGGTGGAAAGCGACTAGGTCTACGGACTTAATTTGGAATGTTGACTACTATACTAAAGAAGATTGGATACGGCAGAAAGAGTTTGCTTAAAACAAAGAGGGGTGTAAAGATTTGCTTATCGTTTTGGATACATCGTGGCTTTGAGTTGTAAGGTATTGTTTAACTTTCAGTTGATGTCAATGGGGAAAGAGCAGACTTTTACAGCTGGTGGACGAGAATGGGCTCAGGAGGGTTTACTAATTTTGTGATAGTTGTACCCTGTACAACATCGTTGGGAGATGTCGGTAGGGAATTCCACATGTGGGATATCTCTTGTGAGTAGGTTGGCGGTTGCATGGTTCTGATGAAGTTTCTACGAAGAATTCTACTTACTATCTAGCGGGAGGCCGAGCAAGCGATTATGGCTGATAATTCAGAATGTTCATGGAAAGTTTAATAAGAAACTACAAGAAATTTGGCAGGTTAATTGTGCGAGATCATGGTAATTGGGAAGGATGAATCTTGGTAGGTTCCAAGGTCATGTAATTGTAGCTTCAAGCTAAGTGGGGGAGCCCCACCGTCTACAATTGGATCCCGTGGTTGTCTGCTTGTGCAATTTTGGGTTATCGGTGTATTGGTAGGTTATTATGACTAAGAACAGAAAACATCAGTGGTAATTCGAGCAAAAGATCTGAGCAATGTGTGCTATATTTGGGCCTTATCGATTCATGTTCAGGTTTTGGGAAGACTCAGAGTTTATGCTTCTTGTGGGTGTAATGTACAAGGAAAAGAATTCAGTCGGTTGCTTCCCTGATAGGGTGTTCGCGTGCTAGCAGAGCACTAGAGTTTGGCTTATATTTGGGACCATACCAGAATGGGTGACGCTCAACGGTGGTCCTAGTGGGTTTAAGAATTGGAGTGCAGTGCCTAAGGACTTGGAATGTTCTATGTTATTATTGGGTATGCAGTGCAGTATTGGATAGAAAGAAGGAATAGGTTCGGCGAAATGGTCTTGCAAAATGGGGTACCAGTTGGAGATGCTATTGTGCGGGAAAGGAGAATATTAGATGATTCATGAGTAATGAGACGATATGGTCTCGTGAGGCAGGTAACTTGTGACGAGTGCAAATTTGGTTCATTACGTTTATGAATGGAGCTATTATTATTTCTAGGACAAGTGGAGAATAAATTGGAAGAGGTTGGTTCGGTTAGTAATGGTTGAATCAACATGATTGTAGCAGTGATCAGTTTCTTCAGCGTGAAGTTATACATATGGTTTGGGGATGCACGTGCGGGCTTGACAACCACCATAACTTGATTGATTTGAAAGGTATTCGATTCAAATGGCCTTGTGGTGTAAGTGGACTCCGGAGGAGTCATGGCAGTTTAGATCACAACTTGAGGTTTGTATTTTCTGTGGTTTGGGAATTCGGTTGCGTGTTGCATTGGTTCTTCGAAAATAAGATAAGTGATAGGTTTCTATCCGATGACGTATTTATCCCACTAGTAGTTCAAGGGTTATGGTGAATACGTGTATTGTCGTTTAGCGGCATGATAGGTGCAGTGAGCGGCATAGGAACCGGAAGTTGAAGGTCAAGGTTGTGGTTCGGTGTTGATAAAATGTCACGAGCTCGGATGAGCAGGGGTGAATTCAAATGTTCAGAGTAAGTTGGCAGTTTCTTTTGTGTCACCTGAGAATGGTGTTTCGTGGAAGAGGCTTGTGTATTGACTTGCGGATTTTGATTCGCTTTACACGATTTGAACGGTTGGTGGTAGGATGTGCAAACCTTGCTACTTGAGCGGAAGGTCGTGGGAGCATACCCCACGGGGAGATTTGTATAAGTGTGACATGTTAGTCACTCAATTGTTAAGAATTGAAACCAAGTATGGAGGTTATGGTAATATCCCAAGTGCGAGAGTTTATGCGAAGAGGCATTCTATTCCTTGAGTTATGGACCGTGTGAGTTTTTTTCGGATTTGACAACTGTTCTTATGTGTCATGAATAGGTCATTGTGGATCCTTGAAAGGTTATATCCCAGTATGTTATGATTAGAATCGGCTTGAGGTCCATTGATGGGTCTAGACGTGGATGTGTTCTCTACACCAGACCGGCTGTGTTCATTCAGCATAGTATTTCTTATGGAGGAGTCTGCGGCATTGGACTTTAATTTTTGTCATCAGCTATTTCATGTAATACTCTATTATGCCATGTGGTTTGTGGGTCGGCTTGATTATTCGCACATGTGTTGAGGTCCCGCGTAGTTATTGTGTTATGTGAGCAGGATGGCTCTCGAGATGCAGATCATATATCGCACCTTAGTTGTGGTTCGGTTTCGTAGCGTATGGCGCTATTCATATCCTCAAGATTTGTATTATGCACTTGGCGTGCTTATGGCCGATATTCGGGCATTTCGTAACTATGAGCATTATGGCTTGATGCGTGTTTTCTTCTTGATTATTATGTGCGGATAGGGTGTCACGTCGCCACGGGTATATTGTTTGGATCGGGTGGCACGCCGCCACGGGTATGTTGTATGGATCGGGTTGCGCGCTGTAACGATGTCATACTTGGATCGAGTTGCATACCGCAACAGGTCATATTTGGATTGGGTTGCACGCCGCAACAATGTGATGTTAGGTACGGTTCCCTATACTTATTTTTGTGTGTCTTGTTTCCTACCTCTGAGAAAGTTTCAAAGCAGTGGTTGGCCATTTTATTCGTTACGCAGGCTGGTAATTCCCTATCAGAGTTCGTTCTTCCTTATGAGATATATTCGAGTTTGTAGCTTGTCGGCGCATGTGGGCATCAGATACGTGAAATTTCAGCTATTATGGTCAGAGGATGTTGTTAGGGGCATGCAAATTATGCGGTGCATGGTGCGATTTCAGTAAAAGTGCAAGATCATGTTTCGATATAGTATGTGGTGATTGACGTGGTGTTCGTATGTTAGAATCAGGTCTTGTAGAGAAATTCAGAGGTTGGAATTTGGTTCTAAGGCTTATCGACTAAATAAAAAGGGAGAATCTTCAGTCTGGCTCAAGATAATATACCCAACTGGGTTGTGGCAACACGGGCATGTGCATGAGGTGTTAAACAGTGATTTTGGGCAACTGCGGAGCAGTTCTTAGCACGTTCGAGGACAAACGTATGTTTAAGTGGGGGAGAATACAACGACCCGACCGGTCGTTTTGAGCTCTAGCGCGTCGTTCAGCGGTTTGAGGCTTTGAGTATCTTTACTTCATGTATTATGACTTGTATGTGTGGTCGGAATTTAATTTCGGGAAGTTCAGAGCTAATCTGGGAAGAAAATTCTAATTTCGGAAGCTTTAAGTTTGAAGAATTGGCTAAGGTTTGACTTTTGAGTGAACGACCTCGGGATTTAAAGGTTCCAGTAGGTTCGTATGATAGTTTCAGACTTGGCCATATGTTCGGGTTGAGTATCTGATCACCCGAGAGATTCAGTGCTTATTTTGGAAAATTGGCATTTTGAAAGTTTAAGAATTTCCTAAGTTTGGTTTGAAGTGGGCTTTGGTGTTATGGATGTCCGTTTGGGATTCTGAGCCTTGGAATAGGTTCGTATTGTCATATATGACTTGAACGCAAGGTTTGGCATCATTCCGGGATGTTTTGGTATGGTTCAGACGCGTTCGTCGAAGTTTAAAGAAGGATTTCGATCGTCGATTCGTAGTTTTGATGTTGTTTGGCGTGATTTGAGGCCTCGACTAAGTTTGTATGGTGTTTTGGGACGCGTTGGTATGTTTGGTTAAGGACTGGGGGCCTCGAGTAGATTTCGGATGGTAAACGGATCGAGTTTGGGCTTGGGGGAATGCTGAAGCAATTGTCATATGGTGTAACCGCACCTGCGAGTTTTTGGCCGCAGGTGCGGAGTCGCTAAAGCGGCCAAGAGGGTCGCAGAAGCGGTTCTAGCTGGGGAAGGTTGGAACCGCAGATGCGGTCGAGTTCTGCAGAAGCGGGACCGCACCTGTGCACGTGGAACCGCAATAGCGAAGGCGTAAAAGCGCTGTTGGGGCCGCAGATGCGGAGTTGAGGGGCCCGAAAGAGGACCGCAGAAGCGGTCAAGTGACCGCAGGTGCGAGATGCCGCTGGGCAGTGAGGTTTTTATAAAAACAGGGTTTGGCCCATTTTCTCCCATTTTCGCTTGGTTAGGGCGATTTTGGAGAGCTTCAAGGGGAGATTTTCATCAAGCAGCACAAGGTAAGTGATTCCCACCTATTACAAGTTAAATACATGGTCTATATATGGATTTAAACATGGAAAATTATTAGAAATTGTGGAATTTTGGTAGAAAACCTAGAAATTGGTATTTTCGGATTTTAACCACGAAATTGGGCATGGAATTGAGAATAAATTAGATATTTGGGTTTGTGATGTTACGGATAATGATTTTCTTTGAAATTTTTTGGAATCTGGGCACGTGGGCCCAAGGGTGAATTTATCGTCTTTTCGAGCGGAGTAGGAAACTGTTATGAATTGATTTATTATGAGTATTATAGCATATAATTACGGATTTGCACATTGATTGACTAGCTTTGGAGCGTCGGACACTGGTTTGAGGTGTTAGAGCGGAGTTGGAGCCTATTATGGAACTTCGGAGCAAGGTAAGTCAGTATAACCTTGAGAGGGGGAAACTACCCCTAGGTGATGTAATTGTTATGTGCTAATAGTTGTGGATGCTACGTGCGCACGAGGTGACGAGAGTCCGTACGTAGCTAAAACATGTTTATGTCCGAGTAGGCTTATGATGTTATCATGCAATATTTGAATTACTTGAACCTATTCTGTTGGCTTAATTAATTGAAAATATAATTGAACTTGATTTAGAAATCAAATATATCTTAGTCCAAGTCTTATCACTTTGAGTTGGTTGCAAGATAATTGAGAAACGGTAAAGGTTATACTCACTTTGTGCTCATGTATTGTATTGTAAATACGTATCTTGTAATTAAGAAAAAAATTTCCTTTCTTATGGAGCAGGCCGAACACCTCGACAGTATATAGATGCATCTATGGTTTGTGCCTCACGACCCTCAGTAGTGTACACATTATTTCGGATTGAGCCGAACGATCTCGGCAGAATCGTACGTTATCGCTAGTAGTTCGAATATTCACAAGATAAACCTTCCATTGTTGCCCAACATTTTCACTGTACTTCTTATTGATTTGATATTGGAACTTGGCATTTTCTGCGGTATTGAGGTAGAATACAAGATCGAGAGATTTATGCTTTAAAAGGGATTATTGGAACACTATGATATTACAGATTTACTCCACTATTGCGGTGCATTTCGTATTTGTTAGAAATTATCATATTATTTATTCATTTGGACCTCTAGTCAGTGTCAATGTTGACCCCTCGTCACTACTTCTTTGGGGTTAGGCTAGATACTTACTGGGTACGCGTTGACTTACGTACTCATGATGCACTTCTGCACTAAATTTATAGGATCTGACAGGTCATTTGGTGATCATCTTGGCGCACCTATTGAGGAGACTTTATGTGAGTTGCAATCCAGGTTACGCACTGCAGTCCACCGAGTCTCCATTGTGTTATTTATTTCATTATGTATTATTACATCTGAGACAGATGTTGTAATACTATTGTACTCCTTAGAAAAAAATGCTCATGCACTTGCGACACCGGGTATTGCTAGTTCATTATGGTTGTTGTTACCATAGATCACATAATTCTCATCATTTACTTTGTAAATTCTACTTTGTACTGTTATATTATAGGGAATTAGAAATTTCAAAGTATTAAATGGGTAAACTAATTGGTAAATCAACGTTGGCTTGCCTGATGGCAGCGTTAGGTACCCTCACGACCTATAGTGGATTTTTGGGTCGTGACAGCCAAGGTCACACGACCCAATGCACTATGTGCAACAAATCTGAGTGGCATAAATTTAGAGAAAATGGAAAAGAAAGTTGAGGACAAAGTGTAATTAACAAAAGTATAAAGGGGCATTTAGGGAATTAAAACTAGCAGAATACTTTTCGGTTTATAGCCTGAATGTTCTAGAATAGAGTGGAAGGGGCTAAAATACAATAAGACAAGGAAATTAGGTCAAATTTGGGGACTTAGGAGTAGATAACAGAAGAAAGAAGGGTTGGAAAATAGAGAGGAATATCTGAATGGACAGCTGTCCAAAAATCTGTTAAAAATATATGCTTTCTCTCCTATATTTCAGGTAATAGATTCTCTTACATCCCCTCTCATTTTTCTCTCATATAGCACACCCTTATATTTTATACAAGGTTCCCCCTGCATTTCACTCACACACACATCAAAATACTGATTTTCGGTAGAATTCTCAAGCAATATTCCTTCCTCTTCACTGTTTTTCTTACAAAAGACATTGTGAAATTCAGAGTTTCGAGCTAAAAAAAAGGTAAAAAACAAAAAAGAGAGATCTAAAAGTCATTTCTGAGTTCCATTACACTATTTTCATTAGATTTTGAGTTCTTGTTGGTATTTCTGCGAATAGATTTGAGGTTGTTCTGGTTTATTTGTTGTTGCTGTTGTTTGTTTTGTAGCTGAGTTCTCTCTTTGGATTTCCAGCCTTTATTTGGCTCTAATTCCTTCTCTTTGTTCATCTCTCCAGGTATCTTGCCCACTCCTCTCTTAAGAATCTCTGAAATGTACGGAGTTTGATAATGATATATTTTTTTAGGTAATGAAATATCGTAGTTTACGAATCCTACTGTCATTTGATTTTTAGTTCCTTAAAGTTGAGATCCCGTTAACCCCTTCATAGTTCTATGAATGTCCAGATTCGTTATTTTCTTTGATGTAATTTATTTGGATAACTGATTCAAACATGGCCTATCTTTAATGATATTTGGTGTTTAAGTTGAAATGGAAGTTTACCTGTAGCTGTACCTAAGTTAACATGTGTTTGGTTTCGCATAGAATGTATTAGCAAGTGGGGGATCAGTGCTTTTATTTTTCACCAAAGGGTGTATGTTCTTAGATCACTTGTGGAAAGTTGGAGATATTAAGTGATGACATCAAGTTAGAGTTAAAGCATGAGGAGTCATCAGTCATCTGTTTGAATTCTATTCGTTATAACGCGATTTTATTTTAGAAATGGAAGCTTTGTGTCCAGAAGTGATTTCTATTTTAAATAAAGTGATGATTTTCGCATTGTAACGTAAGGTGGATTGATCAGCGAATTAATTTGCAATTGATTATTCTTGTCACTGTATGAAAATACTGTAGAATTGCCCAATGAATATTTAGAATCTTTGGGCTTGATTATTTAGCCTATATAAAGCTGTCAGTATTAAGCTACATATGGACTTAGGCCTTATTTTCAGGCCCAACTGGAAATCTACCTCATTGTAGAGGTAGACAGACCCACTCCAAAATTGAGGCGTTTTGGGCTTTACCCCAAGGCTAGATTTGCTGATGTTAAACCCATTTGATGTCTCAATTGAACCATCAATCATGCCCAAACGCTAGCCCAGTATGTCTTTGAATAAGAGCAAATCAGTTAAATAAATGTAGTTCTTTCATTAATTTTGATTTTGCTTAGTGCTAGACTGTGGTCGCATTGACGTAGTCTTTTGAATCAATTTCCCACTCCAAATCCAATGCATTTTAAATCTGTAAATCCAATTTGTTCACCAACTGACTCCATTTGTTATGAGGCATTTTCCAAAATATTAAAACATTTAGGAAAGTTTATTAACGTTCGAACATTCGTAGTTTGTTTAGCGCGATTTAATCTATCATCGTGATTACGTACACGTTCGCGTAACATAATTATGATTTTCTAAAATAAATCAAGTGTGCATTCGTGCGACTTTGGTCCAAAAAATCTTAATAATTAATAAAGCTTGATTAATTGTGTATACGTACGCGTGACATGATTTAGCGTCCTAAATAAAACAGATTTGCACACACGTCATCCGTTTCAAAGATAAATCCATAACGCCATAATTAAAAGCGGTAAAAAGTAAAATGCATATAGGCTATAAAATACGTGATTAAATAATTAGGCCATGTATGATTAAAGTGATCGCGCTAAAACCATAAAATCCGGGAATGCCTAATACCTTTTCCCGGATTAACAGAATTCCTTACCCGGTTTTCTGTGTTTCAAGGACTTTAAAACAGAGTCAATTTCCTCGATTTGGGATTTTAAACAAATCGGTGACTTGGGACACCATAACAATTATTCCTAGTGGCGACTCTAATTAAATAAATAATCCATTTTGATTAATGTCACTTTAACCAGAAAACTCCCTATTCTTTAGAAAAACGAGGTGTGACAGGTGCAGCAAATGGACTACTACTAGGTTGAACGATACCTTGATCCAACATTTGCTGAACTAATGACTCAATGATATCTTTCTTGATTGTTGGATATCTATAAGGCTTTTTGTTTATTGGTTCAATGTTAGCATGTAATATGATTCTGCGATCAAACAATTCTCTAAAGCAAACCGCTGACTTGGGATACCATACCAATTATTCCAAGAGGCGACTCTAATTAAATAAATAGTCTCATTTCGATTAATGTTACTTTAATTGGAAAAACTCCCTATTCTTCGGAAAAAGGAGATGTGACAGCTCTGGCGACTCTGCTGGGGACTTGAACCAGAATCTATGGTTCAGGGTTCAAAATTCGAGCTTGTAATATGATCTATACTTGGCTTTCTTGAATGTTGATATTACTATTTTTGTGGGCCTAATGTTCTAATTGCTGCTCATTACCACTTTTATAATATTTGAACTGTATTAAATTGTCTTCTTACGCCTCCCTTCTGAGTCTTCTAAAACTATGGTGCACATGTACGCATGGCCCACTTTTATGTTAGAGGTCATACCAACAAGAACGAGGCTGGATCAGCAACTAGGCCGGGTAGACTTTCGTGCTCCTGGTACATTGCTCCTACCTCGGCTCGAGTTGTCCGCTTGGGTAAGCCAGGTCTAAAACACTTACCTAGGATTTTAAGCCTAGAATAACATAGCCTTATGCCAGATCCCTAGTAGGAACACTTGTTTGCACCATGTGCATTTGACTTTGGGGACTCAACATAGGGGTTGGGTCCGTCTAGGACAGGTGTACCCAAAAATAAAAGACCATCCTGATGCATCCTACGTGCTATTTGTGCATTTTTTTTGTTTCGGCTTGCATGTTGATCGGTTTCTAAAATACGAAAAGAAAGTCAAGAAAAAACCATGAATGAGGTAGGAGAGAGAAATTTACCCGGTTATAAAAACTTTGGTATTTGAAAAATCCTGAAACTCTGCCGAAATTTGGAAAAAAGAAAAAAGAAAAAAGAAAAGTAATTTCAAAGTGAGTCAATATCTTCAAAAAGCATGTTTTCCTGTTGTGTCAAAACTGACCGAACTACGCTGGTCTAATTCTCACCGGATGTGAGATACGTAGGCATCCTCGATAGGGTTTGGCCTCATTTTTACAAAAATAACCAAAAATAATAAAATGTGTCCAGTGATTTGGTCAAATGAGTAAGACGACCCAGCTTCGGTTGCATCTCGAGCCGTTTCTGTCGCAATAGCCTTAAACATCTCCGAAATTTCGAAGGGCTAGTCTCGCAAGAATGGACATGTCTATCAATTGGGCATCACTTTTGCCATAAGTGCCCTTCCCCGGCCTCAAAACTTTTCTTGAAAGTGTGAAGGGGCCATTATTGCAAAAAGACATCCTTGCTTTGGGCTAATATTGCATAAATAGCCACCCTTCCTTTGGTTTTTCCTTAGAAAATTGGAAGGTTGATTTGCAAAAAAAAAAAGAGTCCATTGGTTTGACTTTTGGAACTAATGTCAACCCTAACCCTAACCATACAAAATGACATTGTCCAGAACTGCCATTAACGGTTGTAGATCAGGCTCCACTACATCTTCAGATGTGGTGGTACGACTTAGGGAAAGATGGTCAGGATTGGGTAACAAAGCACTTGGGCGCCCGTACAGATATTATGAAAGTTAAACCACAGGACGATTTGATTGAGGCACTAGTGACCTTCTGGGATCCCATTCACAACGTCTTCCGCTTCTCGAATTTTGAGCTTACTCCCATTTTAGAAAAAATAGCCGGGTATTCATGTTTCGGCAGGGACCTGAGAAATCAGCAACTTATATTCCCAAGGACTCCCTCTGTGTATTGATTCTTAGATCTTTTAAATATTAGTAAGCATATCAGGAAAAACAATGTAGACAGAGGGTACTATTCTTTCTACTTTTTGTACTCCAGGTTTGGGCACTCAAATGGTTTCAAAATGCACGAAAAGGGCCTAAACAACAAGCAGAACAAGGACATATGGAAAATTCATCATCGCTTTGCTTTCATAATGGCGTTTCTGGGAATTATGGTCTTCCCAAATGAAGAGCAGACGATTGATATCCGTGTTGCCAGAATTGCATAGGTCCTCACTACCAAAGAAAATCACACGCTTGCTCCAATTATACTATCAGACATTTATCGGGCATTGACGTTGTGTAAATCAGGGGCAAAGTTCTTCGAAGGGCAATATTTTGTTGCATATGTGGTTGATTGAGCATCTCTGTCATCACCCCAAATTCATGAGTTATGACCCGAGGAAGAACAACTTCATCGAAAGTTACAAGGAAAGGGGTAAAAGATTACAATTCTCCATAAGGGGTTGAAGCATGGATATCCCATCTAAGATCTTTAAATGCGAGTAAATCTGAATGGACTTTGGGATGGCTCCCGGTAAGGGAAGTGATACACATGTCGGCTTTGAAAGCTATTTGTTGTTGATGGGTTTAAGAGGTGTCCAACCGTATGCACCGCAAAGAGTACTTAGACAGCTGGGAAGGTACCAAGTGGTGCTCGAGGATGAAGATTTGAGTATCCAAGTCATCGAGCTACACCCAGAAGCTCCACTCCCCGAGACTTTAACCCAGCAAATTTGGAATGGCTGTTGATACTTGTAAGATGATACCCAGGTGCCAAATCCCACGAGAGGTGAGGTAGACCCAGGTTGTGCTATGTGGTTCGAAAAAAGGTCTCGCGTTGATGATGAGCCGGAGCCCAAGCCCGAGCCCGAAAGGCCCGGCAAAAGGCCTCATGTTCAGGCTTTGAATGATAAAATCCGAGAAGGGTTGGCCTGGGGAGAAAAGGAAAAGGGATACCAAGTAACCATTCACGCCTTAGAAGAAAAACTTAGAAACCTCAAATTTGAGAATGACTTGCAGGCGCAAGAGGCTGAAGGTGAAAAGATTAGTCTAACCCGTGAAACGAGGCGCTCCGAGCCCAACTCCCGTAAATAAGAATAGCCGTTGAAACGCCTATGAGGAGTGAGAGAGATGAAAAAATCATGAGCAACTTGAGACGAAAAGTGCATGACTATGCGGCCGACATGACAAATGCCGAGAAAGAATTGGCAAAAGCCCACGCAAGGATGGTCCAACTGGGGAAAGATGCAGAAGAACAAACAAGGCTAGCCCGCCAGGTGAAACAAAGTTATGACAGAGAAGTCGCGATCTTAAGGAAAGAGTTGTCCGTTATTGAAACCGAAATGGGTCAGCAGGTCAAAGACTTCAAGATGGAAAGAGAACACTGTTATTGATTGATCAACGAATTGGAAGAGAGTGTGCTGAGGTTGCAAGATCGAAATAATAGGGCCATGCAGGTAGTGGAAGCCTAGGAACAACAAATTGGACAATTGCTCCAGGAGAAGGGCGCCATCAAACTTAGAATCAAAGAAATAGCCGACTACACTGCGATGAAATGCAACGAGTGTAAGAGTATGACTCGGGCTATGTTCTTTGCTTCAGTGCTGTCTTTCGCTCGCCAAGTCATGGCCAACCTAGAGTTCCTTCAAGAAGAGCTTGCAACCGGGCCTGCGCCGAGACCGACTGATGTCCCGTGAGCCCCCGGAATAACATTTGAGGCCCATGTGTGTTCTTGATTGTTCAGTCCTTGAGTCTGTATTTTACTTTTTTCTCGCATCGAGTCTGTTTGTCCTTTCGTCCATGTCGAGTCTGTTGTTATTTTGTTTTGAGTCAGTATGTTTTCCTTTTTAATTCAGTTATCAATATCTTCGAGTCTTTGTAATGAAAAAACCAAAAAAAATTTTATTAATGAAATATTGAAAAACCCCTAAATTTTCTTTGTTTTCATTTTGCATTTATTCCTCTGAACTACGTAATGGTCTAATTCATGTGGCGTCATGATACGTAGGCAATCCCCATTGGATGCGATCATAGCCATATTTAACCTTAGTGAAAATCAACAAAAAGGAGAGAAATTGAGAGACAATAAGTAAAAGAAGTGGAATAAAAGTGTGATAAAAGCAAAAGGGAAAACCAGGAGTGGCAACAACAAGAGAAAACCAAGAATGACAAAATAAAAGAGAAAAAGAGAGTGGAAATGAAAACAAAATAATTACGAGTGGAAAAGAGATAATGAAAGTCGGGATGAAACACGTAGTCGTTGAAAAAACCATTTTAGAAGTATTTAACTATTCAGGTGCGTTGCATCCCCAAGGTGCGATTTCCTATCTGTTAAATGTCACAAAACTGAAAAGTTAAGTGTGTGTGCAAATAAGCTTGGTTCCGTTCAGGTGGTTGGTTTTGTCGGTAATCTAGCTTCTCCCCTCTATTTTACAAGATCCAAAGGAAAGGTTCCAATGGCCTCGGAAAGAAATCTCTGCATCGTCGACCCTGAGGATAAACCTACACCGGTTATGTCATAACTTGAATCGGCAACTGTCGAAGAAAATAAGATACTGCGTCTCCACATGTTGGAAATATGGGACGCCTGGTCTAATTGAAGGGAACCACCAAGTGCAATCCCTGGATTCCCCGAGCTGATCCCAAGGACCGGTGGATCCACCAACATCCCCACGACCAACCCCTTTATCCCATTGGGTACCCTACTATATCATCCAACTTTACCGGTATGCCTTCTGTGGTTTGCCCCCAGGCACAGTTTTTCGGGGCACCTTCAACGTTGTTCTCCGCACCACCGGTTTCACCCTGGCACAACCAACTGTGCCCAGGCCATGCTTTGAGCCCACAACATTCACCTTTCAAGCTCCGTAATTTCAACCTGATATGATTCATGTCACTCCGGACTCATACGCCCAACAGCCACAGTATGAGTTTCCGATCAAGCCAGAAAGAACAGTTAAAAATCCCGAGCAGGATGGGATGGCTCAAAAAATGAAAAACTTAGAACAGAGCTTGAAATACATGCAAGAGTGTTTCCTATTCAGATTTGTGCATGTTCCCAAATGTTCATTTACCTGTTGGTTTCAAAATGCCGATGTTCGAAAAGTATGGTGGGCACGGAGACCCAATAGCCCATTTAAAGAGATACTACAATCAGCTGAGAGGGGCTGGTGGAAAAGAAGAGCTTCTGATGGCCTACTTCGGAGAAAGCTTAATAGGAATCACCTCCGAGTATTACATGGATCATGAAATCACCCACTGGCACATATGGGATGTCCCACCCAAGATTTTGTTCCGCAATTCCAGTATAATGTGGACATCGCTCCCGATAGAGACTCCTTGTCCAATTTGAAGAAGAAAATAGCGGAAAGCTTCTGCGAGTATGCTGTCAAATGGCGCGAGCAAGCCGCCAGAGTAAAACCTCCGATGGACGAAGCAGAAGTGGTTATAGTCTTCCTACAGGCCCAAGAGGCTGATTACTTCTAGAATATGATGTCTGCTATGGGCAAGCCATTGGTGAGGATATCAAGATTGGGGAGATGGTAGAGAACGACCTGAAAATGGGATGGATTTTGAGTTAAGCCGCCTTGAAAGCTACATCACAAGCCATCTAGAATGGCTCAGGTGGTTTGGCTAATCGCAAAAAGAGGGAGGAGAGAGCCATGATAGCTTCGAGGGGATCTCGCCGATTTGACCATTCTTATATGCCACCAAGAACCCCACAACACTATTACCCACATCAAGATGCAGCTTATGCCATGGCACCGCCTCACTACGCGGTGATGAATGTCCAACCTTACACATGACCCCAGCAACACTATAACCCAACCCGAGCTCCACCTCCTAGAAATAACCATCCTTACCAAGCTCCCTATAACCCTCGTCCACCATAAAATACACGCCAACATAATCCATGCCCTCGAGAGCTTTCCAGGAGAAACAAATTCACCCCTATTGGCGAATTTTACTCCAGCCTGCTCCAAAATTTAAACCAACTGTGTCTATTGCAACATGTACCTCTCAATCGGCAAAATCCTGAATCCCCATCATACAGAGTCGGTACTAGATGTGCATACCATTCAGGAGTAGAGGGCCATGATACAGAAGACTACTTGACCCTCAAGAAGGCGGTCGACCAGGCCTGATCGAAGAGAAGAGAATTGTGTTGAGGGACGAGGAGATCTCTAATGTGACCAACAATCCATTACCGGCTCACAATAATGGGCCGGTCATTGGTATGATTTGTGATGCAAAGAGTTTGACCCGGCATTGAAGGCCATTGTTGCCATCGCCAATTCAGAGCAAGGCCTAAATCGACAGTGAAACCGACCAAAATCAAAAAGAAAGTTGCTCTGGTTCCTCAAGCTGCTGAAATAAAAACTAGGCCAGCACCTGCCAAGAGTGTAGTTCTCTGTGTTCCTAAGGCCCAGAGAAAAGAACATCTTATCCTCAACACTCACAAGAAATTCGAGGAAAGGAAGGCTACATTGGATGTGCCAAGATTATATGTACCAAAGGGGAGGTATGTGGCGCGGGGGCCAGTAATTTCACCAAGGCTGACTGAGCCCGTGGTTATCAGTCCCCCACCGGAGAGTCCTATGAAAGATCCTACTACAATCCCCTGGAACTACAACAGAACTGTGGTTACATACAAAGGGAAAGAAGTTATGGGGGAAGTGAATAAAATGAATCAGTCCGGGAGGTACCATACCCCAGAAGAGCTAAATAAGTCTAAACAGAACATGGATAAACAGATGACATCCAAGAAGCCTATAAGCAATGAGGAAGCAGAAGAGTCCTTTAAAAATATAAAAACATCAAAATACTCAATAGTTGACTAACTCCGGAAGACTCCTTCCTAGGTCTCGCTCTTATCTCTACTCCTGAGTACGGATGAACACCAGAAAGTGCTCCTCAAAACACTGAATGAAGCACATGTCTTGGTTGATACTTCTGTCGAACAATTGGAAAGAATGGCCGAAATAATTTTTTAGGTCAACAAGATTTCCTTCAGCTGCGATGATTTGCCCCAGAGGGAGCTGCCCGCAATAAAGCCCTCCACCTGAGTGTCAAATGTGAGGGCTATTATGTGAAAATAGTGATGTTAGATGGTGGGTCCGGGGTAGATATTTTCCCACTCTCAACACTCTAGAGAATGGAGATTGGAATAGAAAGAATTCAGGCTAACAACGTCTGCGTACGAGTTTTTGATGGGGTCAAGAGAGACACAATAGGAGAAACTGATTTAATTCTGACTATTGGCCCTATGGATTTTGAGGTGACCTTCCATGTTTTGGACATGGAAACCTCATACAATTTCCTCCTAGGTAGACCATGAATTCATGCTGCTGGAGCTCTTCCCTCCACTCTTCACCAAATGGTCAAGTTTGAATATGATAATCAAGAGATTGTTGTCTATGGGGAAGACGAGCAATCTATCTACCGGGACCCTTCGGTCCCGTGTCTTGAAGCTAGGAAAAGCAGTGAGCACATTGTGAACCAAGCTTTTGAAATTATGGTCGCTGACCAATTTGAAGAAGGGGCCCCATTACCTCAACCTTGCTTGTCTAACGCTTCGGTCACGGTTGCCACCCAAATGATTAAAAATGGGTACAAGCTCGGAAAAGGGCTTGGGGTATCTCTACAGGGCATTATTGAGCCCATTTTTTCAATCATCAATGAGAAATGTTTTGGCTTGGGTTTTGGAGCTACAGAGGCCGACATAACATGGGCTAACAAACGCAAAGAAAAAGAGGTGGGTCCTGTCCCAACCCATTCCATATCTCGCCCAATCATTTGTCAAAGCAAAGTATGGGGAAGATGAGAAGAAGCCTTCGTGACCGAGGAAATCGATGATATCTGTAAAGCCTTGAAACAAATGTTATATGAGTCCCACATGGTCCGGCCAGGGGAAGGTACGAGCAGTGCCGAGGTGCAGTATATGGGACTGTATTTCAAGCTCCAGAACTGGAAGGCTACCCCATTCCCTGTTAGGCGGGAGTCCCGGTAGTTCAGTGTTTCCATCTCTTCTATATTACGAGTTATTTCATGGTGTAACTCGAATGTTTTACCTTATTGTCTTTTAATTCTGATGTAAACCCTCATATCTTTCAATTTAATGAAATGGAATCAATATTCCATCGTCCATAGATGTCTCTTTTATTTTGTTCTGATTTTGCTATTTTTCTTATCTTTTTCTTTTCAGCTCTAATAATGCGGACTTAAATAGCATGGCATGCTTGCGGACTTTATGCCCAGATCCTAATATGCTGTCTAACTTTGAAATAATTAATCAAGAGCCAGAATATTATGAAGATGAGGCTTTTAGGGAAATAAATCGGGAATTGAAACAATTTGAGAATAAGCCTAAGCCAAACTTGAATGAAACCGCACCAGTTAATTTGGGAAGTTCAGAAAGAGATCCGAGAAACCATGATAAGCATTCAAGCTGATAAAAGAACTAGAGATGCCTTGATCCAACTTTTTATTCAAAGATGTGTTTGCATGGTCTTATGAAGATATGTCAGGGCTGAGTGTTGATTTGGTGGTACATAAATTGCCTACCTATCCCGGCAATCCACCAGTCCAACAAAAGTAAAGAAAGTTCAAAACCGACATTAGTGATAAGATCAAGGAAGAAGTCACGAAACAATTGAAAGTTGGTATTATTCGAGTGGTAAGATACACCACGTGGCCAGCTAATGTGGTTCCAATGCCAAAGAAAGATGGAAAAACCCGAGTGTGTGTTGACTACCGAGATTTGAACAAGGCAAGTCCCAAGGACAACTTTCCATTGCCGAATATCCACAGTCTTGTTGATAACTGTGCTAAACATGAGATACAGTCTTTCGTGGATTGTTATGTTGGGTATCACCAAGTTCTGATGGATGAAGAAGATGCAGAAAAGATTGCTTGCACCACACCAGTTATGAAGCCAAGTACACTTTGTTGGAAAGAACGTGTTGCGCCCTAACTTAGGTCACCCAAAAGCTCAGACATTACTTGCTGGCTTACACAACATATCTCACAACCAGGATGGATCCTTTGAAATATATATTCTAGAAGCCAATGACCACTTGAAGGTTACAAAAATGGCAAATCCTTCTCACCGAGTTTGACATAGTCTATGTCACTCGCACGACGATGAAAGCCCAAGCCTTGGCAGATCTTCTAGCTGAGAACCCGGTCGATGATGAATACCAACCCCTAAGCACTTACTTTCCGAACGAGGAAGTAAACTCAATTGAAGTAATTTCGGAGAACATCAATGCCTGGAAAACGTTCTTTGATGGGGCCGTAAATGCAAAAGGCATGGGGATTGAGATAATTCTGATTTCGCCCACAGGTCAGCACTATCCGGCCACAACCTATCTCTTATTTTTCTGTACAAACAACACCACCGAGTATGAATCCTACATCAAGGGCATGAATAGACAGTTGATCTGGATGTAGGGGAATTATTAATCATGGGGTTTTCTGAATAATCATTCGGCAAGGCCAAGGTGAGTGGGAAACTCGAGACAAACTCATCCTATATAGGCAACATGTGGAAGATCTCAGCAAACGGTTCAAGTCCGTCAAGTTCAAGTACATCCTCGATTTCACAATGAGTTGTTGATGCACTAGCTACTTTGGCCTCGATGTTGTCATAACCGGGTAATGTTTATATTGATCCATTGGAAATCCAGGTTCGAGAAAGACATGGTTATTGTAACGCAATTGAAATGGAGCCAGATGTTCAGCCATAGTATCATGATATCAAAAGGTTTTAAAAATAAAAGAATATCCTGAGCATGCCAGTGGAGATCAAAAGAGAACTATCAGAAGGCTTGCAAGCAATTTCTTTATGAGTGGAGAGATCCTATACGAAAGAACTCCATATCTTAACCTTTTGAGGTGCATAAATTCCTGAGAAGCTGAAAACATCATGAATGAGGTGCATTCAGGAGGATGTGGGCCTCACATAAATGGGTATGTCCTTGCAAAGAAAATCCTCCGGGTATGTTATTACTGGATGACTATGGAAAAAGATTGTTTCAGTTTCGTCTGGAAATGCCATTAGAGCCAGATACACGGTGACGTGATTCATGCACCACCTTCAGAGCTACATCCTATGTCAGCACCTTGGCAGTTCGTTGCTTGGGGCATGGACGTTATTGGGCCAATCGAGCCGAAAGCTTCAAATGGGCACAGATTCATCTTGGTTGCCATTAATTATTTCACAAAGTGGGTCGAAGTAGTCACTTTCAAAGCCATCACCAAGAAAGCAGTGGTGGACTTCGTGCATTCCAACATTATTTGTCATTTTGGTATTCCTAGAACTATCATTACAAACAATGCTGCAAATTTGAACAACCACTTGATGAGGGAGGTATGCGAACAATTTAAAATTACGCATCGTAATTCTACCCCTTATCGGCCCAAAGCTAATGGCATTGTTGAAGCGGCAAACAAGAATATCAAGAAGATCCTCAGGAAAATGGTTCAGGGTTCTAGACAATGGCATGAAAAGTTGCATTTCGCACTATTGGGATATCGCACAACCGTGCGCACATCGGTTTGGGCCACTCCCTACTTATTGGTTTATGGCACTGAAGCCGTAATACCTGCCAAACTTGAGATTCCCTCTCTTCGGATCATTGTTGAAGCCGAGATCGAGGATAATGAATGGGTCAAAACCCGGTTGGAACAATTGACTATGATTCATGAAAAGCGCATGGCCGCAATTTGCCATGGGCAATTGTACCAACAAGGAATGCCTATCCCTACAACAAGAAAGTGCGGTCCAGAAAATTTGAAGTGGGACAACTCATTCTAAGACGTATCCTCCCGTATCATAAAGAAGCCAAAGGAAATTTACTCCAAATTGGAAAGGTCCGTACATTATAAGAAGAGTGTTGCCGAAGGGAGCGATGTATTTGGGAGACATCGAAGGAAATGACCCCGAGACAGCTATCAATGCAGATGTGGTCAAAAGGTATTATGTTTGAGTCCTTTTTCACAGTTTTAACATGCTCCGGTTGGGATGACGAAGGTTTTCTTTCTCACTATCCAAACACTATCAACCCTATGCAAACCCATTGAGCCGGTTCCCTTTCCTTGATTACCCTCTTTGGAACCTGGAAGTTATTATTGTAGGAAAAAAATGAAATGAAATGAAAAAATGAAAAATGAAGAAAAAAAAGAAACAAAAGAAAAGAAAGACAAAAGAAAATAAAAAACAAGTTTCATTGAACTACGTTCGACTTGGTTCCGAAAGGATACGTAGGCAGCCTCTCTCTAGGGATCAGTCACATCAAAACAAAAATCCACATTCCCCCAACAGTTGAAACTAGGGCAGATGTTATAATGATGCGGCAATGGTTTCGCCTGAAAGGTTCCAAAGTTGTAATTCAATCAAAATTCTTTTTACCCAAATCCTTTTCAAGCACTTTCGATCAAATGTTCAAGAATTGGAGGACACGTGGATCTGATACAACCAAATGAGAGAGTCTTGATGGTGAACACCCTCACGGGCACGGTAAGACGATGGTAAGTAGGAATTCAAAAATGAGAGAGTTTCTTTAGTTAAAACTCGCAAAGAGCACTATAAGGCGATGGTGAGAAGAGAAATGAGAGAGGTCAGCGGTGAAAACCCGCAAAGAGCGCCACAGATCAGAAAAGAGGATCCTCATAGCCATTGGCCTCGACACAGTCTCGGGCAAGGTTTCTCGGTTTTAAGGCTAAAGTTGTAATGAATTTTTGAGAGTCGGACGGTTTACACAGATCAGGCATCCAGTCCAAAAGTCATGTCATGTTCATTGTAATCTGCATGTACTCAGATAAGTCCTTCTTTCCTTTCCCCGAAAGGAATACCTCTTGTTTTAAATTCATTCTCCATTCCATTGTTTGTCTTTATTTGAACCCCTTACGGTCTAACTTTGTTCCACAAACTAAAAAAGAAATGGCAAGGCTCATTTACAGGGCTCTTCTAGTGATACAATCTAATATGCAAAAAAGGCACCCAGCTTCGGCAGGGGCATCAAGTCGACCTTGACTGGCCATGGTAGTTGATGTTTCGAAATCGAAAACTCTCGAAAGAAGAAAATCAAATTGAAGTGCTTACCAAGGCGAAATAAAGTTGAAAAGGTTGAGTCCCACGCGACTAATCGTCTTGGAAAGGTTTGAAAAGCCAAGGATTACCTAGTGCTCTAAAGTTAAAAATTGGAAGAAAGAAGTCAAATGCCCACAAAGGCAAAAAATAGTTGAAAAAGGTTAAGTCCCACGCGACCAACCGTCATGAGAAAGTTTTGGAAAAGCCAAAGGTTCTCCAGGACTAGAAATGCAATCGGTATCTAGGAAACAACCAGTTGCAAGTGAAATTATCACAAAAAGAAGATGGGCCGAGATCAAGTGACTGAAACACTCAAGGCCACAAAACCAACCACCATTTCAAGTTGATAAAATTTTCTTTGTTTGGAAAAACAGGAAACAGGTGCAATCCAAAGCAACCTTACAAGAAGAAGATGCAACCAAAAAGAAATTACGCGAGGGCTAGAAACAGCTTTGCAGCAACAACTCCAAAAAAGGGAAGTCTTCTCCGAATTCTTTCTCGCATTTTACTCATTCTCTTAATAAAAAGAAGAAAGAAAAGAAAGAAAGTTCAAAATCATTGTAGTATAGGGTACACCAATCCCTAACAACATTTTCCAACATAGGGTCTTTACTCCCTAGTTGATTTTATTTCAGACATATGGTCTTCACTCCCTAGTCTCTTTTGCAACATAGTGTCTCCACTCCCTAGTTGAATTTATTTCAGACATAGGGTTTTCACTCCCTAGTTGATTTTATTTCAGACATATGGTCTCCACTCCCTAGTTGATTTTATTTCAGACATATGGTCTCCACTCCCTAGTCTCTTTTCCAACATAGGGTCTCCACTCCCTAGTTGATTTTATTTCCAACATAGGGTTTTCACTCCCTAGTCTTCTTTTCCAACATAGGGTCTCCAATCCCTAATTGATTTTATTTTGGACATAGGGTCTCCACTCCTAGTCTCTTTTCCAACATAGGGTTTCCACTCCCTAGTTGATTTTATTCCAGACATAGGATCTCCACTCCCTAGTCTCTTTTCCAACATAGGGTCTCCACTCCCTAGTTGATTTTACTTCAGACATAGGGTCTCCACTTCCTAGTCTTCTTTTCCAACATAGGGTCTCCACTCCCTAGTTGATTTTATTTTAGACATAGGGTCTCCACTCCCTAGTCTCCTTTTCCAACATAGGGTCTTCGCTCCCTAGTTGATGTTATTTTGGACATAGGGTCTCCAATCCCTAGTTGATGTTATTTTGGATATAGGGTCTCCACTCCCTAGTCTTCTTTTCCAACATTGGATCTCCACTCCCTTGTTGATGTTATTTTAAACATAGGGCCTCCACTCCCTAGTTGACGTTATTTTAGACATAGGGTCTCTACTCCCTAGTCTTCTTTTCCAACGTAGTGCCTCCACTTCCTAGTTGATGTCATTTCAGATATAGAGTCTCCACTCCCTAGTCTCCGTACCAGTATAGGGTACACCAATCCCTAGCCGGTTTCTCCATCTTAAGGTATACCAATCCTTAGTTGAGACACCATTGAGACAATAAAGGTACACCATTCTCAAAGAATCATGTTTTTCCAGGATACACCAACCCCGACCTTTTTATTGCTTCCAATAAATGAGGTACTATAGTTTTGTTACAAATAACTCACAAAGTTTTCCTAGTGAAAATTGGGGAAGAAAAATTTCGTTCGTTTGCTTGTTTTGGTCCCTGAGCAGTTTTACCTGGTTTGAGATAACAAAAAGAAGAAGTCTCAATCCAAAAAAAAGAAAAAAAAGAAGTGAATCCAAAATGCAGAAGTGGATGAAAGGATATGGACTGCTCAAGACATGACTGAAGTCACGAGCATTGCATTTTCTGTTTTGATCAGAAAAAGTTGTAGAAGAACGAACTAGCACCTGTAGCTAGAAAGCATCAAGATACAAATCAGAGACTGCATGAAGAACCGGTCAAAACTCAAGATCAATTTTCAGAAGACTTATAAATAGAAATCTTTTAATTCATAGCTGATAGGCTTGTTTAGTTCCTTTTGATTTTGTTTTTGCTGTAATAAGGAGTTCAGCAAGCAGCAACACCAGTGAGATCACAACTTCCCGGTAGTCCCAGCTACCAAAACTTCCAGAACTACACTGACCTGATTCCTTTATAGCCAAGAAAATATAGGCAACCTCGGAAGCAAGGTTCGGTCAAACTTTTTCAAAATGCTTCCCATAGAGTATCAAAGGGAAAAAATTGCTCGTAATTGCTCATCTTATCTTCGCCCGGAAACTCTTTATGTTTCTGAGCAAAGAGGGGCAGTTGTGAGCATTTAATTTTTGCCCTATGCAAAATTACTCCTAAAAAATGCTTAAAGTAGTTTTTAATTATTTAGTAGAATTATAGGAAATTTTGTTTGTCATTCGCATCATTAAAAGCGCCTTTAGAATCGCAAAAATCATCAAAAATATTTTAGCTTCCATTCCATAGCATTCTAAGATTTTAGTCGCATTTTAAGGATTTCATCGTTTGTTAAATACACTAGTCGATAGGTAAAAAATCAAAGAAAATTCATTAGTTGCTTTTATCTTGTTTTACAATCTTAGGTCAATTAATTAATTCATTAGGTCATTAATCATTAGGTAAAATAGATAAATAATTTGGCCATACCAATTAGATTAAACTAAAGTGGCTAACATTGCAAAATATAAAGAAGGAAAAGAAAATGGGGTTCTTAGGCTTTCATATCTGAATTGGGCTAAGAAACATCGGATGGCCCAATTACTTTAATTACGCCCAAGCCCAATCCCCATTACCCGGACTGCTCCTTCCAAACATTCCAAATGACCCCGTTTTGCCCTTGATCGATCTCAACCGTCGATTTCCCACCATCCAACGGTCCTGAACTCATCTCCCTAAAACCATATAACTGTCCGAATTGACTCCCCCTAAACCCTAGAGACTCTTCCCCATTTCTCCCATCTCCTTCATCTCTCTCAACCCTAGCCGCCTTTCCTTACCAAGCCATCTCTACTGGCAACATTGTTCCAAACACCACCAGAATCTCACCCTACACTCCTCATCTCACTTTTATTCATACTACACCATCAATTTTTCCGAAATCCCCGCCAAATCAATCGAATTTTAGATCTAGAAGGTCATTTAAACCCTAGTTCGTTCATGTTCTGAGATTTTCTTGGTCGTATTGAGTTTGAAATTGACATCAGTTGATTGCTCTTGATAAGAGCAATCGATTGATGGTAATTTCAACTCACTGCATGATCACTGGAGTTTCGGCAAGAAATATCATCACCAAGCTCGCCGGATTTCTCCATGTTTCGACCTAGTTCAAGTATTGTACCTCTTTTCTTTTTCCTTTCTGATTTTCTTTTCAATAACCACGTTTGTTTTTAAAGCTTAGTTTAGATTTGTTTTGTTTAACTATTTGGCTTTTCTTTTCATCTATGATGTTTTGTTATTCATGATTTGTTTGTTCTCAGATTAGTTTAGTCGCATGTGTTCTACGCTAAGTGAATCCGACATAATTAATTTCTTGAGTAGCTAGGTTTAATTGGTAAACTTCTTTAGTGTTGATTTGTCTTGTTTGTTTGCTGGTTATTATTTGATTTGGGTTCAATAGAGTGCAAAAATTTGGATTGATTTTGCTATTGAATTTCAAAAGGGGATTGACACTTAGGTTCTAGGTCCGCTGGCCAGAAGCCCAGTTTGTTTGGTATTAGTTAATGGTATAGGTCTGTTGGGCCAAGGTCACTCGACCCAATGCATTATGTGCAACAATCTGAGTGACATAAATTTAGAGAAAAGGTAAAGGAAAATTGAGGACAAAGTGTAATTAACAGAAGTATAAGGGAGCATTTAGGGAATTAAAACTAGCAGAATGCTTTTCTGTTAATAGCCTGAATATTATAGAATATAGTAGAAGGGGCTAAATGCAATAAGACAAGGGAATTAGGTCAAATTTGGGGACTTAGGAGTAGATAATAGAAGAAGGAAGAGCTGGAAAATATAGAGGAATCTTTGAATGGACAGCTGTTCAAAAATCTGTTAAAAACGGATGCTTTCTCTCCTACTTTTCAGCTGATAGATTCTCCTACATCCCCTCTCATTTTTCTCTCATATAGCACACCCTTATATAAAATATAAGGGACCCCCTATATTTCACACACATACACACATCACAATACTGATTTTCGGCAGAATTCTCAAGCAATATTCCTTCATCTTCATTGATTTTCTTACAAAAAACATTCTGAAATTCAGAGTTTCAAGCTAAAAATTAGTAAAAAAACAAAAAGGAGAGATCTAAAATCCATTTCTGAGTTCCATTACACTAGATTCATAAGATTCTGAGTTCTTGTAGGGATTTCTGGGAATAGATTTGAGGTTGTTCTGGTTTATTTGTTGTTGTTGTTGTTTGTTTCGTAGCTGAGTTCTCTCTTTGGATCTCCAGCCTTTCTTTGACACTAATTCCTTCTCTTTGTTCATCTCTCCAGGTATCTTGCCCACTGCTCTCTTATGAATCTCTGAAATGTATGGAGTTTGATAATGATATGTTTTTTTTGGTAATGAAATATTGTAGTTTACAAATCCTATTGTAATTTGGTATGTAATTCCTTATAGTTGAGATCCCGTTAACCCCTTCATAGTTCCATGAATGTCCAAATTCATTATTTCCTTTGATGTAATTTATTTGGATAAACTGATTCAAACATGGCCTGTCTATAATGATATTTGGTGTTTAAGTTGAAATGGAAAGTTTACCTGTAGCTATACCTAAGTTAACATGAGTTTGGGAGCATAGAATGTGTTAGTAAGTGGGGGATCAATGCTTTTATTTTTTACCAGAGGCTGTAGGTTCTTAGATCACTTGTGGAAAACTGGAGATATTAAGTGATGAAATCAAGTTTGAGGTAAAGCATGAGGAGTTATTAGTCATCTGTTGATTTAATTTTAGAAATGGAAGCTTCCTATCCAGAAGTGATTTATATTGTAAATAAAGTGATGATTTTAGCATTGTAACGTAAGGTGGATTGATCATGTGAATTAGTTTGCAATTGATTATTCTTGTTAGTGTATGAAAATGCCGTAGAATTGTCTAATGAATATTCATAATCTTTGGGATTGATTATTTAGCCTATACAAAGCAGTCAGTATTAAGCTACATATGGACCTGGGCCTTATTATCAGGCCCAACCAGAAATCTACCTCATTGTAGAGGTAGACAGACCCTCTCCAAAATTGAGGCGTTTTGGGTTTTACCCCAAGCCTAGATCTGCTGATGTTTAACCCATTTGAGGTCTCAACTTGAACCTCCAATAATGCCCAAACGCTAGCACAGTCTGTCTTTGAATAAGAGCAAATCAGTTAAATAAATGTAGTTCTTTCATTAATTTTAATTTCGCTTAGTGCTGGACTGTGGTCGCATTGACGTAGTCTTTTGAATCAATTTCCGACCCCAAAGCCAATGCACTTTAAATCTGTAAATCCAATTTATTCACCAACTAACCATTTGTTATGAGGCATTTTTCCAAAATATTAAAACATTTTGGAAAGTTTATTAACGTTAAAACATTCTTAGTTTGTTTTAGGCGCGATTTAATCTATCATCGTGATTATGTACACGTTCGCGTGACATAATTATGATTTTCAAAAGTAAATCAAGTACGCGTCCGCGCAACTTTGGGCCAAACAATCTTAATAATTAATAAAGCTTGATTAGTTGTGTACACATACGCGTGACATGATTTAGCGTCCTAAATAAAATGGATTTGCACACACGTCATCCGTTTCAAAGATAAATCCATAACGCCGTAATTAAAAGCGGTAAAAAGTAAAACGCACATAGGCTATAAAATACGTGATTAAATAATTAAGCCAGGTATGATTAAAGCGATCATGCTAAAATCACAAAATCCGGGAATGCCTAATACCTTTTTCCGGATTAACAGAATTTCTTACCCGATTTTCTGTGTTTCGGAGACTTTAAAACAGAGTCAATTTCCTTGATTTGGGATTTTAAAATAAGTCGGTGGCTTGGGACACCATAACAATTCTTCCAATTGGCGACTCTGATTAAATAAATAATCCTATTTTGATTAATGTCACTTTAACTGAAAAACTCCCTATTCTTTAGAAAAAGGAGGTGTGACAGGTGCAGCAAATGGACTACTACTAGGATGAATGATACCTTGATCCAACATTTGCTGAACTAATGAATCAATGATATCTTTTTTGACTGTTGGATATCTATAAGGCCTTTTGTTTATAGGTTCAATGTTAGCATGTAATATGATTCTGTGATCAAACAATCCTCTAGAAGGAGGTAATTGTGTAGGTTTCTCAAAGAGATCCTTAAACTCATGAAGCAATTGTAAAGTCTAGGTTCTTGTGTAATCTTTGCTTTAGATTCTAGAGAATACCACTGTAATGTGTTGCACATAGCAGGTACCACTTGAATCATAAAAGTAGAGACTTGTTACCTGAGATTCTAGTTAGTTTCCCTACTCCAGGAGTCAGAATTTGCTTCCTGCACCTGTTACATCCCGTACTTTTTTATATTGGATTTGTCATAAGATAGTTGATATAAGTTCAAGGACAAGATAATTTTTGAGGTTATAAGTATTTATGACTTGATATTTTGAAATAAAACACGGTCCAAGCTATAATACTCTGTATTTATGGACTAGTACTATACCTCACGACCATGATGGTAAGATATATGAAGTATATTAGTATTTAAGTAAATTAAGTGCTAGAATTAATTATGTGGATAGCTAGTTAATTATGAATTTTGGTGGGAGATTAACATGTAATTATTTTTGATATGGAGAAGCCTAATGGGCTTCCTAACGTGGCAGCAAGTATGAGTCTTGATCAAGGTAAATGATGACTCTTGGTGCATGAAGACTATGTGGCATATTTAGAAAAAAGTGTTGGCTAAGTCATCCCCAAAAGTGAGGCCTACAAACCTCAAAAATAAGAGATTATTATACATCTTTTAAGAGGTAAAGATACTTGGTAAAGGTACCATATACGTGTAGGGAAATTAGTATCACTTCTTATGACTCATCCACTCCAAAGGGTTATTAAATTGGATAAGGATGGTTAAGGGGCTACCACATGACATAAAATTGGCCAAGGGTGGCACCAATGTGTACATGAGTCATAGCATTTAAAGCGCATGGTTTACACGTGTAAAGTTTGGTGATAAGTCATTAGGTGTGCACATAGAGGATTACACGTGTAGAATGGAAAGGAAGTCTTTTATGTTAGTAGTATTTTAGGATGAGGATTTATGCAGAATTACAAGGTGACTAGAATGTCACCACGTGGCTACATAGTAAGGAGTAACAAGTGACTAATACAAGCTATCATGGAGGTGGCATGTTTATAGCTAATTAGAAAGTTGTGGATAAGTATTTCTAGTAGTAGAACTAGATAAAGATTAGGTAGAATAAAGGGGGGTACGTGTGCTAATTAGGAAAGGTTGTGGAATGGGTGTCTAATTTTAGTAGGGGACTAGTGCAAGTATATACCTATGTGTCATCATTTAAGGAAATGATGGAGGGAGGAGGATTCCATGTGTAATTGTGGGAGATAACATTTAGTGACTAAGTATTTTAAGTTAGTAGGTGTCTTCTTAGGAGTTAAGTATTTTATTAGGTTTACTATATATATACACATGGAATTTTGATGATTAATCAAATGGATACTCAATTAATGACATGTGTAGGTGGTTAAAGGCCCTTTTTTTAAGAATATATTTTACTACTTTGTTGGCTTCCTCTAAATATATATAGAAGGTGCTGCAAAATAGTGTTATATATACATTGAGACACTATACACATTTTCTTTACATCTTAAAGTGGAGAAAACTTTGTTTAGGAAAATATGGGCAGCAACTTTATGTCTTTCTCAAAGTTTTCTTTTATACCAATGAAATATAGCAACACTTTTGGCTAGGGGTTCATTCTTTTATTTTGGAAATATTCATACTTTGATCTTGGGAATAAGTACTTTGGTATAAGGAAGCGTTGGCAGCAACGTTCTCACTATGAGGATAATTCTTTATTCAAGTTTGATTCTTCATCTACGACTTTCGAGCTCGTATGAGCAATTAAGGTATGTTAAGGCTAATCCTTCTTTATTTTGGCATGATCCACGTAACGATACGTAAACGTAATGATATTCCATAAGTGGTTCTACTCTTAGCAGTTAAGGATGTCTATGTTATTCATTCCTATAAAGTGATATTCAAGCATGTCTAAGTATGTATCTAGTTCCCTATTGAGATATATGATATAGATGTTAATGTTCATAATACAGTAATACATGCATCTTGATGCATATGCATTTACCACCAAGCTACGGCCGGTCGGGCAGTCATGCATTTACCACCGCGCTACGGCCGGTTGGGCAGTTATATATTTACCACCGTGCTACGGCCGGTTGGGTAGACATGCATTTACCACCGGGCTACGGTCGGTCTAGAAGTTACCACCGGTTGGGCAGTTATGTATCATTATTTACCACCGGTTGGGCAGTCATACATTTACCACCATGCGACGGCCGGTCGGGCAGTTACCACTAATCAGTTGGGCAGTCATGCATCATACATACGGATAATAGTCTCAAAGAGAAGCATTATATATATGTAAGTATAATAAGTATGCATATACGGTGGCACCTTAGAGATTCAGATTGATTCTTATATGTCTCTAATCAATGTTGAATAATGGTTATGTTTCAGTTCTGCCTTACATACTCAGTACATTATTCGTATTGACATCCTTTTGTTGGGGACGTTGCGTTTCATGCCCGCAGGTATAGACAATCAGTTTGACGATCCCTCATAGCAGAAGAGATTGGCATTCAGCGAAGGATCGGTAAGACTCCACCTCATTCGGAGTACAGTCGAGTCTATGAGTCATCGTGTTAGAGTTTTACTACATACTTATGGGTCAGCCGGTACCCTGTCCCATTTGATGTCAAATAATCTTAGAGGCTTTATAGACAGAGGTTCATTTTGTACAGTATGTTAGAGGTCCTGACAGCCCATATGTATTCATATTTTAAGAACGATGGTTCATTGATACAATATTTGCCCACTTATAGTTATATATTACAAGTTGCGGCCATGTTAGCCCATAATAGTTACAAAGAAAAAAATGAGTTACAGAGTGGTTCGCTCGGGCCAGCACGGCACCGGGTGCCAGGCACGCCTCCCAAGGTTGGGGCGTGACAGCACCCCTAAGAACATGCTTTCGTCCCTTGTAATAGAACTCCATGGTAAATATTCTGAAATTCAACTTGATATCCCCTAATATCAACAACCACTGCACCCCCAAAACCACTCCACAAGAGCCTAAGGGCAGCAGTAAACACTCTGTAGAGAACTCAGCCCCTTGCAACAACCAAAAGATTTTACACACTTTATCAACTCTCATCATATTGCCATTTTCTGCAGCAACCAACTGCAAAGTAGTTGATTTAATAGGACACCTTAATTTCTCCACTAACTGTGGATCAATGAAATTATAAGAGTTGCCCATATCCACCAGTATATTTAGTGGTTTCTTAGCATGGTAACCAGTGACTCTTAAGGTTCTATACCCAAGAGATCCATTCAAGGCATGGATGGATATCTCCACCTGCTCTTTTGGCAAACTCAACTCCAACCCTTGTTCTTCTAATTCATCCACCATTTTTTCTGTTGGCATTTGCTCCCCTTCGTACTTCTCTAATTTAAGTAGGTATAATAGTTTTAGATTCATGCATTTGTGGCCAATTACATACTTCTCATTACAGGAGTAGCAGGGGCCTTTAGCTCTCTTGTAATTCATTTCTTCCAAACTCAATCTCATCATGTTAAATCCCTTAGAGCCTGTAGAGTTACCATAGCTGGGAGTCGGTCACAAGGCTCTACTGTTGTTCCTTTGATTTGAATTTTTCTAGAGGAGTTCATCAATGAATTTGCCATAGGTGAGGGTTGTCTGATAGCAGCAAGATAAGCTTCTTGCATTCTAGCATTCTTGTAGAATTGTGACAAAGTTGTAGGGTGTGTGATTTTCACTGCAATGTTCAATTCATGTTTCAAACCACCAAGGAAATAACTGATGGCATTTTCTTCAGATAGACTGACCCTGGTGAGATGCCTTTCAAACACAGCTTGGTACTCTTTAACACTACCCATCTGTTTAACCTTCTTGAGCTCCTCAATAGGATCATCAAAGTCCACCCCAAAACTTTCCACCAAAGTCACCACATATTCAGTCCACGTAGCAGGTTGGAGGTATTATCTATATCTCATGTATGCTAAATGCCACTGAATGGCTGTATTGCAGCCACTTCTACTTTCTCTACAGCTGCAACCTTCTCCATAGAGAAGAATTATTCGATTTTGAACAGCCACAACTTTAAGTCTTCACCCGAAAATCTCAAAAATTCCATTCGAGAGCACCTATTGAAGTTTGAATTATGATGATTGCAACTAGCGGGGCTCTTCTCCCTCTGAGGCCTTCCATCAAATGGTTCATCATCCTGTTGCAATGGAGTCTTATCTCTTTGATGTTCTTCTGAAGTTGCAATTTGTTCTGTAGATCTTGCACCTTCTGATGTAACCTTTTGAGGCTAGATACTTCTCCAATAAAAGCCCCAATATCCAAAATCATCTTCTCCATTAACTCGCGCAATTCTCCTACTTCCGTCGAAGAATTCTCATTTGATCTTGTTCCTTTCGTCATTTTCTTGCCAAGGAAATGTCTGCTCTGATACCACTGATATCTCAATTGCAGGAATCCACAGAGAACTCGAGAATTAAGGAGCTGAGCTAGGAGTTTGGCGGAGAAACACGAAGATCACAACTTATAGAATGAAGAAATTGTAATTGAGAGAAAAGAGGATTGAGAGAGAAATTATGATTGTATTTCGTTTGATGAATCTAAAATGATACATTGTAATTCTTTTATGAATGAATACATGACTCCTTCCAGAAGCTTCTTATTTCCAACTAACTAACTACCTTCCTTACTAACTTTCAGCTGACTTGGCTTAACTAACTAACTGTTTGAGCTTCCCACTTGAGTTAGCTGCGATCATGTTGAATTTAGTATATCATGGGGAGGTGCGTGATAGAAAAGGGAGTTGCGGTTGTCGTCGGATTCCGGGGATGACAGAGGCTCCAAATGGTGAAGAAGGGCCTAGATATCTTTTTCTTTTCTTTTAACTATTAAATTAACAAAAATAGGGGGGGGCAAATAAGATTTAGACACGTGTGCTTATATAAGGATTTGGCAAGATAATGGATAGGTTTGATGCGCTCATTTTTTTGTTAAACACGTGTGTGCCATCTGTTGACGACGAAGTTGATCGAGAAAAGGTTGAAGATGATGATCGGAAGATTTGTCCTTCCTTGTCCATCGATGAGAGAAGAAGCAATGAGAAGGGAATTTTGGCTAAGAATGAAAGTACACAAAGTAATCTAGTTATGTCTGAATTAACATCTCCTATGGTCAAGTCAAAGGACCATTATTCCCTCACTCCTGATCATGCCACGTGCCATCCAATCAGACCATCCATATTACACTTACAATTGCAATTACATTACAGTTAGTGTGGCAACGGATAGATATGGAATAGTCTAGAAATTTTATCTGTAGTTAGCTGTCTTTTACATTTGTATATATTTCTTGTACATAGTACACATAGGACAAATTCTCCTACAATAGTGCAAATGATCGAAGAACACGTATATGCACAGCACATAGGAAATTTTGTATAAGAAATGGGTATTTTGTATAGACTAGGGACATAATACAATATTCCAATCAAGGAATGGATTTCAAATTCTTTCAATTTCTTCATGGTATCAAGAGCAGGTCATTTAAGCATATTTTGAAAATTTTCTTTCACTTTTTCATTCTGCCTTCTTCTTTCCAAAATGGTGGAGACATCTGATGTTAATACCCTTGTGGTTGATTCATCCAAGAAAGTGATGATTGATTCATCACACCCATTTTTTCTTCACCCCTCAGACTATCTAGGAATGAACCTGGTTTCTTCAGCTTTTGATGGCAAAAGCTATAGTGCTTGGCGGAGAGCTATTGTGATAGCTCTTTCTGAAAAGAACAAATTGGGTTTTATTGATGGAACCCTCTCCATTCCAGATGAAAGTTCTGGGCTTCAAAGTGCTTAGTCAAGGGGAATTGACATGGTCCTGTCTTGGTTGCTTAACTCTCTGTCAAAGGAGATTGCAGAGAGTGTGCTTTACTCTCATAGTGCAAAAGACCTATAGAATGATTTGGAAGACAGATTTGGTCAAACAAATGGTGCTAAACTATTTCAACTTCAAAAAGAACTAAGTGTTGTAGTTCAAGGAAACTCTAGTGTATCTAGCTACTTTACGAAAATGAAAAGCTTGTGGGATGAGTTAGATACTCTAATAAATTTTTCCACATGTTCATATGAGTGCGTGTGTGGAGCTAAAGGAAAGAATTTGAAGACTCACCAAGACCAGAGGTTGCTGTAGTTTTTAATGGGACTCAATGACACCTACATAGGGGTGAGAAGCAATATTCTGATGTCTTCTCCTTTACCCACTATTGGGCAAGCATACTCCATGGTCATCCAAGATGAAAAGCAAAGAGAGATTCATCGTGCTCCAATCTATCCAGGAGATTCAGCTTCTTTCATTGTTGCACAACAAGGTTCTATTGGAAAGAAAGCAATTTCAGAGACTTTAAGGGAAAGAAATCTGGTTATGAAGGAAAGAAGAATAACTCATTTTGCTCTTACTGTAAGAAACCAGGTCATGTGATAGGAGAATGTTATAGACTTGTTGGATTTCCTCCAGATTTTAAGTTCACTAATCAGAAGAAATATCAAGGATCTATTCAGGGTAACAATGCACTTGTTTCAAAGGACAATGCAGAACAAAGCTCAGGCATTAAGGGTCTCACTCATGAGAACATCACCTAGATTTTGCAGCTTCAACAGCAGGTGCAGATGGGAAAGCAAGCTCTGAGAACAATGCAGATGTGAACCTAGCTGGTATATATTTTTCACACAATTGTACAACCTGTTTTGCACATAAAAACAATCAAACATGGATATTAGATAGTGGTGCATCTGAACATATGACTTTTGATGAAACTTGTCTCTTTAACATGAATCTTCTACCTAAACCTTTGAATGTAAACCTGCCTAATTCATCTAAGGTTAAAGTAACTCATTGAGGATCAGTTACAATCTTTCCTAACCTTACTCTTCATAATGTCTTATATGTCCCAGCCTTCAGATTCAATTTGTTATCAGTTCACAAATTGTGCAAGCAAAANGTCCTTAACGAGGGAGAAATAAAGCCCACATGAAAGGTCGCTTCGACCCAAGGCGTAAGAGCCATTGTCGCCAGCCCACACAAATCTGAAAACTTGAGGGTCGAATGAGCTCGAATCGCAACCTGATTCGGAGACTGAACCCAAAATAGTTACCTGAAAATGCACCAGGGCAAAAAGCATAAGGGCTCAAATGCCAGCTTACACATAAAAGGTCACATCGACCCAAGGCGTAAGAGCCATTGTCGCCAACCCATGCAAATTTGAAAACTTGAGGGTCGAATGAGCTTGAATCACAACCCGATTCGGAGACTGAACCCAAAAAAGTTACCTAAAAAATGCCCCAAGGCAAAAAGCATAAGAGCTCAAACGCCAGCTTACACTGAAAGGTCACTTCGACCTGAGGCATAAGAGCCATTATCGCCAGCCTAATGAGCCCCGGGGCCATATCGCGAATCTAAAGATTCCTACCAAATTCAAGACAGAAAGAGATACGGAAGAAATAAAGCCGCAAGGGTTTCCTTATACACATATACGAAAAATGCAATCTCCATCTACAAACATACTTTGAATACTACATACAGATGGCAAAAATCCACGCTCCCCCCGGGAGCTATGACCTGTCGGCCTCATCTTCGCTTTCTCCAACGTCAGACAGAAGTAACCGAGCATCACGCTCGTCCGCCCTCGCTCGCGCTAACTCTTTCGAGAGAACAAATCCCCTAGCACATATCTCCTCGAGAGTCTTCCTTCGAGACTTGCAACGAGCATATTCTTTAATCCTCTCTTCACGATCGAGGATCTTTCTCAACTCAGCTTGAGCATCAGTAGCATCCTTTAAGTGGATCGCCATCTCCTGGTCAGCCTTAGTTCAGCTCATTACAGCTTCAGCTCGGGCATCAATGATCTCGGCCCTTACCTTCGAAAGCTCGGATTCGAGCTTCGCAATCGCGTTCGCTGGAGCTGAAGCATTGTCACAGGCTAAGCGGAGTTGGACCTCGAGGTCTGGAACTTTAGCCAGGGCATCCCTCTCCTCTAAAGCCTGGACCTCATGTCACTCTTGGCTCGGCCGGCTTCATCCCGAAGACGCTCCAGGGCCTCCGTCCTTTTCTGCAACTGAAATAAAAGAAGTATTAGCCTTAGAAGCCAGGAGGCGGGGCGCATACTCACCCGGAGCGGAAAGTTACCTGCTCCTCCAAGAAGCTCTCGTAATTCAAGCTCCGACTCTCCTCATACCGCAAGTGTTCCAGCTTGGCTTCCTTTTCATCGCAAAGGAACCTAAGGGATCTCTCTTCATCCAAAGCTTTCCGCAGCTGGGCTTCACGATGAAGCAGCCCGGACTTAATCCTGTCGAAGGCCTGCAAAAGAAAACCCAATAAGAAAGGCAAGGCGCGAAATTCGAAAGGCCTAAAAGTGAAGCCGTCGGGCTTCCTCGAAGGCCGAACGTGCATACGTTAACCTAGCTCCCTCAGCTCTAAAATAATTGACTCCGATCGAGACACGGTCTCTCGGAGTAGGCGACCCCGAGTTTCTAATATCCCCCGAAGCACTATCAATGGAATGAGAAGGCAGTGGCAATGGAGAAACCACCTTTTCAGAACCGGGAACCACGGGCACGGCAGGCTCAGATGATGCTTCCGCTCCGGAACACGGGTCCAGCCTCGCCTTGCTTTGAGCGCCATCACCTTGTAAAGGCATCTCCCGCTTATTGTTGTCGTTCTTTAGCCCGGAGGCTAGCAACCCTTCCCCCTCCTCAAAGGAGCGCGGCCTCGCCTCGAAAGGCTCTCCAATTCCTACAAACAACAAGACTAACACGCAGAGAGGGAAATTACCTCACCAAATGAAGGAAGGGAAAGGAAAAAATAGCATAACACTCACCATGATGTTTTACTTCCCATCTGCCCCGGGACACAGCTTGCCACCTACGCTCGTCACAAGTCGAGTGGGTTGCCAACTTCCGAACCCAATCCAGCAGATCGGGAACGTCACCTGGCGCCCATGCAATCGCTGTAGAAGAATAAAGGTTGGCGGTGCAGTGAATAACTCTGGAAAAGTGGACTGACGGGACGTTCCGGTTATCACAAAGGCTTACACCTTCAGTATGACATCATCACGGTAAGTCCGAAGAGTGGGATGTCAAAATCGTTTCTTATCACTCATCTCTAAGAAACGCGGGGACTATCTGTATACGGTGAAATCAAAGAGTCCAATTTCTCGTCACTGAGGCACTCGGAAGATCACCTCGAAGGCTCGAGGCCGCAGAACCACCTCGAAGGCTCGAGTCCGCGGCCGAGTATCTCTTCTCGAGGGTCGACAACGCTCGACCCCAGGGCAGTAATGATCACGGTAATGGGGGATACGGGAGTTCCCAAGACACGCAGCTAGGACTGACACAGCCTAGCGGGCTACTCTGAACCCAAATCAGGGCGTCAATCAGTCGTCCCATCCCCATATCTATGTAATTAATGTATTTTATACTATGCGGGGATTTCCCTCCTATATAAAGGGAGTCCTTGTCATTTTGTAAGGTCTGTTGCTCCAGCTGCTCCATACGAATATACAAAAAAGAGCATTCTCTCTGCTCTCTAACATACTTTCTTGTCATTATTGCTTTCATTTATTATCTTCATACTTGTTCATCATTTATTGCTTATCATTGGCCATAAAGAGCCTTCTTCGATTTTATTATAACTATTAGTTACACCCCGATCGACCCCAATAGTTCATTATCGGGCCACGGAACCGACCTCGAGGCCTCCGTATCGACAAGCTTGAGGCCCCGATTGTCAGCCTCTCGGTTTGATTATCGCCTTATCTTTAGCTCCCGTTTCGTCTCTAAACTTCATACACATAGCATCATCTGCTTAACAACTAGCATAAAAATAGATCACGTATTTTTAGAGTCCCATTAACAAATTTAATTGTTATTACCATTTTCACGGTAAACACATTTTCACCTGTGGTCAAAATGACCACAATTAGATGTCTATTGGATACTACAGTCAAGAGGACGGGGGATATATCAATTAGACGTTAATAACGCTTTTCTACATGGAGATTTAAATGAAGAAGTCTATATGAAGTTTCCGGCTGGTATGACTGCCCCAACTCCCAAACATGTCTGCAAGTTAAACAAGTCACTCTATGGATTTCGACAAGCTTCACGACAGTGGTATTCAAAACTCATAGGTGCACTAAATTTCAATGGTTATTCACATTCCCTAAATGACTATTCCTTATTTTTCAAGAGAAAGGGAACTTCAATTTCCATTTTAGCAGTTTATGTAGACGACATTGTGCTAACTGGGAACGACCAAGGGGAACTAAATGCACTGAAAGCTTTCCTTGATCAAGAATTCAAAATTAAGGATCTTGGAAACTTACATTATTTTTTGGGAATGGAAGTTGTCCCGGAATCATCTGGTTTAATCTTGACTCAACAAAAGTTCACTTTGGATTTGCTCAAAAAGTTCAATTGTCTAGATAAGCCGCCCGTGTCTTCACCTTTAGATCCAACCCAGAAACTTATTGCCAACACTGGTGATATCATTCTAGATCCAACATTATATCGACACTTGATCGGCAAATTGAACTACCTAACTCATACGCGACCGGATCTTTCATTCACTATACAACACCTGAGTCAATATATGCAAGATCCTCGCCAGCCACACCTAGAAGCTGCTCTACGAGTCCTTCGCTATCTCTTTAGAGATCCAGGTCTTGGGCTCTTTCTGTCAGCGTCATCATCGTTCAAGCTTCAAGCTTTCTGTCACTCCGAATGGGCTTCTTTCCCAGATTCAAGGAAATCAGTAAGTGGCTTCTATATCTCCCTCGGATCCTCACCAATTTTCTAGAAATCAAAAAAACAAATGTCAATTTCTCTCAGTTCTGTCGAGGCAGAATATAGGTCTATGAGATGGGTAGTTGCAGAACTCACCTGGCTAGTTCTCCTTTTCAATGATCTTTCAACACCAATAGAACTTCCAGTTCCCCTTCATTCAGATAGCCATGACGCAATCCACATCGCAAAGAACCCGGTCTTCCACGAAAGAACAAAACATGTGGAAATTGATTGCCATTTGGTGAGACAACAGTTCCTTGCTGGTTTAGTTTCATTATCCTTTGTCCGATCTAAGCACCAACTAGCTGATCTGTTCACTAAATCGCTAACAGGCCCAAAGCATCATAATTTGCTCGGAAAGTTGGGTGTGTATCAACACCCTCCAACTTGAGGGGGATGTTGACGACGAAGTTGATCGAGAAAAGGTTGAAGATGATAATCGGAAGATTTATCCTTCCTTGTCCATCGATGAGAGAAGAAGCAATGAGAAAGGGAATTTTGCCTAAGAATGAAAGTACACAAAGTAACCTAGTTATGTCTGAATTAACATCTCCTATGGTCAAGTCAAAGGACCATTATGCGCTCACTCCCGATCATGCCACGTGCCATCCAATCAGACCATCCATATTACACTCACAATTGCAATTACATTCCAGCTGGTGTGGCAACGGATAGATATGGAATAGTCTAGAACTTTATTATCTGTAATTAGCTGCCTTTTACATTTATATATATTTCTTATACATAGTACACATAGGACAAATTGTGTTACAATAGTGCAAATGGCAGAAGAACACGTATATGCACAATACATAGGAAATTTTGTATAAGAAAGGGGTATTCTGTATAGACTAGGGACATAATAAAATATTCCAATCAAGGATTGAATTTCAAAATCTTTCAATTTCTTCACCATCTGACCAAAGTAGTGTATACTAGACATAATTTTGAAAGGTTGCGTACTTATACTAACTATTTAAGGGGGTGATGGTGGAATATATATATAGCTGAAATCACCAAATCTAGGGCTGCTTATCGGGCGGATTGGACGGTTATTTACTCTTAACGGTTTGGCTTATCGGTTATCGGCTTTTAAATGTATTAATCCGCTAGCCACCCGATAAGATATCGGGCGAATTGGTATCGATTTAGCTATTATCGGGCGATTTATCGGCCTAATTCAATCAAAATAAAATAAAATTTAGTCTCTGTATGTTTAAATAGGTGGTCGACGTACTAAGAGGGACGAAGCAAAAGAGATACCGTGATGGGTAAATCATCTGTCTAGAATCTTATTTATGTTTATGCACATCTTAGTCCATATGAAAGATTTTCAATTGGCCGTTGTTAAAACAATGTTCATCATGCTTAGAATTCTAGGATGCCTTAGAACCCAAGCAAAGTTGATGAAGCAGTGGTGTAACTGGTGTTGTTATCTTGTTTCAGACAACAAATTTTGTCTTTTGTCACAGTTAGATGACTCCTTTTATTTGGCTTTCTTTTATTCTAATTCACTTTGATAGATTACCGGAAAAAGAAGGGTTTTTGATTATTTAATATATATATATATATATATATATATTTTTAACGGGTTAACGGATTATCCGTTAAGAAAATTAAATAATCCGCCCCCAAACCAATAAGCCGTTAATAAAAAAAATTCAATCCGTTCCCCGTTCGTTAAACCGTTAACCCGATATCAATAAGCCATTAAGCTTCGGTTTCGGTTCGATTTTGAACACCTCTAACCAAATCCAGTTCCATCGTCAAGATATCAAGAGAAGGTCAGGAAGGGGTCTGTAGAATTAATTAAAAGGATGAAGGGTAAAAACGTAAAGTACTGGAGATGTTCCACGTGTCTTATCGTGAAACGCCATCTCGGGGTGCTCTACTCACGAGATTCGTCAACACCACCGGTCGCAGCCTTTCAGCTCACCCCACTCATCTTCCCAATAGCCCTCAAATAAATTTCTCGCTCTCTTACAGTCAAATCAAATCAGTTCATGGGTTCATCATTGTGTCAATCTCTTTTAAAGACAGTGCGATATTGATGGAAGTTAATCAGTCAACTCAGTACGCAAAGTTTCACTTTCATCCGTAGCAATTCTTCGTGACTTTGAATTTTAGTTCCCGCTCCCTTCTCTATCGCGAATCTGATGGCACGATGTCGTTTGCTTCTGTTCCTTGCTGCGGTTTTCTCCATTTTCGGACTCCTCCATGCCAGTGCCGGCGATGCCGATCCGGTTTACAGGTAAGCTCAGCTTTACTCATATTTACTATTTTTACCTGCTCTTATTAATTTAAGTATGTAATTTCTATATCCGGTTCATTTTCAGTTCTAGTTAATTCGCGGTAACATTGCTTGATTTACAGCTAGAATAAACGGAAGGAATTGAATGCTAGTAGTTGCCTTGGTCTTTCGTATATTTTCTGATATTTTCAATTTGATTTCTGGAAAGTGGAATCAACTGATGAGCCTTTGTCAAGTAGAGGTGAAGGTCATAATTTACTTGATTTAGTGTGAGCTTGGACATACAAAATGCAAGATGAAGAGGCATATTCTGTTGTCTATTGAGGTTAAAAGCTAGTAATTTGTAAGAGAGTAGAAATTTAGCTCTATCCAGTGGCATGAAGCTACCTATTCTTGGTCGTACCGTGCAAGTTTCATGTTCCTCCTTCAAATGAATGGACTTAGATTTCCTTCGATCTGCTTAAGTGTTGGTGAATAGAGTTACCTGATAGCTTTAATGATGGTGTTCACTTTACCTTTGCTAATTTAATTTTTTATGAAGCAAAATTAGACAACCAAGCATCTGAGAATTTGCATAAAAAATTCTCTTTTTAGTCAGTTCAACTTTTGTGAAGATCTGTATTTCGTTTTTCTCATCTGTTTGGCTTGATTAATAAATTTAGGGAGTCCTGTAGCTGCATTTTATCACAGTTCTTATTTGATGGATGATGTATTTATATAACGGAATTGCAAGAAAAAAAATTATAGAGAAAATTGATGTCCATGAGCTGCTTTAGTCTGCCCGTATTTATTAATTACAGGAGGCATTATTATGTCCTCCGGGATTATGGTTGGTGATCTTCACTCCTAATGAAAGCTCCACTGAGGATACCTAGTTAATGCTCCTTCAAGTGCCCATCCTCCATCCTCGCATGAAAAAAGAGGTATTATCTGGTATCGAGAATTGTCCAAAAGTCTAGAGTAAACTTGAAGTAGATATTGCATTCTAATTTCTTTAAAATTTTTGTTGGATTGAAGACAACTTTAATATGATAACGTTCATCGGTCAGATGCCTATGTAATCCTGACAACTGCGGCTTCTTGCTTCTGTACTCAAACCTAACTTGATGCAAATCATTGCTCTCTCTATTTCTAAGTTCTTTGGTTCAATGTAAGTTTACCAATTGTGACATACTTCCAAAGTGGGGCCAAATTAAAGTGAAGGAAGCCATAGATGCTGCAAAGCTCATTTATGATCCAAAATCATGAAGAACCGAAACTCCACATATGCTTTAACAGACAAGTGAGGTCGGATCTGGTAGACTCTTTTTGGATGTGGAACACAATAAAGGACTATATATACTCTCGAGTCATATATACCTGTAACCATATTATCTCTAATTTCTGAATCATATTGTTCCTCAAACTTTCCAACAGGGAACAGGGAATACATGAAAGTAATGCATGTTATACTCTTTTAGAAACCTTAATCCTCTAGCCTGCTTTTCCATGTCCAAGTCTACCTTCTGGGGTCTTAGGCAGCACCTGGGTTTCACTAATGTGCATGGTTTTACGGGCTGAATCCCAGAAGAAATTCGAATATCTATTGTTAATCTGCAACAAGTTTTTTGATGTTATGTTCACTTCATGCCCTTTTATATTTGAAATTGCTGGTTTTACAGAGCTTGTGTTGATCAGTGTGAGAAGACTGGATGCGTGGGGGATAAATGCTCTCAAAACTGTAATTTCACTTCTGGTGGGAGTCCCATTGATGGTCCATGGTATCTGCAGGAACCACTTTATCTGAGATGGAAGCAATGGGACTGCCTTAGTGATTGTCGTTACCACTGCATGCTTTCCAGAGAGGAAGAGCGGAAGAAACTTGGTCTTAAGCCTGTCAAATATCATGGAAAATGGCCTTTTCAGCGTGTCAATGGAATCCAGGTTCTTCACACCACTAAGCATTTCCTCCTTCTTAAGCAGGCTAATTTAGGCTGTAATGGTTAGTATCCTAAACAAAGTCTTTCATTCCAGGAACCTGTTTCTGTAGCTCTTTCGGCTCTTAACCTTGCTGTACAATTTCATGGATGGGTATCCTTTTTCATTTTGGTGAATTACAAGCTGCCCTTTAGGCCAAACAAAAAGCCATATTATGAGTATACTGGCCTGTGGCATATATATGCTATTTTTTCACTGAACTCCTGGTTTTGGAGTGCTGTTTTCCATAGTAGGTGAGAGATTATTTACTTCTCTTTTTATAGTTCTTTCTTTCAAGTAGCTTGAAACTGTCTTCTGAATATATATAGTTTCTCCTTCTTGGTTGTTGGCTTCTCATCAATATATGATTCTTTTTCTGCCATGGTCATGGATAATTGTGCTAACATTTTGGATTTGTCATATACGTCCTGGGATGCATATATATGTGCAGAACTTTCAAATGCAAGACAACATAACCTTCTATATTGAGTTTGTCAATTTCTCAATTTTCTGTGCGTTTGTGCCACAGAGATCATATGAGCACCACGGCTGCAAATTATTATGTTGGTGTCTGAGGAGTGAGGAGGACAATTATGTTTCTCTAGATTCTCCTTATAAGTGGAATTGTTTAGGGCATAGTGGACAACACTGTTTGGTGTATGTTAAACTAGTTATTTGCGAATCTCTAACTGTTTAATTCTGGGTGTTGTTTGAGACCACTACTTCTGTAATTGTGCTGAAAATTAGATTAGCTTCTATTTATGGTAAACCATGTCAGATTATTATAAAACTATTTCTTGTGGGTATATTATGTGTATTATGTTTGACACCTATCAATAATTGCTCTTGTATCCATCTAATTATTAATAGCCCGTTTGACCAACCTTCTAAACTCAGCTTATTTTGAAAAGTGCTTTTCTCACAAGTGCTTTCACAAAATTGCCTTTGGTGAAAAGCAATTTGTATTTAGCTAATTAATTGAAAAAACACTTTTAAGCGGTAATTATACCTGTTTGGCCAATCTTCTAAAATCAGCTTATTTTGAGAAAGTGCTTTTCCTCAGAAAGTACTTTTCTCAAAAGTACTTTGGAGAAGCAGTTTGTGTTTGGCTAATTAATTTGAAAAACACTTCTGAACATCAATTAGTGTTTGACCAAGTTTTTAAAAAGTATTTTTAAGTGTATTTTTCTCAAAAGTGCTTTTTAAAAAAGTGCTTCTGGGGAGAAGTTACTTTATTCTGCTTCTCCAAAAGTGCTTCTGGTTCTACTCAAAGCACTTTTTTTTCTTCTAAAAGCTTGGTCAAACACTTTAACTTTGAAAAAAAAATATTTTTTTTTTCAAAAAAAGAAGTGCTTTTGGCTTTAGAGAAGCTTGGCCGAACAGGCTATTAGTGTTTGTCCAAGCTTTCAAAAAGTACTTTTAAGTGTATTTTTCTCGAAAGTCCTTTTGGGGAGAAACTACTTTTTTCTGCTTCTCAAAAACCACTTCTGCTTCTACTCAAATGCACTTTTTTCCCATTCTAATAGCTTGGCCAAACACCTTAACTTAAGAAAAAGGACTTTTGGCCAAAAAAACACTTTTGGCCAAAAAGAAACTTGGCCAAAGAGGCTATAAGTCACAGATACATCTCCGCTTACTTCCACATGGTACTGAAGTTTCTATGATCTTACTGAGATTTAAGTAATTTGTGCTTTGTACATGGGTCTGTGACTTATAGCCCCAGATGGGATTACACTGGGTCTGTTGTTGTTGTTGTTGTTGTTGTTGTTGTTGTGCTTTGTACATGACAGCCTCATGCCACCTGCTGACCGAAGCAAAACATTTTGCTCTCTTTTCAAGTTCATTTATTCTTATGTCTTTCTGATATTTGTTCTAGCAACATCACATCGAAATTTCTGGTTACTGTTTCAGCGGCACCACGCTTCTTCTTCGGTGACCGTTGCAACGGCACTGCAACTATTTCAGGTGTCTATCTTGGCAGCATCACCCCTCTTTCTAATGAACATTGCAATGACACCTGTTCTTTCTGGCTAGTATTTTGGCATTTAATCCAGTGACGGTCCCCGCGACCTGAACTTTGCTGTAAGATCCCAGCAGTTATGCTTTCCAATGATTTTCATACAGGATCTCTGTGGCACTATATTAGTGACTCCTTTTTTTCTCTGAGTGATTCTGATTCTATTCAAGTGAGTTTTTGGTGACTTTTTGCTATTCCAAGGCTTGTTTGCTCTTATGTGTTGTCAAAATAAGTAAAGTTGGTTTTTCCAATTAAATTTCAGGGGGCCGTGAGAAAGTGGGTGTTAAGATATTAGAAGTTTAAGTTCTTAAGTTAGTTGCTACCCATATATATTCTGTTAGACACTTGTAAATAGATGTACCTTATATTCATCAAATTATCTAGTCAGGCACATTTTTTTCTCTTCTTTTATTTTCTCAAATAGCTTACGGTTTCTCATTTACGAATTTCCATGTTTTATCTTCTGATGTTTTGTAACTCTCTTTAGAGACGTAGACTTGACTGAGAAGCTAGACTATTCGTCTGCCGTTGCATTATTGGGGTTTTCTCTGATCCTGGCTGTATTACGAGTCTTCAATGTGAGAGACGAGGCTGCAAGGGTAATGGCTGCTGCTCCCATTCTCGCATTTGTGACAACCCACATCTTGTATCTGAACTGTTACCAGCTTGACTATGGTATGTCATTTTCATCACCACTTCTAAAGAATAATGTATGATCGTGATAAAGTGGCCTTGCACAATCTCCTGCTAACTGAAAATGAAACAGCAAATTTTTGGATGATTTTGCAGCGTAAACAAATTTACTTTAGTAACATCAACACTTTTAGTTTCCTAAATGTCCTCTATTTTATCTCTCTCTCTCTCTCTCTATCTTTAACTGTGGTTAGTTTCTCAATGATCAGTAGCATCACATATTTGAACCATGTTGGCTCTATTTTCTGTTCATATAATTATGGGAATTAATATCCTAATAACAAAAATATTAACTACTCCATATGTAACACTAAACTTAATAAATGAACTAATTACCATAAACCTGTTACGTTCTGTGACCTTAAATCTGTCTAGGTATGAGTTTATGTACTTTACCTTTAGAATTAAAAGACTTTAGGTCCTTATAATTTAAGATGCCCGTGCAATTGTTTTTTACGATGGAAAGTTTGGCGGGAAAATAAGTAACACGACAAAAATAAAATAATGATGAGAAAATGCAGAGACTATTGAAGCAATTTGTTTATCAACTGAGGAGAAGAAGATATATCACAGATGCTATTATTAAGTTGAGGCATAATATCTTCTGACTTTCCAATTTTAGTTGCAAATACTTGCCTTGTGTCACTTTGAAATAATAACGATGCATGATTGTAGTGGCTCTTTAGATTTCATGAATGTATGAAGTATCGCAGAGTAGGAAAACTGATGTTGCTTGATCACATTGCAGGGTGGAACATGAAAGTCTGCATGTCTATGGGCATGCTGCAGCTTATCTTATGGGCTGTCTGGGCAGGGGTTACTTGCCATCCGTCACGCTGGAAACTATGGGTTGTGGTGATTGGTGGAGGTCTCGCTACACTACTTGAGTTATATGACTTTCCTCCCTATAGGGGATTTGTGGATGCCCATGCTCTCTGGCATGCCACCACCATCCCTCTGACCTGCTTGTGGTGGAGCTTTGTGCGGGATGACAGTGAATTCAGGACAACAACTCTCATCAAGAAAGCAAAGTAGATTGAACAATCATGTGCTTCTTAATACTAATTATGTATGAAATTATTTGTTTGTCAGGTCTTTGTTAGTTGTCAGCAGGCTGCCTTTTTTTTTTCTCGCTGTGTACATTTCTAGGAGATGCCTACCCACACGAGTTTCTCTATTTCCAACTTCAGTAAGTCTAGGTTGGATTCACTGTTTGATTTTGAAATTCTTCTCCAGTAGCTTTGTAATAGCATTTGAAATTCTGTTGTTGCTTTTTGTGCTTATGTGGCGTGAACTTTACTTGAGCTAGAGCACAAGATCAAGTCATTTAAAGCTCCTTGAGGTGAATAATTTATGACGTGTGTTTCCATATGCTTCATGGTGTTCTGAGAATCATGTTTAATATTCTTTGACTACACAATTGCAGCCTGAGGATGCTTTGTTTTCGTGAAATTTTATCATTTGATAGTAAATTTCCAAATATGTTATTGTGAATATGCTATTATTTGCTGTACATCATTATCAAACGATTTCAAATCCTCGTAAGTGAGGGGTCATTCCATGCCATGCTATTTGGATTTAGTAGGGCTCTTTGGTTGTCGTCCATGTATATTTTAGTCTGGTATGTACTATGAAGGTCCCATCAACGACAATATTCTGTGGTTGTAAAACCATCGGCCATAGATGACGTTAGGAGACGCTTTGTACTTTAGTGAACTTCTAGTTAATTACAAGGAGGAGAATGGCTTCCAGTAATTCACACTGTAAGTAGTTAAAATTCATCTGCTCGCATCATTATTTTGGCTTAAGATTGGGTTACAAAATTAAATTTAGATACTAAAGGCTACAAAGAAAAAGTACTTAGAAGTGACTTTTTATAAATATCAAAAGTGGCAAAATAATAGTTACTTATCTTTTTAATATTAGTCCAAGTTTATATAGTAATCTTAGAAGGCGAAAAATATTGAATACTCAAAGACAGATGAAATAGGTCCATTAATTACTTGGCCACTTATTTCATTCAAAATACAATGGCTTGAAAATAACTTTTTTTTCTCTCACTTGCCTAACTAAGTCATCCAGTTGACAAGTTATCACAAAATTGGTGACGTACGGTAACTAACATCAATGTCCTGCATTTAGCACAAAACACTTTCGGATGCTAGTAGAGCATAAGAGTACTACTTAATTACTATCTAGATCGTTATACTAAATTATATAATGCTAGTATTGTATATTCGTACCATCCAAATATTGAGTATGAAACTACCGTATATATCTCCTAAATCCTAATTGAAGGAACTTCACCTCCAGCATTCTGATTGCGTATTCACTATATATACTTATTGTGATATAGGTTATTCGAAAGAGGCAATAACCAGAAGTATTTAAATAGTATAACTCCATAGAGGCATATCAGCAGCAGCTTCCACATAATCACCAACTTCTACGTAGTGAGGTGGAGGCAGCATTAGTCCTTCCGCCATACTCGCTAGCAATCCCGGCATGCAAAACAGAGCTTCCTCATCCATAAAAAACTTACTACTTTCTGGCGTTTCAGGAGTAGTGCCAGCAGATTCTCCTGAATCTGCTTCTGACTCAGATGGCCGGCCGAAAGCCTCGGCGGCCTCTGCCGCCGCTCTCTGAATATCCTTAGCGTCGGCGGAAGCAGGGATGGGCAACTTCCAAACAGAGCCAGCAAAGTTCAAGCAAGCAGAACGACCCCTTAATGCAATAGCCGCCACGTCATGAGCTCTAGCCGCCATTTCTGCAGTGGGGTAAGTTCCAAGCCATATTCTTAATTTCTTATTTGGTTGTCTGATTTCACCAACCCATCTGTCTGAATTCCTCTTCCTCACTCCCCTGTATGTTGGATGACGTGTCTCGCGAAACTTCTTTCTCCCGGCTTGCTTCTTGGGGTTATTCGAAGCTAACAAAACTTCCTCATCGGAAATATTAGCTCTATTACATGAGGAGCTGCTATTTTCAGACAGTGATGAAGATTCAGTAAGAGGGTCCGAATAATAGCTTCGAAACATATCCATATATTCTTGATCACTGATAGTGTGTATATATATATACTGAGATTATAAAGTAGTCCAGTAGTGTTGAATGTTTGTTCAGTTAGAGGTTTTTTCTTTCTGGTCAATATGAAAGGTGGGCTTCTATATGTAGGGGAAGTAAACTATGATAAGTGAAGCATTGAAGCTAAAAAATATGATGACGCGGGCGAAAGAACGCGGGAATTAATTTGAGGGGTTGTAAGGAGACAGACTGGATATTTTCAGAAATATCCTAAGCCCTGCTGTTTTATGGGACAAATGGATTGATTTCAAAGAAAAGAAAAGTAAATTCCAAGTCTTTAGGTGTGTCCAACTCGTGTGGGTTTCTGCTGATGTGGCACCTTGTGTATCTTTTTAGTTTTCTGCCTCTCTTCCTTCCTCCCGTTTTTGGAATATCTTATCTATAGTACTACTCCCTTAGTAATCTCAAATTATTTGTCATTTTAGAAGTTCAAGATAAAATTAATTATATTTTTTCTTTTTTACCCTTAATAATCAATTGCATTCACATTTAGTAAAAATATGGATAATGTTATTGATAAAGATGACATATAAATTGAAAAAACATTTAATAAGGGTAACGTAGTCAAAAACTATTCTTTCTTAAGAGGTGTGCACAAGAGAATCACGACACATATTATGAGACGGAGGGAGTAAGATTATTTTGGCTGCTATTGACCAATCTTTGACATTTGAAAATCATAAGACAAAATTAATTGTTTGTTTAATTATATGCACTTAAAATATATTTTCCTTTACTATTATCAGTGAGTTGTAACTTGTGTTAGAACATTAGTTATCATTCTAATTATCAAATTAATAATTGCTCCATATTTATTATAAAATTTAAGTGTAATTACTTAATAAGTGACATGATTGTGTAAATAATATTTACATCGATAATACATAAAACTTAGAATATTTTTCTCGCACCACCAAGTTAATTAACTAGTGAATCTTTGGGCATTCATTGTACTGATAACGGTCAAATCAAAGGTCCTCACTGAATATAATTAATCTTCTTGCTTATTAGGCTACGTAAGAATCCCCACTAATACTTCTAAAACTTCAAAAATTATACCTTAATGAATCGACTTGATAGAATCTTTTTAAAATCAGCAATGTGTCTGTTTGATCTTTTAGAGCATATTAATGGATATTAGATAATTATTTAAAGTCATTACATTCACTCTGTTGAAGTTAGGCTGAGCTCAAAGACGATCATGTTGCAGAAGCCCCACCCAAAGATCCGGTTTGAAAATCTAGTAATTGCTAAGTTTGGGAAGATGATACGAAGGAAATGAGATTGGGGTTTTGCTCGTAGGATTGGGTTCTTTTGTGCACTAATTATGAGTGACCAGGATCAAGCCACATGTTATGATCAGGACGAATCTGAACTCACAAGTGTGTTATATCTCGACCGTGCATTATTCCCATCTAGATTCTTCCACCAATATAATGAAGACTTAGTTAGAGATATTTATATAATTTTCTTTTATGACACACTTAGACGGTTAGCTTAGCTGGAAATTAGTTAGAGTATTCACACACACACACATATATATATATATATATGTATATATATATATGATACTCTACAGATATTGGATTAGTTTTTGGAGAATAAAAGCTCTTTTCATTTTACAATATTTCTCTCTCTACAATTTTCATATGGTATCGGAGCAAATGCTCTTTTCCAAGCGACTCTCTCTGATTCGTCATAGATTTATCTAGAAATCTTCAGAAAAACTCAAATTCTTCATCGCGATTCTCATTTTTCTCTCATTGGAATTATGGTTTTTGATAAAGCTACTACAAATACTGGAGTTTATACTTCTGCAACATGATCGTCTTTGAGCTTAGATCCAACTTTAACACGCTTTATCCAACTCAGAAAAATAAATGCCATATAAATTTAGTCAACTCAGTAAAAAAGTGTAACCACATACATTATCCAACTCAGCAAAATAAATGCAATATTAGTCAATATATGATCGGAGGTGTTCAAAAAAAATACTCCATTAGTTTTGAGTAGGTTCAGGTGTCTGAATAAAACCATGTGGAATTGGGAGGCAAAAGGGAATACAATCCCATGCAACTACAACTGTCTATTTGGCTATTTAAGAGGACAATCTGGTATACAAAGCATTCATATTCACGCAGGGTCCGGGAAAGGAGCGCACCCCAGGGGGTGTGATGTAAAAAGACTACCTTTAATGCAAGCATTAATTAGTAATTGCTTCCACGGATCGAATCGATAACCTATAGGTCACACGGAGACAACTTTACCGTTGCTCCAATCTAGGCTCCCCTTCTCTATTTTTTTATTGGCCAAAGAAAAACCAACATCTCTTAGCCCAATTCAATTTTTCTGTTTTCATTTTGTTTCCATTCCACGATGAAGTATACAAATGAAGGTTTAACAAAGATTACATGTTAATACATGAAAAAGTACTTACCATCTTAACATACATGCTTAGAGTTATTTTCTAGAATGGATACTATGCATGTTGAAATCCACTGGTCAAGCACGTGCCAAGATAAAGTGTATGCATCTAAATTTTATTGGAATTAAATTCATAAAATAATTGGGACTATATTTTAAATTCAAGATATATTGGTCCAAATAAATATTATGGGCTAATATAATTGAATTAATTATATAATCCAATATATATGGATTAAATGAATAAGTCTCAATCCATAGGACTAGCCATTTAATTGGGCTAAAGTGATGAGCCCACTTCATTAAGTCTAACATGTCATCTTCCTAGAGGCCCAATTTGGTGCCACGTGTCAAAAAATGGCGTGGCACACCAAGTCAAACAGAAGAGCCATTGGGCTCATGCCACATGTCAAAATGACAAGGCATGCCATGTCACATTAAAAGCCAATGAAATCGCTCCACGTATGCAAGTGACATGTTCTGGCCAATCAAATGCGGCCCTGTCACACTTCAGTTTAATTGGTCGAAAAGATTTTTTTCTTATTATAACTCTTCCCTCCCACAACTATACATAGAGGTCTTCATAACTCAGAAAATACACCAGAAGTTATAATAAGAAGCAAGAGAGAGCTCGTGGATCAAACGCCACAAATTTCTCTACAAGTTTCAAGCTTCAAGCAATCAAGTTCAAGTTCAAGAAATCAAGTTCAAGCTCAAGAACGAAGAACAAATCAAGATTCAAGGTGTACGAGTTCAAATCAAAGTTCGTGGTAATTGAATCCAAGATCATCATCCGTGGCAACAAATATAGATTCAAGATCAAGGTCAAGAGCCCTTGAATTTATTTACTATTGGAAAGAAGAATTAGAGGATTCATAGAGATTGTAGACTCATTTTATTTGAAATCAACTACTACGATTGTTGCGATATTTTTGATCTCGATTAGTTTCTTGACGCAAATTTATTGTCCACAAATTTTGGCACGCCCAGTGGGTCAATCTCTACCTATCATCTCAACTTTTCAATAACTTAAGTTTAAGAACATCGAAATGGATTCAAAGAAAATCAACCCAGATCAACTTCAACCAAGGCTGCTAATTCCAGGTTCTACGCTGATGTAGAAAGTATCCTCAATGTTACCTTTGGAAGCTTTGGACCGACTACAAGGAGAAAGGCAAGCTCTTTAGGACAACAAGCACTCCAAGTGCCGTCTGCACCAACCCCTATTTTCGGATCTTCATCCTCAAAAGGAGCAAGCTCTTCCACAAACGTACCCGAATGAGGAAGTAATGTTGCTGAAAAGATTAAGAAAACTCTTGCTCTGCCTAACCTCTCCGGATCCAAGAACTCTGCTGTGCAGGAAGATGATGATGCTTTAGGTGATGGATCCTCTCCACTTACACCACATAGAGCGAGCCAATCGAGGATCAATCTGTGTGAAAATCCATGCTACTCTCCATCGTCTACGACAATCATGCAAGCCATGGTGACAAACACTTCATCTGTGGAGGAGCAGTAGGCAAACTTGACGGAAACAATCGCTGGCTTGACCAAGTGCATGCAAAATCAAGATGCTAGAATTGTCAAGCTAACAGACAGGGTAGGAATCTTGATGGAAGAAGAATCCACCCATGTACGGGGCAAACTCCCAGAGGTTCCAAAGAGTAATTCTCCCCTAAGACAAATAGCACCCGCTAAGGCTATCCTTATCTCATCTGAAGGAATGATTCCAATCGATCAACTGAAGGAGTTCATTGAAGGAACTATTAAAAGCAAGTACGAAGTTGATACCTAGTCCTCTCTTACATACGCAAAGCCTTATACTACAAGGATCAATATGTTGAAGATGCCTACTGGCTATCAACCTCTAAAGTTTCAACAGTTTGGTGGAAAAGGCAATCCAAAGCAGCACGTGGCACACTTTGTTGAGACATACAACAATGCTGGGACTTATGGAGATTACCTCGTCAAGGAGTTTGCCGCTCGCTAAAAGGAAATGCTTTTGATTGGTATACAGGCCTCGAGGCAGGATCTATTGATAACTGGGAACAACTAGAGCAAGAGTTCTTCAATCACTTTTATTGCACAAGGTGCACTGTGAGCATAGTGGAACTTACAAACACTCATCAACGGAAGGGTGAACCATTTATCGACTTTATCAATCGTTGGAGGAATGCAAGCCTCAACTGCAAAGACAGGCTTAGTGAAGCTTCTGGCATAGAGATGTGCATCCAATGTATGCATTGGGGATCGTGCTACATCTTGCAAGGTATCAAGCCTAGCACATTTGAAGAACTTGCAACTCGTGCCCATGACATGGAATTGAGCATGGCCTCCGCTGGAAATGAAAGGCTGCCCATCTATGACCTCGCAAAGGGAACGACAAGCAAGAAGTCAGGAAATGGAGTAAGTTCGTGCCCAAGTCTGAAAACAAAGAAGCTATGAATGTCAACACATCACCTGTGAAGTTCACGACGTAGGTGAGAAAGAAGTAGGGTACAAAATTTACTTCTTTTCAAGATAAACCAAGTGGGAAGATGAATCTAAAAGATTTGCAAGAGAAGGAGTACCCATTTCTTGATTCTGATAGGCCAACAATTTTTGAGGAACTCCTTGAGTTAAATCTCATTGAGTTTCCGGAGATGAAGCAGCCAAATGACCCAAATTACTAAATACCATCGACTGGTGAGCCATCCTCTAGAGAAGTGCTTTGTCTTCAAGGACAAAGTTATGGACTTGGCTCGTGAAAAGAAGATCGTGCTTGAAGATGAGAAAGCATACGCAAACCAAGTCTCTATCACCTTTGGCTCATTCAATTCGGATGAATTATGTGGTTTTAAAGTAAGTAAAGATGAAGAATTAATGGAGAAAAACAAAGTTGAAGTCGATCAACCTGATGATGATGAAGCTTAGACGTTGGTGACTCGTCATAGGCGCCACAAAGGGAGCCCATGAAAAGAACTAATAGAACAACCAACAAGGAAAATGATGGTAAAAAGACCAATGAAACAGAATCCAGTTAGGTGTTTGAAGAAAGCAAAAGTGGAGGTACACCATCCTCAAAAGCCACGACATCCAGCGACTTTGGAGGATTTCTTGCCATGTTGGTTCCGCATGAAGATTTCTCGTGATGGTATTGAGGCCTCTTGCTGCAATGCTGATAAAGGGGAAGAAAAGAGTGATGACCTACCGTTGGAATCATCTTCATAAAAGATCATTGAGTCTATTCCACAAGAAGTTATTGCGTGGGAGGAAAAAGTTACGTTCACAAATAACGATCTTCTACTAGGTGACACTCTTCATAACTGCCCTTTGTACTTGGTTGGCTATATGCGTGATGAAAGGGTAAATCGATTTTGGTTGATGAAGGATCCTCAGTGAATATCTTGCCAATTCGCATAGTACACGTTCTCAATTGAGTGTGAAAGAGACTTTCCAACTTTTCAACACTGAGAATGTACCCCCTTTTCATTTCCAAAGGATACATTCCCCTCCCTGCAGGGCTTTCAGTGAGAGAAAATCCATGGTGTTTCTAGTTATGTGCTTTTAGCATCCACTGTCCATGAACCATTGCATTCCGCTTCCTCTTACTGTTCCTAGCACATATAAATTATGGGTTAGATTTAGGAACCCAAACTAGTTTGGGCCCTTTGTTATGAGAAAAGGGATCTAGTCCATGCAGGCAATATTCGTTTTTTGCGAGTGGTACCTGGTCCCTCTTTAGTAGTCATTTTTTCAGCAACCACCACTTTGCTCTTCTGAATAGATTGAACCCTGGCCTGGCAATTTTCTTTGAAATGCCCATTGTTCCCACAGTGGGTACAAAGCCAGTTATCGGGAATTGTGACGTACTTGCTGTAGGGGTTGTAAGGAGTTTTCTCCTTTTGGAACCCGATTCCCTGCCTGTTTCCACTATTACTGAAGTACATGGCAGTGACAACATCTGAGGACCAGGTCCACTTGAGAGATTTCCCAAGATCAATTTTTACTTTCTTCAATTCAGCTTGAAGTTGCCTATTTTTCTCAAGTTCACCACATAGACTAGTTCTCACATCATTTAATTCCTTTTCAAGTTTGATGTGTGTCTCACTAGCTACTCCCTTCCCTTTTTCAATACTTACATGCCTATGTTCAGATTTGAGTCCCTCAATGGTTTCCTCTAGATCTGTGATAACCTCCAAAAAGTTATCCCTTTCTTGCTCAGTATCAGCAATTTTCTCTTCTAGGGCATTCTTTTCTTTGCTTAGGTTTTCTATGTTTTCCTTCAAGTCAACAACCACTACCATCAAGTCATCTCTCCCATTTTCTACACTATTTATTTTTTCAGTTAGAGCTTCCTTTTATTTTTCAAGATTAGCTATGGTCTCATTTAAATCCACCACACAGACCACCAGATCATCTCTAGATTGTTCAGCATCTCCGAGCTCTATGGTCAGGGCCTCCTTATCATTATCAAGACTATAATATGCATCAATTAAAACATTTGATAGGGACATCAATTTTTTAGAGGAATAGGACTTCAGATTTCTCTGAACATCCTTGAAATTTACCTCGTCATTTTCATCATCAGACTGAGCCATCAATGCAATCAATGAGTCATATTCCTTTGCTTCAGTTTCCACAGCCATCATGGAGCTGTTTTCTGCATCTGGTTCCCCTTCTGATTCACTGGAGGAGTCTCCCCAAGCAGCAAGAGCTTGCCTCACAACATTGTCAGCTGCACTTTTTCGAATGAATCGTTTGTCAGGAACCGGGTTACTTTTTGCTGCTTTGTCAGAGTTTTGTTTGTAATGCTCCTTTTCAGAAGTGAGCAGTCTTTGATGATATGCCTTGGCTTTTCGCACTTGTGACAAAGATCATCGTTTCTTGGTTTGCTTGTACTACCTCTCTTAGGTATATCACCATTTCTTAGAATCATCTTTTGAAATCTTTAGTGAGATAAGCCATATGATTATCTTCTTCACTTGAGTCATGGGTTTTCAGCCTTGAGCACCAGGTTCTTCTCCTTCTTCGGCTCTCTTCTTTCACTGTCTTTCTTTCTTTTCATCTCGTATGTCTTCAGATTTCCAATCAGCTCATCCATGGTTAGAGTCTGTAGATCTTTAGCTTCAGTGATAACATTCACCTTACTCTCCCAAGAGCCAGATAGAACACTGAGAACCTTCCTTATAAGCTTGTTTCTGGGAATAACATCTCCAAGTGAATGAAGCTCATTATAATAGATGTGAATCTAGCGTGCATATCTTGTATAGACTCATCATCCTTCATCCTGAAGAGCTCATACTCGGTGGTGAGCATGTCAATCTTGGACTGTTTAACCTGAGTGGTTCCTTTATGTGCTGTTTGCAAAGCTTCCCATATTTCCTTGGCAGAATCACATGCTGAGATTCTATTGTACTCATCAGGTCCTATACCACATACCATGATTTTATTGGCACGAAAGTTCTTTTCTACAGCTTTTCTGTCAATATCACTGTACTCTTTTCTGTTTTTCGGCTCCATTGGTCCAGTTTCTCCAAGCTTCTTCATCAGAACATGTGGACCATCACAAATGACGTCCCACAGCTCTGAGTCTTCTGCTGTTATGAAATCATGCATGCGAGTCTTCCACCAGCCGTAATACTAACCATTGAATCTAGGGGGTCTGTAGGTTGATTGTCCTTCCTCAAAGTTAGGTAGAGCAGCCATTGAAATCCTTTCTAGGTGTTAACCATTTAGAAAGAACCTGCTCTGATACCAATTGATAGTTTATATGAGTCCACCAACAGTGTAGAGACCTGGTCCTATATTAGTTCCCACAGTGCTAACTACTGAACCAATATGTAAATGAGACACAAGATTTTTACATGGAAAAATCCCAACTCAAGGGGACAAAAACCACGACCTATACTGGTAGGCTTTCAACTTCAGTAACTTGTAAACACACTATTACAAGCCACTCTGCAATGACTCTATTACAAAGACTTCAATCACTCTAACTTATGATACACTTACCACAAGCCACTTTGTCACTCGCTAGTTACAAAGAATTTAACTCAAGTAACTTGTGATACACTTACCACAAGCCACTTTGTCACTCACTAATTACAAAGAATTTAACTCAACTAACTTGTGATACACTTACCACAAGCCACTTTGTCACTCACTAGTTACAAAGACTTTAACTCAACTAACTTGCGATACAGTTACCACAAGCCACCTTGTCACTCACTAGTTACAATGACTTTAACTTATGACTAACTCTAGTCACAACACAAACTCAGAAGATTTATGATTTTGAGTTTCCTAAAACAAAGCTTCTAATAAAGCAAGATAGGAATTACAATGAAGAACAAATAAGAAAGACTCAACAAACCTAAGGACTTAAGATATCTTCAATCTTTGGATCTGGTCCTTGAGGCTGCAAAACCTTTGTTTTTAAGTGAGAGGTTGTGGCTAGCACTTCAAGGAATATCACTGGAAAATGCTCAAGTAAATATATTGTGCCTTGCACCAGGTTGTTATACTACAAAAGACATCACAATGGTGATGTCAGTTCTTGGTACACGCTTCTTCCCAATGAGAAGTGACTGCTGCACTGTCTGCTGCACTGTCGCGTGTACAGTTGCGGCAATCACTTTCTGCAGTTGCGTTTCAGCTGTATAGTTGACTTGTACTTCTGTCAGAGAACCCTAAGGGACCAGGTCCCTGTTGTGTTCCTCTTTGTAGTTGTTCATTTGCTGGAGATCAGACTGGACATTGTTTATTTGAAATGTGTACCAAGTGGCTCAGGTTCTCTATCTGGTTCTTAATAATAAGTTTGTTAGACCATCAAAACATAAGAAGCATAAGGCAAAGACATTGAAAACCCATCAATTTCCCCCTTGCGGATTGGTACGGAGACGCCTGTACTTATCTTCGAGAGGCTATGGGGTGTTAGGAAGCTACTCTTTATTCATTTTCTATCGTGCAGTTGATGGTATACTAAATGTCCTTTTTCTATTCTTTCACAGATGGTGAGGACGCGCACGACAGACATTCCAGACCCGGGAGGAGCTACTCCCCCGGTATCTAGAGGCCGAGGTAGAGGTCGGGGGAGGGCACCGGCTCGAGGTAGGGGACGAGGGCGTCCCAGAGCTACCCCAGTTGCACCACCGGCGAATCTAGCAGGGGATCCCATTATTGAGGAGCAAGGCGAGGTGCCCGCAGCAGAGCCTGCCCCGGCGAACTTCATGACAGCACCGGGCTTCCAGGAGGTCATGGGCCGTATGCTGCGGTTCATGGATTCTATTACTCAGGCTGGTTTATTTCCAGCAGACCCGACCACATCTCAGGCGGGAGGAGGAGCACAGACCCCTACTGCTCAGGCTCATGGTCATGCAGCTGTAGTGTATCAGACTCCAGGTGCACTACCCGCGGATGGGGCCCATCCAGTTGCCGCAGTGGTACCCAAGCCCAGACCAACTGCATACGGTGATCCGCAGAAGTTATTGGACAGATGGACTAGGCTACACCCTCCTATTTTCGGAGGCGAGCATCATGAGGATGCCTAGGATTTCATTGATAGGTGCAGGGACAGACTGCACAATATGAGGATATTGGAGTCTCATGGGGTTGACTTCACTACTTTCCAGCTGGAGGGCAGGGCCCATAGATGGTGGCAGTCTTATGTTCTTGGCAGGCCAGCGGGTTCTCCTCCCATTACTTGGTGTCAGTTCACACAGCTTTTCCTAGATAGGTATATTCCACCCTCTCAGATGAAAGAGTTGTGGTATCAGTTTGAGCAGTTTGAGCAGGGTTAGATGTCAGTGACCGACTATGAGGTAAGGTTTTCTTAGTTGTCCCGCCATGCACTGATGATACTTCTTACTGATGTATAGAGAGTGCGGAGGTTTGTTGCAGGGTTGCATTCTGGTATTACGACCAACATGGCCCGAGAGGTTGAGATGGGGACTCCTTATCAGCTGGTAGCGGAGATCACACGGAGGATTGAGGGCTACTGTCTGAGAGGCAGAGAGCAGATGCAGCAGGAAAAGAGGGCTCGATTCTCTGGAGAGTTTAGAGGTGCCCCGGCTAGAAGCAGAGGTTAGTTTAGGAGGGGCCAGCCAGCAGGACCCCATATTCAGCACTACGACCTCCTCGAGGTGCTCGAGCGTGCCCCTATTTTAGCGCCATACTAGAGAGTTCTTACCTCCTGCCAGCCATCCAGGGTTCTTCAGTGGGTATTCAGGTCCCCAGAGTTCTTCCAGCTCCTACTTCAATGCTATACCAGAGAGTTCATACCGCCCACTGGCTATTCAGGCTTCTTCCAGTGGGTCTACAGGCCATCAGGGTCATACATTAGGGCAGCAGGTCACGGCACCGAGGGGTTGTTTTGAGTGCAGAGATCTCAGTCATATGAGGAGACACTGGCCCAAACTTCGGGGCAAGGTAGTGCAGCAGGATCAGCAGCCCATGATTACAGCACCGGCTGTCCAGCTGCCCAGAGGCAGAGGGCAGACTGGTAGGGGCTGACCTAGAGGTGGAGGCCAGGCACGGAGATGTTAGCCAGCTACTGTTCAGTCAGGTGGAGGCCAGCCAACCGGCGCTCCAGCCAGATTCTATGCTTTTCCAGCCAGACCAGATGCATTGGCCTCATATTCCACTATCACATGTATTATTTCTATCTGCGGTAGGGATGCTTTAGTGCTATTTGATCTAGGGTCTACCTATTCATATTTATCATTTCTGTTTGCTCATTTTCTTGATATTCCTCGTGAGTCCTTGGGTACTCCTGTTCATGTGTCCACTCCTGTGGGCGATTCTGTGGTTGTGGATCAGATCTATCGGTCTTGTGTGGTCACATTCAGTGGTTTAGAGACTAGAGCAGATCTCCTGTTGCTTGATCTGACCGACTTTGAGGTCATCCCGGGCATGGACTGGTTATCCCTATATCACGCCGTCCTAGATTTCCATGCCAAGACTGTTACTTTAGCGATGCCAGAGTTGCCAAGGTTGGAGTGGAAGGGTTCCTTAGTTAGTACCTGTAGTCGGGTTATTTTTTTTCTGAAGGCTCAACATATGGTCGAGAAGGGTTGTTTGGCTTATCTAGCTTATGTCTGGGACACCGAGTTTCCGACGATTGATTCAATTCTAGTAGTCCGGGAGTTCACCGATGTGTTTCCTTCTAACCTTCCAGGCATGCCACCAGATTGTGATATTGATTTCTGTATTGATTTGTCTCTAGGTACCCAGCCTATATCCATCCCACCATACCGAATGGCTCCGAAAGAGTTGAAGGAGTTGAAGGAACAGCTCGAGGAGTTGTTAGTGAAGGGGTTTGTAAGATCGAGTGTGTCACCTTGGGGCACCAGTGTTGTTTGTGAAGAAGAAGGATGGGACTATCCGGATGTGCATTGATTACTGCCAATTGAACAAGGTTACCATAAAGAACAAGTACCCATTACCGTGCATTGATGATTTGTTTGACAAATATCAGGGTGCTAGGGTGTTCTCTAAGACCGACTTGAGATCAAGGTATCATCAGCTGAAGATTCGGGACTCAGATGTCCCGAAGACTGCTATCCATACTAGATATGGCCATTATGAGTTTCTGGTGATGTCCTTCGGCTTGACTAATGCCCCAGCGGCGTTTATGGACTTGATGAACAGGGTGTTCAGGACTTATATAGATTCCTTTATTATTGTCTTCATTGATGACATCTTGATCTACTCACGTAGCCTGGGGGAGCACAAGCAGCATTTGAGAGTAGTGCTCCAGACATTGCGAGAGCAGAAGCTATATGCTAAGTTCTCTAAGTGTGAGTTTTGGCTTGAGTCAGTAGCATTCTTGGGGCATGTTGTATCAGGAGAGGGTATTAAGGAGGATCCCAAGAAAATTGAGGCAGTTTAGAGTTGGCCACGACCTACTTCAGTGATTGAGATCAGGAGTTTTCTAGGGTTAGCATGTTATTATCGTCGATTTGTGCTGGGCTTTTCATCTGTTGCATCACCTTTGACTAGATTGACCCAGAAGGGTGCTCCTTTCTGTTGGTCCGATGATTGTGAGGCGAGCTTTCAGAAGCTCAAGACAGCCTTGACTACAGCACCGGTTCTAGTGTTGCCTTCCGGTTCAAGGATGTATATGGTATATTGAGACGCTTCACGCGTTGGCTTGGGTAGTGTATTGATGCAGGAGGGGCGAGTTATTGCATATGCTTCACGTCAGTTGAAGATTCATAAGAAGAATTACCCTGTGCACGACCTAGAGTTAGCAGCGATTGTTCATGCTCTTAAGATATGGAGGCATTATCTGTATGGGGTGTCATGTGAGGTTTATACTGATCATCACAGCTTGCAGCATTTGTTCAAGCAGAGGGATCTCAATTTGAGGCAGCGTAGATGGCTTGAGTTACTGAAGGATTATGAAATCACCATTCTTTATCATCCCGGCAAGGCAAATGCGATCGCAGATGCTGTTGATACCCAATTTTTCCCTCATATATTTTAAATATACGTATATGCTTTCAAAAAAGTGCATTTGCATCATCATTTGATTCATAAACACATACAAGTATTTTTCCATAATTTTAAAGATTTTGAATCAATTTATTATAATATTTTATTAAATAAACAATCATTAATTGCATCACAAATAATTTTATGATGATTTTATCATCTAACTTCATCATTTATATCCATATTAAGTTTTAAATATTTTTGGTGCATTTATTATAATTACACTTGCATTTTTAAGGCTAAAATTGCATATTTTGCAATAGTAGCCCATACACACTTGTAACTACTTCATATATGCAAAAATAACTTTTTATATTTTCATAGTGTTGAATAATTGTTGCTAACTATTTTTTATGCACAAATAATATTTTTACTATTTTATTTATCGTTGTTACAAAATATTTTTATTAATAAAAATGGGTATTTTAATTAATAGCCCTAAATTCCTCCTATTTTCGGACTTAGGCTACCCAAACCAGCCCAACACCTAAATGCCTAACACAATAACCCTAGCCCAAAACCAATGGCCCCAATTACTCCAACTCGGTCGCGACCCATTTAACCAACCTGCCCCACTCACTTATCAAATTCTGGTCGTTGATCTCCTAAGATCAACGACCCATGTTAACCTATCCCTTTTAATACTAACCCCAAACCCTAATTCCCCCATTTCCTCTCACCCACCGTCACCAAACTTTCTCAACTCCCTCTCTTCTGAAGAACCCTAACCCTAACCGTCACACCCCAAATCCCCTCTCCTAATCCCTCTTCTAATGGGATTCCCTTCCTATTTGCTTACCATATCTGTATATTTTCGCTACTGGTTGATTCACTATGGTATCACTTAGTACTTGCCTAAACATGGCAAGTACTACTACTCCGATTATGTTCATTTCTTGAATCTGGACGATATTCCGTCCACACGCGTTTATTGTACACCGTGTGAGTCCGATTCTATCTATATTTTGATGATTCTGACTTACCCTAAAACTAGGGTTCACAGATTTTCTTCAAAACGAACCAAAATTGGTTCGAGTCCTCGATTTTAGGTTTTTTCTTGTCTATATTCGTCCTATTATGTGTGAGTTTTATTTTCCTTGTTTAGATTCTGCTGTTTTCTTTTCACTTGCCATAAGAGTTAGAATTTTCTGATCTTGATTATGGTGCTATTTGTGTCTCTATTCATCTTTGTGTGTGAATATTCTGTCAATATTTTATTTCCTAAAATTAGGGTTTGCTTATTTCCTTTTCCCTAAATCCGATTTTATTTGATTCTGCATGATGATACTTCCTTATTTGTGATTGATTTACACTTTTCCTTATTTATTTGCTCTATTTCTATCACTATATAAAACCCTCCCCTTTCCTAGTAAGGAGAGACCGAGAATCACCGTAATCTCATTGATAAACTTAAGATTTGGCTCTGTGCTCTCTTTGCTATCTCGTTTCATCTCGGGTTTTGGCCGGCTGAAAGCTAAGGCCAAATATTCTGGGTTCTCGACTATTGTGGTGTTATTCTTGCTTTCTCGCCTAATTGGTGAGTTACTGTACCTTTGTAATTTTATTCTTATGCATTTGTGACCTGTGTCTATGATCCAGTGTCTTTAAAGTTTATTTTTGAGCATGCTTCTGTCAATTCCATGCTTGTTCGAGTCCCTTTAGTTCTCTAATCAACACTGTTAGTTCTGAGACTGTTTGTTTGAATAACATGAATCCTCATAAGTGTTTAGCTTAATACCTTCTAATTTGTTTCATGTATGCAGTCTTACTAATTTTGCACTTGTCTTGAACTTTTAGTAATCTCTTAGGGTAACACGAGAATATCCATAAGTTCACCTGTTCTAAGTTTGTCTTGATATGTTTGATCAGTGCTGAGTCCTTTTCTGTCACTTATGTGCCCTGATAATGTGTAGCATATCTTTAATCCATGCTCTTTAAAGTAATTGATTAACTCTAGGGTACTTATCAGATTTATATTTTCCTGCCATGTTTGAATACTATTTGTGAGTAAGCACAACTTGTCCTTAATACCAGCTTGTACACTTAGCCTAATTAGACCTTTCAGGCTTTAACTCATTAAGTACTATGCATGAAGAACTTAGCAAATCTTGCCAACTTGTTTTTCTTAGATCTTTCAATGTAATTCTGCCTATGTGTTCAAGTCCTGCTACCCTATGTTCTGAANCACGATATACAAGCAGGGACTGTGAGTGTGAAGGCGTTCGATATGTCACAAAGAGCCACACTTGGAGAAACCAATTTATGCTTGCAGATGGGTCCCACCTGGTTCGATGTTGAATTTAAGGTGCTGGACATATCCGCCTCCTACAATCTGTTCGGACGACCTTGAATACATGCCGCCGGGGCCGTGGCATCTAATTTGCACCAGGCTATGAAATTTGAGTGGAATCATCAGGAAGTAATCATTCACGGAGATGGAAGCAATCCCATTTATACCAACCAAACTGTTCTTGTCGTGGAGAATAGAAGGAAGTTGGGCGGAGAGACTTATCACCGCATCGAGCGTGTCAATGCTGTTGAGAAACATAAATTGTGGAGCAACAAAATAGAAAGCATACTAGCATGTCGGGGTATGAACCCGGTAAAGGGCTCGAGAAGAACCTACATGGCATTACCAAATCGATACAGCCAATGCGTTACGGTACAACTTTTGGGCTTGGATATCAGTATTCCTGGCAAGAATATGATGATTGGTTGCCACCATGGTGTGGTCCCTATTACCCTCTTGAGCAACCAGTGCCGCATCTGAGTCAGACCTTTCATCAGGCCGATATAATATGGGGATCCGAAGAAGAGGAAGCTTTGGCTTGGCTAAGGAACCTGTTCTTAGAAGATGAAGATATGGACTGCAATGTGATAGTTAAGAAGGAGTGTTTACCTTGAAAATGGTAATAACAATTAGATTGATTTAGTGGTTCTAAAAATATGTGATCTATTTTTATGCTAGTTGTTAGGCAATAGATGCTAAGCGAAGGATTAGAAATTAAGATGATGGCTTGTAGATGGATCAATAATCGAACCAAAATGGCTGGGAATCGAGGCCTCCAGCTTGCGTATACGGGGCCTCGAGGTCGAGTCGGTTGCCCGGTTAAGGGCAGTCGATGAAGGACTAACACTTATGAGAGCTGTGATTGAGACTCTTTATGACCAATAATGAGCAATAAATGAAGAACAATTAATAGATCACAATGAATATAAACAATAAATGTAAATAAAGAAACCAAGAGAATGTGTTGAAGCTAGAGAGCAAAGGATGTTCTTGTATTGAATGTAGTGTGTTGTATCTTGTGTATCAGATCCCCCTTACAAAATGACAAGGATCCCCTTTATATATGATAGGGAATCCCAATATAGTACATGTGCATTTATTACAAAGAGACATAGCTGGTACAACTATTTACTAGTCTGGTACAGGCTAGTACTATTCTTGCAGATATTGTAAGCTTTGGTAATGTGTCTTGGGAACTTCCCGCTTATCCATGGTTGCCACCGGCTTGTGCTACCCCGAGGTCGAGCATAGAGGACCCCTGGGGTCGAACTTCGAACTGTACCGCCAGGCTTCTTGGAGGCAGGCCGTGGAATGTCATAACTGTCACAAAATCGGGCTCTCCGATTTTAGCCGTATACAGATAGTTCCACATTTCTTAGAGTGAAAATGATAAGAAACGATCTTGAATCCTTGCCTCTCCAGTACTTCTATCACATAATCAGTTTACGCCTTGTCGAGCGATTGACGGACAAGCAGGGTGTCTAAAGGTCACGTCCGAAGATGTACCCTCGAAAGTAGTCTGGGCTCTTTAGCTGTCATTTTTTTTGCTTCTTTATTTTTGTGTAAGGACCCCTCGTGGGCTCTTGTAATCGTTGCTTATTAATGCAACAGTTTCTTCAATTTGATTTTGTCTTGTGCTGGATCCCCTTTTGCCTGAGTTTGCGGAAAATCCAACCGTGTGAATTTATCGATCAATCCGAATACTGGATTCGGACACAGGAATTCCTTTGATTCTCGATTTGTTAATATGATATTCCCCGAAACTCTTTGCCGTTCCTTGGACTAAGTATGGATTGACCTGACACGAACTTATGCCACCGGGACCTCTGAGTTCGCATTGAATGGAAGCGGGGCCTCGAATTTCTTCGAAATAAGACTTAGCCCTTTTAGGCACCGTCGGTAGTCTTCGAGTGAAAGTTTGCTTGATCTTCTAAAAATAAAGATAGCCCTTAGGCTTTGCCAATAGTCCCGAGTGAGGATACACTCGAACCCAGGTGGCCTTTGGGCTTAGTAATTAAGCGAGCGTTTGCTCGGACTTGAAACACAGATAGCCCTGATGTTTTACGAATAGTCCCCGAGTGAGAACTGGCTCCAAATCGGGTAGCCCTTGGGCTTAAGAATCGGGTGAATGGCGCGTACTTCATATAACAGAGGTCCTCGAGATTAGGCACCATCTCGAAGCTAGGTTGACATGGGAATCTTTGATCCCTCGAACATTGTTCAACAGCGTCTTTTGTATGACATGGTCACGAAGTGACCAAGGTGTTCCCGCCGGTATATCTCCGAAAGCGGTAAAGGCCTAGTTAGAATTAATTGGACTCTAGAGTAGGCGGAGAGTCGCCGCTTGACCTATATATGAGATTGCTTTCCTTTTACTTGAGGATTCCGCTACTTCGAGCAGCTATCCTTTTCATAGGGCTTTTCTTCCTTGCGTCAGCTCCCTCACCATTTTAATTTAATGCTTTTGCCTAAGTTCTCATTTCCCTTTTCTTGCTTCGCCATAGTTATGGCTGCCACGCCCAAGCCCGTTCAGCGAGAAGAGGGGAGTTCGGCCTCTACTTCCCGCTCAGTCGGTGGTACACCGCCGGCGTTTGGTGTGCCAACCTCGAGTTGTCTCGTTTCGAGGAGGGGTTTTACGTTGGAGAGACCTCCCAATGTTCAGGGCCATTGGGAGCATGCATCGAGGTCCATTTCTTCAATAGAAGAGGGAGGTCTCGAGGCAGTTAGGAGAGACTGCGGATGGGGAGAAAAGGCGGCACTGCTGGCACCTTCACCGGAAGAGAACATCACGGTTCATGCAGAGGGGTTTTTTGAACGTATACACGTACCCCTTTGGTTGGGCCCTCTCAATGGAATTGTGCTTGGCTTCTGTCGAAGATATCGGGCTACCCTGGCACAGGATCACCCGTCGTTCTGGAGGATAGTATTGATGATGAGGTTCTTCGCGGAGGGAGCCGGGCTTGAGTTCACCCTTAGCCATCCCATCAGATTGCACCGGCCCTTTCATTACCGAGGCCTGATTACTTTACGATGTTGATCCGCAAGGCCCTTTGTTGCCGACGATGAAGAAGATGGAGACCAAGGATGGATGAATCGATTTGTCCGAGTATGTACTGTCGATATTTTCTCCGTGGAGTTCCTGCCATTTCCTGAGAAATGGAAATTTCACGCACAAGTGGTACACTTGCGCTTTTGTCATTTTTGTTCATGGTGGAGGTAGACTCCGTAAAGATGTTTTCCTTCTCTTTTCTTCAGCAATTTCGGGGCAGCCACATGAGGTTCCGACTTGGAGGATTATACTCGGGAATTAGCAATTTGCTCGACTTACGAGGAGCGTAAGTGGCAAGATCTGTCCAAGGGTAGATGGAAGGCGAAACACCATGGTACGTAGTGTGCAGTTTGTTTTCCTCGAAAGGTACTTTCTTTTATGTGTATTAACTCAATCACCTCAGGTATTGGAGAATTTTTCCGAGTTGAGACCGTGTCCCCTCGGGGAGGAGGAAGGATTGTTTGGTCGGGGCCGAGGAACGATATCAAACGAAAGGAACCCTTGAAGGACGAGGGTGCTCATAGAGAGGCAAGCCCTGCTCGGAGGTTCAAGGAAGAGGTATCGGCTGAGCCTGCTGCATCTGAGGCTTCTAGCCTCGAAAAGATGGTTCCTCCTTTGCCTCTGTCTTCTTTTCCCGTCGAAGGTACTTCGAGGGATAAGGATTATCTGCCGTCTTGTTATTCTTTTCTCGTCGAAGGTACTTTGAGGGATAAGGATTATTGCCGCCTAAATCAAGCGGGGTATCGAGCGACCGTGTTCACATCGGGAGTGATTCCGCCAGGGTCGATGAGTCCAAGCCGGCAGATGTGCGCTCAACTCTTAAGGAGGCTCAGTGATTCAGTTTTGTTGTGAGTTTTGGTCAGCTGCATCGGCTTTTCAGCTTTATACTTTTTCACTTTCTTATTGAGCTTCTTTTCATGGGCCTTTGATAAGCTCAAGTTCGAGCTTTTGGACGCCCGGGCTGAGGCCGAAGAGATTCGGGCTAAGGCTGACAAGAAAGTGGTCTTTTATTTAGAAGACGCTGTTGAGGCTCGAGCAAAGTTGACAGGTGCTTCCGATTGAGAGAGCAGGAGTAATGAGTATGCTCGGTGTTAATATCGGAGGGAAACCCTCGAAGAGATTCACGCTAGGGGTTTTGATCTCTCAGAAGAGATAGCGCAGGCCAAGGCGGATGAATATGATGCCAAGTTCCTTTTGTCCGATATCGAAGATAATGTGGAGGAGGCCGACGGTCCACAGTCCCCGAGGGGGAAGTTGACTAGGCTTTTCCTTTTTAGTTCTTTGTATAGGGCTCTCGGAGAGCGTTTGCCAATGCATCCTTTGTATTTTTTTGCATATGCGTATAAAAGAAAACCTTTTGGTTTCATGTTTCATGCACTTTCCTCTGCTTGTGCATGTCTTTCTTCGTTTTGAATTTATGTGTCAATTGATGACTGGCCAGGTGAACTGTACTTCGAGTAATGACCCTTAGGTATATAATTTGGCCCTGAAGCTTGTTAGGCTGGCCCGTAGGCCTTTACGCATTTGGTCGGCACGACCTTTTGACTTAAGCTGGCGACAAGGGCTCTTATGCATTTAGGTCGGTACGACCTTTTAATTTAGGCTAGCGATAGTGGCTCTCACGTATGTGCCCTTAGGCATTTTTTAGTTAACTGTTTCGGGCTCGGTCTCCGAGTCGGATTTCGACTCGAGCTTATTGACCCTCAAGTTTTTGAATTTCAAGCTGCCCTTAGGCTCTTACGTATTGGGTCGGTATGACCTCTAATATGGGCTGGTGACAGCGACTCTTGCGCGTTAGGTCGGTACAACCTTTTGATTTGGGCTTTATTTTCCCCTCGTTAAAGACTTTTTTGAAGTTTTGTGTTCGCCCGACTCTTCTACAATTCGATAAGAACCTCGATTGTGAGCCGTTATTTGGCGATAAATGAGCACCTCGGGAGGTTTTGCTTGATGGCTTAATGATTTTGAAGCCCGTAGTTTGGAGCTGATATGATCGAAGCCCTTTTGCTTAAGTCGAGGGTAGCCTGATTAACCGGTTCTTTTTGAAGTTTTTTCGAAGTAATTGAAGGCCTGTGATTTTATAGCGACGGTCGGGCGTCCCCGAGTTGCGTTAGTTTGGCTGGTACAGCTTTGTGACCGTAGTCATTGTGTTTGGCCGAAGCCTTTCTGTCCCCGAGTGAAGTAGTTTCGGCGTCTATGTCGAGGGTATGCCTTTTTAGGGGTCTTACAAGTTCGATATATAGCCTTAACTTTAAGATCAGGTTTATGTTTTTTGTAAGGTCTTATAAATTTGAACATGCCTTACTCGAGGTCTTACAGTTTTGCTTACTTGGTACAAGTATAGTTCATGCCTTGCTTGAGGTTTTACAGTTTCGGTTACTTGGTACAAGTATGGTTCATGCCTTGCTTGAGGTCTTACAGGTATTTCCGTTGCCTTTAAAAAGTCTTATATGGTTGATAATGCCTCGTGGAGGTCTTACATTTTCTAGTATTGCCGCATGGAGGGCTTTCGGGCTTGAGGTCGCCCGCTTGGGTTCTTACGGCCTTGAGTTCCTGATAGTTTGATGGGGTGATAATCGACGACAGTCCCCGAGACGTCAAAATTTCTTTGGCTCTAGAACAATTCTTTGTAATTTTGATGTTGCCTCATTGGGGGCTTACGAGTTTGAAGTTTTCGACCCGGAGATCATATGGCCTCGAGTTTTTGGCGTTAGTCCCCGAGTATTCAGAATGATGCCTTTTTGTAAGGTCTTATAAATGGGTCACTTGGTACAAGTACGGTTCATACCTGGCTTGAGGTCTTACAGCGCTGGTAACGCCTCGTGGAGGTCTTACATTTTCTGAAATTGCCACGTGGAGGGCCTTTGGGCTCGAGGTCGCCCGTATGGGATCTTACAGCCTCGGGTTCTTGATACCACAATGGGGTGACCGTCGACGACAGTCCCCGAGATGTCGAGGGTTTTTGGCTCTGGAGCCGTTCTTGTAGACTTGACATTGCCTCATTGAGGGCTTACGAGTTTGAAGCTTCCGACCCGGGGGTCATACGGTTTCGAGTTCTTGACGCCAGTCCCCGAGTGTTCGGGACGTTTTGGCTCTGGAGCCGTTTTGGTAAAAAATACCGAACTTCTTTGAAACGCAAAATGCTTTGATGGAGGGGAAAGTATTCTTTGATTACTTGGTACAAGTATACATAGCTTTTGCCGCTGAGGGTTTGATTGTCTTATGCAGACACGGTTCTTTCGACTGTTTGGTTCGATACATCATTTCCCTATTAAGACCCTCTTTGGCTCGTTTTGATTTCTCTGGGGAGATGATCTCCCGGGGGGATGTCCCCCAGTATTCGAGGTTGATTGAAGAGGAACCTCGAATGCTTGCTGAGTTCTCCTTAGGTAGCATATAGATGTTGCCTCGTTAAAAAACCTTGTCGATCAAACCCTTCTTGGAATAAAATCCAATCGAAGGAAAAGAGTGCAACATATGATTTGGAGCCTTAAGGTCTTCGAGCCGGACAGTGCTTCGACTGCTCTGATCGGACATCTGCACAAAGGTTAGTGTAAGATGTAAAAAAGTAAGATGGTTATACCTTAGTGGCTATGGCGCTTCGAGCCTTGATACGCCTTTAGTGTTTGCTCCGAGGACGCGATATGGTCCTTTGCTTGTTTTACTTGGGTGTAGCCGAGAATGGGCGCCAAACTGTTTACCTCATTGTTTTCTTATCCTTTGGTTCTTCCGATGTTGGCGGCGCAGATGTTGGTGCCACATTGTGTACCGCGAACATCTCTCTCGCTGCATGCTGTTCTCCATACACAGTTTTTATTCCGTCCTTCGATGGAAACTTCATTATTTGATGAAGGGTTGATGGTACTGCTCTCATACAGTGTATCCACGGTCTCCCAAGCAAGGCGTTGTACCTCATGTCTCCTTCAATGACATGGAATTTGGCATTTTGGGTGGTGCCGGCCACGCTGATCGGGAAGGTGATTTCCCCTTTCGTTGTTTCGCTCGCCATGTTGAACCCACTGAGGACTCGAGAGGCGGGCACAATTTGGTCAAGGAGTCCGAGCTGCTCTACCACCATCGACCTGATAATATTGGCCGAGCTACCTGGATCCACAAGTACACGTTTAATTGAAATGTATTCACAAGAAAAGAAATTACCAATGCGTCGTTATGGGGCTGCGATAGAGCCTCGATGTCTTCGTCGTTGAACATTAGGGCGTCCTCGGGTATGTAGCCTCGAGTTCGCTTTTCCTTGGTGATGGATATTTTTGTTCTCCTGATCATGGGTTCCCGTGGAGCATCGATACCTCCGAAGATTATGTGGATGACATGTTGTGGTCCGTTTGTTTCACTCTTCTTGGTCGCCTCTCTTTCCTGGAACTGATTTTTGGCTCGGTCGCTGAGGATTTCTTGGAGGTGACCTTTGCTGAGTAGTCGGGCTACCTCCTCCCAGAGTTGTTGACAATCCTCGGTCTTGTGACCGTATGTGTTGTGAAATTCACACACTAAGTTATGGTTCCTCTGTGAAGGATCTGATTGTACGGGCCTTGGCCACCTAGTGTCTCTGATTTTACTGATGGCGAATACGATGTCTGAAATGTCGACGTTGAAGTTATACTCCGATAGGCGGGGTGCCTCTGTCGGCCCTACGTGCCTATCGAATCCATTTCTACCAACAAGACCCTTAGGATTTTGGCCTCGATCCGTCCTTCGGTCATTGTGGGGTACGTTGTGCCTTGGGGTGTTTCTTCTATCTTCAGTGTATGGTTGGTATCTTTCTTTGTTTTGCTTTGGCTCCTTCGTCGGAAGCCTGCTAGGATATACCGAGCCCGAGAAGGCTCCTAGTTGGTCGTCATTGACCCTGATCTTTGATTGGTATCGGTTGTGGACGTCCGACCAGGCCACGACGGGATATTCGACTAAGTTCTGCTTCAGTTGTTTCGAAGCAATCGAGCTTTACTCATTTAAACCTTGAATGAAGGCCTGTAGTGCCCAGTCGTCGGAGACTGGTGGTAGTTCCATTCGTTCCATCTGTAAGCGAGATACGAACTCTCGCAGCATCTCGTTCTCCCTTTACTTGATTTTGAAGACGTCGGATTTCCTTGTAGCTACCTTGATGGCACCAGCATGCGCCTTTATGAAGGAATCTACCAGTATGGCGAACGAATCTATTGAGTTCGGAGCAAGGTTGTGATGCCACATCATAGCCCCTTTCGAAAGTGTTTCTCCGAATTTTTTGAGCAGGATGGATTCGATCTCGTCATTCGTCAGGTCGTTGCCTTTTACTGCACAAGTGTAGGCAGTGACGTGCTCGTTGGGGTCCGAGGTTCCGTTGTACTTTGGAAGGTCGGGCATTCTAAACTTCTTTGGAATGTGTTTTGGGGCCGCTTCCTGCGGGAACGACTTTTGTACGAACTTCTTCAAATCTACACCCTTCAAGATCGGGGGTGCGCCTAGAATTTGTCGACCCTAGAATTGTAGGTCTCCACCTTCTTATCGTTGGCTTCTATCTTCTTCTCGCCCGAAGCGATCCTCTTTGTGAGGTCTTCGAGCATCTTTACGATGGCAGGATCAGCTGCCGACCCATTGTTGCTTGATCTTTCTGGTACCTGCTCGGCTCGGGGAGCCGTTTCTGGTGCTACCGTGCTGAGAGTTTTCTGGTGGCTTAGCAGCTGAGCAATCGCCAGCTGTTGTGCTTGTAACATCTCGAAGATGACGTGAAGTCTAACCCCTTGGTCTTCCTGAGCCGGGGTTTTTTGAGCTTCTTGTTGATCTCCTTGGTGTATGCTCCTGTTGGTGTGGGAGCTTATTTCGACGTGTTGAGCGTCGCGCGAAACCGCATCCACGGGAATTGGTTCTTGTGCATCCTTAGGGTTTCATGGTGGTACACCTACACCTGGAAGTTCCCAAGGCATATGATCAAAGCTGACGAAACCTGCAAGGGAAACACTAGTCTGTGCCAGACTAGTAAGTAGCTGTGCCAGCTACTTTTCTTTGTAATAATTACTCATGTACTATGTTGGGATTTCCCTCCATATATAAAGGGTATCCTTGTCATTTTGTAAGAGGGATCTGATACACAATATACAACACACTACATTCAATACAAGAACATTCTCTGCTCTCTAGCTTGAACACATTCTCTTGGTTTTGTTATTTACATTTATTGCTTATATTCATTGTGTTCTATTAATTGTTCTTCATTTATTGCTCATTATTGGTCATAAAGAGTCGCAATCACAACTCTCAAAACTGTTAGTCCTTCATCGACTGCCCTTAACCGGGCAACCGACTCGACCTCGAGGCCTCGTTTTGCGCAAGCTCGAGGCCTCAATCCCCAACCATTTTGGTTCGATTATTAAGCCATCTACAAGCCATCATCTTAATTTCTAATCATTCTCTTAGCATTTATTGCCTAACAACTAGCATAAAAATAGATCACATATTTTTAGAACCACTAAATCAAATCTAATTGTTATTACCATTTTCAAGGTAAACAAGGAGGAGGAAGAAGGCCTTATCATTCAGCTAGTGGAGAGGAGAGCAGTTCTCAGAAATTGGACCGCCACACCGTCCAGGGCCATACGAGTCCCGGGGTAGCATGGCTACTAGTGTTATTTGAAAAACAATTCTTTTGAACATTTTTGTTTTAAAAACATCTTTCTTTCAGTATTTTGTTTTGAAAAACATTGTTGGAAGTCATTTAAACGCTACTTTGTTTAAAGTTTCAGGATTTATCAATAATTTGACGTTTTATTATCATTATCTTTCATATTTTTCCTCTATATCATTATTATTTATTGCCTCAATGAACCAAGGACCGTGACATGTAATGAGACAACGCAACACAAGGATAGTGATTTGGAAGAGATAGAAGAAGAAGATATGATACCTGAGGAAATATTTAGAGAAGTTGAGAACTTTGAGAACAAACCTAAGTCCAACCTGGATGAGACTGAGGTAGTCAACTTGGGAGATTCTAAAACCGTCAAAGAAACTCACATAAGCATTCACTTGTCACCGTCAGAAAAGGAAGAATACACTCATTTTCTGAGAGAATATGAGGACATTTTCGCATGGTCGTATGACGACATGACCGGTTTGAGCACATCCACAGTGGCTCATAAGTTGCCTACCAATCCAATGTGTCCGCCAGTAAAGCAAAAACTCAGAAAGTTCAAGCTAGATATGAGCCTAAAAATCAAGGAAGAAGTCACTAAGCAAATCAAAGCCAAAGTCCTCAGGGTTGTCAGTACCCAACCTGGTTAGCCAACATTGTGCCGGTTCCAAAGAAAGATGGGAAAGTCAGGGTGTGTGTCGACTATCGGGATTTAAATAGAGCAAGTCCCAAGGACGATTTCCCGCTACCAAATATACACATACCGATTGACAACTGCGCCAAGCATGAGCTCCAGTCTTTTATGGATTGCTTCGCAGGATATCATCAAATCTGGATGGATGAAGAAGACGCAGAAAAGACAGCCTTCATTACACCATGGGGGGTATATTGCTACAAGATGATAATTGAAATACGCTTGACCTGATTCCCATTTAAGAGGGGATACATAGGCATCCCTGTGGGTTCGGTCACAATTCAATAAAATTTTCATTTTTCCCATAATCAGAAACTGGGGCAGAATTTTGAGGAGGACCCTCAAAATTCTGAGGCAAGTGCAGCCAATGACACTGCATACAGAGCAGCCAAAAGATCATTTAGATAACACGGGCAGAATTTTGAGGAGGACCCTAAAAATTCTATGGCAAGGAGGTTGCAATGTCTCTGATAACGTCACAGTCACTGGTTCATCTAATTAATTTCGTAAATTTCATATTACTATGTTTTTGAAAACCATGCACGCATACTTTTGAAAAGAAACTTTATTTTTAGCCAAGTGCTACCCATGGCGACTCGAACATGACCCTCAGGCAGAGTGGAGCAAAGCAAGCAGACAAAGTCACGAACCAACCTCCCCCGCATAACTCACAAATTTTCTTTGGCTGCAGGAATAGGTCATCACCATAAGCATCGTCACAACAACAGAATCACCATACATAAACATATTTCCAGCTAAGAATAATTCTCTCTTACTCTTACATTTGCATGAGACTAAGAACTGTCTTAATTCTTGCATGTGGCTAAGCCTTGCCTCTCTATCCGCATAAGCATTGCGTTCTCCTTGCGTGAGACTAATCACTGTCTCGATACTTGCATAAGGCTAAAGCCTTCCTCCCTATCTGCATAAGGCTAAGCATTGCCTTCCCTATGTTTGTATGAGACTAAGCATTGTCTCAAATCCTGCACGAGGCTAAGCCCTACCTCCCTATTTGCAGAAGGCTAAGCATTTCCTTCCCTACATTTGCATGAGACTAAGCACTGTCTCGATCCTTGCATGAGGCTAAGCCCTGCCTCCCAATCTGCATAAGGCTAAGCACTGCCTTATCCTTGCATGAGACTAAGCACTGTCTTGATCCTTGCATGAGGCTAAGCCTTGCCTCCCTATCTGCATAAGGCTAAGCATTGCCTTCCCTACATTTTCATGAGACTAAGAACTGTCTCGATCCTTGCATGAGGCTAAGCCCTTCCTCCCTATCTGCATAAGGCTAAGCATTGCCTTCCCTACGTTTGCATGAGACTAAGCCCTGTCTCGATCCTTACATGAGGCTAAGCCCTTCCTCCCTATCTGCATAAGGCTAAGCATTGCCTTCTCCTTACATGGGACTAAGTACTATCCCAAACCTTGCATGAGACTAAGCACTGTCTCCGTTTTTTCATAAATGTTGCTCTATTCTAAATCTTACATTATTTTCCACTCTTGGGCTAAGCTCTGCCCCAAACTCTACACAAGACTAAGCCCTGCCTTGTTATTATATCTGGCATCATCTCTCTGCATCTCATGGGCTGATATATAGCCAACTTGTCCAAAGGCGTCATAGTCCGAAGGCATCATCCTCATAGCCGGAAGACACCATGCCATGGACCGAAGACCTCACAATCTTGCACATCATTATTCAAAGGCATCATGGTTCGGAGGCACCATCTTCATGGCCCGAGAACATCATTTCATGGCCTCCGAATCCCTTACCGCATAATTCATGGCCCGGGACATCATGGTCTAAGGACGTCATCCTCACCGTCCAAAGACAAACCTCATGGTCCAAAGGGAATTTGCATCATGTTTAAGTTTACGCAATAATCTATATATACTTGTATGCAATCGTACTCTGAGTTTGCAGGTAATCCAAGAAGTAACCGTTCTTCTAACGGGAGCAACCTTCGCTCTGGTTTCCATTCAATGTTCATATCCCTCAAATTATTTCATACGTAACTGATCATCGTCCGTTACCCATTCTCATCCGACATCTATTAAAGTATCCACAACCATTTTCAAATCCCGATCCATCCTATGGAGAATATTTTGTTCTTTCTTACAATAACTCCATCAGCTTATTCCACCACTGGCTCCAGAATTACACACGGCCTGATTCCTGTAAGACCAGGGATATGTAGGCAGCTTAGAAGCTAGAGTGCAGCCTATATCTTTCAAATCTCCCCATTCGGTCAAAACGATCATCATTTCTTTACCCGACAACTCTTTCATCCTTCCCGGGTAAAGAGGGGCAGCTGTTGATACCCAATTTTTCTCTCATATATTTTAAATATACATATATGCTTTCAAAAGAGTGCATATGCATCATCATTTGATTCATAAACACATACAAGTATTTTTCCAAATTTTTCAATAATCTTAAAGATTTTAAATCAATTTATTCTCATATTTTATTAAATAAACAATCATTAATTGCATCACAAATAATTTTATGATGATTTAATCATCTAACTTCATCATTTATATCCATATTAAGTTTTAAATATTTTTGGTGCATTTATTATAATTACACTTGCATTTTGAAGGCTAAAATTGCACATTTTGCAATAATAGCCCATATACACTTGTAACTACTTATTTATGCAAAAATAACTTTTTATATTTTTATAGTGTTGAATAATTGTTGCTAACCATTTTTATGCAAAAATAATATTTTTACTATTTTATTTATCATTTTTACAACTTATTTTGTTAATTAAAAATGGGTATTTAATTAATGGCCCTAAATTCCTCCTATTTTCGGACCCAGGCTACCCAAGCCAGCCCAAATTGCCCAGCCCAACACCTAAAATCCCTAACCCAATAACCCCAGCCCAAAACTAATGACCCAATTACCCCAACCCGGTCGCGAACCATTTAACCAACCCGCCCCGCTTACTTATTAAATCCTGGCCATTGATCTCCTAAGATCAACGGCCCCTGTTAACCTACCCCTTTTAATACTAACCCCCAAACCCTAACTCCCCCATTTCCTCTCACCCGCCATCACCAAACTCTCTCAACTCCCTCCCTTCTGAAGAACCCTAACCCTAGCCGTCACACCCCAAATCCCCTCTCCTAATCCCCCTTCTAATGGAATTTCCTTCCTATTTGCTTACTATATCTGTATATTTCCTCTACTGGTTGATTCTCTATGGTATCACTTAGTACTTGCCTAAACATGGCAAGTACTACTACTCCGATTCTGTCCATTTCTTGAATCTGGACGATATTCTGTCTACACGCGTTTATTCTACACCGTGAGAGTCCGATTCTGTCTATATTTTTATGATTCTGACTTACCCTAAAACTAGGTTTTACAGATTTTCTTCAAAATGATCCAAAACTGGTTCGAGTCCTCGATTTTGGGTGTTTTCTTGTCTTTATTCGTCCTATTATGTGTGAGTTTGATTTTCCTTGTTTAGATTCTGCTGATTTCTTTTCACTTGCCTTAAGAGTTAGAATTTTCAGATCTTGATTATGGTGCTATTTGTGTCTTTATTCATCTTCATGTATGAATATTCTGTCAACATTTTGTTTTCCTAAAATTAGGGTTTGCTTATTTCCTTTTCCCTAAATTCGATTTTATTTGATTCTGCATGATGATACTTCCTTATTTGTGTTTGATTTACACTTTTCCTTATTTATTTGCTCGATCTCTGTCACTATATAAACCCCTCCCCTTTCCCCTTCAGGGGAGACCGAGAATCACCGTAATCTCATTGATAAACTTAAGATTTAGCTATGTGCTCTCTTTGCTATCTCGTTCTATCTCTGGTTTTTGCCGGCTGAAAGCTAAGGCCAAATATTCTGGATACTCGACTATTGTAGTGTTATTCTTGCTTTCTCTCCTAACTGGTGAGTTACTGTAACTTTGTCATTTATTCTTATGCATCTGTGACCTGTGTCTATGATCCAGTGTGTTTAAAGTTTATTTTTGAGCATGCTTTTGTCAATTCCAGGCTTATTCGAGTCTCTTTAGTTCTCTTATTAACACTGTTAGTTCTGAGACTGTTTGTTTGAATACTATGAATCCTCTTAAGTGTTTAGCTTAATACCTTCTAATTTATTTCCTGTATGCAGTCTTACTAATTTTGCACTTGTCTTGAACTTTTAGTAATTGCTCAGGGTAACACTAGAATATCTATAAGTTCACCTGTTCTAAGTTTGTCTTGATATGTTTGATCAGTGCTGATTCCTTTTCTGTCACTTATGTGCCCTGATAATATGTTCTTTAGCATGTATTTAATCCATACTCTTTCAAGTAATTGATTAACTCTAGCGTACTTATTAGATTTACGTTTTCCTGCCATGTTTGAATACTATTTGTGAGTAAGCACAACTTGTCCTTAATACCCATGTACACTTAGCCTAATTAGACTTTTTAGGCTTTAACTCATTAAGTACTATGCATGAAGAACTTTGCAAATCTTTCCAACTTGTTTTTCTTAGATCTTTCAATCTAATTCTGCCTATGTGTTCATGTCCTGCTACCTTGTGTTCTGAACTCTGTTATGTTGTCTTCCTAAAATCAAGTAGGTCTTTTAATCTGCCCCTTAGCCATTTCCTCCTTTTATGTGCTGCTTATGCTGTCCTGAATCCCTATTCTTAGGTCCTCTAGTTTCTGTCCTTGACCTCCCCAGTGTGAGCACTGCTCGGGGTCTAGGTGAGACCCTTGTGAACTCTGACACACTGGGGTTTGTTTCCCAATATCCTTTGAACTTTTTCTGAGTATTTGTTCTCTAGTGTGAGCACTACCCTGGGTTCTTGAACCCTTGGGAACTCTGACACACTAGAGATTTGGGTTCTGTGTGCTGTGGGTGAATCATTCACCACTGGTTATTGTGAATCTATGAAAATGAGCCTTGGAGATGTTAGGGGTTGAAGGCCTGGATTATCCAGGTGTATTTGGGCCTATTGTAGGCTCTCTATAGTTTTATTTATTCTATAATTCATTCATTAACTTGGTCTATAATAATTTTGTAATAATATTTCTAGGGTATTTAGTAAAATTGGGAAGGGTTTCTTATTTTCATTTGCAAGGTCGGGTTGAAATCCTGCCTATAGGGTCTTTATTTTTGCTGTAGATTCTGCTTATAAATTCCATATTATGTTGCTGTTAGAAATCCTGCCTATAGGTTCTATATTGTATTTATATGCTAGAAATCCTGCCTATAGGACTAACGCTGTGATCTGTTAGAAATCCTGCCTTTAGGTGTATCAATTTGTCCAGTAATTGTGTGTTTGCAACCATGCCCATAGGGCCAATACTTGGCTTAATTATGTGTGCAAATTCTTGCTTGTAAATTTTAAAAATCATGCCTATAGGATTAAAATCAGTTCAATTCTAGAAATCATGCCTATAGGGTTAAAATCAGTTCACTTGTATAAATCATGCCTCTAGGGTTAAAATCAGTTCAACTATAGAAATCATGCCTATAGGATTCAATTAAATGATTCTGAATGTGCTTCTGTGGTTATCACTGTCAATCACCTAGACAACATGCCAATAGGATCAAACAAATAACCCTGACCATATTCGGGTGACTTGCTATTATTGTATAAAACGCCCAGATACTGCGCTAAGCTAAAATCAGTAGGCAAATATATGGGTAGGTTCTAATACCCGCATTCAGAAACCGATTATATACGATTTCCTGCTTGTTCAATATCACCTCGATATCCTACCTATAGGACTCTACAATTACTAAAACCTACTAATCAGTCTGCATGCATTTGTTGTTTGTATGTGGAGGATAATTTGAGCCCATATCTGTCTTTATTTAAAAAGTCCTAATTGTTTTGTATGTCGCCTAGTATTTTACAATTTTAAGAAACTTAGGTCGAGTCTAGAACCATCCTAAATAGATGTTCCAATGCCTCCAGGACCACATGAAAGGGACGGGTAATGCACGCATGGGACACGAGTTAGAACTGATTAGAGTGCTTTAGGTAAAAAACTCAAAGATAATAATCTGGTAGCAGGAGATGATAGTCTGTGCCCCCTGAATAATAAGAGTAACACTCTCGTCTCTGGGAAGTTACGAAGTATTATTTATGTTGCACGGTGTGATCCTATAGGCTAAAAAACTTAGGACCACCTGTCCCTATTAAATATTTCCCTCGCTTTCTTTAGACTAATTCACATAAGTTAAGTTCGGCGGGGACCCACCGTTGTGGACCTCGAGGGGTGTCTAACACCTTCCCCTCAAGGTAATTTGATCCCTTACCCGATCTCTGGTGATGCAAACTGGTATAATCCGAGTTATTTGCTATAGGTGTCCTAACGCACCTTAATCCGTTAGGTGGCGACTCTCTTAACCAATTCCTTTTCCCTTCTCTCAAAAGGAGTTGTCAAATGTCGAAACCCACTTTTGAGAGGAAAAGGGGCGCGACAGATGCCTTAAGCAAGAAAGCAGAGAGTATGGGTAGCTTGGCATACATTTCAGCGGAGGAGAGACCACTAGTTTTGGACGTTCAGTCCTTGGCAAATAGACTTGTGAGGTTGGACATTTCAGAGCCCAGCTGAGTCCTTGCGTGTGTTGTTGCTCAGTCTTCATTATTAGGTGTGACGACCCAACCCGTCATCTCATGTATTACAGCCCCGTCTCCCCCATTTATTGCTCTTTCATGTTTTATTATCAGCAACGAGTGAGTTAGAGTTGAATTGAATTGGTTTGGATAGGAAATGAGACACTTAGTCCCTTTAAGGAAGGTTTAGGTTGGAAAAGTCAACCAAACGTTGACTTATTAGTTAGAGGGATCGGATGTGAATTCCGGTGATTCGGTTAGCTTCGGGAGGTGATTTGTGACTTAGGAGTGCGATCGGAAGTGATTTTGGAGGTCCGGAGTGGAATTGGGCTTGAATTGGCAAAGTTGGCATTTTGGCGAATTCCGGTGGATAGGTGAGATTTTGATCCGAGGGTCGGAATGGAATTCCAACAGTTGCAGAAGCTCCGTTAGGTGATTTTGGATATGTGTGCAAAATTTCAGGTCATTCGGAGGTGTTTTGGTCGGGTTTCTGATCGAATGCGTAATTCGGAAGTTTTTAAGAAACTTAGGCTTGAATTCGATGTGATTTGATGGTTTTAGCGTTATTTGATGTGTTTTAAGGATGAGAACAAGTTTGAATGAGGTTTTAGGATGTATTGGCATTTTTGGTTGAGGTCCCGGGGGCCTCGGGGTCAATTCCGGTGGTTGAACGAGAGGTTTTGAGGTGTGTTGCAAGTCTGTTGCTGCTGTCATCTGGTATTTCCGCTTCTGCGGAAATGGACCGCAGAAGCGGGTGAGCCATCGCATAAGCGGCCAGGTGTGGGTTAGGGTAGTTCCGCATAAGCGGAAGTTGGTCGCTTCAGCGGGTCCGCATAAGCGGACATTGTACCGCAGAAGCGGTTTTGAGGGAATCGCAGAAGCGGAGTTCGAGTCGCATAAGCGAAGTCCGGGTTTTTAAGTGAAGCCCGCATAAGCGCATTTTTGGCCGCAGAAGCGGTAAGCGAAAATTGCTGTTGACAGAAGGGTTTAAAATATTATATTTCATCCGCGAACAAGAGGTAGTTCCACCATTTTTAAGCGACTTAGAGAGCTTTGGGCGAGGATTTTCGAGGGTTTTGACTGAGAATCAATTGGAGGTAAGTCTCTTGGCCTAATTATTCGAGTTCATGGTAGAAATTACATGTAAATTGTGGAAAATTCATCAAAAATGGGTCAAGTTAGGGCTTGGAAAGCTGTGATGTAAAAATGGATTTTGAAAGGGCATTTGAACTCCGATATTGGTAAAATTGGTATGTGTAGACTCGTGGCGAGACGAGGAATCCCGTGATCTAAATTTTGTAATTTTTCGAGAAGTAGGCCCGGGGCTCGGGTTTTGCCAACTTCGTGAATTTTGGTGCTTTTCGAGTCTTTTCGATTGGGTTATGTTTCTTTAGCCTATTGTAATGTATTCGTTGTGGTTTTAATCAGATTCGGCGTGCGAAGAGGTTGATTCGAAAGGCAAAGGCATAGCGAGCTAGACTTGTAGCCGGCTTGAGGTGAGTAATAGATGTAAATGATGACCTGAGGGTTTGAAACCCCGGTATATCACATTGTGACGCTATATTGAGGCGAGACACGTACTCTATGACGAGTGCGGGGTCGATTGTGACTGGGAATTTTGACCTAGTCCGTTTCGATTGATGTTCGTACTGTGTTCTTGACTAGAAATTGTTTGGTAATCATCCTACTTGGATTTTATGAATATGTTTGGGGCTTTGTGCCTATCATTTGCATCCTTCAGGGATCCTTATCACTGCTTCCATGATGTTTAGCATATTTCATGATATCAGTCCTGAATTAGACACTGCCTCGAAATGTTTAATAAATAAATAAAGGTTTTAAACACTTAGCTCTATAATTCCTAATAATTGAGACCAAAATGAATAATCTGACTGTGCCCGAGTGGCTTGCATGCATATATATATCTGGACTGAGTGTGGATCGGGCTGCACGCTGCAGCGAATGTTACGATGATATTGCGCTTGGGCTGTAGGAGCCCCTCCGGAGTCTGAACCCCCACAGTGAGCGCGGGCACCCAAATGGATCGGGCTGCCCGCCGCAGCGGTCATGTGCATTGCATTGCATTCATGCATTTATACCTGTTTGTCGTACTTGTCCTGGTATTGTTGTTGTTCCACCGTTTTATGTGCTGAATCGCTGATTATAGCTTTATATTGTGATATTTTGGAATTTCTTACTTTCAGCCATTATACATGTTTATTACTCATTGAGTTGGAAGTACTCACTTTACTCCCTGCACCATGTGTGCAGATTTAGGTGCTCCGGAGACTTAGTGGAGCTGTTTGCTGTTTTCGTGAAGTTTATTTTCAGGAGTTGTTGAGGTAGCTACCTGACGTCCGCAGGACCCAACTCCTCCCCTTTATTTTATTTATCTTTGCATATCCTAGACTTCTTTATTACTATGGATATATTACTCTCTTACACCTAGAGGCTCTAGACTCGTGACTCCAGATCTATTGGGAAATGTTTGGAATATTCGTTATTATTTTTGTACTATTTTATTTAGATTCGGATTGGAACCTTGACATTTGCCATCTTAATCGTATTATTTGTTAACAGATTACGTATTTGGGTTGAGAGTATTTAATTGGTCGGGCTTGCCTAGCATCAGTGTTGGGCGCCATCACGACCGGGATTGGGGTCGTGACAAGTTGGTATCAAAGCCTAGGTTACTAGGCCTCGCGAGTCATGAGCCGGTTTAGTAGAGTCTCACGGAACGGTACGGGGACGCCTCTACTTCTCCTCGAGAGGCTGCAGAACCTTTAGGAAAACTCCATATTCTTGAAATTCTTGTCGTGCGGCTTTGTAATTCGAGAACTAAATCTCTGTATTCTATTCTCTCGCAGATGGCGAGAACTCGTGCTACCGAACGCAATGGTCGACCACCAGTGCCACCCACTAGAGGCCGTGGACGCGGTCGTGGTCGTGGTCGAGGTAGGGCAGCAGAGACAGCACCTGCTGACCCACCAGCTGCCACAGTTCAGGACCAGACTCCATCTGTCGATGTCCCTGCAACACCTCTGCAGGCACCAGCAGTGCCTATTACTATTCCTGGTCTCCAGGAGACCTTGGCACAGATACTATCAGTTTGCACTGGCCTGGCTCAGGCAGTCTCAGCTTCTATTGCAGCAGCTGCTTCCCATACTGGGGGAGGACATCAGACCCCTGTTGCTCACACACCTGAGCAGGTTGACCAGGGATTTCAAACACCGGAAGCAGCCATAGCTCCTCTAGTTGCTCCAGTGGCTCCAGTTGCTCCAGTTGCACCAGTTGCACCAGCTCCAGCCTATGAGATTCCAGCTATGCCGGACGATGAGCAGCGTCGTCTTGAGAGATTCGGCAGGCTTCGGCCTCCGAGGTTCAGCGGTGCTGAGGGCGAGGATGCCCAAGGTTTTCTGGATAAGTGTCAGCGTATGCTTCGCATTGCAGGGATCTTAGAGTCGAGTGGTGTGGCTTTTACTACTTTCCAGTTCTCAGGGTCTGCATTCACCTGGTGGGAGGACTTCGAGAGGCGTAGGCCGGTTGGTGCAGTGCCCCTTACATGGCAGCAGTTCTCCACTCTCTTTCTGGAGAAGTACGTACCGCAGTCTCACAGGGAGGAGCTGCGTCGTCAGTTCGAGTGGTTGGTTCAGGGGGACATGTCTGTGACCCAGTACGAGTTGAGATTCACGCAGCTAGCTCGGCATGCCACTTGGATGATCCCGATAGATCGGGAAAGGATTAGGAGGTTCGTGGATGGCCTCAACTATTCACTCCGCATTTTGATGACCAGAGAGAGGGTTATGGGTGCCTCGTTTGAGGAGGTAGTTGACATGGCTCGAGAGATTGAGACGGTTCGCCGTCGGGAGCGTGAGGAGAGAGAGGCAAAGAGGCCTCGAGGTTCAGGTAGTTTCAGTGGTGCTCCGTCTAGGGGCCAGTTCCAGCGTGGCAGAGGCCGTTCCTTCAGGCCTCCTCAGTCAGGTCGTCCAGAGTACAGTGGGGCCTCTTCAGGCCGTGGTCATCAGGGATTTCAGCAAGGCCAGACTTCACTTAGTGCCCTTCCAGCTCAGAGCTCTACACCTGCCTCTTCAGCCCAGGGTTCTCAGCAGCGAGGGTTTCCATCAGTCCTCTTCTCCAGCGTCGTGTAGTTGCTACGAGTGCGGTGAGTTCGGTCATATGAGGAGAC
>NC_032000.1:49017908-49041510 GCF_001879085.1 Nicotiana attenuata | reverse complement strand
GTGGATGGGCTTCGGGAGTTGATATTAGAGGAGGCCCACAGCTCGCGGTATTCCATTCATCCGGGTGCCGCGAAGATGTATCAGGATTTGAGGCAGCACTACTGGTGGAGGAGAATGAAGAAAGATATAGTGAGTTATGTAGCTCGGTGTCTCAACTGTCAGCAAGTCAAATATGAGCATCAGAGACCCGGTGGTGTACTACAGCGGATAGATATCCCCGAGTGGAAGTGGGAGAGGATTACTATGGACTTTGTGAGTGGTCTCCCTTGTACCTCGAAGAAGGTTGATTCGATTTGAGTGATTGTGGATCGCTGACCAAGTCCGCGCACTTCATTCCGGTGTGTACTACATATTCTTCAGAGCGGTTGGCAGAGATTTTCATCCGGGAGATTGTTAGGTTGCATGGGGTCCCAGTTTCTATCATCTCGGATAGGGGCACTCAGTTTACTTCCCATTTCTGGAAGAATTTTCAGCAAGAATTGGGTACACAGGTAGAGCTGAGCACAGCATTTCATCCCCAGACGGACGGGCAGTCCGAGCGTACCATTCAGATATTGGAGGACATGTTGCGTGCCTGTGTTATTGACTTTGGAGGTTCTTGGGCTGAGTTCTTACCACTTGCAGAGTTTGCGTACAACAACAGCTATCAGTCCAGCATTCAGATGGCACCGTATGAGGCCTTATATGGGAGACGGTGTAGGTCTCCGGTTGGTTGGTTTGAGCCCGGCAAGGCTAGACTATCGGGGACAGAGCTGGTTCAGGATGCCTTAGAGAAGGTGAAGGTGATCCAGGAGAGACTTCGTACAGCTCAGTCGCGTCAGAAGAGTTATGCGGACCGGAAGGTTCGAGACGTATCCTACATGGTGGGCGAGAAGGTCTTGTTGAAGGTTTCGCCTATGAAGGGCGTTATGAGATTTGGAAAGAAAGGAAAGTTGAGTCCACGGTTCATTGGTCCTTTTGAGATACTCAGGAGAGTTGGGGAGGTGGCCTACATGCTTGCCTTGCCACCCAGCTTGTCGGGAGTTCACCCGGTATTTCATGTTTCTATGCTCCGGAAGTATGTTGGGGACCCGTCCCATGTGTTAGACTTCAGCACGGTTCATTTGGATGATGACTTGACTTACGATGTGGAGCCAGTGGCTATTTTGGGTCGTCAGGTTCGGAAATTGAGATCAAAGGATATAGCTTCGGTAAAGGTGCAGTGGAGAGGTCGGCCCGTTAAGGAAGCTACTTTGGAGACTGAGCAGGAGATGCGGAGCAGATATCCTCACCTATTTGAGACCTCAGGTATGCTTCTCGACCCGCTCGAGGACGAGAGTTTGTTTAAGTTGGGGAGGATGTGACGACCCAACCCGTCGTCTCATATATTACAGCCCCGTTTCCCCCATTTATTGCTCTTTCATGTTTTATTATCAGCAACGGGTGAGTTAGAGTTGAATTGAATTGGTTTGGATAGGAAATGAGACACTTAGTCCATTTAAGGAAGGTTTGGGTTGGAAAAGTCAATCGAACGTTGACTTATTAGTTAGAGGGCTCGGATGTGAATTCCGGTGATTCGGTTAGCTTCGGGAGGTGATTTGTGACTTAGGAGTGCGATCGGAAGTGATTTTGGGGGTCCAGAGTGGAATTAGGCTTGAATTGGCAAAGTTAGCATTTTGGCGAATTCCGGTGGATAGGTGAAATTTTGATTTGAGGGTCGGAATGGAATTCCGACAGTTGCAGTAGCTCCGTTAGGTGATTTTGGATATGTCTGCAAAATTTCAGGTCATTCGGAGGTGTTTTGGTCGGGTTTCTGACCGAATGCGTAATTCGGAAGTTTTTAAGAAACTTAGGCTTGAATTCGATGTGATTTTATGGTTTTAGCGTTGTTTGATGTGTTTTAAGGATGAGAACAAGTTTGAATGAGGTTTTAGGATGTATTGGCATTTTTGGTTGAGGTCCCGGGGGCCTCGAGGTGAATTCGGGTGGTTGAACGAGAGGTTTTGAGGTGTGTTGCAGGTCTGTTGCTGCTATTATCTGGTATTTTCCGCTTCTGCGAAAATGGACCGCAGAAGCGGTTCAGCAGAAGAGGGTGAAGGATTGCAGAAGCGGCCAGGTGTGGGTTAGGGTAGTTCCGCATAAGCGGAAGTTGGTCGCTTCAGCGGGTCCGCATAAGCGGACATTGTAACGTAGAAGCGGTTTTGAGGGAACCGCAGAAGCGGAGTTCGAGTCGCATAAGCGAAGTCCGGGTTTTTAAGTGAAGACCGCATAAGCGGATTTTTGGCCGCAGAAGCGGTCTCGCATAAGCGGAAGCGGGACCGCATAAGCGAAAATCGCTGTTGACAGAAGGGTTTAAAGTATTATATTTCATCCGCGAACAAGAGGTAATTCCACCATTTTTAAGCGACTTGGAGAGCTTTGCGCGAGGATTTTCGAGGGTTTTGACTGAGAATCAATTGGAGGTAAGTCTCTTGGCCTAATTATTCGAGTTCATGGTAGAAATTACATGTAAATTGTGGAAAATTCATCAAAAACGGGTCAAGTTAGGGCTTGGAAAGCTGTGATGTAAAAATGGATTTTGAAAGGGCATTTGAACTCCGATTTTGGTAAAATTGGTATGTGTAGACTCGTGGCGAGACGAGGAATCCCGTGATGTAAATTTCGTAATTTTTCGAGAAGTAGGCCCGGGGCTCGGGTTTTTCCAACTTCGTGAATTTTGGTATTTTTCGAGTCTTTTCGATTGGGTTATGTTTCTTTAGCCTATTGTAATGTATTCGTTGTGGTTTTAATCATATTCGGCGTGCGAAGAGGTTGATTCGAAAGGTAAAGGCATAGCGAGCTAGACTTGTGGCCGGCTTGAGATGAGTAATAGATGTAGATGATGACCTGAGGGTTTGAAACCCCGGTATATCACATTGTGACGCTATATTGAGGCGAGACACGTACTCTATGACGAGTGCGGGGTCGATTGTGACTGGGAACTTTGACCTAGTCCGTTTCGATTGATGTTCGTACTGTGTTCTTGACTAGAAATTGTTTGGTAATCATCCTACTTGGATTTTATGAATATGTTTGGGGCTTTGTGCCTATCATTTGCATCCTTCAGGGATCCTTATCACTGCTTCCATGATGTTTAGCATATTTCATGATATCAGTCCTGAATTAGACACTGCCTCGAAATGTTTAATAAATAAATAAAGGTTTTAAACACTTAGCTCTATAATTCCTAATAATTGAGACCAAAATGAATAATCTGACTGTGCCCGAGTGGCTTGCATGCATATATATATCTGGACTGAGTGTGGATCGGGCTGCACGCTGCAGCGAATGTTACGATGATATTGCGCTTGGGCTGTAGGAGCCCCTCCGGAGTCTGAACCCCCACAGTGAGCGCGGGTACCCAAATGGATCGGGCTGCGCGCCGCAACGGTCATGTGCATTGCATTGCATTCATGCATTTATACCTGTTTGTTTTACTTGTCCTGGTATTGTTGTTGTTCCACCGTTTTATGTGCTGAATCGCTGATTATAGCTTTATATTGTGATATTTCAGAATTTCTTACTTTCAGCCATTATACATGTTTATTACTCACTGAGTTGGAAGTACTCACTTTACTCCCTGCACCATGTGTGCAGATTCAGGTGCTCCGGAGACTTAGTGGAGCTGTTTGCTGTTTTCGTGAAGTTTATTTTCAGGAGTTGTTGAGGTAGCTGCCTGACGTCCGCAGGACCCAACTCCTCCCCTTTATTTTATTTATCTTTCCATATCCTACACTTCTTTATTACTATGGATATATTACTCTGTTACACCTAGAGGCTCTACACTCGTGACTCCATATCTATTGGGAAATGTTTGGAATATTCGTTATTATTTTCGTACTATTTTATTTAGATTCGGATTGGAACCTTGACATTTGCCATCTTAATCGTATTATTTGTTAACGGATTACGTATTTGGGTTGAGAGTATTTAATTGGTCGGGCTTGCCTAGCATTAGTGTTGGGCGCCATCACGACCGGATTGGGGTCGTGACATTAGGACAGATCAAGGCTCGAGCAGTTCGAGAGACAGTGCTACAGGGTAGTGCCAAGGAGGTTTCTATTGGCGAGGATGGTGTTCTGCGACTCTAGGGTCGCCTATGTATTCTAATGTTGATGGATTGAGGGAAAGGATTGTAGAGGAGGCACACAGTTCATGGTATTCTATTCATCCAGGTGCTATGAAGATTTATCGTGACCTGAGGCAGCATTATTAGTGGCGTAGTTGAGTATGTGGCTAGGTGCTTGAATTGCCTACAGGTTAAGTATGAGCACCACGGGCTAGGTGGCCTACTTCAGTAGATGCCTATACTTGAGTGGAAATGGGAGCGCATTACTATGGACTTCGTAGTTGGGTTACCGCGGACCTTGCCGAAGTTTGATGCAGTTTAGGTCATTGTCGATAGGTTGACCAAGTCAGCACATTTCATTCCGGTTGTGACCACTTATACTTCAGAGAGTTTGGCTCAGATCTATATTCGGGAGATAGTTCGATTGCACGATGTGCCCGTCTCCATCATATCTGGTAGAGGCCCTTAGTTCACTTTCCATTTCTGGAGAGCCGTACAGTGTGAGTTAGGGACCCGTGTGGAGCTTAGCACAACATTTCACCCGCAGACCGACGGGCAATGAGAGCGGACAATTCAAATTCTAGAGGACTTGCTTAGAGCATGTGTGATTGACTTTAGAGGGCAGTGGGATCAGTTCTTGCCTTTGGCCGAGTTTGCTTACAATAACAGTTATCAGTCCAGCATCGAGATGGCTCCATTTGAGGCTTTATATGGTCGGCGATGTCGTTCTCCTATCGGGTGGTTTGAGCCTGGCGAGGTTAAGTTGTACGGAACTGACTTGGTGAAAAATGCCTTGGAAAAGGTATAGTTGATCCAGGAAAGACTTCGCACAGCACAATCTAGACAGAAGAGTTATGCAGATCAGAAGGCTCGGGATGTATCATTTATGGTCGGTGAGAAGGTTATCTTGAAAGTCTCGCCGATGAAAGGTATTATGAGATTCGGGAAGAAGGTCAAGTTGAGCCTAAGGTTTATAGGCCCATTTTAGGCGTTGAGGCGAGTTGGGAAGGTTGCTTATGAGCTTGCTTTACCTCCCGGCCTATCAGGGGTTCACCCAGTTTTTCACGTGTCTATGATTCGGAGGTATCGCACCGACTTGTCTCATGTATTAGACTTCAGTACTATTCAGCTAGATGAGAGCTTGGGTTATGAGGAGCAGCCAGTTGCCATTGTTTATAGACAGGATCGCCAATTGAGATCCAAGAGGATTTATGCGGTGAAGGTCTAGTGGAGGGGCCAACCAATCGAGGAGGCGACATGGGAGTCCGAGGATAACATGCGGAGCATATATCCACACTTATTTAGCACTCGAGGTATGAATCTAAACCTGATTGAGGACGAACGTTTGTTTAAGAGGTAGAGAATGTAACAACCCGACTGGTCTTTTTGCTTTATAGAACCCCGTTCCCCCAAATAAGACTTTCCGTACTTGTTTTTACTGATTTATGACTTGCGGGGATGATTGGTTCGGGATTTGGAAGAGTCTGGCTTGAAATTGGAACACTTGGTTCCTTAAGATTGGCTTAAAAGGCCAAGTTTGACTTCGGTTAACCTTTTGAGTAAACGACCTTGGAATTAAGATTTGAAGGTTCCAACATGTTCGTATGATGATTTCGGACTTGGATGTCCGGAATAGGTTTTGGGTAACCCGGGAGCGTTTTGGCGCCTAATAGTGAAAGTTGATTCCTTAAGGATTTTGAAGTTCCTCAAATTTGGTTTGGACTGGGTTTTTGGGTTATCGAGGTCCGAACGGAATTCCGAGATCAGGAATAGTTCCGTATTGTCATTTAAGACTTGCACACAACATTTAGTGTCAATCCAAGTAGTATACATACATTTCGGCGAGTTGGAAGTAGATTGAAGAACTTGAAGTTCATATGTTTGATTCAATTGGTTTTAGGGTGTGATTCTTAGATTTAGCGTTGTTTCGGGCGTTCTGAGGGTTCGATCGAGTCCGTTTTATTATTCCAAACTTGTCGGTATGTTCGGGAGGGGCCTCGGGGGCCCCGAGCGTCAATCGGATGCGGCTCGAGCTAATTTGAAAATTTCAGAAGGAGCTGAAGCTCCAGTTCTGTCATAACCGCACCTGCGGTTGGCCAGCCGCAGGTGCGAGACCACAGAAGCGGCTTACCCATCACAGATGCAGCTCAAGGGATGGAGCCCAGGTTCTGCAGATGCGGCTCCTCTTCCGCCGAAGCGGAACCGCAGATGCGGCCCCAGCTGGCCAGGCCCAGTACCGCAGAAGTGGGCAATCTCACGCAGAAGCGAGACCGCAGATGCAGTCCCCTAACCACAAGTGCAGAAATCGCTGAAGGCAGTGGCCTTCATTTAATACAGGAATGTGTCATTTTTGACACATTTTACTCCATTCTTGGGCGATTTGGGAGCTTCAAAAGGGGAGATTTCAGCCTAGCAATGTGAGGTAAGTTAACTCTACTTAATGTGAGTATAATATATAGTTTATGGGTAGATTACACCATATAAATTAGTGGAAATTGTGGGTATAGAGTAAAACCTGGGGTTTTGACAAAAATGAGAATTAACCACGAAATTTGTTATGGAATGTAGTAGAAATCATATATTCTTGATCCTTAGGTTATGGGTAAAAACTTTATTCAAAAATTTCCGGAATCCGGGCACGTGGGCCCGGGGGTGAATTTTAGGAGCCTTGCATTAAGGGCTGGAAAATTAGTATAATAGTTAGAATATGAGCTCTTGAGCATATATTGACTAGTTCTTACCCCATTTGAATAGTTTTGGATCGTTCGGCTCCGATTTGAGGGTTTGAGCGCATTCTTGAAATTTGAAGTAAGCTTTGGGACGAGGTAAGTTTCCTTTCTAACCTCGTAAGAGGAAATTAACCCCATAAGTGAATTAAATAAATGTATGTGACTATCTGTGGGGGCTACGTACGTACGTGGTGACGAGAGTCCGTACGTAGCTACTATTATGCTAATTGTCCGGGTAGCTTAGGACCCGTATCATGCTATACATGCAAATACTTGCGTCTTTGCTTGTTACTAAGATCACTTAGGTCATGCTAGAAATTGGTAAATAAATATAGACAGCTATACTCACTTACTTGAGAACATGTATAAATTATTTGACTATAAATGGGCAATTTGTGCTTACATGATAATAAATTGGTATTTGTGGATCGGGCCGATCGCCTCGGTAGTAAATAGATGCATCTATGGTTCGCGTCATTCGACCCTCTGGCAGTGCACAACTTATTATTATATCGGATCGGATCGTACGACCTCGTCACAATGTGCGCATGTCATTTATGTGGAACCTTCCATGATTTACACTCACTACTAAAAAACGCTCATTTTCGACCGAAATATTCCGACGGAAAACAGTAGTCGGAAATTTCCGACGGAACCGGTCGGAAAATGCATAAAAATATATTTTTTAATTTTTAATAATAGTTACGACTAATATCCCGTCTACAACCGTCGTAAATTTTGGCGAAAAATTTCGCGTCACTGTTAGCGACCAATTCGGTCGAAAACAATTAAAAAAAATTAAAAAATAATAATAAGTAGCGACCGATTCGGTCGGAAGTTTTAGTAAAACGAGGGTTGACTACTTTGACCAAATTTCCGACCGAATCGGTCGAAAACTTTTTTTTAAAAACCCTCCAGCGACCCCATTCTTTTCCTTCCCCTCTTTTCTTCCTTCTCTCTTCTCTCTCTCACTCAAACTTCCCCCCACCCAAATCCGCCGCAGCTATCAACTAGCAGGACTCGCCGGCGCCGCCGCCCAGCTGCAGTCGACGACCATCCACTGCCAGGTAAGTTTCCCTCATCCTCCTTTGTTATTTTTTTTAAAAAAATACACTGATTTTGTTTAATTGCTCCTAGTTTGGTTTGAAAAAAATTGATTGGTGTTAGCTAAAGTAAATCTATGACTATTGTTAGTAGTTAAATTAAAGTTATATGTTGGTAATTTAGAGTTATATGGTAAAGTTATATGTTGGTAATTTAGGGTTATATGTTAAACTTATATGTTGGTAATTTAGAGTCATATATTGCTAAATTAAATTTATATGTTGGTAAATTACATACTAATTTGGGGATAACATTACTAAGTTGGGGATAATTTTACTAAATAATTTTGCTAACTAATTTGTGTTACATATATAGCAATTCATCTCATTTGATTATATTGGGGAGGGTACTAATTTTAAGAGGAGAAAGTATGAAGAATGTTTTAAAACTCTTAGTGCTAGTTGACTACTTTTGACAATATGTCTTACTCCTAACTTTTTTAATATCTTTTGACTTCCGTGGAATTAAGCTTAACTGAAATCTATTATCAGTTTCATCCATTAAGTTATTAAATTATTGTTGTAGATTAGTATATTTTTGTTTTTGCATAATTGTTATTGTAGATCCTAAATATTTGAATTTATTTGATGTTTATTAATTATATATATGTTAACTTTAATGCATGTTTTTGTCATCCTTTCAGTCTATACATTTGGTTGTGGATTCTATGAAGCTATTTTATCATGAGCCGTGGAATTCTTGGGGACAGATAACGTACAATATCATAGAGCAAATGTGGAATCAATTTAGGCTAAAAATTGATTACATTTATTTAAATAATTATCGTTTTCATCTATATGTTACTTTTTTATATTGCAGACAAAGTGTACATGGCATCCTCAACATCAAAATGAAATAAATAGTATTTTCGAGGTTCGATTAGTTTTGCGGCCCATAAACTAAGATTAGTAATTACTTATAAAAATTTTCTTGGTTTTACATATAGAATTTTATGTTTGTAATGTCTAACTCATACTTTTTTGTTATGAAGGAAAAGGAAAGAGGGCGAGATATGAGTCACGCTGAGGTCTTCGAGGAGACGCATAAGAAAAAGAAGAAGGATGGTACAAGTGAACACTGGGTGGAGACGCGTGCATCAGACACATATGTAAAATACTAACTTCATGTTATAAATAGAGTTCTATTTATGGTGAATGTCTATATTTAGAGAGATTCTAGGGTTTATTACTTGGTGGCTAAGTCACTCTCTCCCTATAAATAGAGGGTTCTATTCTATTGTAATTTATCCCAAATCAATAAGAATTCTCTCTCTCTACTTTTCTCTACACTACTCTTCTTCTTCTTTTATTATTTTATAACACGTTATCAGCACGAGAATCTAACCAATTGAGTAGAAGCTTTGGGATTGAGCATAATGATTGTCAATTATTCTATAAACTTCCTTCATGATTAAATTCTGGATTTAAGGTAAGTATTTTACCGTATTTTTCTCTTTTATTCTATACTTTGATTTTATATACAAGCAAAGACAACAAAGTTTGATTATAACTCTAATGGAGTTTGTAAGAAATTATAACCACCTGAAGTGGTAAAATTTTTATGTCTTGCCATGATCAAAGTCATGTATGATCGTGAGCAGAAGAAGTGAAAACCCGTCCCATTGAATTTGCTCCATTCTCACCCCCTTAAGAGAATGTGATAGCAATATGTGATAAGTCTGAAAGAAGACAAAATTATTACCGTGAAGGTATCAATGGATGTGAACGTGGCAATAGATGAAATTATAATCGACATCATTGTGATAATGAGAATAATAAGGATTCTCAAAATAATCCTTCACTCTGTGAAAGTAATATTTGTCATCTATTTGACATGAGATTTTATAAAGCACATATAGATGATTATGGTCCATTCATGATGTGAATGTGACAACATATAATTTATGAATACATATTCATTCTTGGAAGAATATGAATGTGCTAGTGGTAGTGAATATGCCACACTCACCTCTAAAAGGAGGTTTGAGATGATATAAGAAAATAATTCCATTATTATGGCATAAATGATCATGTATCACATAACTATTGTGATTATGCCAAAATATTTTGTCATTGTGATTATTAAAAGACAACGGTAATGCAAGAAACATATCTTGCATATAATTTTGACCATAACCATAATGGTATAACTTTCTCTTTAAAAGAGATATTCACCATATGGGTGTTGATGAATATGTGATAGTACAAAATTAATTGAGAACTCTGCAAGAGCCAATTATACTATTTTGGAGAAACACAATTGATTACCAATAAGGTATTGTGTTGTAGTAAGTCTCAAAGAAACTTATTTAGTTTCCAAAGTATAAGCGAAAGCGGTTGGTTATATTGAGACTATAAATAAAGATTTAATATCTTCAATTACTACAACTTGTAGCGGGGTAATATGTATGTGAAAAGCTACCCGCTTTATTCTCCAGTTTGTACTACACAAATAAAAGAATACCACAATAAAGTGGATGTTTATTGATATAAAAACCCATATCATAATAAACTTGGAGTTTATTGATAATTGCACACGTCATGGTGTAAATCTGAAGTTTATCAATATTGATAATTTATTCAGTTGGCATAATTGGTTTACCCATATCAATTTAAGTATGATGTGCAAATATAATAGAGAATTCACATGGGTAAATATTAAAGAACTAGAAAGTTCTTTACGAATTCTCTTATATTGCTTGTTCTCATTAATTAATAGATCAACTAAAATTGGGATTGAATCCCATGAATGCTGGAAATATCAAAGGTGAATATGGGCCCATTCATCTGTCATGTATACCACATAAGATGCATCTATGAGATGGTTACATGTGCGATTATAATAACCCGCAACATGGTGTTTTGCAAGGTAACTTGCTCAATAATTTAATTTCGAGCATAATTTCCAGATTTTCTATTTAAGAAGTTCATCTTGATAAGTTGGTTTACANATATTTTTATTATTTAATTTTAAATAAATAATTATTTTTATTTATATTATTTTGACTAATTCGGTCGGTAAATTCCGACCACTTTGGTCGGAAATTTGAGAATATTTGGTCGTCTGGCCTTTTGAACGTTCCGACAACTTTGGTCGGAAGTCACTGACAGATTCGGTTAGAAATTGATTTCCGACCAACTGTTTTCCGACCGACCAATTTCGGTCGGAAAGTAGTCGAAAATTCGTGATTTCCGACCGATTTCCGATCTGCTTAAATGCTTTTGAATGTAACTTATTACATGATATGACTGAAATTGATATGTTGTTAGGAAAGAATACTTTGTCTCTTCTTGTTCTTGGACTGTCATTATATTCATGCTATCCATGCTTAGCGTAACACTTGAATTATATTATTATTGACCCTAGTAAGTGTCAAGTCGACCTCTCGTCACTACTTCTTCGAGGTTAGACTAGATACTTACTGGGTACATATTATTTATGTACTCATATTACGCTTCTGTACTTAAATGTACAGGATCTGAGGCAGGTGCATCTAACTATCCGTCCGGCGCGCGTTCCTGATACCTGATCGAGATCTCACGGTGAGCTGCCCCTTCTGAGCCGTTCAACAACATGCCAGAGTCTCTTCCTTTTGTCATTTACTGTCTATTCTATTTTAGGCAATAAGATTAGTTGTATTTTTGTACATTCTACTGGCTGCCCTAGTACTTGTGACACTAGTTCCTGGCACACACATTAGTAGACTATTATTTTTGGGTTGTATTCATATTGCTATGATCCCTTTTAGTCTTCTCTGATTTGGTCGCTTTGTAATTTATTAATTATCGATTATTTTGAATTTAAGTTAAGTAAATGTCGAGAATGATTATTTAAAAGAATGAGAACTCACTAGTTGACTAGGGTTGGCTTATCTAACAACGGTGTTGGACGCCATCATGACCTATAATGGAAATTGGGTCGTGACATAGAACAAATCAACCCAACCCACCTTCAACAGAGATAGAAGCACGAGAGTATTGCCAACGTATAATATGTAGTTACACAGGTTTAACGCAACCGTAAATAGAGAAGGAAGCACCGGAATATACTGGAAGTAAAAATATTATCGAAACTTAAATAACTCCTTAGGTACTGATTTTCTGTTCTTCCTTAAATTTAGCTACCACACTTTTTTCTTACTAACCCCATAAATAATCTAATAAGAATCTTTTGAGTATGATATTAAAAATGTCTTATAAGCATGTGAATAATATGAATCCTATTAGTAAATAAATCCGTTGAAGAATATGAATCCTAGTGTCATCGTATATAAATTCTAGTTTTACAATTCTATCCAGTATGAAATAATTTTCTTTTTTAGAAATATGCAATATTGAGGGCATAATAGTCTATTAATATTTTAGGGATATATTTGGCATTTAAATTTAGTATAAATTATTCGTACTTTTGCAATAACTAGTCTTAGGGTACGCGCTTTGCGCGTGTACACCGTATGAATAAGATCATTTTTTTAAAGAAATTACATAAATATTATATTGAAAATTATGTTTGAGTTATAAAATAAAAAGTTAAATGAAGAAGTGTAAGTTTTTACAATAATAATTGTTGATCTTATTTAGCTAACTCAATAAAGGAACATACCTCCCATTAAAATCCTCAATCCATCCCAGTCAACATATTAAACTTAACTTTATTCCAATTTTATTGATTCCAATGTAAATAAAGAATGTTTTAGTATTTTTATACAATTTACCTTTATTTATATTAATTTTTTCGTGCATTAATATATATTTAGGAACTCTCTTAATTATAATAGTTTTTTTGAGTTTTGATTTCTATTAAAATTACTGAAAAAAATTAATATCCTAAACTTTTGTTTTGTTCATTTCTTTCATTCAACATTATTAATTTATAATTCCTAAATCACCATTTTTCTCTGTTTCTTACTTAGAAATAATATTTATTTTATTTTATAAGTAAGCCTATAACTTAGATTTTAAGGGGTGAAATCAAGATATTAAAAAATTGAAATAAAGGTTGATACTTGAGGGCTATCTGAGCTTAAAGTTTTGAGATAGGAAGGAGAAATGTGTATCTATTATTCAAAATTGTTTGGGAACTTTGATTGTCAGAGTAAAAAATTGTAGAGGAAAAAAACATGATCAGAAATGTTGAACCTATATTATACCTTAAATAATGTATAAAAATTTGATTGTTAGACATTGTTACAGCTTATATGATAATATGAGGAAATATCTAAATTAACATTAGAGAAAACTAAATTAAACAATATTAAGAAGAAATCGTAAACCTATATACATAATTCATAAATATTGCGTAATTCTTTCATTTTATTTACTTTTAGCTAAATTTTATTTTTGGAATGTCAGACCAACTGTCACGACCCAAAAACCGACCCGGTCGTGATGGCGCCTATTGTGGAACTAGGCCAGCCACTTGTGACGACCCGACCCGTCGTCACGTGAGTTACCGCCCCGTTTTCCCCATGTTATGCTTCTTTAAGTTTCATTATCAGTATTTGATGTGTTAGAGTTGGTTTGGAATGGTTTTGATAAGAAATGAGACACTTAGTCTCTTTTAAGAAGGCTTAAGTTGGAAAAGTCAACCCAATGGTGACTTTTGTGTTAGAGGGCTCGGATTTGAATTCCGATGATTTGGTTAGCTTCGGGGGATGATTTGTGACTTAGGAGTGCGATCGGAATTGATTTTGGAGGTTCGGTGTAGAATTAGGCTTGAATTGGCGAAGTTAGTATTTTGGCGAATTCCGGTTGGTAGGTGAAATTTTGATCCGGGGGTCGGAATGAGATTTCGAGAGTTGCAGTAGCTTCGTTAGGTGATTTTGGATGTGTGTGCAAAATTTCAGGTCATTCGGAGGTGTTTTGGTTGGGTTTCTGATCGAATGCGTGTTTCGGAAGTTTTAGAAGAACTTAGGCTTGAATTCGATGAGAAATTATGGTTTTAGTGTTGTTTGAGGTGTTTTAATGATTGGAGCAAGTTTGAATAAGGTATTGGATCATGCTTGTATTTTTGGTTGAGGTCCCGAGGGCCTCGGGGTGATTTCGGATGGCTAACGGGAAGTTTTGAATTTAAGAGATTGCAGAACCTGTGCTGCTTCTGGTATTTTCGCTTTTGCGGAATTGGGACCACAGAAGTGGTACCGCAGAAGCGAGAGGAGAGACGCAGAAGCGGCAGGGACCGTAGGTGCGGAATTGGTGACCGCATCTGCGGAGTCGCAGATGCAGATGCGGCATTTGAGCTCTTATGGGGATCCGCAGATGCATTAATTTGTCCGCAGAAGCGGGAGGCGCAGGAGCGGATGTTAAACCGCAGAAGCGGATATGTCCGCAGAAGCGGTGCATTGACCGCAAAAGCAGGAGCCGCAGATGCGGCCATGGAGCCGCAGATGCGGAAATAACTGGTCAGGATAGTTTTTATTTTCCTTCGCGAATTTTTGAAAGGGTTTCATATTTTCACTTCGGACTTGGAGAATTTGGGCGAGTTGGAGGAGAGGAATCAAGGGACTTTATTGAGGTAAGAATTTTTAAACCAAAAACACGATTTTATGGTGCAAACACATGAAATTAGACTGAAAACTCAAGGATTTAAGGTCAAAAATGGTGGTTTAGGGCTTGAAACCTAAGAGAACAAAAATGGGAATTTGAGGGATCATTTGGACTCCGATTTTGGTGTTCTTTATATGCATGGACTCGTGGCGAGATAAGGAATCCGGTGATGTGAATTTTATAATTTTTCGAGAAGTGGGCTCGGGGCTCGGGTTTTGCCAACTTCGTGATTTTCGATGTTTTTCGAGTCTTTTCGATTGGGTTATATTTCCTTAGCATATTGTGACGTATTCGTTGTGGTTTTGGTCAGATTCGACGCGCGAAGAGGTGAATTCGAAAGGCAAGGGCATAGCAAGCTAGGACTTTGGCCGGCTTGAGGTTAGTAATAAATGTAAATGTTGTGTTGAGGGTTTGAAACCCCGAATTTGCACAACGTAGTGCTATGTGAGGTGACTTGCACGCCGGATAACGGGCGTGGGGTATAGCACCGTCGGGGATTATGACTTGGTCCGTCCCGCTTAATAAAAATTACTACCTATTTGTTTGTAGTTTCGTGGTATCCTTATAAAATTGGATTAAATTGTTATCATTGGGCCTTGTGCCAACTACTTGAATCCTTCAGGGATTGTTTTAATGATTTCTTACCATATTCATAAATATTAAACTCAGTCCTAGTATTTAATACTGTTTTGCAAACTCAGCCACCTTTTCTCAAAACTTGGAACTTAAGTAATATTTTTAATGAAGTTTAAGCTGAATATTTTTATACTGTTGTGTGATTTTTGAACTGAGTATGGGATCGGGCTGCGCGCCGCAGTGGNTATATTATTCGACTAATTCGGTCGGTAAATTCCGACCACTTTGGTCGGAAATTTGAGAATATTTGGTCGCCTGGCCTTTTGAACGTTCCGACAACTTTGGTCGGAAATCACCGACAGATTCGGTCGGAAATTGATTTCCGACCAACTGTTTTCCGACCGATCAATTTCGGTCGGAAAGTAGTCGGAAATTCGTGATTTCCGACCGATTTCCGACCGTTTTGACGGTCGGAATTCTGCCATTTTCCAGTAGTGTTTGTTCAGATTATATCTTTACATGAAAAAGTGGCTAAATTTCGATTACTTTTGAAAATGTGGCTATTTTTCAATTACCAGTTGTAAATCTGACTAGTTCTGGTTTTTTTTTCCTTTTGAGGTTTCCGGTCAAATTTCAGCGACGCTAAAAAATACTAGGCAATATTTACTCATTTATCCAAGCGTTAATAGGCAGAGTTACCTAATAACCGTGTTAGTGAGAAATAACAAATATCTGATGAAATTAACCGAAATACCCTCAAGCTAGTTCGAACATTACTGTCATAAACAAAAAACAAAAAAGAAGTTAACTCTGAGAATTAAAGAAGGCCAACTGCCAAGGAGTAAGGCGGTAACATTCACCTTAATCTTAGGTCTCGAGTTTATCTGAAAATATTAAAAATCTTATTCTATTAGGGAGTGTTTCCTCTTTTAACTGGCCTTACCTATTGTGAATTTGAATTAACCAGTAAATTTCAAATACCAGAGAATTATATAATATAAAATTAAAAAGAAGGGCCTAACATAGCATTGTTATTCTTATTAGTCAAATTATATGAACAATTTTTTTGTCATCACCTTCTAACAAACGAGACATCAGCTAGTTTGACATTAAAGTTCCGACAATTTAAAGACACACCACCCTGCCACCCATAACCCCCGCACCGCCACCGCCTTTTACGGTGTTTTCTGGCTGAGATATTGTAGTATATATAGGCACGTGACGTTACATATGTATGTATACTTGCAAAACAATGAAGAGAAAAAAAACATTAGATATGTGGTCCACAAATAAATATAGGCAAGAGGTAGATTATATACACTGATAATACAAAAAAAATTTAAATTTCCTTTTTTATCTTACGATTCATCAAAATTCAGAAAACAATCAAAAAAATTCGAAAAAGGACTTTTTTGATTGGATGGAAATGAATGAAAAAATATTAAATCGTCCCATATTGAATCTGGAATTTTGGTTCTTCCAAGAATTTGTACCACTTTATAATGTATATAAAATAAAATCGTGGATTATACCAAGCAAATTACTTCTTTTAAATTTGAATACAAATGAAAATGTTAGTCAAAATAAAAACATCAATAAAAATCAAAAATAAAACTTTTTTCTACGATCAAAATAAAAAAATAAAGAATCAAATTCAAGAAGCAAAAGTATGATCAGGGGCGTAGCTAGAAGCTCGACTATAGGTTCGGTAAACCAAATACTTTTAGCTCAAACAGTATATTTAATTTAAGATTTTATTAAACATCTATTAATATTAAATTTAGAACCTCATATAAGCATTTGAAGTTATCATTATTCTAAAATTCAAAACTCATAAAATTGAAATTCTAGCTCCGCCTGAGAGTGCAATCTAATATCATAATAAGGTGATTATCATTATTTATCTTAAAGTTTCACATTATTCATATTTTAGGTTATTGATTGTATAAGTAATATTACATGTCAATATGTAAAAATTAAACTCATAATTTTTCAAGAAATATTTTTTAATTAAAAAAGGCCAAACAGACATTTCCCTTTCTTTATCTTCTCCTCTTGCTTCCTTTCCAGTTTCCTACAATTTTCTCTCTGCTTTCCTTTGCTTTTTCCCTGATCATAACCATCACAATTCCTTCTTATTTCGGTGAACTCAAATAACAAAGTCATAATCACCTTTCTTTTTTGGGTTCTAACTTCAGCTTCTCTTCTTTCCTTTTTCTCTTACCTTATTTCTTCCAAATTTAGTACTTACCAAATTCTTTTGTAATCTTCATTTTCCCATTACATTTTCTGGGGTTCTGTTTTCTTGGATTTTCACTAAATTTTAGTGTCTCACATGTATTAAATGGACAAGAAAAACATGTTTCTGAATAATGTCAACACAATGAATGAGTTGAATTCTTTTTACAACCCCAGTTGGGAAAATGATCCTTTTGAATCTACATTAAGTTCAATTGTGTCTTCTCCAGTTACATCTAATATCATGCCTAGTAATACTAGTGGTGACAATTTTGTGTTGAGAGAGTTGATTGGTAAACTAGGAAATATTTGTAATTCTGGTGAAATTTCACCAATTTCTTATGTTAATAGTACTAACAATTCTTGTTATACTACTCCATTGAATTCCCCTCCAAGACTCAATCTTTCCAATTTTGATCATCAAATCAATGGGAATTTGCAACTTCTTGGTGTAAATCATATGTCAAATAGTACTAATTTGGCACATTTTTCTGTTGATTCTGAGTTTGTTAATAGAAATGTTCCAAATTTGGAAAGTGGGAAACTTTCAAGAGTTTCAAGTAGTAAGTGTATTAATGTTTCTGGATCTCAATTGGGTGTTCAAGAATCTGAATTTGGAGAGTCAATGGAGAATTCTTCAGTATCTGAACAAATCCCACTTGGAAATGATGCCAATTTCAAGAAGAGGAAATCAGCTCCAAAGAAGAAAGCTAAAGAAACCAATGCCAAGAATACCAATGTATGCAAATATTTCTTGGATTTGCAAATTCCTAATTTTGATTTGATTTAAGTTATATGCACTGAAATTGACAGTTTAAAGATTTTTTACACTATCAGTGAATTTTAACCTGTGATAGTAGGTTAATTATCATTTTTATCGAGGTACTGATTAATGCTTGTCGTAGAGATTTACCTGTGATTATGTAAATATTTGTTAACTGTCAGTGCATAGAACTTAAACTCTTTGTGATCCATAATTGGGCAGCCCGTTGCACTAAGCTCCCGCTATGCGCGGGGTCCAGGGAAGTGTCGGACCACAAGGGTCTATTTTACACGGCCTTACCTTGCAGGTTTTTTCCACGGCTCAAGCCCGTAACCTCCTGATCATATAGCAGCAACTTTACCAGCTACGCCAAAGCTCTCCTTCTTTGTGATCCATAATTGAAAAACTGAAATAGATGTTACTTAATTCTATGCAGGTTTCAACAGAAATATTTGAATCAAGTGCCAAAAGAAGCAAGTCTGATGAAAAAAGTGGAAGTGCTAAAGATGCTGCTGAAGAAAAAGAACAAAATAAAGATAATCAAAAGACTACAGAGCCACCAAAGGATTATATTCATGTTAGAGCCAGAAGGGGTCAGGCCACAGATGCACATAGTCTAGCTGAAAGGGTATTTAAAATTTCTTAGTTTATTTTATTCTATTGAGCCGAGGGTCTTACGGAAACAGCATCTCTACCTTCACAAGGTAGGCATAAGGACTGCGTAAATGCTACCCTGACTCAGCATGGGAGAAGGGGGCGGAACTGCACACTTTCGTGTTCAGAGCATTGTTTTGAGGGAGAGAAAGCGTGGTTGACAAACCAATCATCGGAGGCGACTGGAGTGCTTTCATCAAATGATGCATGCTACCCTCCCCAGATCCCACTTGTGGGAATATCCTTAGTATGTTGTTGTTGTTGTTGTTGTTGTTGTTTAAAATAACAACAATAGCAAATCCTGTGGGGTCTGGGAAGGGTAAGATGTACACAACCTTACTCCTACTTTGGAAGGGTAGAGAGACTGTTTCTGAAAGACCCTCGGCTTTTATTGTTTTGGTGTATTTCTAGTTAGAATGTTTCATTTTTTTTTTTTCTCATTTTTCTGATTGGACAGGTGAGAAGAGAGAAAATTGGTGAAAGAATGAAGTTTTTACAAGATCTTGTACCTGGCTGCAGCAAAGTAATTGCTTATGAGAATACTTCTTTTACTTGCTCTATTAATTTTAAGAGAAAATTTGCAGAATTCTAATATGGTAAGTTCATTATTTTTTCTCTTAATAGGTGACTGGAAAAGCTGTGATGCTTGATGAGATCATTAACTATGTGCAATCCCTTCAGTGTCAAGTTGAGGTAAATTACTTAGATGGCATTTATTTTGGAGTTTGCGAAGTGTTTGTTGATCTGTTTTTGCCACGCAAAAACAACAACAACAAAAATACCTTTTGAGGATTTTCAAACTCGGTTTTTCAAATTTTTAAAAAAATTCAAGAATAAGTCATCTGTTGCAATTCATATCCCAAACGACGAGGGAGTTAAACATTAGCATTTAGTCAGATGATTAAATTCTATATTTGTGTACTTTGATGTAGTTCCTCTCAATGAAGTTATCTAATATGAATCCAAGAATGGACTTCAACGCGGAATCTCTTCTCTCCAAGAATGTAAGTCATTCAAAACGCGCAGTATTGTTCATGAGTTTTTGACCTCTTAGCTATAATTGTTCATATATTTTGTGTCAACTTCAGATGTTTCAATCCGCCGAATCGTTGCATCATAACATGCATCCATCAGAAACTTCAGCAGCATTTCCATATGAATTCCAATCTCAGCAATGTTCAAATGGCTATATGGCTAGAAATGTAAACATCATGCAATTGCCTCATATGGAAGAGTTTGTTGAACAAAGTCCTCAGGTAATCAAGAATTGGGCTAGGAATTGTAATAATGTTGTATAGTTTATAATTCCAGTTTTTCACTTAACATGGGAAATTTTAACTTTTTCAGGTTCCAACATTCTTTGGGGATGATCTCCATAGTGTTATACAGATGGGTTTTGGCCAAATTCAGCCACAGAACTTTCCTGGTTAGTATACTCTACTCTTACGGATTTAACTTATATACACTGACTACTGCGTAAAGATCTTTTATACTAATCACCATAGTAGGTTAGCTACCATTTTATCGGGTTATCATATGGAGTAATGCTTATCACAAAAAAATTTACCCGTAATTACCTAATAAAGATTTAAAAAAAGGGCATCCCGGTGCGCAAGACATCTCGCATTCACCAGTGGCGGATTCAGAATTTTTAGCTCGTGGGTGCTCAACTATTTTCCTCTAAAGTTGCTACTGAGATTGGTGCTCAGTTAATATATTTATAAGTATACTAGCGTTTGGTTCCAAAGTTAATGGGTGCTTGAGCACCCATAACATTGCACATAGATCCGCCATTGGCACTCACGCAGGGTTCGGGGAAGAGCCGCACTCCACGGAGTGTGACGTAGACAGCCTACCCTAATGCAAGCTTACATGTAATTAATACTTTGCTTTGTTGAATGTAGGTAATATATCCTCAGCACAAATGAAGGTTGAGCTATGAGCCTATGACCAAAATGACCATTTGGTAAAATTGTTGTATTCATTTGAGGCCCTAAATGAGAGATGCTTCTGCACATAAACAGACAATTTGCAGTTTTTTTCCAAAGCAATTCTTTGATTCAAGAAGAAGGAAAAAAGAATGACAAAAAAGGAAAGAGATAGAGATCATTTCTCTCTTCCAATTCTTGATTTATTCAATGATTACTTTGGCTAATCATGATGATTATCAATTTTTTTCCCATATGGGATTATTTTTATTAAATTGGAGAGACAATTTCACACACCAAATGGGGTGTGATAAATCCAATTCACTTGTAAATTATTTTATAGTAGCTATGGTAAGAAAGTGTATTTAAGGGGTTAATAGTTCAATGTAACCTATTGGTTTAACCTTGAGTTTCCATCAACCATAGTTCCTTACCATTCTGATGTTTTTTTTAATCACTAATTCATTGAGACTTTATGATCTTGAATTTTCTCTTTATTTTCTGTGGCAAATATGTACATTTATTTCTATACACATAAATTATGTGTACTATATTGAGTTCATTATCGATCATCTAAAAGGACATTGGTCCACTTAATCCAAGCAGCACTTGATTTTTCACTTTTTCTTACATCCGTTAAATCTTACATATTATGTTTGTCTCCTATTTTCGTCTTACATATTATGTTTGTCTCGTATTTTCGTTCTTAATCAGAGATCTCGAATTCGAGTCATAAATATAAAACAAATCATAGTAGAGAGGTCTCAAATTCGAGTCTTAGATTTGAAACAAATTATAGTAGGGAGCGCCTTTTCTTTTAATGGGCCTTACGGGGTGCGAATCCGAGTTACTCGAGGTCCAATACTGAACACCGAGTGGGAAACCAAACAAATCTCTAATATATATTGTAGTTAGGGGTGTTCACGGTTCGGTTTGGTCGGTTTTTGATTAAAATCAAAACCAAACCAATTTAATCGGTTTTTAAAATTTTAAAACCAAAACCAAACCAAATTAAATACAAACCATCGGTTTGATTGTTGTTGGTTTGGTTCGGTTTGGTTCGGTTTTTCGGTTCTTAGTAAGCTAATGATAAGTCGATAATATTAAAACAACGCTAGACAACAATCTGAATATAATTGGCCAAATTTATGCTTTTTATGTATTTCTTTGAGAACTGAAAGTTTATTTACATGTTTATATGAAAAGAATGAACAAAAAACAAACTAAAAGTTTGCTTTCTCAAGCTTTAGCCATTGTTGTCTTGCAATTTGAATGTGCTTTCTTTACTCTTGTGGTGATTTTTTTTTAACTCTTCTTTTAGGCAAAAGTATGTGCGGAGGGTTAGAGAATTAGAGTCTATTAATGAAAAGAAAATTGGTCGAATCCTATTAGTTTGGGCTTAGGCAATATTTTAAGATATAACAGGATAAACCAAAATTCAAAATAACAATTAAAATTATTAACAAAAAGATATTATATTGTATATAATTAATCGGTTTGGTTCGGTTTATTTTTCTGTTTTTTAAAATAGAACCAAAACCAAACCAAATATTATCGGTTTTTAAAATTTAAAACCAAAACCAATCCAAATCAAAAAAAATATCGGTTTACTTAATCGGTTTGGTTCGGTTTTTGGTTTGGATTTTTCCGTCAAACCGTGAACACCCCTAATTGTAGTAGAAATGATTCTGGCACAAAAGAAAGAGAGAGAGAGAGAGAAGGCCGTGAATAAACATTGAATCTTCTTAAATATAAAGTCAACTAGATAGGTGAAAAAAAGTTGTTAAATCACTCTAATAATGTCAAACCTGTAAAAATCAAGGGGAAAAAACTACTCGCTCCGGTTCACAATAAGTGATAAATTTGTTTTTTTATTTTGATCCAAAATAAGTGTCCATTTATATAATCAAGAAAGAATTCAATTTGTTTTTACAAAATTACCCTTATGTACATATCCCTAAAAAGTTTTCTTACTCCTCACATTAAATATTTAATTAAGGATAGTTTAGTCATACTAGATATTTTTTTATAGAATTTAGTATTTTCTTAATGGGCGTGCCAAAAACAAATTTACGGAAAGGAGTATAAAGATAATGGATTTTTGACTGCATGAAAAGATGCTTAATCATGGCATACCGTGATTAACTCCGGACATAACGAACAATTAATTAGGGTCCACAAATAACAGAAATATTGATGGATTTTGCCCTATATGTTCCTTTGAAAGGTTAAAAGTTAATAACGTTGGATGGTGGGGGTTTGAGAACCAATGGTAGATATTTAAATTAAATTATATTAATTTATTATGGTTAAGAAATTGAATAACGTGATAATATATATTTTATCCGTTTTAATTTGTTTGAACCTTTTCGGTGTACGAGAGTCAAATTGACTAATTTTTTGTGTGAATTTGAACATAGATTTCTGTAAGTTTATTATACAAAATTTACATATTTAAAAACTACATAAAAAGTACTATAAGTCACAATAATTAACAATTCAAAATATTTAAAAACTATTTGCAAAAAATGTGATAAAAGAAAATCTTTTTTGACTCCCCCAAATAGTAAAAAGTTCCTCCTTTTTAAACGGATAGAGTATTAATTAGTCATGATTAAGTGAAAGAAGCCTATTTACAAACACATATTATGCATTTTTTGTCGAATGTAAACACCTGATACGAGTAAGTTTTTATCAGTCCAAGAGAACCCGACTCCTTCATATGTTTGGATCATATGCTATAATGCACTAAGCTAATGCTTTTATTACTTTAGGGGTTGGTGGGAAGCTAATGATATTACTTAACATCTTCATCATGTCAGAGCAATTTGCATTATTAATACTGTACTACGCGCTTTAATCATTGTACAAGTTATGGCATTATGATAATATGATATTACTTCACTTTGAATTATCAAGTCTTGAGTTTTTTTTTTTTTCGTTTGGTTGGGGGGGGGGGGGGGTGTGGTGTACACTAG
>NC_032000.1:48991637-49017888 GCF_001879085.1 Nicotiana attenuata | reverse complement strand
GGGGGTGAGGTGTACAACTAAGATACCAAACTGTCTGGCTTCTCATCTTGCGCTGCTGTACATATCATACCTTTCCATTCACTTTATGTCTCTTTCTTTCAACTTAATGGGCCGTTTGGCCATACGAGATTTTCACCTTTTTTTCCAAAAGGAAAAGTTACTTTTTTCGAAATCAGCGTTTAGCTATGAAATTTTCAATTTTCATTAGAAAATAAATTCTTTTTTTCGAAAATTTGAAAAATATCAAAAGATCGTTTTCCAAAATTTTCACTTCAAATCAACCTTGCTTTGAGTCGACAGGCTAGTAAAGCGCTACTTCTAAAACGATCGTTAAGGTCATTCACTCGGGCCATCCTCATTACCGTGAGAGCAAACAGGTAAGCTCCAATACATAACTCCTTAGTACGTCAGCGGCTATCAAGATCGCTTTGTTAAGCAGTGATCTTAATAACCGAGAGTCTTCTAAAACTCTGACTTTTTTCTGGGAACATGATCAACCAGAAATAATTATGTTGTGCATCAACAAAGGTCTAACAGTTTCATTGTAGGCACATCTTTCTCTTAGTGAAAGCCGCGTTCACACAGCCCTATGCCCCCCCCTCGTGGTATTCNCCCTCCTTTTTGTGGTATTTATCCGGATTTTTCTTAAATTCAAAAACAACCTAAAATTGTATTCATGTCCAAACATAACTCTAACTTTCAAATACCATTTTCACTTGGAAAAAATATTTACTTTTTTCGAAATTTTACAATTCTTATGTCCAAACGCCCACTTAAGCAGCAAATTTCTCTGATTTGGTTTCCTACAATATTTAATTTGAAATATGAGAAAAAAACATGACGTGGTGCAATAGTTGAAATTCTTTCATACTTAATCAGAAATGAAAACCCCCTTCATGGGGAGCGTTTTATCTCCTTTAGTAGATATAAATCTGAATTAGTTGGATTAGTAGTTCAAATACCAAATGCCTAAGTTAGGAAAAAAGAAAAGGAAAAATAGGTTGTGATTTTGAAGATTGAATAGCCAGCCCATCATTGTGATATCACCAACTAAATCTTTTACTTTCAAGCTTTAATATCATTATCAATATTCTTTTTTTTATCTCTAAGCAATATCTCAAGATTTTGAGAGGGACCTTGGCGTAATTGGTAAAGTTGCTGCCATGTGACCAGAAGGTTACGGGTCCGAGTCGTGGAAACAGCCTCTTGAAAAAATACAAGGTAAAGTTGCGTACGATAGACCCTTGTGGTCCGACCATTCCTCGAACCCCGCGCATAACGGAAGCTTAATGCATTGTGCTACCGTTTTAATATCTCAAGATTTTAGCTGTATGAAGGTGGATGAGATTTGATAATATATAATACTAGAGTAGTTTAGATAATGTCAAAAGTAAATTATAAACATGCATGATACAAACTTATTTTAAGATCATATCTTATTCTGACAAGATAAAAACTTTTTCAACAATATATCCTTGTAGAGATTTATTCATGTAAATTAATGTATTTATTTGTCTTGCTCCTCCAATAGAGTAAAAGAATAAATATTTTAGAGCTTTAAGTGGCCCCACTTTGATACGTAAAGTAAAGTGTATGAAATATTTTTCTTATTTTTAATGGTAGTCAGAAATAAGCCAAAAATTTGCATCCATAGAAAGATAGTCTCTTTTTTTAAGTCCAGTTACTTTCGGAGATTTGTTTCTCTGTATTAACAACCAAATATACATGTCATTTTCAATACAAATATGAGTTGAGCAATATACTAATAATGGATACTCTGATCACATACGGGTGATAGTTGAGATCCCTCCGTTCTTAATCAGAAGTATTAGATTTGAGCTTTAGGAATTGAGAACCTTTAGATAGAGAATACTTTATCTCCCTTAGATCCCTGTGCATTAACTCCCCCATCGTAGATGGTTCAACCATGGCCGGTGCCACGAAATGATTGAGAACTACGATAATCTATTCAGCGTGAATTCGAATTAGTCATGCCGATGGACTTTAGATACCGAATTATTTACACTGAAAAAGAAGAATTGAGACTTTGCAAGACCATAATCAGAGCTGACCTATGTATAGAGATGGGGGGTCACTAGACATTGTTAACCTATATATATATATATATATATATATATATATTTTGCCTGGAACCCTTGAGATCAAAAGTTTGATGGGTTACTGATTGAGCAGTTCTCGCATGTACCCCTCGACCTTCAAATCCTAAATCCGCTTCTGAGTTCCATATCATGTTAAGATTTAGTGCAAATGGCTGCTATCCAGCAGTGTTAGACACTTGGATCATCTCAATATCCACAACTTAGTAAATTCTGGCAATTTGAATTACTATTGCATAAAAGACTAACTGAGAACAGAGAAACAAAGAATTTATGGGTTCCACATTTTGTTCTATGGCTAGGGCTGGAGCCTACTTGGTATATTTTATATCTACATATATTTGCAGGGGCGGAAGGGGGTTCAGAACCCCCTTTGCTGAAAAATTACACTATATATATAAGGCAAAATCTGTTTTTTACCTCTATATATTAAGTTTTGAACCCCCTTAACACAACTCAAAACTGTAGGTGGAAAAGGAGGTTCAAAACCTTCATAAGGTTATAGGTTCAATTCCCATTAGCTAAAAAAAAAAAAAAAAAATTGAAGCCACTTCGTGAAGATCTTGCCTCCGCCACGATATATTTAAGTAAAAAAGAAGTGCCTCTTAAGAAAAGGAACAAAATGGTAGGGGTGTACAAACCGAACCGAAAAACCACACCAAACCGAAAAGTCAAACCAAACCGATTAAAAAACCCGACTAGGTTTGGTTTGGTATTGAGTAAAAAAACCCGATCAAAACCGACATATAAATATATACTTTTTAGACTTTATATAGAATTTTCTTTACAAAAATTTTAGAAATATTTGGGATTCTCTTATGGAATGTAATATTTAATAGAATATGAAGTACTCCATTTTTACTAACCTTAACTAATGGGTTATATGATCACTTTCTTATCAAGTACTCCATCTGAAATGCGCCAATTTCTTTGTTCTTCCTTGTTCATATATCAACATTTATTAAATTCTTATATCTTTTTCAAATTTGAAGTGGTATTTTGATAATCTAAAATTAAATAGAACTTATCATTAGTTAGGTATCATGTTGATTTTTATGTTTAATTATTAAATTCGTTTAACCTTATAAGTATACATCAACGAAAAATTATTGTCAAAGGACTAAAAAAATAACTATCATGTGTTATTAACAAAATACTACCATAAAAATATTTAAATAGATCATATGTTTGTCAAGTTTTACTAAACATATATTTACTTATAAAAAGTTTAACAAAGTAAGATTGAAATAATATTCACATAACAAAAAAACCCGAAAAACCGAAAAACCCGATAAAACCGGACCAATCCAACCCGATATAGTTGGTTTGGTTTAGTTTTAATAAAAACCAAACCAACCCGGTCCATGTACACCCTACAAAATGGTCCACAAGTAGAAAGAGTTAGATGTCAAAGAAGACAATCCCACAAGCTACTTGTTTTATAGTCTTCATAACATGATAGACTAAAATATCAGCACAAGTTCAGGCGTTTCCTATGGACTGTCCCTTCTTGGATAAATAAAAAGGGCAGTCCCATGCACTAAGTTTTCGCTATGTGCGGGGTTCGTGTAAGAGTAGAACTACAAGGGTCTGTCGTACGTAACCTATTTCTGCAAGAGGCTATTTTCGCGGCCCGAATTTGTGACCTCCTAATCACATGACAGCAACTTTACCAATTTTATATATACATATATATATATATATATATATATATATATATATATATATATATATATATATATATATATATATTCTCTCTAATAAAATTTCTGTATAATAGTGCAAAAGAATTTTTACATTACCAAATCATATAAGAGATTTCAAGTACGTTGCCCATCATAAATCGAACTAATTACTTGGAAAATAAGGCGAGTAAGTTGCTCAAATAGTTGAAGATTTTAAATATATGTTATAACTATTCTACGTGAATTTACTAGTCTGAGCCACTTGAAGATTGCCCCCTATCCACTTGACATGCAAACCAAGCAAATAAATGATCTAAGTAAGCTACTAATACACATCAATGTTCATTCTTGGGATCTTTCCACAATTCCATACTTGTCTCTGCTGCAGTATGTCCCACCCTATCCAAATAAGGCATTCATTCAAATTCTAAACATAATTCGAAAAGAATAATCATTTGTCACATAAATTTTGGAAAACAATCCCCAAAAAGAAAAATCATTATCATCACATATATCTTCTTTCACATCTATATCAACGTATGGTTTTCACTCTTATGCAGAATTATGGCCTCAACAACAAGAAGTCAACAACAATAACAAATCCAGTGTAACTTCACAAGTAGGGCCTGGGAGGGTAGTGTGTATGTAATCTTACGCCTACCTTGCGAAGGTAGAGACAAGTTTCCGATAGACCCTTAGCTCACGCAAAAGAAAATAAGATAATAAGATAACAATAGCAAGATAATAAGATAACAGAAGCAAGAGAAATACCAGATAGTAATAAAAACTAAGGATAAGAAAATACGAGACAATACTAAAACTAAGGATAAGAAAATACGAGACAATACTAAAACTACNGTACACACATGAGAGGGTACAAGAATGATACCTCGATACAGTTAAAAACTGGTTTGTATTTGAATGGAATGAGAAAGTTCATATCTACTGAAGCAATAAGGCATTGGATACAAGAGCTTGATAGATTCAACGACTATTTTTCACAATTGGTTTAGACAATCACTATCATTAATTTTGAGGAAAAAACAACAGCTTCCCAAACTATACATTACACTATTATCAATGCATACAACAACAATCTATGATGCGTTTCCTGTCTATACATTGCACCTATCATACCCGGAGAACCAAGAAGAGGGGTCACCAAATTTTGGTAAGTCCTCCTCTTTAGTATGGTAGAATGGCTCAAACTCTTCTCTCCATCGCTGATCACCTGTCTCGGGGTCATCATATACGGGTTCTGATGTATCTTTAGGTAAATGGGGTTCTTTTGGTAACTGATTCAAATTGGTGATCTCTTTCTCATGTTTTTTCTTCAGTTTATCAATCTGTTTGTAAGCTTCATTAGCTTCTTGCTCCGCATAAATGGCTCGTTTCTGCATATTTCAGAAACTTGTTAGGATATTTTAGAAAGAAAGTATATATACAAGCAAAAGTGACCAGTGGACGTACACGGACAGAATGGGAAAAATAATATACTTGGAAGGCACATATAAGAAGATACATTGTCCCAGTTTCCTTGTGTATGGGGATAAACAGCAAGGTCTTACTCCCTAGGCAAGTCATATTTCTCCTAGGTTATTTTGCCCAATCATCACGAAGAGGTCTCTTAATTCTTGGAGATCTTTTTCGACAATTTAAGAAAGAGAAGTAATCTACAGGAATCTTATTAAGAGACACTGAGAAATGTCAGGGCAAGACGGTATTATTGATGTGTGGACACATAGCCAAGTATCTGCATTCAGCTACCTTTATAGATAGAACTCTTCACATTGTTTACCTGAAAGGACGTCCCATAAAAAAGATAACTTCGTTTGTAATATGATCGGAATGTTTTACTTATCATATATGGAGACTGAATTTAAGAAATAAACAAAGAAAGAAAACTCTTAAAAAGATTTCTACAATATACTTCCAGAGTCATGCAGCATCAGAATATTGGATTCCCTAAAACCAGGCAAAATATTCCTTCTAGATTATACCAGACAGATCTTTAATATCAGTCAATCATCTACACCCCAATCCCAAACAAAGTTGGGTGCACTATTTGAATCCTCTGAAACCATTCAAACTCCATTCAGGCCCAGATCAGGCCAATAAATACTTGTTTGCCTATAAATAATGCCAATTAGGAGGTTCCTGGGAACCGGAGATTCTCTAGATTACACACCCTTCTTTTATAACGGTGGTGTATGGGGCAGCTTGCACACCTCAACTATTCCATAGGAACCTGCTACCTCCCACCAGCACAAGGAAACTCCGCTCAACAAGGTTTAGGCCGATAGGAAGAAATCACCTAATGTCTTTTTTATCTCTGCTGGGACTTAAACCACGATCTCCAAGGTTTGGACCCACTTCATTGACCATTAGGCCACACCATCGGCTGCCTTTAGATCACACACTTATCCCTACACCGGCATACAAGTTCCAGGCCAGAACTAAAAGACACTTGCAAACATGTAACTGTAACAATAATGATATAAACTTTAACCCAATTAGAGACTATTGCATATATGGATCAGTCTATTCCATTGTGTTATGTGACTTATGTCCTTAGCAAAAACCTTGTATTGATTCCAAAAAAATTCTAGTTTTTTTATATAACTTTCTTCCACGTTGTACAAAGATATTAACTTTAGCTACTACATAGTGTTTGGAAGATCCAAGCAATAGAAGATGGTAAATAGATAACTAAAAATTCCCAGTTATACTTGGTTAAAGGATTTGAAATATAAACGAGGTCATACAATTGAAATCAATTAAGATATAATTAGTTTAAAAAAAAAAAGATAAACCCAAAAGGAACCTGTAAATTACTTAAAAATCTTGATGTCTAAAAGCAGCCAACAGTAAACTCATGATATCCCTACACCGGTATACAATCAACAGAACTATACAAACAAACCAAAAACATATGTACGGATAGAATAAAATAAAAAGAAGAAAACAATGGACTCCAAAACTCACCTCTGCAGCTGCAATAGCTTCTTCTGCTTCTTTAAGCCGTGCTAGCAATTCACCAGCAGCTTGTACAGCTTCAGCAGTATCCCTGAGTTGGTTCTGAAGCTCCTTGTTTTCATCCCTAAAGTAGCGCCTTTCCTTTTCCCTCTCCACTTTCAGAGCTGAAATTTCTGCAGCAAGTGCATTTATGAATTTTGATTCAGAACCTCTAACTCCTGCCTTTGCAGCTGCTTTTTTAACATCTTCTATGCCAACTTGGACCTTCCTGTGCCTCGCAAGCAGTTGAATATGTCTCTCCTCAAGTTCAGCATACTGTTCAATCATGCGTGCATGGCCCTGCATTGCCCTCTGCATTGCTTCTTTCAGCTCTTCCGAGCATTTTGTTTCCAAATCTAGTTCTTGTTTTCGTTTTTCAGACAAGGTGCGGCTAGCTTGTAGGTCCAACCTCAACTCTTCTACCAGAGAAATCCACTTACTCTCTGTTTCAGTCCACTGAATTCTCTCCCTTTCAAGTCTCTGTTCAGAACTCTCTTCATCTGACACTGGAATCGTGGATAAAGTTGGAGGCACACTGGGCTCACATGGAAAAGTTAATTGTAGAAGAGAATTTCCTTTCCTAGATGACTTTGGTGAAAAGTCCAGGTAAAACTGTAGCTGGCTCCTCAAATCCTTAATCTCCTCCAGCAACACATCTCTCTCATCTAATTCAAAGAAATTATGATACCGCTCCAGCTCCTCTTGAACTCTTCTTAGTTCAAGTCTGGCACTTAAAACTTCAGGATGATTCTCATACTTTGCCTTCAGAAGCTGCAGCAAATGACAAAAGAAACATGTTTAGGGGAAACAAAAACATTTCAGAAGACAAATTTCAGGTCAGATGCATGCCTTATGCTCATGAATCAGTGCCAACAACTCATCCTCCATGAACTCCTCCTTTGGTAAAACTCCATCCATATAACTCTCAAGGCGAATGATCTTATCTTCACGTGTCTGGCTAATTATAGCATTGCATTCTCGTTCATGTTTGTATTGCTGGATCTGCCATTGGTCGCAAAGCAGGTCAAAGAGATGCAAAAATAATGAAAATTGGCAGGTTCCTTAATTGAACAAACCAAACATACCAAACGATTGAGTTGCATGATCTCAGAAGTTTGCTTGGCACATATATCTTCAAGTGCCATCTCTCTCCGTATAGCTCCAGCCAAGACCTTTTCTACTGCCTGTAAAAAGTTAGAATGGTTGCACAGGTATAAGAATCATGCAAGACTAAAAGAACCAAAAATTCCGGTTTAAGAAGCTTCAAACTTACTTTAGGCACTTGAATCTGGAAGTTTCCACAGGACTGTGATCCAATTTCAGATACCAACTGTGATCCATTGACAGGTACCAACTGCAAATTTGAGCCATCATCGGCATCTTTAAGCTCTTGCAATGAATTTCTTGCCTTACATTTACTACACAAAAATGTCGAACCTCCTTCAAATGATTCATCATCTTTTATAACAGTTTGAACTCCAACATCTATTTTAGCAACTGGTATAATTGCACTAATATCAGCAGGCTTGCAAGAAAATCTGACCGAGGAGCGCCTCAAAGATGTACTTTGTCGATTAGTATTAATAATTTCAAGTCCCCGCTGAAGACTAGCTGCCAAATGTTCAGTTGATGTGAAACAGCTTTTGTTTCTTTGACTTGTTAGAGAATCCAAACAAATACTGTTTGAAGGCTTTGTGAAGGATATGTTCGGGGTTTCCAATTTTTCTCCAAGATCCTTCTTTGAAGCACTCAGCACTGAAGTCCTAAGACTTTTCCGACTGCTAGTAGCTCTTGGTGAAACACTTGGAGTGGGAGAGTCTAAAATAGGCGACACATCACATGGAACTACACTGAGGTTAGTGCAGGCTGTATTGCCCTCCAAGCATTTAGAAGAGTTCTCTGGAGTCCGTTCAGAATATTGCTCTGATGGTGAGTCCTCTACCACTTCCCGTCGTCCTTCATTCAGCATATTGCTGGCAGAAGACAGAAGATACTCCTCTTCAGTTGGCTTCATAGAAAAATCTTTACCTAGCTGTTTCACTAATGAACGATCCAAAACAGCTTCAACAGTTTCTCCTATGCTACCTTTGCAAAACGACTCATCCACGATTAAACTCTTCTTGATGTTCTGCAGTCCAGCACCATCAGCAGTATCATTTTCATGCTCGACAACTGCATCAGATACCTCTTCCTCCATGGTAACATCCGTATCCTCGGAGCCTTGCTCCTTGTTGCAGCCATTCTCCTTTTCCCCATGCTGTACTGCAGAATCAAGTAGCGATGAACCTTTTGAAAAAGTCTTCCGCAGGATCCCAAGTATACTATTTTCTTTGCTGCCTCCAGACAAGAGACCTAATAGTTCGGCTTCGTCCACAATTTCCATTTCTGTATCACCGTCATCATCAATAGGTAGTGTCACTGGACGGTTAAGGCTGAATTTTAATTGATTTAAGCTTCTGCGAACACTCCATCCTGATGAATAATTTCCATTTTGATCTGCCTGATAGCCATTTGCCTTCATTCTTAGCAGTTCCTCCTGTTCAGAGAAAAGGAAAAAGAGGCATTGAACCAGTTATCATAATTGAACCAGAGTTTAAGATGCATCAATCACAGGTAGAGGAACAAAGTTTACCCTTAGCTGACGTATAACTTCTCTCAAAGCATTTACATCATCTTGCATTTCTTCATTGATGACCGCCTTATTCTTGATTGCCTTAGCACGCTGGGCAAATCTCAGTGTACTGAAAGTCTCACTCTTACAACTGCATTACCGAAAAGAACTAAGAGCTCTAGATTTAATGAAGATAAACAGACTGGAGAACCAAAATCGTACTGAAATGTGGGGTTGTAAATCTACCTTTGAGATGGAGAAACGGCACAGATCATTGCAAGCTTTGCGTTCCCACCGAGAGATTCCTGTAGCAAAAATGTCAACTTGGAATCTCTATAGGGGATGTGCCTATGCTTGCCCGTTTGAGAAACTTCTGCAAGAATGTTTATTAAGTTCCTGTAAATTTCAAAAAGTAGTCGGATCAGCAGCATATACAAATATTCCAACTAATAGTGAAAAAGATGAGTCTTTAATAAGTCCCTGAACGGTATGTAACCCCAGCAATAAAAGGCATATAGCATTAACCACTATATTCTGAGACCTCTACTTGGATATGTTGAATCTTAGATGCCAGACATTTACTCCTATATAACATTGCTAGTCTCATAACCGTTCTGCGAAAACTTGCCTTACTTTGATAAGCGTTATCCCATCGCGTAACACTTATGTGTCATTCCTCCATTTTAGCCATCCTATTATGTATTACATCTTTATCTATCAAGACATACTTCTGAAAGACTCAGCCTAGATATCTTAACTGTCAGCACTTGCACCTAAACAGTTCCTACGAGAAAATAAGAAATGAGAAAAGAATATTGATTACTTGATGATTTCAAGAATACAAGACATACTTATTTATAGGTACGAGACAAGATCTAACCGAAGAACTTAAAGCTTCATCTATTCTAACCCAATAACTCTGACAGTTTAACACTCACTTAACATTCTAACACGCTTCTCTGCTTCTTTGAAAATATAGCAAGTAAATAGTCATCGAAATCTCGCCATAAAAGTTTCAATGCAGGAACTGACCAGAATAATATCTGGAAAGATCAGTTACTGGGTATCAACTATGGAAAGTAAGAAATCTTGTTTCATCTTAGAGTGGACTCAATTCTATTCTTCTTCAATCAATTGGTTCCTAGGGAAATATGCAATTCCTAGTCACATACATTAGCGTCTCCTAGAGAGCTAAACCAAGAATAATTCTTTTTCTCAAAATGATAAAGAAATAAATGTACCCCAACTGTGAAAGCGATCTGTTGATGTTCCCTGCTTCCTTCAGGCGTTCACCTGCTGCACCAGTTAGCTTTTGCCTTTCTGATCCAGCAAGATCAACAAGATTTATTCTACTCCTCTTTAGGTGGCTTAGACCATCTGCCAAGCTCTGAAATTATTTATTATTTCAGATCTCAATGACAACCAAATAATTTATTATGCTAGCAAGTTCTTGCTCACACTGAGAGCATGCAAATTATAAACTGCTATTAGAACAGCGTGATAATGGATAACAGATAATGCATAACTTGGCATTTAAAAGAATTCAGATTATTGTCAGAAAGGACATAAGATCGTATCACCTTGCATCGTGATTCAACAACACAGGTGAATACACTGTGAGAACGTGAACTCTCAGCATTTATACTAGTAGCACCAGTTCTCCTGTTTGACAGTCCCTGTAAAAATTTCATTGAGCAAGTTCTATAAGCTTTTCTGAGTGTAAAGTCCATTTTATCGTTAAAACTCCAGAAGTCCAAGTAAATGTAATTATAGAAAACTACTAACAATAACTTTTGATACTGATCTAAGATTAACAAGCTAAACAATAGACTCCATTTGAGGAATGGATACATGTTGACACCTAAAGATTATCTTCCAATTAAGTACCGGTCAGAATTTCAAATAAGATAACACAAATAAAATCTGGTATATGCCCCTTTCCCTCCCTATTTGATGAATCGTGTTCATTTGTGGGAAAAAGTATAGCAGAGACCCCAGTGATAAAAAGAAATTCGACAAGTACCTCAGTAATAAAACTCAACAAAAGACAAACATAAGCTGCAGCATAAGGATCTAGAAAGGCAAGGCATTAGCATTAGAACACCGAAACTTCTGTCCTTTCAGGGGAAAAAACAAAAGAAAGTTCCAAGTTTGGTTCCTTACCAAAACTGGATCGAAAATAAGCAAGCACTTAGCAGGAAAGACGGTCGACCTTTATCATTTATGTTACTGCACATTCTGCACCTAAGCAAGTGTTGGTTTATTATCCATTTCGCATTAGGGTCCAAGTGATTTACCTACTGCACAAATTCTCATGGCTAACTATTTTCCTTTACTGGTCTATTCTATCTGGCAAACCTAGTCATGATGCCTGCATTACTATATGTCTAATAAAGTGTAATAAAAAGATGGAAGCAGTCTGAACCTTCATCAAAAGCTTTGTCACATCCTTCATCGTGGACACACATTCCTCAGTCAAATTTTCCACATAAACTCCTGTTCTTACATCTTCCCTAATCTGAAAAGAGAAGACGAATTGAAAATCTTTTAACAAACAAATAGAACTCAGGATTAGACAATGGTTACAACACTCATCTATATTTTATTTCCTTTTTTACCTGGAGGTTTCTTTGACTAGGATCCAACAAATCAGTGATCTGTTCATTGTATATCTGTACATCATTAAAGTTAAAGATTAGACAACTGCAAGTATACTCTTTGTTTCACCATGTAAACGACCAGGGCCAACCAAATTAACCTCAAGAAAAGAACATTGACACAGATACATGAGCTGCTTATCGGCATGCTTGGATTGTTCCTGAAAAGAAAATGCATATATTATGGTAATTGCATTTTATACAACATACCAAATCCACGACACAGAGAATTAGAAGATCACAGAGACAACATATCACCTCCTTAATACGTTCGAAAAGCTGCTGAAAAACGCGTGGGGCTAAGCCCTGTTGATCATTGGTTAAGTTTTCTTCCAACAAGGCGTTGGCTGGTCCCCAAATTGTATATGTCTTTCCACTACCAGTCTGATCAAAATCAATCATATAAAAATGTTATTTGCTCATGTCACCACAAGAAAGAACATTTGAAGTTTGCCAGGCATATTTAACACGTATATCTAACATGTAGCAGGATGCAGTAGGCTAACATTACCTGCCCATAAGCAAATACTGAGCTGTTAAACCCAGCAAGACAATTTTCAACAAGAGGAGCTCCCACATGCTGGTATATATCAAGCTGAAAGAACAATAAGAAAGAAGAGTCAAGCGCATGTCATTTTCATTATTCTCTTCTTCGTATACTTGTTATATTGAAGCAAAGAACAATAACAAGGAAGAATCAAACATAGTTATCAGATTAAAATATACTCAAGAAAGCTATTTCCTCCTACATAGGTAACAGGTTATTACTTTGTACCTGTGTTGATTGGGTATCTGCAATAGAGTCAAATGTAAAAGTATGCCCAGCTATTGACAAAGAATCATTGGAGACCTTCTGGGCTACAACTTCTACCTCTTCCTCATCCTTGGTTGGCGGCCTCATCCTCACTATGACCTGTTTTAGATGAGAAAAGTTGCAGGAATCAATACGTGATTCTACCAGTAGTAGGCACTAACACAATGCCTGTTTGAACCAATCAAAGAGGAAGGTAGAACAAGGCAGAGTGACAGACAAAAGAAAGTGGATTAGATATCATTGGAATAAACAGCAAGTCAGCATTGATAGCAGTAAACCAAGTCACTCTCAGCATTTTAAGAATTAAAATGAATGCATATAAAAATGTATGTTCATATTAATGAAAACCATTATCAAGATTGAGTAGAATAGAGATCTAGCTTTGTTACAACCTTTCACAATATATTAATTTAAGGAAAAAACTAATCTTTCTAGTTTACTTGTGCTTCCACAGGTTTACCCAGCAGTCAAACTGAAGAAGACATAAACAGTAGTTGATCTCTGCCTCCAAGTGATCAGGTACAACCTTCTGAGCACTCGGTACTAGCATTCCTAACAAATAGCAGAAATTTTGTGGAAAAAGCCAAGAGAGATTTATCTTAATCTCCAAGGGAAAAAACAAGTTGAAACGGAAAAGACAAATACCATGCAGAAATACTCATAATATCCAACATGGATATAGAGGATTCATGTAATCGACCCGAGCTAATCTGAGATTGATGAATCACTGATTGACTTACTGATTTATCAGCTACCAAAGAAACTAGTAATAAATCACGTTTAGGGAACTCTTGTGGTATAATTTTTTATAACGGTGGTGTTCGCACCAGCTTGCGCGTGCACCTCGACTATTTCACCGGGTACCTACTACCTCCCACCAACGCAAGTACCGGGTAACTCTGCCCGCTATCGCTTAGGCAGATGAGAGGAAATCGCATACCTTTTTTGCCTTCGCTGGAATTTGAACCTGAAATCTCATGGTAGCTTTGTACAACTCTCAGAAACAATTGACTTCAAAAGCAGAAATTTTGTGGAATTAAGTCATTAACCAGCATAACTCATCTTACATATCCAACATATAAACAATAACAACAACAATAGGTACACTTAAATCCTAAACAAGTTGGGATCAGCTATAGGAATCTTCTATATCAATTCCGCTCTATTCGGATCCATTTCATTCCAATACAAAAACAATATAGAGCAAAAATTAATGTAATTTCCCGCAATCTTACCTTGACGCCGGAATCAGAAGATCCAGCGTTGCCATTCTCAGTACCAACGGACTCCAAATTGAGCTTCCGTTTCAAATGATTGGAGTTAGGCGGCGGGCGTGGAGGTAGAGGACTCTTGGTCTTCGCATTAACGGCTTGCAATGAGTTCGGATCTGACGGGTGATTGGTCGGAGGAGGAGCATTCTCTTTAGATGATTTGTTATGCTTCCTGTTAGTACTACTACTGTTGTTGGGTGATGTTGAGGGTTTCAGCTTTGAAGAGCTAGGGCTTGGAGATGATGACGGCATTGTAGCTGCAGACTCGTGATTCTCCCTTAAGATTGTGTTTCTCTGTTGCGCAAAATGCTTCATTTTTTTGAAATGGAGAAGGTGAAGATGAAGAAGATTAGGGTTTTGAGCGAGAAGAAGTAGCCGTTGGGTATTGATGAATTTGAATTGAAATGAGAGGGGAAATGGAGGGTGTAAAGGTATAGGAGAGAGAGAGGGGGTAATGATTTGTCTTCTTTTACGGTAAGCTGACTTTACGTATGATTCATCTCAACCTCAGTTCACATGTGGGCTTAGGCACGTGGCTTTATTACAGATTTGTGATTGTCTAGTTTTGGAGCAGTGATAAAGTTGTCTCGTTGTAACCTATAACCTATAGTTTACGATTTCGATCAATTATCATTTTTAAGTTCTTCCTCACCTATTTGATATGGGATTGAGCGTCATATCTTCACCCACTCGAATGATAGCCCTTTCTCTATTCTCCGATTGTCTGATTACGAAACTAATTTGAACAAGGTGAGGCTGAACCTAATACACTTTACGAAAAACTTACTATAACTTTTAAGATCGAGTTAGGTCCAAAATTTATCTAGACCATGAAATAGAATCGTGAACCAGCAGCTAAAGCAACGCTCGATTTAACAAATTTGGTTAGCTCATTGTATTCCAGTCTTCATATCATAATCTCAAAACAACGTTGACCATATTTTTTTCTTTATTTTTTCTCATTACTATGGGATGTGGCATGTGGGGAGGAAAAGGGAAAAGGATAATGGAAATTGAACTCACCTTATTATGGGAAAACTTTCACAATATTCTGTATGTTATATACAAAAATTATATAAATTTTATATATTTTATCGACTTTCAAAATATAAATAATTTGTGGCGCGGACTAAAAGTGAAAAAGCCCTTTTCGAAAATGACACTGTTCTGGATCTGAAAATGAGGAAGAAGAAAAATAAAAAGACAGATCAGATTTTTGAAAATGCATATGGATCTTGAAATGGGTCAAGAACAGTCAAAGCCACAGCTCACATGGCTTATTTCTTTTTAATTCTCATCTTGAAATGGTAGTACTACTATTTATGTTGCAAAAAAAAAAAAAAAAAGTACGGCAGATGCACAAAGCATTTCGCATCTATGCAAGGTCCGAGAAAAGGTCGTACCCCAAGAGATATAACATAAATAATCTATCCTAATGCACGCTCGAACTTGTGACGTGTAGGTTACAAACATTTTTCAGATTAAGAGTTTCTACAATACCATTTTGAAAGTAGTATGAAGCTATGACACAATATTAAGCCTTAATAATCAACAATATGGTTGGTGAAAACTTCCACCAATATCACTAATCACTACTTTTCCTTTTTTTGGCAGGATTGGTTTTTTTTCTCCATACAATTTTAGAGGGGCTCAAAATGCTAACATGAGAGTGTAACCAACTCATCCACTTTACCCCTATTTTTATTCTTTCTTATCAACCAATTCAGAATATTTGCACCAAGAAATCTGAAACTGCTTTTACTGGCTAACTTGCTTTCCAGTTTCTTAGAAGCTAATAAAACATAGTGTTCAAGAAGAGTACAAGTGAACATCATTCTGAAGTTGTCTTAAGTTGGTAAGAGTACAACAAGGGCCTAAACTAATCCACTCAACATCATTTCAAGAGACCTAAACTTCTGATTTTGCAGAAGCTGTTGACTTCACACGTCGCGATTGAAACTCCTTCAAGATGTCACTGAAAACCATGGGAGTCCTGATTGAAGGCATTGTTTGGTTTCTGCCATTGGGACAATGGGACCTAGAAAAAGGCGCCATAAGTCGAGTAAAATTGTGACTAGCATTGCAGCACCCAAAGCATCAATGGACACTCTTGGCAAGTCCCACGAATCACCAGGTTTCTCATCAACCCTGTGCATTAAAGCAAACAACCATCAACAGAATTCACAAATGATAGTTACACAGCATATAGTAGTTAAAATGCAGGAGTTCTGGACCATAATGATTAACGACAATGGTGTAATATGATACATATTTAAGGTTAATCCACATATGGTCAGAAGAGTGTTTGTGTTGCCTATGGTTCTAGAAAACCACTTTTTAAAGCAAAGCTTAAAAACTTCCAAGATTTTACTTTAGTGGAAGTGTAGAGTTTCTTTTTTCAATAAATAGTGAAGTATAGAATTTTACCAACTCTAAACAAGTATGAAATTTCACATTTCTGTTTGTCCAACATTGAAAATTCTAAAAGCGCCTCAGACGGTTAATAAAATCAAGTTAGAGCACTTTCACTTGGAGCATACATTCTATCTCAAAAACTATAGTATACCAAATCTCACTGTGAACTGTCAAATTTTACACTAGTAATCATGCTGAAATATTCATGAATGGCCCCTCTAGAAAAGATTGAAAAGAGCTACTAGCGCCGCTAAAATAAAGATCAGATGACTTTAGAAATCCCTTTAAACACTGACAGCAACATCAATCAACTCAATAATGCACTCATCTGTTTCGTCCTCAAATTGCAAGATCAGTTGGCCAAGAAAATCTTTGAAGACGTTACAGAAATTGAGAGTCAGATTATGAGCATCTAACTGCTTAACAATAACTGAGGCAAGCTTAACTTGAGAGCGGATATTACCTTCAGCAAATAACATTATTACCTTTTTTATCTGAAACCTTTTCAAAATAAATATCATAGAACTGAATTTTGCTTGCTCCAGCATTATACACCTTGAGGCGATTCTATTGAATATTACAAAATATGTTTAACTTAGCTAGTCCGCGGACTGAATTCATCCACCTTGTGTTACTCAAAATCTTTTCGACATATTTGTCCTCATTTTCCACTCTAGTTTAGAACTGATTAGACTATTGCACTTAAACGATAAAAATGTATAGAAGTTTAAAAGACATTGTAATTATACCGTAAATAAACAACATCTGCACTAGGGGAATTTCAGAGGCAGGAATTGCAGGGAAAGAAGTTCTTACCTGAAAAACATCGGATAGCTTACAATGAAGTAGATCGCGTAAAACAACGAGCCAACTTTATACATAATTGCTCGGTCCACGAAGTCATAGTACGGAAACTGCAGAGGTCAGAAACAAACAAGTGATGTTTTTAACCTTATTTATATATCACAAAGGCATCTGATAAGGCTGCTATATACCCTTACATAAGATATTTCTGGACTCACAAAATTGACCACTTACATTGGAAATAGCTAAGGTCTCCAAATAAGCTATAAAATAAGCATATGCTAGAATCCATCCAGCCCTGAAAGCCCACTGAATATTCTCGGGCAAATCAGCAATAGCATGCTGTAGCCTACGAAGGGTCATGTTTGCCGAGACATGGTAAAACAGGAAGCAAACATGTGCTAGAAGGAAAGTTGTATGGGGTACCTGCACAGAGTTACACGATAAAGCTTTTAGAAGATGAAAAATCCAAGTAAAGGATGGGGCAAAATTCCGAACAGGTGGTTACATTATTCATCTTCCAAGACGGAAATGTATAAGAAGCCCCCAAAACTGTGAAGAAATAGTGGGTCCAAAAGTAGTTCCCAACATAAGTGAAAATTGCTATCCAGAGATTAGCCTGGAATAACAGCAAATCAATAGTCAGTAGTCCATACAAGAACCAAAAGAGAGGATCGTAAAATCACGAAATAAGTAGCAAGGAAATTTCTTGTCTATGCCACATTAGTCAACCAAAGAATCCGAAATAAATTAACCTGTGCCAATTTTAGTGATTTTGTCTTTTAGCACCAATGCTGAGCATCATAAATCAAGAAAGACAACCCAATTTCACAACAAGCTATGGCCACAAAAAAAATGATCTCTTGTCTTTTTCTTTCACTTATATTATCTTTTTTCTCCACGAGAATTTTTCCAAACCGAGTCATATGAAAATTGAATCTAGAAACCAATCATAATAGAGGCTTATAGTTGAGTCCTTAAAATTGCAAAAAAGAAATTGATATTTCTTCCTCAAGAACACTTGCCTTTACCCAATAACGATCCTTCCAAGGAATGCTCCTGTCAGCCTGCAAAAGTTACACATAATAATAAGCCTTCATATGACTAGTTTTTCGAACAAATACTATAAAGCTCATCTTTTTAACTATGTTGATTTAACTAGTTATGTATATCGTCAAGAATAAACAAGAAGAAGTTGCACTGAAGAGCTTGGCGAATTAGAGGAAAAGCTCATCATTCAAATGCAATAGTTTGCACATGATAGTTTGGACTCATAATAAGTCATTTTATCTCCTACATTTAACACAAAAGTTATGAGTAACTTATCTCCTTTTTTATCAAAAATGAGCAATTTGTCTCCTTCATTAAGCACAGATCCATAATGACCTAATTAAGTACAGTTTGATAAGAGAAAAGGTGACAAAACGATAAAGAGGTAGTAATTTGATAAGAAATATTGGTTGGAAAACTCAAGTTGCAGCTCATTTGAATAAATAACAACTGGAAATTTTTACAGGTCTAGTTATTGTATTGTTGATTCACCAACAGAGCATCAGTAGTAGGAAAAAGGAGACAGAAATTCACCTTTCCAACAAATATCACGGGTACAAAGAAAGCAGGAAGTGCAGAAATAAGCCCCAGCAAGAGGTACTCCCACTCTGTAAAGTTCTGTCACAATAAGCCACTCTGTAAGTTACAAATACTTGATTTTATAACGGGAAGCAGATTGTAAGTTACAAATACTAAGCATGCAGTATCTTAGCAAGAGAAAACACGAAAATTCACTATAAAATACACATACACACAGAGAGAGATTAGCACAACAACTAGTAAACCATCAGATGTAACTTTTAAGCCACGTAGCCACGGGAGTGAGTAGGACTAATCATATTAGTAAAACAACGATTTGAACTTTTAAAGATAACTTTTGCATCATTCAGCAGCAGAAGCTTGACTAGAAGAAGGATAGTTCATCAGAAGAGACTGGGAAGCCATTTAAGCAACAGTAAGGAGTTGGTCTGTAACACACACTCTCTCACCGCCCGCCAATTAACAAAGCCTATCAAATAGGAGAATGAGTCACTCTTTTCTTGAAAAGTATTGACTATAACAGTATCAGCAGAATAAAACAATTGGGACATTCTGACCTCTACACAGGGGCTTGTTACACCAACACATACATATGGTGCCTAGTAAAATAGGAAGTCGCCGGGGTGCCTAGAAGATAAGGATAACTCATTGGTTCTTACAGCATTCCCCACAAGCAAACAAGAAACGAAGTCTTTACTATCTTTAATTACATCTGAAGTTTCAACATCTCAAGATGCCTCATAGAACTTTTTAAGGTTTCACCAACTTTCATCACAAGTTGAATCCTGCAAAATTTATGGCTGCTCACTAAATTTTGCAATTGCTCGTTCCTTCGGTAGGCCATACGACAATCTATCAACTGTGTCTCAATTTCAATCAAATTGGGTTGGCAGTATGCATCCTCAATACACTCAAATCTTTTTTTTCTTTTTGTTGATAAAATCCATACACTCCAATCTATCTGGCTAATTTCATTCCAATAGTCAATAGTATTAGGGAAAATTTACTTCCCTTTATGCAACCATTTTCTCTGAATTCCCTACTCTCCTTTCCCTGATAGGGAAGGCAATTTTTTCAAAAATCAACAAGGACTGAACAAGCACATTTCGAAGTCACAGTTTAAACAGACAAATAAAATATACAACCTTCAGAAACTCGCAAAGTTTCTAATGCATTTGTTAAGATGCAAGTAAATAAATAAAAGTGCTTCCTCTCGAAAGCTTAAGTTTTTAGATGAGACAGTCCACTGTATTCAATGGCATTCGCATCAAAGGTGGATTCATGATTTAAACTTGAGGGGTTCAACCTTTTAAAATTTTGAGCACTGAAATTACGGGTTTCAAAATGTAATACATTTGTTAAAATTTAGAGATTTTTCACACATGCGCGCACACACATATAATATATACTATGTATCTACATTTTGTGTCAAAAATATTGGGTTTGGTTGAACCCGTAGCTAATAAGTTACATCCATCACTGATTGCGCACATGTTACACACCTCGTAGAGCTTATACGGGACGACAACACCAAGGCACAGGGTGAGCCAAAAGGGAGTGTAGAGCAGAAAGAACACTTCACCCCATCTCTTGCTAGGGTTTTGAGCTAACCACAGACTGGAAGTTGAACTAGTCACTTTACTACCTGGAGAAAATCCATTATTACATCAGAAACAATAAAAAATAAAAAAATAAAAAATAAAAAATAAAATCAAACCAAAATAACTAAATCCCAAGTAGGTAAAATCCCAAAACTTACCTCCCATTTATTTCCACAGCTTAATTGTCGAAAAAAGAGCTTCCTCCTCACTCAAAATTTGAACTTGGAGAAAACCCAAAATTTATTAGCTGTGTCACAAACTAGAACTTGCCTCTAAACTCATAAACAACAATATGGCAAATCAAATTGTGAATAACCTAAAACCTGCACACACAAATAAAAAACAAATTAAGAAATAATCACAACCCACATTCCAAAATTTAATCTTTAATAATAACCCCAAGAATGAAAACAAATGTTGACCTTCCAATTAAATAAACATTTTACAGTGAGTTAAAACCTGGAAAACTATACAAATTAAAGAAATCATCACTACCCACATTCCAAAATATAATCTTTATATAAAGCCTCCTAGAATGATAAAACCAATGTTGACCGATCAATTAAATACACAATTTATACTGAGTTAAAAGTGAGATTTTTAAAATACAGCAATCATAAATTTAATTCACGAAAAAAGAACATTACGTTTTTTGCATTTAGCATCAAAAAGTAGAAAAAGAGCAAAAATAGAAGAGCATGTACCTAAAAAGAGGCCACTGATCTGTGATGAAGAAGTCATTAAGAAGAAGACTGAAAAGAATAATATATAACAGAAAAGAAAGGGACAAATTTTTTTTGTAATCTATATTTTTGGACGTGCTCTTTTGTGTTTTGCTCAGTGTAACTCTGTAAAGACAGCTCAGTTTATGATTAAAGAAAGGAAACTAGTGGATCTGAAATAGGGTGGGATAGTTTGGTACAAACCCGAAATCCAAATCGAAATTAGAAATTCTGATATTTTGAATTTAATTTTTAAAATTTTTGGATTTCGGATTGAATATTAAATTTGGTATTTCAAATTTTTGTATATTAGAAATTCTTATACTTTATATTTAGCCTATTATTAATATGTCAATTATAATAAGTTCAGTACCCTACCCATTAGATATTATCTCATATATTCAATATTAATTAAATTATTGTGAGAATATTTTTATTTGGACATGGTTTTAGTATTTCTACTTTTTATCGGCCGTAGTAATGTCTCTATTCACGAAAAAAAAACGGATAAATTGCGGAGGTTAAAATTGCAGTTTGCGGAGGGTAGTAACCTCCGCTATTTGCTGTCACGGCGGTTGAGCAAGCCCCCGCAGTATGCATCGCCGCTATTAATTTGCGACAGACAAATGCGGGGATTTCCTGAACCGCCGTGACAGCAAATAGCGAGGGTTCCTACCCTCCGCAAACTGCAATTTTAACCTCCGCAATTTTATGAGCGAAAATAGATTTTATTTTTAAAATTTAATTATTGTTTTTGAGTGTAGGGGTTGTGAACCCCCGTAATCTGTAATTTCTTTTTGGGGGTTATATCCCCAACTATTTTTAAATATATTATAGAATTGATTTTTATCATCAATTTGCCATATTTTTCCTCTAATATCAATTAAAATATTTATGCTCAAACCAAAATATTAAAATTAAGAAACATCAACATTTCATTAACCGTGAAAAATATTATTACAGAGTAGTATCATATATCTTCAAACTAAATTAGAACATAGTTAACCATCTATATCAGTGATCAGCTATTACATTGTCCTAATACATCCACTTCAATTAAAATGAAACTCAATGGTTGTCACTGGGATTACTTCCGCCAGAAGATCTTCTTGCATCCGTCGGTGAAACGGGTCCACTAGCTGCATCACTTGGCTGCAGCAAAAAGTAAAAAAAAAATATAACTATTAAGAGTATCAGGAAACAAGTCATTGGGATAAAATAAAATTATCTCAATGAGAAATAAAATACACTTTGCCACTTGGAGATATTACTTGAAGTTTCATTGAGTCTTCTTGTGCCAAAGACATTACTTATGAGAAATTTGTCATAGATCATACTGTGGAATTCTATTTTAGGATTCTATCATGTAACTACTCTATATTAAGATTCTATACAAGTTCTTTCTACTAGTGAAAGCTAACTCAAAGAGTTTAAGTTTTTTTCCAAATACAAACAGATAAAAAAAACTTGGTATTATTCAAATCTCAGAAGTTTTCAGATTGTTCCAAAAGAACAAAAGTAAGAATAAGTGTATAGCCAAACAACAAACAAAAACACAAACATTTGAATCTTAAAAACACAAAGAAAAAACAAAGAACCTAAGACTTATTTCAAACTTGTGAAGGTTTTGTTGGCTTTGTATCACAGCTAAGATTTCTGACGAGGAGAGATTAGCAGCTGCTAGCTGGAGAAAAGTTTGTGTGATTTAAAAAGAAAACACCAAAAAAAGACCATGAAAGCAAAAGATCTGACATGTTTAGAGTAGTATTCATAACACAAGTCAGATTTGGTCCCTAAGAGGAAAATTCAAGTTACATTTACATTTCTACATTGTAATATTCTTGCCATTTCTACATGTCAAATTTAAAACGTGAAGGAATGAGTACATGATTAAATTGGAAAGGATTCTATGCAGCAATCTGATTACATATTCATTGTGGTTCTCCAACTTGTTAGGTGGAAAAGGATAGACAAATTGTTGATTTTTCACAGTGACTATGGATTCCCAAAACTTCAAAGTCGCACCAGTTATCATAGTGACTCTTAGCACTTCACAAATGAAAAATAAAATTGCACAATACACCAAAAATAAAAGAACTAAGCATTTACCGTTGTAGGAGAAGAAGCAAAGATCCCAGCAAATTGTTCTGGTATTGAACCTTCCTTCATTATCATATATTCTTTGAGAGTACTCATCAATTGATTGTACTTCTCTTGGCATCCAACAAGAAGAACATCCAACATTATTACTCACAATTCTAATATTACCAAGACGAAGATTTGTCTCTTTGAAAGTATTGCTTGGAGTAGCTCCTAATCCCAAACATCTCACCCTTCCAGGATGCTCTTTGCCTAGCACCTTACCAACAACATCATTTGGAGAAATTTCAGACTCATCCACCGTACTTTCACTCACGGCTAGCTCAATTTTTTCCTAAACACAATACACATCAAAAAAATCTGAGCCTACTGTTCTTTGTGCAAGAACACCAGTTATAGCCAGGGAAGTAATTAAGTGTGGGAAAAGGACAGGAAACAGACCAAGAAAAAAGAAGAGGACGGGAAACAGACCAAGAAAAACATACTAGTATTTAACTAAGAACAAAACAAAATGGAAGGACTTCATTTTGTAAACTATCTGCTACTCTAGCAAGAATATTTATGTCCTGTGCTAATGGTGTATTCTCTGCATCATATTAATCACAGATAGAATGACTTTAAGGATGAAATAACCGACTAACAAGATATCCCCAAACAATATGGAAACAGATTTTAACAGCAACTAAGAAAAATACATAGTGTGTATTGTGTAACTCGTATAGGCTATCAGTCACACGATTGTCTTCATCTAAGTTATTTCAGCCTCTGTTGTTGCATTCATGGTCCCTCTGAAAAGGGACAAACTAAGCTCTTAACATAGATTACTGCCTCTAGAAATGGAGCAAAGTTAGTAATATCTAGAAATCTGATCGAATCATCCTTTGGACTGGAATTCATAAAACGTGGTCCAAACTTGAGCAAAATTTCACCTTCATTTGACATTAAAATAGGTCGACAAAATATCTTTCCCATGGAATCAACAGGAGACTTGACGATAAACATATTTGTCCAAATGGGTCTTAATAGATTCAGGGCCTACTGATGATGGATATAGTTGGAGAAAGTATGGACAAAAAGACATTCTTGGTTATTGTAACTTACACATATTTCTTTTGCCTCCTCATTTACATATGATCCATCTTTTTTCGTATGTGTAGCAAGATAAAGTTGTGCTCGTCCAGACTTACTTCCTATCTCAGCCATCTATGCATGAAAACAAAAATAAGTCAGAATAGTTTAATTAAAGTAAAAGAAATAGATACAATATCTAAAATTTAAATAGTAAAGTAAGGTAAATAATGTGACATCTTTCACCATTTCAGCCCTTCTTCTAGAATTAGGTTTGGAGCCACCGGTGTGTGGAACTGTTTGCTTCTTCCGATTTTCAGCATTTCTTTTACACATGTTCTAACAATAAGATACATTTCAGTCAATTATATAAATAAATACAAGTCATATTTATATACATCACACGGGGTCTAGTCATGCCCGAGAACTGGCGAGCGGCGTGCAAAAACTCAAAACTGACCGGTCGGATCGTACAGTGATATGAAATACCTATCGGAACATTATCCATAATCTCATCTTTGGTTTTAAGTGGGTCTTTAAACTCATCCCACAACTTCTGCCTACTTGAAGCCCACTTCTTTGAAATAGAGCTATAAACATATCCTCGTGCAACTTCCTCAATGGTCATAAAACAGAAATGAGACTTCAAAACAAAATTTTGGTTAGTTTATCTTTTATATACAAATATAAAAACAAAAGACAAAATAGAGATATAGTTATAAAGATCTAGAACTTATACCTTTATAATGTTATTAAAGCAGTCGTTAAAGTATGACTTAGGCATATCCGGCCATTTATCAAAACCAATTGGAAATATGGTACAGTCAGTTGCTAAAAGGCCACATACGCCTGCTAGAAGGCCTTGTGCTTCGCCAATCGGATCCTTGCCATCAAACTCCACCACAACACGTTCTCCCTGAGGTAAACTTAATGCTTCTCTAGTCTTCAATTTCAGCCTTTTGGTATTTCCATGTGAATCTTTAATAAATAAAAATAAAATCAAAAAAGTAAAGGTAAGAGCCTTTTGGTATATATATATATGGTGTAGCTCCAGATACAACTCTAATTGCATATATATAATCAACAAGTATAAGGAGATGAAGGCAGCATCTTCAAGTTCAAATATAAACAACTTGATTGAAGACCTAGAAGAACTCCACATTCTCCATATCATTTAGAAAGATTACCAGATAGGAAACATACAAGAAACATGAAGTAACCAAGTCCTAGCTTGAATCTAGCAAATAGTAACAGCCACACATAGTAGCAGATAGGTGAAGCAGCAACAGATGTACAAAAGTCCTATAGAAGATGCATTGGACAAGTGCAAATAGATCCACTCACACCCCATGGGCAAATAAATTCCCACAATTAGACTCTAAAGTCCTACACAACAACAGAAGGGTAATGATTACCTATTTCATCGACAGTCCAATGATGTGAAGACTCACGTTTAGGACGCTTATTGGATGTTGCTTGTGTTGGTGTGGGATTAATTGGAGGTTGAAATGAAGGAGTTGTCTGTGTTGTGGCCTGAAATGAAAGAGTTGTCTGTCCCGTGGCCTGAAATGAAGGAGTTGGCAGTGTTGTGGCTAAAATGAAGTGGTTTGCTGTCTTGTAGGTTGAAATGAAGGAGTCGGTAGTGATGTCGCCTGAAAAGAAGGAGTCGGCTGAATGCAAGGAGTTGTTTGCCCCATGGCTTGAAATGAAAGAGCTTGCTGTCTTGGCTGTGTTGTGGCCTGAATGAAGCGTTTGCTGTCTGTGGCTTGAATGAAGGAGAT
>NC_032000.1:48915784-48991507 GCF_001879085.1 Nicotiana attenuata | reverse complement strand
GGTAAAAAGAAAACCAAGAAGAAAACTAAGAAGCCGCAAAGATTTTGCGTTACTTTCATTAAAACCAAGGTTGCAGAGATTGTTCATGTGCTCTAAAATAGCAAAATATATGAGATGGCATGCTGAAGATAGTAACAAAGATGGAATCATGAGGCATCCTAGGATGGTGAGGCATGGAAGAGGTTTGATACAACTTTTCCTGAATTTCCGTTGATCCCGGAATGTTCGGTTGGCCTAGCTAGTGATGGATTCAATCCTTTTGGCACGATGAGTACTAATTATAGCATTTGGCCAGTCATTTTAGGTCCATACAACCTTCCTCCTTGGTTGTGATATGAAACAATCTAATTTTATTCTCTAATGATCATTCCTAGTCCACGTACGGCGGGAAACAACATAGATGTTTTCCTACAACCCCTTATTAAAGGAGTTGAATGAGTTGTGGAGTGAAGGTGTCGAAAATTTTGATTCATCAAAGAAAGAATGTTTAGGTTGCGAGCTGCTCTTATGTGGACAATTAGTGACTTTCCTGGACTCGATATCTTATCTGGTTTGGAACACACTACTGGTTTAGCATGTCCCACTTGTAATTTTGATGCAGAACCTTGTCGGCTTAGCCATAGTAGAAAGTGGTGCTTTATTGGTCATCGTAGATTTTTAGCAAGAAATCATAAATTTAGACTGATGAGACATCGCTTTGATGGAAATGTGGAAGAAAGAAACCCACCAGAAAGTTATCCGGATCTGATATTTTGCAACAAGTGAAAGATATTGATGTTAATTTGGAAAACCGGCCGAGTTGAGTGAGAGAAGAAAAAGAGCTAGACAAAGAAATATTGGGCAAGGTGCCAGCACAACAATGGAGGAAAAAACATATTCTTTAATCTTCCATATTGGGAGTTCAACTCCATTGCGCCATAATTTAGACGTCATGCACATCAAAAGAAGTGTTTGACAATATTATATATTCTTTGTTCAATGATAAAGACAAGTCAAAAGATAATATATATACCAAAAGGCTCTTACGTTTACTTTTTGCTTGTTATTTTTATTTATTTAAGATTCACATGGAATCTTACCTGTGGCAGCCACAAGATCTTCATTTCTTCTCTTATCAGGCTTCCACCTAGAAGTGTGACAATACTTACATGTTTCCTCATTAGCATCATTCCCCCAAAATAACATACAATCATTTGGACAAGCATCTATCTTGATATAATCAAGACAAAGCTTGCTGATAGTTTTCTTGGCCTCATAAAAAGAATGAGGGATCCGTGCAAATGTAAATGCATCCCTCAACAAATCTAGTATCATGGTCATTCCCTTGTCACTTAGCCCAGACAAATATTTTATGTGATACAATTTTAATAAAAATTCTAGTTTTGAGTACTTGGACCCTTCAAACAATTCTTGACTTCCATCTCTAAGCAACTCAAAAAAGTCTTTATCATTTGAAGCAGGCTCATCATTTAACCTTTCTTCACCACCCGCTACTTGTGACGGACCTACATCAACCCCATCGTGCCTTAGGCCCCCAAATGCTTCATTAATCAATAATTCAACTGGATTTTCAGGAGGTAATGTATCTTGTATAACCACATTATTTATAGAATTAGGCAGTATATTTCTTTCTCCGTGAATAGTCCAAGTGACATAATTTTGAGGGAATGGTTTGCAAATCAAATGTTCGAGTGCTACCTCTCTAGTCTGCCACTTTGCGAATCCACATTTAGGACAAGGACACTTTATTCTATCTCCAACAACAGCATTAGCAAATGCAAAATCTAAAAACTGATTTAAACCAATTAAATATTCCCTGGAGTTCCTTGGGTTTCTAGTCCAAGATTTATCCATAGAAAAGTATTAACTTTCAAGTCCAGCTGATGAACCTTTCAGAATATAAAGAGAAAATATCAGTTCTTTATTATTAGAATACAGAATATTAACTATTAGCAATTCTTTAAAAGCGAAAAACAAATTTCATAAAGTGATTTCTCAAAATCAAAGAAACTTTTTTTTTATTTGGATTGAGGTGATCTTAAATGGAGCAACATTCACAGTAAGGATACATAGCCAATTGGGATTGAGGCGCAGTAGTAAATGTTATTCTTTTACATTGGATGATTTTCTTAAATTTAACTTTTCTAAATCAGCTAATATGCACTTACTATTGTCTCCACTAACTTATCCTAAGTTCTTCGATTTCCAGTTAAATATATTCTACTCTTACCTTTTTCTTTAAGTATGCACACAAAAAGCCTGATTTCAGAAAGAGTATTAATCAGTATAATTAGAACCATCCTAGACTACAAAATAGATATTCCTAAATGAGAACTCACATTTTTTCATACGTTTTCAAATTTCATATCGTTGCTCTCTTATTTTTCTAAATAGAAACATCTGATATAAAGAAAATAGAATAAACAAAAAAGTTATATTGTAAAACAAGATCATCACAACAGAAAAAAAAAAGAGAATAATTCATATTGAGTCAAAGAAGACGGGCAGTGGTAATGGGGTAATGGAGAACTACCAAAAGCACAAATGGGTGAGCATTTCTTTATCAGGCTATGCTTGCAGCATAGGGATTACGTATTTTATTAATCTATATATGTTTTAGTAAGTATTTATGCTTTAAGTACACTAGTTTGTTTTCCATTATTAAAACTCTTGTAAACTCACTTTTGTAACCAATGGTTTAGATTGGTGAAACTAAACTCTAAACAATTTTAGTTGGCAAAACCAACTGTGAGGACATGAGAATAAGAATTTGGGTATTTTTGATTTTGACACATATTGGCTATAGACTCTTAACTCATTATTATATGAAAGAAAACAATGTGAGACTAGATTGATCTCCACACATTTGGTGGAGACTCAACTCCACTGATCAGTATGTATACAAGGCAGCAGAAAGTATTGGATTTCTGTTTAACTGCATCTACTGTTAAGAGGGGAAAAAAAGCTTCAACTTTTCAATCTATAAAAAGCAACTCAAACGTCTATTCATTTAATTTTTCCAAGAAGATACTGCTCAAATAGTACTCCTAATCTACAAAAGATTGGATGCCTTCATATACAACTGATATTTCACGTATAAATTAGTAATCAAGGAAAAAACACACAAAAAATCATACAGATCGATCATTTAATACACACAAAAATTCAATATCAAACACTATTTAATCACACAGATCGACCAAAATATACACAAAAATTCAAAATTAACAGAAAACCCATAAGGGAAAATAAGGAAAGAAAGAGAAAAATCAAACCTGGGAGGTGTAAAAGTGGTGGCGATTGAAGCGGAGAACTTCGATTGAAACAGACCTTTGATTGAAGCGGAGAACTTCGAAAAAGAAGCAGAGAACTTCGATTAATGGAGGTATAAAACTATTGAGCAGAGGACTTCGACTAATTAGCACGGTGACGGAACTTCGATTAAGAAGAAGAAGGAAAGGAGTATTTTGTTTGGGGGAAAAATGGAGTTTTTGGCGTATTTGGCCAATTAAGAGTGTGAGGCGGAAATTTCTAGGGGGAAAAATTGGAGGGAGTGTTAAATAAAATACCCGCTATTATTTTTAGGGTTGCGGATGTTTTTGACCTCCGTAAATTGTATAATTTTGTGGGGGCTAATGTTCTGCCGCAAAATTATGCAAATTGCGGAGGTTACTTATACCCTCCGCAAATAAACCTCCGCAATTTACCCGTTTTTTTGTGGGAGATCGGGTTGCACGCCGGAACATGTGAAATAAGAGTGAATTGTTATGGTGAAATAAGGGTGAATTATGATATTGATATAATATGGTGGGATCGGGTTGCGAGCCGCAACATATTTTATTTATTATTATGATATTGATACGGTGTGATCAAGTTGCATGACGCAACAGGTGAAATAAAGGTGAATTGATATGGTGAAATAAGAGTGAATTAAAATATTATCTCTGATTATATGGTAGGATCGGGTTGCGCACCGCAACATATATTTATTTGTTACTATTGATATTCACACGGTGGAATAAGGGTGAATCGTATTGAACAGTGGGATCGAGTTGCGCACCACAACAGTTTATGTGCTTTGTATTCTCTGTGATATTGTATTGGCTTCGGTTCTTTCGTACGACTCTAAGAATTTGTATTTCTGGCCTTTCATTGTCTTCGGTGGATTGAGTTGTTGTCATTGATTTATTGCCTTGCTGTCATTTCCTGAATTCTTTTCCTAATACTATTATTTTGGTGAATTGATTTTCAAGATGAATTTACTACGCTGAGTCATTACCTCATATCCTGCTGAATTGCTAGTAGTATAGTGATTTTAAATAAAAAAAATTAATAATATGCTTATCTTATGTGACATTTAAGTTAAAACTCATTGTTTTATTCGATACCTAATTGATTTCTCAACTTAATTTTTTTACCCTGTTTGATATTTTTACTTTATTTAAAAAGCAATTGTTATCATGTTTCAATTTAATAAATTCTATATTAAATTCAAAAGCTTATCTGATGCTGCATTTTATTTAAAAATTGTATTTTCTTCACCCAAATAATTTTTAGAATAAACTCATTTTTTTCATTGATTTCCTACTTGATTCAGAAACTGTAATTTTACATTGCGATATATGAATAAAATCTCTTGAATATCCTAATTAGCATTAGTCACGAATATTATGTACCGGGTAACACGTGAATTTTGCCGTGCAAAGTGAGAATATGAAAAATGTGGGCACAAGGTTCCGTGTGTGTTAAAGGATTGAAGTTGTGATTTATGATATGAGATTACTAGAAGTGGGACTGTTGATAATGTATATTAGAAATGATTTGATTGGTTGAGTTAGCATCGTTTTCCTACTTGAGCACATTTATACTACACCCGTACCCCACTATGTTGCCGTCTAATTCTCTTTGTTATTTCTCGTTGTCGTTCGTGTCCCCCTTATCTTTACTACCGTTTGTAATTTGAATTCTTCATGCTATTCGTGTTACATTGATATTCCTTCCTTGTTAGCTTTATGTCATATCTTGCACATATTTATATGTTCGGTAGGTGTCTTGACCTGGCCTCGTCACTACTCTACCGAGGTTATGCTTGATACTTACTGGGTACCACTGTGGTGTACTCATGGTACACTTCTGCAAATTTCTGTGCAGAACAGGTACTTCAGATCGAGTTGGTTTTGAGATTTATGCTTGTGCGGCTAGAGACTTCAAGGTACACCTGCTAGACGTTCGCAGGCTCCAAAGCCACTTTCTATTTTTTCATTATTTCCTATTAATCCGGAATAGTGATGTATGCATAATGTATATTGTATAATTACTCTTAGAAAGGGATTATGACTTGTACTACTGATTTTGGAATATTATATCATGTTGAGACTATTGGTTTATTTAGAAATTTTGTGGTTCATGTTCAATAGTTTTTTAGTAGAATGTGTGATCATATCAGTATGTGTTAGGCTTACCTAGTTTAGGAGATGAGGTTCCATCAGGACTCATTCGGAGGGATTTTGGATCGTGACAGCCTTAGGCCTCCAAATTTGGGGGGCCTCATTATAAAAAGATAATAGGATTATAGTAATTAAATTAAGTAAAATTTAGCAATTCTATAAAAATAGACTTTTTCATATAAAAGGAAAGAAATCTTTTTAGATATGTAAATAAAGTAATTTTTTGACTTACTTAAAAATGGGTAGTATGAATAATTTTTCTAATGTGTGAATCACAATTGATTTGACAAGAAAAATGTAGAAGATACTGCATACATTATACTCTTGATTCTTTTTCAAATATTTGTATTAATTACAGAATAATGTTAGCAGTTCCTGTTAAAGTTGCCTCAACGAAAACATGTTTTCAAATTTAAATTAATAAAAGTATTGCTAAGATAAAAAAAAAAATTTCAAGAGATTAAATGGGTTTGCTATATTATCAATTAAAAAAGAATTATAGGAAGAAATCAATTTTAATAAAAATTCTCAATAATTGAATCTTAAAAAGCTAAAAGAATAAATTTCAAATAAAAATATTTATTATAATCTTCTAAAAGAATTTAAGCATCACATATAAATTTGGCTTTACAATACATATAAGCTTGAGCCGCCCCTAGCCGGTTACAATCATATGAAAACAAAAAAAATATTAGTTCAGAATATTTAGAGTATGTATAAGACATGAACCTCCATCCAATGATAGATAAGGAATTAGGTAAACATTGTCACCAGCCCATACCCAGACCCCCATATGTAGATCTAACAGGTTTGGTTAAGGCAGGGGTGGCTATTGGTCCTACCGTTCATCATGCATACTGTTATGTGATAATATCTATCATGTCTTTCTTGTTCAAACCAAACGAGCCTAACACATGATTAAACAACAAAACTAAAGTTAGACCATCAGCTGAAAGTATGGCTCTCTAAGTTATCCAACTTTATTTTTCAAGTTCAATTATGATCAGGATCAAAGAGCTTAACAAAATATAGTTGTTCATCTTTTTTCTTTTTTACATTGTTTACTTTTCCTAGGGTGGACAATGGATAACAGAAGAGGGAAAAATGGAAATGAATTAGTATTTACTTTTATTAAAAGCTTTATAGAAGTGGATTTATATTTAAGTTATATATACTGATCGCTTAAAGATCTTTTACGCTGTGATAGCAAGTTATTTTTTACATGGTTATCAATTGACTCTTTATTTTATATATATATATATATATATATATATATTTACCGGTAAGAACCTTATAAACGATTTAATTGTGTAATTATCTTTTAAAATGTTAGTGTATAGAACTAGGTGCTTCGAAGGAAAAGCTGCTTACCTTATGAAACATTAATATCTTAGCTTTTTGGCTTTCTGTCTAAATTTAGAAAAATTACGTGAAGAGGATGCTGCGATAGATTTTATTTGCAAAGTTGTACAAGGCTAGCAACTGAAAACATAGCCTATTCTTGTGTCCATCACCAACTTAATAGCGCTTGGTTTTGCTATTTTAACCTTTCAAAACTTGTGAAGGCAAAGTTTCTAGTTGAAACTGGAAAAATACAAAATGAATGTCATGTTTCCAAAAGTATAAATCCCGTTGCAGATATGGTTATCACTACTGCCAACCTAAAAAGCTAAAAGCCATTTCCCGTACGTCGTTTCATTCAAAAAGTTTCAACCAAGAAAAAGAAAAAGAAAAGAGCAATTAAGTGGGCGTTTGTATATAAGAATTGTAAAATTTGGAAAAAAATTGAATTTTTTTTTCAAGTGAAAATGATATTTGAAAATTAGAGTTGCGTTTGAACATGAATATAATTTTGGGTTGTTTTTAAATTTTTGTGAGTTATTTGAGTGAAAATTTTGAAAAACAGTTTTTTGGAGTTTTTCAAATTTTCGAAAAATTTCAAAATTCATCTTAAGTGAAAATTGGAAATTTTATGGCAAAATACTGATTTCGAAAAAAAAATAGAAAGTTTTCGAAAAAAGTGAAAAAAAATTTCATGACCAAACAAACCCTTAAAACTTTTACATCATTGTTTAACCAGTTGTATTCCAAGGCTGTACACTACTAATACTACAAAGAATACAACATCCGATTTAGCAACATGAAACATAAACCTTTGTTACCTACTACAACATTGTTAAAATACTAACATAATGTAAAATTTACCATATAAGTTAGGAGTAAATTATACTATATAAGATATGCCACGCCCTACTGTTCATATTGTATCATACTCTTATTGCATAAAAAGTGTTTGAATCATGAGTCTTATTGATCAAAAGAAACACATACTGATAATCTTCTTTATAATAAAAGAAAATAAGTAGAAGTCTACATTTTAGTACACATGAGAAAGACAGTGAACACAGATATACCAACAAATTAAAAAACCTAAGTCCTAACCAACACACTGCTATTTTTCTCATTAATAATGCTCTCCTTCAGCTTCTGTTGTTGCAGAAGACATGTAACTCATAGCTTGAGAAGACTCATCAGTTGCTTGAAACTTATTCTTGCAAGCATGACAAGTGATTTCCAATATTGAAGAGCTTATTCTCTTTGTAGCTTCTTCTTTCAAATTTTGAGCTCTTTCAATTTCAGCTTGTGCTTGTTGTCTGATTCTCTTTGCATTAGCAAATTCCAACTCAGCAAATTCAATTTGCCTCTTTGCTTGTCTTCTTGCTTCCTCAGCATAAGCCTTTTCAGCCATAGCCAAATTCAGTTCCTTATGATCTTTTGACACCACTCTAGTAGATGATCCAATTGACAATTTCAAATGGGGTGCTTGATTTTCATGATCATTAGTTCTTGATGGACATGCAATTGAAGATGGTAAAAGGCGAAGTTCCAAATTATGCTGCTGATCATTATTATTACTACTAGGGAATTCATTGTGCTGATCAGAATTATTAGGCAAAGGCATTATTGTCAATCTTGGTAAATTAGGGGCAATGCTGCTGAAATTTGTATCACTTGAAGGGCTAGTGCTTGATGCAGTTCTTGAAGAACAACCAGCTGGCAAATCTGGCCTAGTACTACTACTTCTCCTTACAGTGCAATTATCTTGGTGCTCAATAAAACTCTCCACTCTGCAAGGTCAAAATGACAAGGATTAATATTAGTGTCAAGACTTGTTTTTCTCGTATTTTGTTATGATGCATATTAATTAATAGGAGTAATAGTATAACAAACTTTTTGACCAAAAAAGACAAGGATTAATTAGCTTGTGAGGCAGAAGAAACCATCAATAATTTGGTATCTTGATCTTTGCACAAAGCTAGCCTAGCTAGCTAGGGGTAGTAATTGGCCAAGAAAAAAACAAAAGAGGCTACTTCTTGTAGGGTTACCCAAGAAAAGCAAAAACAAAGCAGAAGGGACAAAATTTTGAACAAAAAAGACTATTTAAAGAGATGATTTTGTTAGTCATACTAATATTAAATTGAATAAGAATGTGAAAGTCAATTAATACGTAGCACTAAGAAAGATGCACACTGTTTTCTTAACAATGAATATTATTTTCTTTTTAAAAAAATTGAAGTATTTATGGGAAATAGTGAACCCCTGGCCTGTGTATCACTTCCATTGACTGCTAGTTATTATTAGGGTATAGTCATATGCTTTTGGAAATTGTAAATTAAGGAATGTATGTTTGTCTACCTCTTCTCCACATGGATTATGACAAAACTCAAGAGAAGTTAAAGACTTTGTAAAAGAAATGGTTAAAGATTTCCATGAAAGCCACAAGGTCCATAATACAAAATGCACTATGTTGCTTACACTCTTCAAAAATATTATTGGGTGTATTTCGGATTCTTCAACATAGGTTAAAAGAATCTTGGAACTCTGAAATATGCCAGCCTAAAGAATATCTAGAATTTCGCTCTAGTTTCATGAAACTCACAAGATGTTCAGAAATGCAATAAATAAAAACAAATTAAAGAACAGAATGTTGGTATTATACCTGGAAAATACGCGGCCACAGTCACAAGAATGGCCTCTAGTACCACAAGTCTTGAGATGTGCTTTGTAATCAGACTGAACAGCATAAGCTTTAGAACATTTCTCACAAACCCATTGTTTATTATTACTATGTTTTCTCCTGAAATGTTTCTTTATACCAACAAGATCTCCAAGGGCATGACATGGATCATGGTGCAAACAAGTTGGCTCGGGACACACAAATACCCTTTTCTTAACTTGTGGTGTCTCTCTCTTCACTAACTTCCATGGCACCTTGTGCCTTCTCCTGTGCATCTGAAGGTTTTGGTCCCTTTGAAAACCTTGGTTACAGATCTCACATATATACCTATCTGATTCCAACAGAGTCTTGGGTGAAAGTGAAACCACTTCTGCATCTGGATCTATGATAATTAACATAGTGTCAGTTGTGGAGCCAGAAATTTATATAAGGGATTGAAAAAAATACAATGTCACACCTACCCTTTTTCACTACACAAGAGTTTTTTTCTTATGTTAAGGGGATTAACAGTTTATATATAACCAAGAAAACTCATTTTTACCCCATTTGCACGGTATAATTTTTCGACCAAACCCCTAGACTTGCTTACAACAAGCAGCAACAACAACATATCCAGTATAATCCCACATAGTGGGAGTTGGAAAGGATAGTGTTTACACTAGACCTAATTACCCTCACCTTATGGAGGTAGAGAGACTCTTTCCAATAGAAAATATTAGCTTGGGAGAAATAAAAAGAAAGAAGAAAAAGAAGAGAAGTTGAAGGGTTATTTACCTGGAGTACCAGCAGGTCGTCTTTTCCTTCTATTAGAAACCCCAGAATTTTCTGCAGAATTATTAAAAGCTTCAGAAGAGGAAGATGGACCAACAGGTGAAGAAGAAGAATTGTCCAACATGGTATAAAATCTTGTAGATCAAAGGGAAAAGATGAATACTGAGACACTGGTACCCTACTTGTACAGCTTTCTCAAATGGGGGGGATTGGGGTGGGGCTTTTTAGGAAAGTGGGTAATAAGAGAAGTGGAAAGCACTTTCTTTTTGAGAAAAATCAGCTTTCTTTTTTTTAGCTTTTAAGCTTTTTCTATCAACTTTCTTGCAAGGTTTTCATTGATTCTCCACCTTGAGCAGGTAAGGTTGAAGCTAGTCTTCTTCATCTTTTCTTCTTTTACTACTATATATGACTTGTAGTAGTTTCTATATAAAAGGTTGAAACAGTGATGAAAGAGAGAACGTGAAGTGGGGTTTTAGCCTTAAGTTGAACCAATTACTTTTGCTTCTTTACTTGAAACTTTGAGCCCACAATCAGACAGAGAATCAAAAGAACATCCCTCACATAAGAAAACAAAGAGTCATTATTCATGACAATGTAATTTGCATGAATAAATATGCTTGGCTTTGGCCCTTTTGAGTAACTAGGATGAGTTACACGTGATCTCACGTCTTCCTCACGTGGCCTTTATCCCTTTACTTTTCTATAAAGTGAAAGGTGAAACTTGAAAGTGGTTTAAAAAAGAATTTCCATTGACCAAAGTTTTCCTCTTTTAATGACCCCTCAAAGTAAACATGATTAAGCTCTGTTGCAGCTTTTTGTGAAAGATGGTGGAAAACGCACGATTAGCAGCTTTGTAAACAAAGTATCAATTATATACCTGCATCTTTAAAAGGAATTGCTCCTTTATGGAGTTTCAATTTGAGAATTTTTTTTTAGTAAAACGGGAATACTTATATTAATATTATCATCCCTAGTTATTTTAAAGGTATTTTGATTGCCGTGTTCTGCCAATTTAGTACAAATGCTATTCGAATAAGTTAAAAAAATGTGCTCCTTCTCTATCCGCCAATAGTCTGGACGCGAGTAATGAAGGTGAAACTGCAAATAAGCTAACTTATTTGTGTAGGACTGCTAGGAAGCTTCCTTAGCCAAAAGATGAGCCACTTCATTTTTTTGCCTAATATTATGCCTGACCACCAGCTTCTACACCTGGAGTTTTAATAACCAGTAATTACAAATGAATGTCATATGTAAGATATCTTTATTTTAGTAGTTTTATTACCTCTATTGCATCAATTTCAATTTCATGTGGTATGTCGCACATATGATGTTAACATGTTGAAATGGTGGAGGAACAACTCAAGACAATATCCCATTCTTTCCACAATGGCTTTAGACGTGCTAAATATTTCGATTTAATTGTAGCGCCAGAAAGCATATTTAGTTAGGGAAAGTAATAGCTCGAATACAACTGACATTCATTGAGCAGTAATACCATGAATGTTCTAATATGTTTGGATTATAGCGAAATGAAAAAACCAATAAAGGAGCAGTTAATCGTCAAGAAGTTACCTAATTTCAAGAGATCATGTCACTTGGAGTTGCATATGAACAATTCACTCTAAATAATGAAGAAAAACAATAATCTCGGTTTAATTTTTGATAATATTAATATAGTATATAAAGTCCATTTGGAGGCCTAACGAATATTATAATCCTTGTTGTACTTGTTAAATTATCAACTCCAATAATATAAGTCCATTTGGAGGCCTAACGAATATTATAATCCTTGTTGTACTTGTTAAATTATCAACTCCAATAATATTATACCGTGAAAGTGTATAAAAGTATTTATATAATGATTTGAGAGTGTATAGGTGAATGTAAGTATGTGGAACTTAAGAATATCAAAATTAAAAGGTTGAAAAAGTGGAAGGAGTTCATAGCTCCAGTCGCGCTCCTTCATGGCTGAAGTATCAGATTTTTTTAAGAAAAAAGAGGCCTTTTGAGAACTATATATGGAGGGGCAAACAACCCAGGGTTTTCATCCATCAACCAAGGTAAGTTCTTACCTGTTTTATTGTTAATCAAAATTTCTTAACATCACCAACATGAGATTGAATTTGTTAGATTCTTCAAAATCCTCCATCAACATAAAACCCATTGCAGTATGTTACGTCCAAGGGCTAATAAACGAGATGAGTCTACTTTATAGTTAGTTCACTCGGATGTTAGGGGACGACGCCCTGTTGTGTCCAAAAGAGGGTATAAAATTTTTATTTGCTTTATGGATTATTTTTCTTGGTTGACGTAAATATACTTTATGAAGAACCTATGCACATTCTATGTTTGAGATATTTGACCATATGTCACTAAGTTGGACTCGAGCGCCTTGGAAGTGTGCTTTCTTTGGGTATTCTCACCTTCAGAAGATGTATTTATATTACTCTCATGAACTTGATAAATATTTGCTTTAAAGTGATGTGGTATTTTAGAGATTTAAACATTCTTCTATACGTCTCTCATATCTACCATCAGGGGGAGAATCATGAATGGTTAATCTACCAGATCATAGGTGCTTTGATAGTATAATCCAAATGAAGATATTTATTCTACAACTCTGACTCCTCCATTGAATACCAACCGACTATAATATCTCATAACTCAACAACTGTAATCAACTATAGCGAGATCGCCAGTTGTTTAAGTTTTTTTTTTTTTTTGGTTAAATATAAAATTTAATTCAATCAAGTATCTAAACATGTACAATTTGACTCATTTGGACTCATGAGTCAGCTCTCAAAGTAATCACACTACTACTAACTATTCAAACTAAAACAAACTACAACACATTACTCCTATGTATGGTAATTATTCAAACGAGCTAGATGACTTTGCCATGTATAGAACTTCTTGCATAATATGACTTGCGTTTATGGCCATTTTAGATTTTTGAGTGGTTCGGGATTAATTTGAAAGAATGATTCTCAATTTGAAAGCTTTAAATTGGAAGAGTTGACCAAGTTTGATTTTTTGTGTATTTGACCTCCAATCGGATTTTTGATGGTTCTAATAGGTCCGGAATATAATTTTGGACTTGGACGTATGCCCGAATTTGTATTTGAATATTTCTAGAAGGTTTTGGCTCTAATTGGCGATAGTTGGCAATTTATAGGTTTGAAAAGTTCATAGTTTTGACCGAGAGTTGAACTCGAGGCTATCTGGTTCAGATTGTTGTTTCGGGAGTTGGTATAGGTTGATTATGTCATTTAGGACTTGTGTGCAAAGTTTGATTGATTCCAACATGTTTAGGCTTGAATCAGATGCTTGGTTCGAAGTTTGAAGTGTATGAACTTAAGAAATGGATATTGATCGACGCTTCGTAGTTATGATGATATGTTGCATGATTTGAGGCCTTGAGTAGGTCCGTATTATATTTTGGAACTTGTTGGCATGATTGGATGGGGTCCCTGGGGCCCGGAGTGTGTTACAGATGAATTTCGAATCATTTCCATGTTTTTAGGCAGGCCTGGTTCTAGTGTTTCGCATCTCCGCATGTTGGAGCGCAGGTGCGGATCCACCCTTGTGAGATTTGGGTCTCTTCTATGAGGTTGTGGCATGGTTAGGTTTTTCACGGATCGCAGGTGCGCGATTGCATCTGCAAAAAGTTTGATCGCATATGTGGGTGTCACGACCCGGAATTTCCACCGCCGGGACCGTGATGGCGCCTAACATTCCCTTGCTAGGCAAGCCAAAGTTAGAGATCATTAAACCATTTCTTAAACCTTTTAGTGATTAACAACAATTAAACCATAACTAGTTAAAAAGAGTGCGAAAATCCATAACAATCTTAATATATAAAGCTACCCAGAATATGGAGTCACAATCCACGAACTTCTAAGATTTAACTACAACAAATGTCTAAAGGATATACAACTGTTTTTGATATAAAAGAAACAGTAAGGTGAATGTATGGAAGGGGACGCCAGGGCCTGCGGACACCAACAGGTCTACCGTGGGTCTCCGATCAGATGTAGTCAGCAGCTAAAATCGGATCAGCTTGGACCAGTACCGAAATCTGCACAGAAAGTGCAAAGTGTAGTATTAGTACAATTGTCCCTATATACTGATAAGTGCCGAGCCTAACCTCGGCGAAGTAGTGACGAGGCTAGGACAAGACACATACATAAACCTGTGCAGTTAAACAGTAAGCGAGCATAATATCAACTAACAGAAGCTAAACAGACAATAACGGGATGAGAAACATGCTAAGGGGATTGCAAGATAAAGAATCACAGCAGTAGAGAATTTACACAGCTAGTACACTTGAACCAGTAACAACAAGTAAATACAGTAACGAAAAATGCACAGCATCACCCTTCGTGATTTTACTCTCAACCTCGCCATATAAATCAAATAAGAATGGCACGACATCACCCTTTGTGCTTTTACTCTCGTCCTCACCATATAAATCAAATTAGAATGGCACGGCATCACCCTTCGTGCTTTTACTCTCGTCCTCACCATATGAATCAAATAATAATGGCACAGCATCACCCTTCATGCTTCAACACTCTCCCTCACTAAAACAAAGAACAATAATAATAGGGAGATAGAAATGACAACAACAAGTCTTACTTCAACTATTACTTCCACAATATCAACCTCGAGTTTGAGTCAATACTCAGTCAATACCAAGATCCGTACACATTATAAGAACAATCAACATAACAATAAACTAGTCTAAGCATGGGTAATATGATCACGGAAAGCTACAATTTTATGAATAAGACTCACTAGCATGTTATGACTCAACAACAATGCATAGGTACTCATCACCTCACCTATACTTTGTTCTAAACATTCAAACACTTAGCAAATAGGCATATAAGACATAATCTCTCAAGCTAAGGTTAACCACGACACTTACCTCGCTCCGCGGCCCACTCAATGCTCAATTACCGCTTTTCCTCTAGTATCCACCTCCGAACCACTTGTATCTAGCCATAATTAACTTAATAACATCAAATATTGCTAAAGAAATCAATTTCAATACATGAATTTAGGTTTCCCAACCCTTTCCCCAAAAAGTCAAAAATCGACCCCGGGATCACTTGGTCAAAACTCGAGGTTCGGACCAAAAACCATTCACCCATTCACCCCCGAGCCCGAATATGTAATTATTTATGGAATTCGACACCAAATCGAGGTCTAAATCCCCAATTTGCAAAAATCCCCCAATTCTTCCTAAAACCCCTAATTTCTACCATGAAAGAACAAGGTTTAGGACTAGGAATCTAATGGGTGATGATGGAAATTGAAGGAAATGAGTTAAAGAGTACAAACCTATGATTTCGTGCTGAATTCCCCTCTTCAAAAATTGCCCTAGGTCGAGTTCTAATGAAAGAGATATGAAATTTTGAAGAAATTCCAGTTCTTGTCTGTTTTTAATTTGCCGGGCAAGCCTTCTTCGCGTTTGTGAAGGGCCTGCCGCGATCGCGAAACAACGGATCTATTAGCCTACATGTTTGCGAAGGCTTATTTCCACCAGCCTACGCGTTCGTGAGCCATGTGCTGCGTTCGCGATGAGTATGGTCGGTTCCCCTCCCCTAGGTCCTATTTCTTTGCGTTCGCGATAGACAGGTCGTGTTCGCGAAGGGTAATGCCCCTGTTGCTCCACATACGCGTAGAGAAAAATCTCCTTCCTGCCTAGTTCTCCTTCGCGATCACGAGAGTGACTACGCGATCGCGAAGAACAACTGATCAGACACCAGGTTCAGCAATTTACACCAGATTTTCCAAGTCTAAAATATCCCGTAGCCTATCCGAAACTCACCCGAGCCCTTGGGGCTCCAAATACACACACACAAGTCTAAAAACATCATACGGGCTTTCTTGCGCGATCAAATCGCCAAAATAACACCTATAATTGCGAATTTAGTACCAAATTGAATGAAATTTTCAAGAAAGTTTTAAAACCTCTATTTTTACAACTGCACGTCCGAATCACGTCAAACCAACTCCGTTTATCACCAAATTTTACAGACAAGTCTTAAATATAATAATGAACCTGTATCGGGCTCTAAAGCCAAAATATGGACCTGATACCAACAAGATCAAACATTAACCAAATCCCTAACGACATTAGATTTTCATTTATTCAATTTTCATCAAAAATTCATTTCTCGAGTTAGGGACCTCGAAATTCGATTCCGGGCATACGCCTAGGTGCCATATTTCGATACGGACCCACCCGGATTGTCAAAATACGAGTCTGGGTCCGTTTACTCAAAATTTGACCGAAGTCAACTAAATTAAATTTTAAAGGAAAAAATTATTATTTTCATCAACTTTCAACATAAAAGCTTTCCGGAAACATGCCCGGACTGCACACGCAAATTGAGGAGGGTGAAAATGAGATTTTAAAGGCCACATAACACAGAGTCGAGTTCTAAAGCATAAGATGACCTTTTTGGGTCAACACATTCTCCACCTCTAAAACAATCGTTCGTCCTCGAACGGACATAGAAAAGTACCTGAGCTGGTGAAAAGGTGGGGATATCTGCTCCGCATATCTAACTTGGACTCCAGGTAGCTGCCTCAACAGGTTGACCTTTCCACTGCACTCGAATCGAAGGATAACTCTTCGACCTCAACTGACGAACCTGCCGGTCTAGAATAGCTACCGGCTCCTCCTCGTAGGTCAAATCCTTGTCCAACTGGACAGTGCTGAAATCTAACATGTGGGATGGATCGCAGTGATACTTCCGAAGCATGGACACATGAAACACTGGATGTACTGGTGATAAGCCTGGTGGCAACGCAAGTCTGTAGGCCACCTCTCCCACTCGCTCAAGAATCTCAAAGGCCCGATGTACCTAGGGCTTAACTTGCCCTTCTTTCCAAACCTCATTACACCCTTCATGGGTGACTGAGCAACACTCGCTCTCCGACCATGAATGCAACATCACGAGCCTTATGGTCGGCATAACTCTTCTGCCTGGAGTGAGATGCGCGAAGTCTATCCTGAATGATCTTAACCCTATCCAAGGCATCCTGTACCAAATCTGCACCCAATAACCGAGCCTTCCCCGGCTCAAACCATCCAACCAGCGATCGACACCTTCTACCATATAATGCCTCATAGGGAGCCATCTGGATGCTCTGCTGATAGATGTTGTTTTAGGAAAACTCCGCTAGTGACAAGAACTGATCCATGAACCTCCAAAGTCAATAACACAGGCGTAGAGCATATCCTCTAAGATCTAAGTAGTACGCTCGGACTGTCCGTCCGTTTGAGGATGAAATGCTGTGCTCAGCTCAACCCGTGTGCCCAACTCACGCTGCACTGCCCTCAAAATGCGAGGTAAACTGCGTACCTCTATCCAAAATGATAGACACGGGCACTCCATGAAGGCGGACGATCTCACAGATGTAAATCTTTGCCAATCGCTCTGAAGAATAGGAAACTGCCACAGGAATGAAATGCGTTGACTTGGTCAGTCTTTCCACAATAACCCAAACTGCATCGAACTTCCTCAGAGTCCGTAGGAGTCCAAAAATGAATTCCATAGTGATACGCTCCCACTTCCACTCAGAAATATCTATCTTTTGAAGCAAACCACCAGGTCTCTGATTATCGTACTTTACTTGCTGACAATTTAGATACCGAGCTACATATGCAGCTATATCCTTCTTCATCCTCCTCCACCAATAATGCTGCCGCAAATCCTGGTGCATATTGGCGACGTCCGGATGAATAGAATACCGAACTGTTGGCCTCCTCTAGAATCAACTCACGAAGTCCATCCACATTAGGCACACAAACACGACCCTGCATCCTCAAAACTCCATCATGTCCAACCGTAACCTGCTTGGCATCACTATGCCACACTATGTCCCTAAGGACAAGAAAATCAGGATCATCATACTGCCGCTCCCTGATGCACTCAAACAATGAAGATCGAGCGACCGTACAATCTAGAACACGAGTGGGCTCAGAAACATCCAACCTCACGAACTAGTTGGCCAAACCCTGAACATCTAATGCAAGCGGTCTCTCACCAACTGGAATGTACGCAAGGCTGCCCATACTAGCCGACTTCCTACTCAAAGCATCGGCCACCACATTGGCCTTCCCGGGATGATACAAGATGGTGATATCATAGTCTTTCAATAGTTCCAACCACCTCATCTGCCTCAAATTGAGGTCCTTTTGCTTGAACAAATACTGCAAACTCCGATGATCCATGAATACCTCACACGGCACACTGTAAAGATAGTGCCTCCAAATCTTCAGCGCGTGAACAATGGCTGCCAGCTCTAGATCATGAAGATGATAATTCTTCTCGTGAACCTTCAGCTGTCGTGAAGCATATGCAATAACCTTGCCATCCTACATAAATATCGCACCAAGTCCAACTTGGGATGCATCGCAATATACATTATAAGATCCTGAACCTGTGGGTAACACAAATACGACGTCGTAGTCAAAGCTGTCTTGAGCTTCTGGAAGCTTGCCTCACACTCGTCCGACCATCTGAACGGGGCACCCTTCTGGGTCAACCTAGTCAATAGGGCTGCTTAGAAGAAAACCCCTCCACAAATCGACGGTAATAACCCGCCAATCCCAAGAAACAACAGATCTCTGTGGCTGAAGTAGGCCTAGGCTAATTTTGAACAGTCTCAATCTTCTTAGGATCCACCTGAATACCCTCTGTTGATACAACGTGCCCTAAGAAGGCGATTGAGTCCAAACAAAACTCGCATTTTGAGAGCTTAGCGTACAACTGGTTGTCTCTCAGCGTCTGAAGTACGATCTGAAGATGTTGCTCACGCTCCTCTCGGCTGCGGGAGTAGATCAAGATATCATCAAGAAACACAATCACAAAGAAATCCAGGTAGGGCTTGAACACCCGGTTCATCAAATCTATAAATGTTGCTGGGGCATTTGTCAAGCCAAATGACATCACCAGGAACTCAAAATGCCCATAGCGAGTCCGAAAAACCGTCTTAGGGACATCGGACGCCCTAATAATCAACTGATGGTAGACAGACCTCAGATCGATCTTTGAAAACACTTTGGCACCCTAAAGCTGATCAAATAAGTCATCAATCCTCGGCAATGGATACTTGTTCTTGATAGTGACTTTGTTCAACTACCGATAATCTATGCATATCCTTATCGACCCATCCTTGTTCTTTACAAACAACACGGGCGCACCCCAAGGCGAGACAGTGGGTCTAATAAAGCACTTGTCAAGCAAATCTTGCAAATGCTCCTTCAATTCTTTCAACTCTGGCGGGGCCATACGGTATGGTAAAATAGAAATGGGCTTAAGTGCCCGGAACTAAGTCAATACAGAAGTCAAAATCCCTGTTGGGTGGCATCCCCGTCAGGTCTACAAGAAATACCTTTGGAAACTCTCGAACAATTGGTACCTAATCCATAGAAAGAACCTTCGCACTAGAATCGTGGACATATGCCAAATAAGCTAGACAACCCTTGTCGACCATACACCGAGCCTTCATATAAGAAATAACTTTACTGGAAGAATGACCAGGAGTCACTCTCCACTCTAATCGAGGCAACCTCGGCAAGGCTAAGGTCACTGTCTTGGCGTGATAGTCCAATATAGCATGATAAGGTGACAACCAATCCATCCCCAAAATGACATCAAAATCAACCATATCGAGAAGTAGGAGATCTACACGAATCTCAAGACCCCCAATAACCACACACGAATGATAGATACGATCCTCAATAATAGAATCCCCCACTAGTATGGACACATACACGAGAGCACTCAAAGAATCACGAGGCACAACCAAATGTGAAGAAAAATAGGATGATACATACGAATAAGTTGAACCAGGATCAAATAATAATGAGGCATCCCAACTGCAAACTGAAACCGTACCTGTGATAACCACGTCAGATGACTCAACCTCAGGCCTGGCTAGAAAAGCATAGTATTAGGGCTGGGGCCCACCACTCTAAACTACATCTCGAGTGCGGACCCTGTCTGACTGGCCTCAACCTCTAGCGGCATGACCTCCACCTCTAATGCCTCGACCTCCACCTATAGTTGTCTGACCCCTACCTCTAGCTGGCTGAGCGGGCGGTGGAACACCCGGTGCCGGGACCATGGCACGAGAACCCTGATGCAATTTACACCAGATTTTCCAAGTCTAAAACATCCCGTAGCCTATCAGAAGCTCACCCGAGCCCTCAAGGCTCCAAACCAAACATGCACACAAGTCTAAAAACATCATACGGGCTTGCTCGCGCGATCAAATTGCTAAAATAACGCATATAACTACGAATTTAGCATCAAATTGAGAGAAATTTTCAAGAAAGTTTTAAAACCTCTATTTTCACAACTGGACCTCCGAATCACGTCAAATCAATTTTTCTCACCAAATTTACAGAGAAGTCTTAAATATCATAATGAACCTGTACCAGGCTCCATAACCAAAATACGGACCCGATACCAACAAGATCAAACATTAACCAAATCCTTAAAGCCATTAGATTTTCAGTCTTTCAATTTTCATCAAAAATTTATTTCTCGAGCTAGGGATCTCAGAATTTGATTCCGGGCATACGCCCAGGTCCATATTTTGATACGGACCCACCGGGATAGTCAACATACGAGTCCGGATTTGTTTACTCAAAACGTTGATCGAAGTCAACTAAATCAACTTTTAAAGGCAAAAGTTATTATTTTCCTCAACTTTCAACATAAAAGCTTTTTTGAAACACGCACGGACTGTGCATGCAAATCGAGGAGGGTTAAAATAAGATTTTAATGGCCTCGGAACACAAAGTCGAGTTCTAAATCATAAGATGACCTTTTGGGTCATCACAGCGGGGTTAAGGCTTGAGGTGACTGTCCGAATCTGCGGAAGGTTTGCGCATCTATGTTCTTGCAGATGCGGGTTTTCTCCCGCAGATACGATTTTTGGTCGGTTCTTTTGAGTTCGCAGATGCGAGCTTTGCTCGCATGTGCGATATTTGGTCTGCAAATGCGAAGATGTCTGGGCAGATCTTAATTACTCAAGGGTTGAGGTTACCATATTTTGAGATTGGGGGCTTCAATTTGGGCGATTCTTGAGGCGATTTTTCACGATTTTGTTCGGGGCAAGTATTTTTGACTCGGTTATAATTATCATTCATAATTCTATCTTCGATTAAGTATTTGGTTGATTAATCTAAAAGAAAAATTGGGGTTTGTGTCAAAACTTTTCTAAAGTGAATAATTGGGTTTTGAATATCAAGTTGGAGTCGGATTTGAGTAAAGCTAGTATGGATGGACTCGTATTCGAATCAGTTATTAGAATTTGTGGGTTTTGTCATATCGCGATATACGAGCTCGGGTTGAATATTTGGTTGTCTTTGAGTAATTGATTAAAGATTCGACCTTTATCATTTAGTTTTGATTCCTATGGCATTATTTGATATTTTGGAGTTGCTTTTGGCTAGTTTAGAGCCGTTTGAAGGTTGATCGTGTGTGATGGCACTTCTACAGCATCGATTTGGCTTTCTTGAGGTAAGTATCTTATCTAAATTTGGTTGAGGCACTAGTTGCTTGAGTTATTTGTGATAGCTATGTGATGTAGGTGGTGCACATGTGTCGGGTGAGCCCTTCTGCATGCACCAGGGTATTTCTCATGCTTGGGATAGTGTTTAGGCTCTGATATGCATTGGATTGATTGCTAAGCTTCATGATTTGATGGTTCTTATATTTTTCCATGTTTGAGGTTATATGGAGGTTAATCTCCTGATTGAACCTGATAACTGCTACAATCGTGATATATTTGCTTTATTTGAGTTAGGATAGCACACTTTGCATATGCATACACCTTAGCATGTCACTTATACCACTCTAGAGTATGAAATTTGATGTTCATTGATCATTTACATGTATTCTTGTATATCTGCTTTCTGTGTGATATGGATTGAACTTGCAGCCTGTGACCATGCCCGGCGGATGTGATATTGAGCATGTGACCATGACGGACATATTATGATATAGAGCTTGTGACCACTTCAGGAAGATTCCAATATTGAGAACGTGAGAGCATGTGACCACGTTGTGCGGATTATATTGAACCTATCGGGCGAATTGTGATATTAAGCCTGTGACCACGCCAGGCGGATTGTGATATTGAGCATGTGACTACACCGGTAAGATTGTTATATTGAGCTTGGGACCATGCCAGGAGAATTGCGATATTGAGTCTGTGACCATGCTAGGAAGATTGTGATATTAAGCGTGTCACCACGCGGGGCGAATTGTGATATTGAGCCTATGCCCACGCCAGGAAGATTATGATTTTGAGCTTATGACCACGCCAGAGGAATTGTGTTATTAGGCCTGTGACAACGCCAGATGAATTGTGATATTGAGCCTATGACCACGCTGGGATGATTGCGATATTGTCACTTAAGTTATTCGTACAACATATGAGTTGTCCGTGCAATTAATATTATTAGCAAGTGAGTTGTCTGTGTAGCATCTGAGTTGTCTAATGCCGATCCGAGATATTATTATTATTGGCACGTGAGTTATTCCTGCATCACGTGAGTTGTCCATGCGGTTGATATTATTAGCACGTGAGTTGTCTGTGCAGTGTGTACACTTTATTTTTTGGATCGCACTTCTACTTGAGATTGTAACGACCCGACCGGTCGTTTTAAGCATTTGCACTTTGCTCGATAGTTCATGGGCATGGGTAGCTTTCTATGATGTATTATGACTTATGTGAATCGTCGATTTTGGTTTTCAGGTTATTCGTAATTGATTTGGAAGAAAGATTCTCAATTAGGAAGCTTTAAATTGGAAGAGTTGACCAAGTTGGACTTTTTAGTAGTTGACCTTGGATTTGATTTTTGATGGTTCCGTTAGCTTCGTTGGGGTATTTTGAGCTCAGGAGCGCGTCCGTATTGTGATTTGGAGGTTCGTAGTAGAATTTGGCTTGAAATGGCGAAAGTTGAAATTTTGAAACATTTGACAGGGAGTGGACTTTTTGATATCGGGGTCGGATTCCGATTTCGTATGTTGGAGAAGGTCCGTAATGTTGAATGTGACATGTGTGCAAAATTTGAGGTTAATACGTGATTTGATAGGTTTCGGCAATGGCTATGGAAGTTTGAAGTTTCAAAGTTCATCGATTTCGAAATGAGGTGTGATTCGTCGTTTTGATGTTGTTATGTGTGTTTTGAGACTTCGAGTGGGTCCGTGTTATATTATGGGACTTGTTGGTATGTTTGGACGGGGTTTCGAGGGGCTCGAGCGTGTTTCAAATCGATTTTGGATAATTTTCCTTCATGTTTTCACTGCTGGTAGCTGCTATTTGCTGGTGTTTCAAACCTTCTTTGCGATCGTAAAGATTGGCACGCGATCGCTTCGTATATCAAAGGAGTTGGCCTTTTTCCTTCATCGCGTTTGCTTGAGTGGCATCGAGTTTGTGAGCCTTTGTGAGGTCTGGGCATCGCGTTCACACCCTTATATATGCATTCGCGTAGGGCAGAGATGAGAAGGTGGGACTGGGGAGTATACATTCGCGTTCGCGAAGTAACTTACTCGATCGCATAAGGAGGAGCTATTGCGAATCACGTTCGCGAGGACTATGCCGCAAACACGTAGACTATTTGGTGGCAGATTTTTTTTATTCATCGCAAAAGCGATGGTTTTCCCGCGTTCGGATAAGAGAAATGCTTGGGCAGATTATAAACTACTCTATTTCGAGGGTGTTAGCCATTTTTACATTTTTGGAGCTAGCGAGCTCGGATTGAGGCGATTCTTGAAGCAATTTCACCATATGAATTGGGGTAAGTGTTCTCTACTCGGTTTTGGTTATATTCCATGAATCTATCTTCAATTAGCTTTTGGTTGATGAATTTTAAAGAGAAAATTGGGGGTTCTGGCCTGAAGTTTCATAAGATGAATTTTTTGAGTTTTGAACATCAATTTGGAGTCGGAATTGAGTGAAACTAGTGTGGCTGGATTCGTAATTGAATGGGTTGTTAGATTTTATGAGTTTTGTCGGGTTCCGAGGTGCGGGCCCTGATGTGATTTTTGGTCGATTTTGGATTTTGATTAAGGATTCGATCTTTATCGTTTGGAATTGTTTCATTGGGATTTATTTGATGCATTTGAGTTTCTCTTAGCTAGTTTTGAGCCGTATGGAGCTCGCTATGCACGTGATGGCATTTTTGGAGCATAGCTTGGCTTGCTCGGTATTGGAATTGGCTTTATTAAGGTAAGTAACTCCTCTAAACTTAGTGTTGAGGGTATCAAACCTCGAATTACGTGCTATGTGATTGATGATGAGGTGACGCACATGCTAGGTGACGGGCGTGTGGGCATGCACTGTGTGAATAGTGACTCCACTGTTTCTGTTTGTACTGTGTAGTTACCTGATATTATCTGTAACCATGAAATCTCTACGTACTAGAGCTATTGAGCTATAATACATGTTAGAAACAATGTCTAGGCTACATGCTTATCGTGTTGGGACCCATAATGGTCGTTTCTTGCTGTCATCTCACTGATTTTACTAATATTTCGTACTCAGTCATATTCATGCATTCATATCATATCTCAGTCTCAGTTGATATTTATTGATACATCATATCATTATTGTCCGGCTAGTTTTATGACATGCGAGCCCGTGAGTGAGACTGGAGAGATTGATGATTGAGTGAGGCCGTGAGCCTGATTATGAGTGACAATTATGGGATCGGGCTGCACGTCGCAGCATATTATATTTATTTATGCCTGGATCTGGCTTATGATAGTGCTTGGGCTGTAGGAGCCCCTCCGGAGTCTGTACACACTCCCAGTGAGCAGGGTTGATTATATTGAGGGATGGGTATTCCCCTTGACATAGATCTTGTCCGAAACATTTTATACCTAGAGATGGATCTTCACCACGGACTGGATTGGCCCTACTCAGTACTGAGTGACTGTTGGTCAGTTGATGTATATATTTCGGGATGGATCTTCCCTGGGCCCGATTGGACATATACGGTACTGAGTTATTGGGCATGATGAGCAAAAAGTGTGAGGTAGTGAGATTGAGTACTATGAGAGTGTGAGTACATGGTTCATCTCTGAGATACGTAGCATTGACATTCACACATGACATACATGCATAGAGATGCATTTTTTCTCATGTTGTACGGTATCACGTCATTCATGACTTGTCACACATATTGGTATATGAGCATATAGAGATATTTTACACTTGCTATCTCGAAAGAAAATTAAACATCTTATTTATTGTGGAAAGGATTTTTAGAAAAATCACAGTTTTCAAACTATCTCATATTTTTCGATGATTTCGATAAAGGATTTGGGTTTTCATTGATATACTTAAAAAGCGGAACTATTTTTGGGAATTATGAAAAAGCTGAGCAGTTAAATTCCGAGTTACTTCTTTGTTATTTGCTTTACATTGTTATGAACTGTTATTGGTTATTGGTGTTGGACCCGACCTATGTTCCAGCTCGTCACTACTTTCAACCTAAGGTAAGATTTGTTACTTATTTAGTACATGGGGTCGGTTGTACTCATCCTACTCTTCTGCACCTTGCGTGCAGATGTTGGCTGCTGTTGTTGCAGTGTTCGATGGCAGCTGGGTTTGAAGATGTACCTGCGTCCCTATTGTAGTTGCCTCTTGTTCATGGTAGCCTTAGATTTATAAAACTCTATTTATGTTTTTTTTTCAAACAGAAGATGTATGCACTTCATATCATCTTTGTAAACTATATTCTTAGAAGCTCATGATTTGTACTACCAGTACTTGAAAAATGTATAAGATTCAGAAAATTCCTTTTTGTTTAATTGTTTTATTAAAATTATTGGAATTGGATAGTTATTAGTTGGCTTACCTAGCGGGTTGGGTTAGGTGCCATCACGACTAGTGGATTTTGGGTCGTGACAGAGATTCTGAGGCTTTAATTTCTATTTTTGCGGTCACACTTCTTCTTTTGCGGACCACACTTTTACTTTTGCAGTCGCACTTCTTCTTTTTCGGAGCGCAATTTTCTCTGCTCTTCTCCTCTTCAACTGAATTGCCTAAGATTCTCTTCTTTTGAGTCATTCTTCTTTCAAGACCTTAAATCCCTTCCAGCAAGCCTGAAATTTAACAATTATCATTATAATTGGGCATTAAATAAGTACTTTGGGGCTAAATACAATAGAAAAAGGTACTAATAAGTGGTTCAATTCTTCACTTATTAACTCCCCCATACATAAGTCTTTGCTTGTTCTTAAGCAACTAATTTATCACCCTTATTTCCAACATTATTTTGTACAGTCAAGGAGTCAAACACAAGTCATTTGTAGCTCATTTGGGACCAACTATTACCAATAATACTTATGCATCCTAGACAAGGTTTTCAATTTACATTTTGTTCATCTCATGCAATTCTAGTATGACATTTGAGCCTCAAAGATTAGTTTCATTCATTTATACTAATCACTATGGACCCTAAACTCTTCCTCTTCTACCTTCCATTTGCATTTCTTACTTCAAGAGTGTCACTCAATTTCTAAAACATCAAAAGTTTTACTCTTCTCTCACAAAAGAATGGTCTCAAGTTAAACTTCAAGTACTGTAGCTTGCTCCTCATGTACAACTCTACAAATGTAAGCATGCTTGGTTTAAAATCAAATAAGACTTCTTTCGGGGTCTAATCAAGGATTATTGTTCGGGATAGGTAGAATTATCGGTAAAGGTCGCTACATCTTTCCTAAGAACTTCACTCTATACTTCTTAGCCCAATTTTTCTCATAAGACATAACATATAGAACTCTTGAAGTTTGTTCTTCCTCTTAGAAGCTAGAGAGATATATCATCACTATATGTTATCAATTTCATTCACTTTCTTCTTTGATTTTCCTTTGATATTTTCTCTAGGCTAGAGAGATTTTGAATCACTATGTCATCAATTTTCTTCCAACTTTTTCTTCCTTTGCCCCTTTTAGGCCCCTTTTATCTTCATTGCCCATAATTCTTGTTTTTCAATCTTGAAGTTTTCTTTTTCACATCTTTAATTTCTTTTGGTGCTTTGGTATCTCTATAGCTTCCTCATTATATTCTTTTATCTTCGCCTCAACTCTAATGAACCGACCGATTATTCTTCTTTCTAGAACCCCATTCCATATTTAATACTTTTCGTATCTGATTTTCCTAGACTTGCAGGGATAGTTTGTTTGGTTTTAGAAGGGTTGGGGTTGAACTCGAAATACTTAGTTCCATAGTAGTGGCCTAAGGTGGCCAAGTTTGACCTAAGTCAACACTTTGAGTAAATGACCTCGAAATCGGGATTTGAAGGTTCCACTAGGTGTGTATGGTGATTTTGGACTTCGTATGTTGGGATCTAGTTTTGGATGATCTGGGAGTGATTCGATGCTTATTATTGGAAATTGGCATTTTGAAGGTTCTATAGTTTGCTACGTATGACATGAAGTGGACTTTGGTGATATAGGATCCCGTTTGATATTTTGAGCCTAGGGATAGGTTCATATTGTCATATTGAACTTTTGTGTGAAATTTGGCTCAATTTTGAGTTGTCTAGGTATGATTTGATGCTTTCGGAGTTAGTCGATAGAAGTTAGAAGTATGGAAGGCTGAGTAATTTGGTTTGGGGTATGATTCTTTGTTGTGATGTTATTTTTAGATTTTTAGGGACTCGATAGGTCCGGGTTACTTCTTGGACTTGTTGATATGAATGGACGGGATCCCGGGTGGCCCGGGTGAATATTGGACCTCCCGAAACATGTTCAAAGTTAGCAGATTAATGTGTTTCTTGATCACGAAGAAGGTCCCATGACTGTGAAGAAGGAATTTTGGAGGTGCAGCTATTGCTCTTCGCGAATGCGATGGAGTTTACACAAATGCGAAGAAAGAAGAGGCGTGATTGGACTGTCAGGCTTTTGTCTTCGCGAACGCGAAGGGTTGGTGGCAGTATTCTTTGCAAACATGACAGGGTGATCAGGAACGTGAAGAAGAAAGCCCGGGCAGAGGAATCTTTAGCCTTCGCAATCGCGAGGGTGCTTCCACGATCGTGGTGAAGGATGCCTTTTTAGATCACGAGACTCATTTCGGGACTTAGGCTTATTTTATCACATTTTATCTTGACTTGGGCGATTTGGGGGCTTCTTGAAGAGTCATTTTCTTCAAGCATCACTAGGTAAGTGATTTTTACTTATTGCAATCAAAATATATGGTTTATGTGTGAATTTTAACAAGAACATTTGTAGAATTATGAGGTTTTGATTGAAAAACCTAGAATTGGCAGAAATAGGACTTGACCACGAATTTAGGCGTGAAATTGAAAATAAATTTTATATTTAAGTTCGTGGTGCTATGGGTAATATTTATCTTTGAAAATTTTCGGAATCCTAGTGCATAGGCCCGGGTGATTTTTGTTGTTTTTTCGAGCGGGGTTAGGAATTGATTCTAATAGTTAAATTATGAGTTCTTGAGTACATTTTGATTGATATGCACGTTCCTTTGGCTAGTTTCGAGTTTCTTGACATCAATTGGATCCGAAAGCAAGGTAAGTCTCTTACTTATTCTTGTAAGAGAAAAATTATCTCCTTAGGTATTATATTGTTTATGTGTTATGTGCTATGGGTGATACGTATGTACGAGTGACGAGCGTCCGTGCGTAAGCGAGATTCTTGGTTATTTCCGAGTAGACTCAGACTTATATCATGCTTTAACGGTACTACTTAGATTAATCTGACCTGTTTGATTAGTTGAATTCATAACAAAGCTTGAGACTAGAATTTACATAGTTGATCAAGCCTTGTTACTTTAAGTTTTGGTGGGATACTTGCTTATCGGTAAAAAATTATATTTTCTCTTGCATTCATATCCTCGTTTTCTACTTATGTGATTGGTAGTTTTGTGATTTCTACTTATCGGGTCGTTCGCCTCGATAGTGTTATGAAGTTGTTTTACGGGAGCAGACTGTTCACCTAGGCAGTATCATAAGATTTATCGATGGATCGATCCGTACGACCTCGATGGTATCATATAACATCATTCTTATGGAATCGGTCCGTTCGCCTCGGTAGACGCATGTATAATATTCGATAGGGAGTCAGAGCATATATGAATTTTTTTTTAAATTGAGATTTGACATTTTAGCTGATATTATTTGTCTTTGTTTCGATCGAGGCAGTATATGATATTTGATGATTTCATAATTATTATTATGTTGAGAATCATGTTATTTATATTTACCTATTTTGGTGCTACTTGTAATGCTTCATATCTATCTACTTTTATGTACATTGTTATTGGACCACTAGTAAGTGTCGATGTCGACCCCTCGCCACTACTTTTTCGAGGTTAGACTAAATATGTACTGGGTATGCTTTGATTTACGTACGCATTCTACACTTCTGCACTAATTATGTAAGTACTGAGAAATGTACATCGGGTGGTCACTCAGCGCATTAGCGTATCAGCTGGAGACTTAGTGGTGAGCTGCTTTTCATGCTTCGACCCGTAGCACCCAAAGTCTCCTTCTCCTCTGTTTATTCTATTTTTTCTATTTCATTCCTGACAGTGGTTGTAGTGATTTTATATATTTTATTTGTTGCTCGTGCACTTGTGACATCGATTTTTGGAATTTTTAGTCGATGTTCACGGATGTATTTGATAATTATATTATTTTGCCTTATGTTTTATTCATATTTTATGACTTAGTAAGAATGAAAGTATTTTATAAACTACACAACAACAACAACCTAGTATAATCCCACGTGTGGGGTCTGGAGAGGGTAGTGTAGACGCAGACCTTACCCCTGCCACGGAGGATAGAGAGGCTGTTTTCGAAAGACCCTCGGCACAAGGAGATGAAAAGGGGCAACAATAACTACTACATATGTCAAGAAGACAGTGCCAGCAACCTAAGAATCTGAAAAATAAATGGAAAAAGCAATATAAATAATCAGAATAATGGAAAGGTACTAGGCAATCGGAGCAGAAAACAATGCAAACACAACAAGTACCACTAACAGTCTAAAGCAAGACACTACAAACTAGCCTAACACCCTCAACAGGGAAGAAAGACGTTCTACTACCTACTAACCTATGACCCTAATGCTCGCCCTCCAAGCCTTCCTCTAAGGTCATGTCGTCGGTGAGCTGGAGTCATGCCATGTCCTGCCTGATCACCTCTCCCCAATATTTCTTAGGCCGCCCTCTACCTCTTCTCACACCTAACAAAGCCAACCGCTCGCACCTCCTAACCGGGGCGTCAAGGCTTCTCGTCCGCACGTGCCCGAACCATCTAAGCCTCGCTTCTTGCATTTCGTCATCCATGTGCGCCACCCCCAACTTAGCCAGAATATCCTCATTCCTAATCTTATCCAATCTAGTATGCCTGCACATCCACTTCAAATATCCTTATCTCTGCTACTTTCATCTTCTGGATATGTGAGTTCCTGACTGGCCAATATTCTGCCCCATACAACATAGCCGGTCTGACCACCACTCTATAAAACTTTCCTTTAAGTTCTGGTAGCTCCTTTTTGTCACACAAGACGCCAGATGCTAACCTCCATTTCATCCATCCCGCCCCTATACGGTGTGACATCCTCATCAATCTCCCCGTTCCCCTAGATAATAGAACCAAGATAGTTAAAACTCCCTTTATTGGGGATGATTTGTGAATCAAGCCTCACGTCACTGTTCGCTTCCCCCGTTACGTCACTGAACTTGCACTCCAAGTATTTTATCTTAGTCCTGCTCAACTTGAAACCTTTAGATTCCAGGGTAGTTGAACAGTCAGGCATGAAACTTAATTGGTTCTCTGACATAAATGAAAGTATTTTATCATGACTCCTAAATCTATCTCTACATTTTTTAATTCTTGAATTTTTAAAGTATTATGAGCAGTCGTTTGTGTTGATGATTTATCGTTGGCTTGCCTTACGACAAGCGTTGGGATCCATCACGACCTATGGTGGAAACTTGACCGTGACATAAACTTAGGATTTGAGCCCATGTAGTCACTATGAGTGCTTAGGAAGGTTCGGGTGTCAAAATGAGGTATGAACACAAAGGGCGGAATATTTGTAACAATGTTGCCAAAAGAATCTGGGTAGAGGCTCAAAAGAGTTGACTAGGGAGAAGTTCAAAGGGTGACAATTGAAAGCTCAAATGGTCCAAGAAAAGCCTAAAATCATGTTCCAAAGCAAGCGTACTCAAAATGACCATTCAGGGTTTTTATTCATTACTTGTTACTACTAATATTACCTAAACATGCAGTAGACTATTTCCCTTAATAAAGTTCTCACTCTATCCATCATCAGAAAATGTTTTCCCAGTAATCACAGTTAACCTTACATTTCAAATTCTAGGTGGTTAAGCTTATCAAGATTCAGATTCTTTTTATGTGATAATACAGATTTAAGAGATAAACATGAGAGTACTAGCATGAATGTCTCTTAAATGAAAGACAAGCAGAGGTCTGTTAGCAGACAAATGAGTGCAAAAATTTAAAAGAGGATACTCAGATGCATAGAAGAGATGCTCTTAAAGGACTGCAATATTATAGAGCATAGAAGAGGAATAGATGATATAAAATCAGACTAGTAGGTTCATTATAGAGGTCCAAACCACAAGAAACATGCAAGTTTAACATGTATTAGACAAATGTGGTTCAAGTGATAGATCATTCAACCAAGGTATGCAGGCAGGTATGTCAACATAGGCGTCACGATGAAGTTAAATTTTTTGACATGCTGCTAGCATAGTAAATCCAAGAGATGATAAGGCAACAAGCATAACTCTTGACAAAACTCTTAAGGACAGTTAAGCACATCGTTTGAATTAGGCTAATAAACATGATAATAATTGATAGAATATATAGAGTCATCACAACCTTTAAACTAACTACAGGAGCTCACTAAAACTTAGTTTAGATACCTTTTTAGAAGACAATTACCCAGTAGAGTTTATAAATGTAGCTAAGCAGGCACATGAACCTGAAAATTAACAGAAGACTTTTGGGGTGTTTTAAGGAGCTATAGAATTGCAAGACATACTTGAGAAGTAGGGAAGCTAACAATTAAACTGATAGCTATAATAGCAGAAATGTGTTGAACCTCTAAGTGTACAAAACCACCATAGTCCCAATATTATTAAGGTAGACGGATTGAGCATGGATCAACAAATGGTACTTCTAATACAATATCAGGAGATCAGATATAAAACTTTCAACAAGGCATCAGAAGAGACTTAGGATCATATTAGTAGTATAATTTTGATAAAACCTATATGGAGAATCATCAAATCCTTTTATTTACTTAAGAGATTTAGCAAATCCTAGATTTGTTCAACTTAGAGAAACATTTAGCATTATTAAGTTCACGGGATAATCAACTAACATAAATATAATTTTCAAATTATCAGGGAAAATAGTTGACTCATACAATGAAGATAACATCCAATGTTAAGGCACGATAAGCTAATTACATACATCATTAAGCACAAATCAACAGTAAAGAAAATATAGTGAGCATGATTATAGCTCAAACAATCAGAGAAGGAGAGAGATCAATATACACTAACCTTCCTCAGAGCAGCAAACCAAACAAAATCTTTAGCTTTTTCGTTTAGGAAGAAAAGTCTCAATCCTCGAATAGTGAATTAACTCAGATCCAGAAAAGAGAGGAAGAAAGTGAGAAATGAGTTAAAAAACCTAATATTTCAATTGTGAGATGATTCTTAGTATATGTTGTTGTGTATTCATTCGTGTTATGTATCTGTAGGTGAGAGCAATTAAAGCTTCTATTTATAGTGATATTTAAGCCGTTTAGAGTTCCACTTGAATTCAAATAGTAGTGGATGATGACGAATGCATTATGATGATAACAAGGAAGAGGAGAAACATGAGAAAACATAGGGAAATCAGTGCGGAGACTTTACCTTAGCACGAAGAGATCCGACCATTGAGGAACGATGGACCATCGGTCAAATCCGCATGTACAGAGGTCACTGAATTCGGCCTCTGAATAATGAATAATGATGATGAGATTGAAGATTCATGGTCATGCGCGTTCCGATTTGAAAGAACAGAGAAAGGAATACTGAAATTCCAGGTTGCATTTTTAGGTCTAGGGTTTCTGGGTTTCGTGATTTGAGTTTGAGTGACAAAATAGGGAAGGAACGGCAGGATTCGCGGTTGGAGGGGACAATAGAGGTGATTTGAATGACCTTGCATGAATTTGTGCAAGGTCTTAGGATTGATGGCGTCTGAGAGCTTGAGAGATAATAGAGAGAAAGGGGAAAGCAGGGTCCTGGTTCTGTGCTCAAAATAATTTGGGTTAGTGGGCGTCTCTGGGTTTAAAGTGCAAGAGCAAATCTTGGCCGTTAGATCATTTGATCAATGGACCTGATAAATCATGGATTAAAAGTTTTTGAAAACATTTATGGAAAATATGGGAACCGTTAGATCTGTGTGATAAACGATTGTGATAAAATCTGATGCGATACTGTAAATAAAAAAAATAGGAAGAAAATATGGACCGTCGATGGTTGGAATCGGCGACCCAAATCGCATGTGCTTGTTGTGTGAGTGTGGAAGATGGATTGCGTGGCACGATTTTGTTTGCTTAGAAAGGAGTTCATGGATTACCAACATGGATTGGTGAGGTTGTTTGGACTGGGTCAAATCTAAGATTGTGCCAACTGTTTGGGCTGGTTTGTTTTAACAAGTGGCCAATTTGTATTTAATGTGCAAATTGCAATTATAGCCATCTAGTCTTTAACTCTTTAAAATTAATTTAAATTAAACTTAATTAGTTCTAATAAAATGTGATAGAATATATAAGCACCAAATACACTACTAATGTAATTAACTAATTACTTAGTAAACATTTTATTTTCTAAATTATGGAAACTAATTTCTAATTAATTCAAATAATAAACGAGTTAATTAAGAACCAAAGGTTAATTTGTTTAGATTAATTATAAACTTGTATTTCAATATAAGGGTTATCTTAATTATTTCAAACTAGTAAAGGTAATATTTTTTATAGATATTTTATACCGGATTATTAATTTAACACTATTAATTATCTATTTGTGTTATATTTTGTATAAAAATAAGTATTATTGATTAGAAAATATTATCAACACATTTATTGCAAATCATTAAGTGAAAATAATTTAATTTTAAAAGGGAGGGTCAAAATTTGTTGTCAACATAGCCAATGTCAAAGTCTTGGCGTGACTGTCCAAAATAGCGTGATAAGGTGACAACCAATCCATGCTCAAGATAATATCAAAGTCCGCCATATCGAGAAGTAGAAGGTCTACCCTAGTCTCATGCTCCGGATAGAAACCAGCATGAGCTGTAAATATGATCTACCACAATAGATTCTCCTAGAATTGCGAGGCATAACCAAATATGAAGAAAAATAGGATGACACGTATGAGTAAGTAGATCCTGGATCAAATAAAACTGAGGAATCTCTATGGAAAACCTGAACAATACCCATAATGACGGGATCAAATGTCTCTGCCTCAGGTCTAGTTGGGAACGCATAAAAATCGAGCTGAGTCCCGCCACTCTGACCTCCGCCTCTTGGACGACTTACTAACTGGATGGCCTCTACCTCTAACAGCCTGACCACCACCTCTAACTGCCTGATGCCTGCCTCTAGCTGGTTGTGCGGGCGGTGGAGCAACTGGAACCAGAATCATGGAATGAGTACCCTGCTGTGGTCTGCTGCTCATCAACCTAGGGCAATACCTCTTGATATCACTCAAAGCAACCTCGTGGCTGACCTAACTGCTGAGTTTGAGATGACCCCTGATGATTCGAATGACCACTGTAGTAACTCTATAGCGGTGGTGCACTAATAGGAGCTGAAGGTGTACTGAATGCTGGCTGCTTAAGGCGAGACCTATAAGAACCAAGACTACCCGAAGCAGTGAGTTCTACCTGAAGCGCCGACTGAATTGGCCTGTGAGGATGGCCTCTACCAAATGAACCTCTGCCTCTATATGAGGCCAACCGAAACCACCAAAATGACGAAGCCTCTTCTCATCCCTGAACACGAATCACCTCAATCCGTTTAGCAATCTCTATCGCCATCTGGAAACAAATATATCTCCCATATCCTTGGCCATATGTAGCCTGATACCAAAATTAATACCATCAATTAATCTCCTAACCCTCTCTCTATCAGTAGGAATCAAGATAGCTGCATGGCGAGATAGGTCCACAAATCTGCTCTTGTACCGGGTAACGGTCATGCTACCTTGTAAGAGGGGCTCGAACTGCCTGTGGTACTCCTCTCTCAGAGTAAAAGGGATGAACTTCTCAAACAATAGCTGTGAAAACTAATCCCAAGTGACTCGAAGTGATCCTGCTGGTTTACCACTCATAATCCTGCCACCATCTCTTGGCCTAATCAGTCATCAGAAGCACCGCAAATTCAACTCCATTGGACTCTACAATACCATGTTGCACAACACATTATGGTAACAATCCAAATAATCCTGGGCTCCTCAGAAGGTGTACCACCAAATTGAATAGTAAATAGCTTGGTGAACTTATTTAACCTCATCAATCCCTCAAAAACATCGCGGGCCTGTCCCCGATCTGCGTAGCAAACACGGGTTGAACTACTCCAACTGCTGGAACCGCCAGAGTCTGGTACAAGGGAGACATCTGCTCTGGAGTGTGAGTGGTGCGAGTTTGAGCTCCTCCCCAGCCTGAGAGACAACTGGTGCCGTAGGAAATACTCCGGTTTGGGCCACACTCTCCTTAAGGCCCACTAAGCGGACTAGGGCATCCTAAGTACGGGAGTAGGAATGAATCCCTCTAGGACCTGAGCGGGTGCGACTGGTGTGGTATGAACATGGATCTCCTCCTCATGCTCGATCTAAGGCTCTACAAGCGGTATTGTTGCACGTGCTGTAGGATGGGCTCTACTTCTTCCTCGGCCCCAACCCCTACCCCTGATAGTGGTTGCAACAGGGCGCTCTGGCTCCTACTCGGCTTTAGATGCATTATGTGTCCTCACCATTTGTGAGAGAACAAGAATAGAATGGTTCCAAATTCAGTAATAGAATAAAGTCGCACAATAGCGAAAGAAAGAAGAGTAATTTTCCTAAAGATCTATAGCCTCTAAAAGATAAGTATAGACATCCGTACCGATCCTGCAGACTCTACTAAGCTTGCTCATTACTCATGAGACCTAGGCAACCTAGTGCTCTGATACCAACTTGTCACGACCCGGAATCCCAACCTCGGGGCAGTGATGGCGCCTAACATTTCACTTGCTAGGCAAGCCAACTTTAGCTAATTACTTAACTAGTTTAAATAATTTAAACACAACATTAATAATATGAAGTTGTAATAGTGTGAAATAGGTGTGATAAATACAACGTAGCATAGTTTAAATATATCCCAGGAATCTGGAGTCACGAATACATGAGCATACTGAATTCTACAGATAAAGTTTGAACGAATTACAACTTTTCGAAATAAGGAAAACAGTAAAGATAGGATAGTAGGGGACATTAGGGACTGTGAACGCCAACATTTCTACCTTAAGTCTCCGAAAGTAGTTGAATTTGAGCAATCTCCCCTACGCACTGCGGGGACCAACACCTTTATCTGCACAAGAAGTGCAAAAGTATAGCATGAGTACAACCGACCACATGTACTTTGTAAGTGTCGAGCCTAACCTCGACAAAGTAGTGGCTAGGTTACGGCAAGTCACTCACAAATAACCTGTATGAAGAATAATAACAAGAAACAGGAATATAAGTAAATCAGTAAACTCATATGAATGGACCCGAAGGTCAACTACTAGAGGGCCCCATAATAACATAATCTCAAGTCTCATATAAAAATATCGAGAATAAAATCTATAGCCACAAACAACTACAACACATCAAATCTGTTGCAGCGTGCAACCCAATCCCAAGTTCCAACACATATACATCGTATATCTCATTTCCCATATCAATATCATATCAGTTCCTGCTCCGTTGCAGCGTGCAACTCGATCCCTCAATATCAATTCATTTCAGTACTGTTGCAACGCGCAACCCGATCCCCCAATATCAATTCATTAACATGCACCACTCAACACTATCATTTTCTAAATACCAACACAAAAGAGAATGAAACGTGCAAAACATTAAAGAACTACCAATACAAGCAGAGGATATCCAACACCTCAAAATCCTAAACCTTGACGATTCATCAGTACAAGAATAGCTAAATGGCTTATGTAGTCGAAATAACATAAAAGAGTACATCAAGTAATATAAGGACAATAAAAGCAAGTAAAAACATGTGACAATAAGAATATACAATTAAGGCAAGTAGAAGCATGTATCAGGCAAGCAGATATTGAGTGAGAAATGAACAAATCAAAACAAGTAACAATTAAAGCATATAACAAGAGATGACACGGAAGAACTGAATACATGGAGGTAAATTGCCCAATCCCGCATGATTTAATCCAATGACGCCACATATACACTCGACACCTTGCATATACGTATTTCCCCATATAATTCACATTATAAATAATCCAATAAGTCCTAAATACCTCAAGTTAAATTTAGACACAACACTTACCTCTTTCTAAAATCAAATAAACACTCAACCACGGTCTTCCCTTAAGAATTAGCCTCCAAAAGAGGTCAAATCTAGCCAAGTATAGTTCAAAAAATTCAAAATAAGCTTTAGAAACTATCCACGAGTGAAACGGATTCAATTCTTAATGAATTTGAAAAGGTCAACCCCGGGGCCCGCTTGGTCACAATCCGACATTTGGACTAAAATTCGATTACCCATTCATCCCTGAGACCGGTTATGTGAATTCTTTCGAAATCCGACCTCAGTTTGAGGTCTAAATCTCTATTTTACGAAATTTTCAAATTCTACCCGAATCCCTAATTTCTACCGTGGAAATCCTAGACCTGATGTTAAAAACACATGAAAAGTGATGAGGAATTGAAACAAAGTGGATTACCAATGATTTTGGGAAGAAGAAATTCGCCTCTAGAGTGTTCAGGATTGAGAAATGGTGTAAAATGAGCTAAGTCCCGTTTTTCCCTCTTTTACCTGGATGCAGTTATCGCAATTACAAACTCTTGTTCACAATTGCGACCACCACAAATGCAAAACACAGGTCGCAAATGCAAACTGTATATCAAAAGCACAGAAGTTGCAAATGCAAAAATTTGTTCGCAAATGCGAATTGTCCCCCTTCACAAATGCGGAAACCTACTTTGCAAATGCGAGGCTCTCCAACATAACACTATATTGCAAATGCGATGCTAGAGTCGCAAAGCGAACATAGCACCCATCGCAAAAGCGACTCTTTATTTGAAATTGTGAAGACCTAGCCCCCAGCCTATGCTCGCAAATGTGAACTACTAGTCACAAAAGCGAGGCTCACAATTGTGAGATCTGCAACAGACACCGGAAACAGGCAGTGCACCACCAGTCCTCAAACTATCCAAACTCATCCGTAATGAATCTGAAACTCACCCGAGCCCTTTGGTCTCCAAACCAAACAAGCATACAACTGTAATAACAACATTTAAACTTGCTAGCATGATCAAAATACCAAAAAGGCATCTGATTCCTATCAAACCAACTCGGAATTACACCAAATTTTGCAGACAAATTTCAAATAGTAACACAAACCTATTCCAAGTACCAAAACCAAAATTCGAGCTCGATAATCATAAAGTCAACCTACAGTAAAACCTAGGGAATTTCCAAACAATTAAATTGCAAACTTTCGGCAAAATAAGTTAAATTAAGATAAGGACTTCCGAATTCAATTCCGGGCATGCGCCCAAGTCTAATTCATAATAAAAACCTACTAGAATCGTCAAAATACCGATCCAGTATTGTTTACCCAAAAGGTTGATTATATTTAACTCAAGTCGTTTTAAAGCCAAAAATCACATTTTCTTCAAATTTTTATGTAAAACATTTTTGAAAAACAAAAACACGGACTATGCACACAAATCAAGAAACATCAAATGAATCTAATAGAGGTTTCAAAACACAAAAATAAGGGCTAGTAATCAACATGACCGATCGGGTCGTCACACTATATGTGTTTACAACTATATTTCTAAATAGTTTCCAACTGCATGATGGCCATGAACAGTATATAGTTGCTCTTAGAATAGCAGATGCTACCTCTTTCTTCCACTTCCTCTTTTTGATCCATCTTATGCTGATTGCTTCCTCTACTCTTTCTAGTTGTATTATGGTTCAGTTTGCTATGGTATTCCTTACCTCCATGTAGCAAAAAGGTTAAGATGTGTCTCCATAGTATCAGCTATACACATGCTACATTTGTCATCATCAATGGGAACTTGTCATCAATGTAATCTTTCCTTTGTAAGTAACATGTTGTTACACCCCACATTACTACCCCATATATGGAGTTAACAATTAAAAAGGTTTTTATAATTCCAATCAGTTGGCAGCACATTACCGTGTAAAAAGGCAGTTCAATTGACCAGTTTGCCAATTGTCCCACTGGGCGCAGTAGAAGGTGCAAGGCGACCCATTAATCATTCAGGCGGCAAAATTTCTTATACTAGTCACTGGGTATAAAAAGGCAGTGTAACCCTTTCTCTTTCATTCTAGGAGATATCACCCATCTTAGTTCACCCAAAATGCTCTTAAACACTCTCTAGAATTCTCAAACAATGTAAGGCTAAATCAAAGGCGAATCTTATAGGATCTAGCATGAAGAAGATTCGAATCATCACTATAATATCTTTTATCGTGTTGTATTGATTTTGGAGATTCATTGGAGGTAGAGTTAACCACCATAGAAGTGTAGCTAGTTCTTAAACATGGTATGCATGACAACTTTCTTTCTTGGCATGACTTGGTATGAGTGTCTCTCTCCCCTTCATAGATTTCAGTGTTGTGAGATTAGTTAGTTCTAAGATCTTCTCAGTACTATTGTCTCTATTCTTATACATTATTCTTACCGGTAGCACACCTTCAAGATTGAGATATTTCTAGGCAGTACCTTGAGTTTGAAAAAAAAATATGATTCCTTCAGAGTTTAATCTCGGGGTTTCCTTGAAATTGGCGCTGCATAGAATTTATGTATATATGTATCTATTTTACATTTCCGACCAGCGCTATAGACTATCGGGTATGGCACCAATAGTGCAACAACTGATCAGTTGCGTATGTTGAGATATGATATGAGATATTATCGAGCCCTTGTGTGGTTAGGTATGATTATATGTGATGTGACGTTACCAAATCCTCTCGAGGCTGGTTATACGGAATTCTATTATGATCGGGTATGGCCGAGACTTCCTGAGGCCAGGTACGATTGAGTCCTCTATGAGGCCGGGTATGAGGTGATGTGTGATTTGAGGCTATCGAGTACTATTGGGGCCAACTACGTTGAGTCCTATTAAGGCCGGGTGTTGTCGCGACCTCCTAAGGCCGGGTACGATCGAGTCCTCTATGAGGCTGGGTATGGAATGAAATTTGATGATATTCCCCAAAGAGTGGTTGAACAATGACATATGTAAATTATAATAAATGCATGGCCTCAATGAGTGGCTTGATTTTACAAAAATGTTGTATAGATTCATGATTCATGGTTATAGCATTGTACGCCCAAGGTGGCATGTCTACGGTATCCAAGGTAAAACTTGCATTTCTATATCTTATGATATGCCATTTCTTTGGGTGTTGTTCATGCCCACATGTATAGGTACACTCGGTGACGTCTCTCCCTAGTATGGTGTTCATTTCAGTGGTTGGTCGTTGCTCTCCACTTCTTCGGAGTAGATGTTCAGAAGTCAATAGGTATCGAAGTGTATGATCCAGTTATTTTGGGTACGGTAGGGCCCTGTCCCGACCAAGTTGTACATATATCCGTATTTCTCAGCACTCTTAGAGGCTTGCAAACTAGTGTAAGGATGTACGGAGAAGCTAATGTGCCTCCAATTCCTCCCTCGGTTACTCCTGAGCAGTATCTATCTATGAGAAGCGTTGTGTAGTTGTTTACTCGATTAGTAGCTTCTCAGGACCAACGACAGGCCCCTTGCACTTCAGATAGAATGGTAAGTGGAAGAGTTCGGGATTTTATAAATTTGGACCCCCCGGTATTCACAAGAACATATCCAAACGAAGATCCCCAAATTTTCTAGATCAAACGCAGCATACTTCTTGACTTATGCATGCCACTGGGATAGAGTCAGTAGAGCCCACCTCATACAGATTGTGGGATATTACTATGACTTGGTATGAAATATGGGAGAAATATAGGGTACCTCTTGCTCCACCACTATGGTAGAGGGAGTTTTGTGAGGCTTTTCTGTAGCAGTATTTGCCTATTGAGCTCCGCCAAGCTAAACAACACAGATTCTTATGTTTGATGCATGGTAACATAAGTGTTCGAGAGTACAACATGAAATTTAAATCCTTGGCCAAGTATGCTCCTTTGGTTGTGGCCGAGATGAGCGATAGAGTACATCGATTTGTGGGTGGTTTGGGTTCTCACTTGATCAATGAGTATACCACTGCCTCTCGGAGTTCGAACATGGACATTGCTCGTATTCAAGCCTATGCACAGAGCTTGGAGGATAGAAATAGGAATTGTGATGACCCAAAAGGTCATCACTTGTTTTTGGAAATAATTTCTGTGTTCCGAGGCCTTAAAACGTCCTTTTTGTCTCACCTCGATTTGCGTGCGCAGCCCGAGTGTGTATCCGGAAAGCCATTATGTGGAAATCTATGAAATATGATGAGTTTTGCTTTTAAAATGAATTTAGGTTGACTTCGGTCAACATTTTGGGTAAATGGACCCGGACCCGTGATTTGACGGTCCCGAAGGGTTCGTAGGAAAATATGGGACTTGAGCGTATGCCCGGAATCGAATTCCGAGGTCCCAAGCCCGAGAAATGAATTTTTGAAGTAAATTGTTTAACTGAAATTCTTAGAGTTTTTGGAAATTTAAATGCAATTGAATTCAATAGAATCGGGCCCGTATTTTGGTTGCGGAGCCCGGTACAGGTCTTATATGATATTTAAGTTGAGCCTGTAAAATTTGGTAAGAAACAGACTTGAAATGACGTGAATCGAACCTTCGGTTGTTAAAAATGGAACTTAAGAGTTCATGAGATTTTTCTTTGATTTTGATACCAAATTCATAGTTATTGATGTTATTTTGATGATTTGATCACACGAGCAAGTCCGTATGATGTTTTGGACTTGCGTGCATGTTTGGTTTGGAGCCCCGAGGGCTCGGGGTGTGTTTTGGATAGGCCACTGAGTGTGTTTAGACTTAGAAAATAACTGTTGCAGGTTCAGAGAAGTTGCAGGTCTCTAAACTCGGCTTTGCGATTCGCGGTGATTTCTCGCGACCGTGGTGAGGCTTTCGCGACCGCGATGGAATTTATGCGGTCCGCGGTGAGCAAGTCCAAGCCTTCGCGGCCGCGCTCGATATTTTGCGATCCGCAGTGGACCTCCGCGGCCACAATCCTTTTTATGCGGTCCGCAGTGAGGGTCTGAGAGGGGTATATAAACAGGACCTTTTAGTTATTATTCCATTTTCAGAAACCTAAAACATAAGGGGCGATTTTTCAAACACTCTTTCTTCCCTAAAACACAAGTAAGTGATTTTAAACTCATTTATTTCACTTCTTTGCTTCTTTTTACAAGATTTTGTCTTAGAATCTAGGGTTTTCATGGTGGAATTGAAAATTTTGGATAAAACCTAAGAATATTGAAATTTGGGGATTAGACCTCAAATTGAGGTCGGATTCCAGAACCAATTATATATCCGGGCTCGAGGGTGAATGGGTAATCGGGTTTTGGTCCGAATTTCGGGTTTGGACCAAGCGGGCCCGAGGGTCGATTTTTGACTTTTTGGGGAAAACATTTGAAAACCCATTTTCATGCATTAGAATCGATTCATTTAGCATTTATTAATGGTATTAATTAAATTGTGGCTAGATACAAGCGAGTTAGTGATGGAAACAAGAGGTAAAGCGGTAGTCGAGGCTTGAATTGTGTTCGTGGTATCGAGTAAGTGTTTGGACTAACCTTAGCTTGAGGGATTAGGAGTGGTGTCCTATTTTCTACATGTTAATTGTTGAGTACGACGTATAGGCATGGTGACGAGTATCTATACGTTGGTGTCAAGCATGCCCGTGAGTCTTATGCTATGATTAATATAACTTCGTTTTGTATTGTTCATGCCTTATGTGATATTTCTATTGTTGAACAAAGCTTGTGGAAGTAATTTTGGTAATTGAACATTGAAGAGTGTTGGCTCAAGTTGTGAAATGATTTGTGGATTTATTGTTGGCAATTGAACATTGAAGAGCGTTGGCTCAAGTTGTGAAATGATTTGTGAAGTAAATGTGAAAAAGAGAAAAGGATTATGATATTGTCTCCCTTGCCGGGATGTTGTTGCTTTTAATGATTATCTCCCTTGTAGGGATGTTGTTGGTTTTGATGTTGTTTCCCTTGCTGAGATATGGTTGTTGTACTATTGTTCCCCTGCCGGGATCTTATTGTGATTTTATTTATTTCCTTGCCCTTATTGCTTGTGATTGTTGTTTGGGTGAGGAAGAGTGTTAAAGCACGAAGGGTGATGCCGTGTATTGTATTGGTGAGAGAGTGTTAAAGCACGAAGGGTGATGCCGTGCATTATATTTGTGAGAGAGTGTTAATGCACGAAGGGTGATGCCGTGCCGCACGATGTACCATTCCGTGCCTTTATATGAGTGATTATACACGAAGGATCATTCCGTGCCATGATTATGTGAGGTAAAAGCACGAAGGGTGATGCCGTGCCGATTATATTGATATTTGGTGTGGACGAGAGTAAAAGCACGAAGGGTGATGCCGTGCACTTGTCGTGATTTCCTGATTATTGTTGATAATTGAGTTATGGTGTTCTTTATAGTTATTTATATGTTTTTCTGTTGTTACTTGATTTCCCCGCAGCATGTCTTCTCCCTTCTTACTTTAAATTGTAAATTTTTGACTTTATTTTTCCGCTGTACATGATTTAACTGCACAGGTTTATTTGATAGTCTGGTCCTAGCCTCGTCACTACTTCACCGAGGTTAGGCTAGGCACTTACCAACACATGGGGTCGGTTGTGCTGATACTACACTCTGCACTCTTTTGTGCAGATCCCGATACTGTAGCTTTCGGACCGCAGTGAGGTTGCTGCTTCCAGTTCATTAGGCGACCCGAGGTAGTCCTGCAGGAGTCCGTAGGCCTTGGCGTCTCCTTCTATCCTTTCATTCTGTGTCTTTTATGTATTTCAGAGACAACGTTGTATTTATCTTTTGGACCCTTATTTGTAGTATTCTTAGACAGTCTGTGAAATTGTGACACCAGTTCTGGGTAGTTTATATTATGAATTGATATTGGTATTATTATTAAAATATTACATTTCAGTCTTCCGCTTATGAAATTCCGTTGTTTATATGATGTTGGTTCTTATTGTTAAAGGATTAAAAGTGGGAAAAAGGTAAATAATACAATTGGTTGGCTTGCCTAGCTTTCAGTAGTAGGTGCCATCACGACTCCCGAGGGTGGGAAATCCGGATCGTGACAGGAAACAACGAGCTACTCAAGAGCATGATCGGGGCTATCATAAAAGAGTTCGGTCTATTGGTAATATAGGTGAGTCTCGAGGTGAGTTCAGACCTCCATTTCCCCAGCACCCATCTTATTCGGTGACTAATGCAATAACATAGTTCCAGGGTTAGAGTCATGATCGGACTACCCAGTCCGGTCGAGATTACAACCCTTGAGGGCAGAGCTCACCTAATTGCGGAAATGTATACTAACCTAGAAAGCAAGTAAAATGATCAGTGGATATAAGCATGAATGCATTGGGAATTACACTCAAGTAACGATCCAATGTATTTCAGGATTTTACAAATATGAGTGAGTTTATGTTAATTAGCCTCGAGTAATAATTCTTTATTTGCTTCTTCCGAAGACTAACAAGACTTACTAATTGAATTATCCCTAAAATAATTAAGAGATTAAGCACATCTGAATATGGATACAAGTAGTTCAATCCTATCCCTAGGTAGAATCTATAAAGTGAGGGTTAACGCCTCAAGTTCTTGTTAATTAATCTTTCTCAACTCTTGTTAATTAATCTTTTCCAATCCCAAATTATCTTTCCCAAAATTAATTCGAATTAAATGGGTGAGTCCAAGAGTTAGCTAATCCCTTTGGAAATATTAAAGAGCGAGAATAATTAAAGAAACAATAACTCACTTCAAAATAAATAAAAATCGTTCAATACACAAGCACAACAAGATATTTAATCCACACTTTAAATGTGAATATTTCCGTAAACAAGGTTTAAGTGTTGGAGAAAATACTACACACTTTGATATTCATTACAAAGCAAGGAAATGAAGAAATGAGCATAAATGAGTAAGAATTTCTCAACCAAAAGCTTCAAATCTTAAAGATGCAAGTGTGTGTGCAAGAACCCTATCTCCAAAACTTGTGTTCTCTTCTCAAGAGATGTCAAAGATGTCCAGAGATTGGCCAAAGATATTTTACAAATGAGCTGAATCGTTTGTTAAATGATTTTGGGGTAAAAAATGTGAAATGCCAAAACTGCCCAGATTTCTGCCCAGACTTGTGAATCGTGTTCGCGAAAGTAAGATTGTGATCGCGAAGAGTAATGCTGCAAAGAATCATGATCGCACACCAAACCTTGCATTCGCGTATGGCACCTGACAGTAGATGACCAGCTTTCTTCTTCGCATTCGCAACATTTATCGCATAAGAATCTTTATGATCGCGAAAAGCATTATCTAGCAGCAGTCCATTTTCTCATTTTAACATATTTTGACTTGTTTTCTTCCATATCTTCTCTAAATCACTTGATACCTTAAATATGCCAATAAGCATCAACAAATGCCTTAGTTTCTCAACAAAATCATACCAAAGCCTAAGTATCAAGAAGAGATAAGTGGGTAAAATACCAACTTATCACTCGGATGTTTAGCAAAGCGGTCAGCGCTCCTAGGTGTGTCCAAATCTCATCTTCGTGCTCTCTACAAATATTCTTCCACCACTACTTCAACTTGTGTGGAGCTCCCTTCACCATATTGATCTCGGGGATATTTTCGTTGATTTCCATTACTGAAGGGGGTAAAGAAAATTTTTGGTAAGTGTTTGCTTTGGAACTTTAGGTGTCTCGTCAGGTTTGTTCATCTTTCCACATAAGTCATGTCATGGGGTGCATGACCTTTTGATACTAGGGTGGCTTTCCTAGTTGTGTGTCAATGCCTAGGACCGGCTAACCTAAGGTTTATGCAATATGACCTATTTTGCTAGAGTAGAGTGTTTCCTACTTTTGAATTAGACTAAAGACTACAAGAAGTTATGTCAGTTGAGCTGACAAAGCCATTCTCTAAAATTAAAGAGTTTTGAAAAGAAGGTTCAAGGGTTGTAAAAGACAACCCTTGCATGCCATCGTGTGTGATAGTGTACGATCAAGACTCGATAGGAAGAAGTGTAATAACAGTATATATAAAGAGGTAACAAATATGGGTATAACAATAATAAGCATGATAACAAGCATAAAGAGAAAATAAAGCAGGTAAGCATGTTATTGCAAATTAAATTCAATTAAAGCAATGTATAAACAAATCTAAGTTTCAGAATTAGTCAAAGTTTGCTAAGGTCAGAACCTAAGTGGGGTTTCCCCAGCAGAGTCGCCATATTGTTGCACCCTATTTTGCATGAGTCAAAACAAGATTCAACTTGGCGTTTGTCTATTGTTAATAGGGTACTTATTTAATTACTAAAGGTCATATTCTTTATTAGTCTGCTAACCCGTGAGATTAGGGGTAAGAGTTCTTCTTTTTCTAAAGGGACGGTGTTAAGCACCTTTTAAAATCTACCTGATGTAGCTCCGAAGGACTTAGAGTAGATTTAGGACTAAATATTTGTACTATGCTTAACTAGTGTTTGAAGAGATATAACTTACTGTATATTAGGACATAATACTTGCAAAGGAGGCATGTATTTTAAAAAGGGCGTAAGTTTGTAGAGGAGTCTTGGAAAATGATATTAGTGTATATATGCTTGAAAAGAGCATTAAAAGTATATATGATATTTGTATTTAGGAAAATATTTGAAAAGAAAAGCTAAGTTAAAATACTTTGTTCCTAAAGCATGAAAGTTCAGATTACTCCAATGAGATATTATGAGAGTAAGGCTAAGATATATCTTGGCTCTTAAATATTAGACTTGAAAAGATTGTATGAAAATCAGTGTCGCCATGGTTTTTTCGAAAAGAGTTGATTTCCTTTTAGAATGTCAAACTCGCGATTGGTTCTGGTTTTTCTTTTTGAAAGAGGGGTTGCCATCTCGTGATAAGCTTTTAGGCTTCAAAATCTTTAAGAAGAGTCATCAAACCATAGTGGACTAATAATATAAACAACATATAATTGACGAATGTAGGATAAGTTACTAACTAATGCTTCTTTTATCCTAGGTTCTTTAAGGCTTGCCTAAGTTGATTTATATGGTTTAAGACATAAAGTATAGCATTTAATCCATTATATAATTGTTGTAAACATGTGAGATAAAACAACAGGAACACAATAAAGGACAACCACATAGTAAAGCTACAGAATAGCGAAAACAATAAATAAAAGAGTAAATGGAAAGGAGGAAACTGGTTTTTGGGCCTCAAAGAGGCAGGCCCAACAATAACAGGGACGGGCAGCAGCTGACTTTGGACTCCAAGATATAGCAATGCTGGATTTGGGCCTGAGTTCTTAAAGAACTCAGCAGGCCCAAGCTATTGTACATGTTCGAGAAAAAAGAGTGAAAGTCATTAGATACAATATACATTCTCATACATGAAACTTGAAAGCAAAGAGTAAAAGAAAGATGGCTAACAATATTTAAGCACTAAGAAGGTTATACTAATGCAATGGTTATGTATAGCAAATGATCCACATTGAACACCTTTCATTGTCACTACAGATACTAAACCGAAAGGGAATAACAAGTGTCAATGAAGTAAGGACTAAGGAGAGAATTCCACTAAAATTCGATGCCCCTTTTGAATCCCCTGACACGTAAAAGTTCTCAAGGGTCTCAATGCCCAGGGCATGCTTGTGCCGAAGAGAGAAACCCAACCTAGAGTTAAACTCTATTCCCGAATACCCTTAACCACTAACGACTCATTTTTCACTAAAGGTTTAAGTTCCAATGAGGCTCTTTCAATGTGAACCAACTACTATAGCAAACCATACCACAGAAGTATACCTCTTCTTAACAGAATAGTAAAAGGAAAATAAAAAGAGTTTTATTTTTATGACTATGTTTCTAGTACTAGGTGACTGAAACACTAACTGAACAGGTCTAAAGGTCAAGTTTTCAAACACACATAGTGGCAGGGACAATTATACTGTTATTGCTAAAGACCCAAACAACTGGGATCACATATCTCAAGGATAGATTGTAACGACCAGCCAGTTGTTTTGAGAATTTAAGCTCCGTTCAGCGGCGCACGGTCTTGAACAGCTTCATAATACGAGTATCGACTTGCGTGCATGGTTGAATTCAGTTAATGGATGATTCAGAGTCAAATTGGAAGAAGGAATCTAGTTTTGGAAGTTTGAACGGTGAGAATTTGACCGGAATTAGACTTTTGAGTAAACGGACCCAGAATGGGTTTTGGGTGATCTCAACAGCTTCGTATGGTGATTTTGGACTTAGGCGTGTGTTCGGATTGTGTTTTGGAGGTCTGTAGCTAATTTAGGCTTGAAATCCCGAAAGTTGAATTTTTGAAGTTTCCGGTTCGATAGTGAGATTTTGATATCGGGGTCGGAATGAAATTCTAGAAGTTGGAGTAGCTCCATAGTGTTGAATGTGACGTGTGTGCAAAATTTCAGATTATTCGGACGAGGTTTGATAGACTTTTTGATCGAAAGCGTAATTTGAGAGTTCTTGGAATTCTTAGGCTTGAATCCGATGAAAAATTGGTGTTTTGATGTTGTTTTGAGCGTTCCGAAGGTTGGAACAAGTTTGAATGATGTTTTAGGATTGGTTGGCATGTTTGGTTGAGGTCCCCGGGGCCTCGGGTGTGTTCCGGGTGGGCCACGGGTCATTTTTCCCTGTGTTTAAACTGCTGTTCAGCTATCTGGTGTTTCCTTCAATGCGATTGCATAGGCATAGCCGCGATCGCGTAGTACAATGTCAACCTGTCATATTTTCCTTCTATGCGATCGCATTGATTTGTTCGTGATTGCGTAGCACAAAATTTGGACAGTAACATTTTTCCTTCTATGCGATTGCGTTGATCTGTTCGCGATTGCATAGCACAAATTTGGACAGTAGCATTTTCCTTCTATGCAATTGCATTGATTTGTTCGCGATCGCGTAGCACAAAATTTTGACAGTAGCATTTTCCTTCAATGTGATTGCATTGATTTGTTCGCGATCGCGTAGCACTCTTTGGGCCAGTAACTATTTCTTCTATGAGATCGCATCTCTTCTCCCGCGATCGCGATGTGCAAATACCTGGGCAGTATTTAAATAGCCCATCCGCGACTCTTCTTTATTTTTCCACCATTTTTGAACAAGGTTGAAGCTTTTGAGGGAGATTTTTGAGGAAACCAATGGGGAATCACTTGGAGGTAATATTCTTGACTCATAACTCGTTTATATGTGACTAAAGGTCTAATTAGTAGTGAAAAATTAGGGGAAAATCAGTGCAAAATGGGTAATTAGGACTTGAGATTAAGAGACCTTAAAATGAGTATTTGAGGGGACAATTGAACTCCGATTTCAGTGTTCTTGATGTGTATAGACTCGTGAGAGTACGAGGGTTCTAAAAATGTAAATTTTACCCGATTCCGAGTCGTGGGTCCGAGGGGCGTTTTGGTCATTTTACCTAATTTCACGTATTAGCTTGGAATTTGTTTGTAGAATCAGTTACGTGAAGTGTTATTTACATTATGCAATTGAATTGGATAGATTTGGGCTATTTGGAGTTGAGTACTTGTGGCAAGAATGTGGTTTCAGGTTGATTTTGAGCCGGTTCGAGGTAAGTATGTTGCCTAACCTTGTGTGGGGGACTTCCCCTTAGGATTTGAGTCTACTGTGTTGATTGTGGTTCGTGTACGCGAGGTGACGAGTGCGTGCTCGGACTTATTTGTGGAAAAATTGGCCTTTTAGGGTTCTTAGGTTCACTGTGTATGAATGTGTACTTGATATTCTTGAGTTTTCCACTTACTAGTTTCACCTCTACATGTTCTAATTGGAATTAATTGCTCATGATTCATTCTTATTGCCTATTTGACTCTTATTTTGCTTAACTGAAGATTTTTACCTCTTCTATTGTCATGCTATCTTTCATAACTGCTCATCCTTAATTGAAATTATTGTATATTCTTCGTAAATTGCCTAACCTTAAAAGAAGTTTAGATAATCTATATTTAGTCGACATTTCCTTATTTGGAATTATTGGATTCGCGTTAGCTTCCTTGTTGTTGAATTACATGTAGTGGGATCGTTGCTTCATATAATTTTCTTCCCTGTTGAGCTGTTCTTATCACGCTTAGTATTCTCTATTGTGGTTATTCCTTGAGCTAGTTTTACCGTCTCCTTATGATCGAAAGTTCTTGAGTTTATTTACTTGTTGTGTTCTTGTCAATATTGTCATTGTTGCTGTTGTACTGGTTGTGGTGGTGCACGAGGTTTCTGCCGTGTAGTTGTTGATATTGTGATGCACGAGGTTTCTGCCGTGCGGCTGTTGTTATGGGGTTGCACGAGGTTTTTGCCGTGCTATTGCTACTATTGATATATTGCACATGCGGCGTGACAAGGCGGGGTATGTATATATATATATATGCTTATATGTGGGCTGCGCATGTGGCGAGACAAGGTGGGAACATTATGATGCACGTATGGCGAAACAAGGAGGGTACTTATTATGTTATTATTTGCACACGCGGCGAGACAAGATGGGCTATGTCAGGGATTGATTGTGAGGATTTTTGATGGCCTGGGTGCATTCTTGTTTAATATTGTGTTGTGGTACGCTTACCTATATGAGCTTTATCTCGTGGAAGTTGTGAGGAAACATCTTACGTGCTGTCCGTTCTTTTCCTTACGCTTATTTGCTAGTAGGAACTATGTTAAAGCACTTGCACAAGCATACACGTAGTTGAACACTCCTATTGGATGTGAAGTCCTCCCTATTTTGCTGAGTATAGATGTACACCCCCGTTTACTTGTTATAATGTGAGAGTAGCTCTAGTTAGCAAGTGAGTTGTCAGCATGACCATGAGGTTGATGGGGGCACAGGATGCCAAGTGTTAGATTTCAGGTACTGGGACTCGTGAGCTGTAATTTGTTCGAGATTCGGTACTTCGTGGAAATTGTTGGATATGACCTGATGTGAACACTATCGTTAACTCTGAGTTATTGCTTACCTTTACTGTATTGTGACTTTAGGATTTGGGTTTGTGTTTTTTCTCGCTTTTCTATGTCATTATTCTTAGTAGTTTCATTTTTACTTACTGTTTTCTTCCCCTATTGTGATTGTAGTATTGTTAGCCATTTCGTGTAGTCATTATATATACATCATGTTCCGTTGTTCCTATATTTGTATAGTTTATTGGACCGGTAGGTGTCTTGACTGTTCCTCGTCACTACTCCACCGAGGTTAGTCTTGATACTTACTGGGCACCGCTGTGGTGTGCTCATGCTACTCTTCTGCAAATTTTTGTTGTGCAGATCCAGGTACTTCCACTCAGTCTTATCATCCTTGAGGCAAGGCGCTTCGTAGAGACTTCGAAGTATATCTGCCGCGTCTGCAGACCGAGGAGTCCCTTTCTATCTTTCTGTAATAGTATAACCCTTCAGTACTTTTCCTTTTGTTAGATATTTCTGGAGTTAGAGCTTCTTATGAATCTCTTAGCTTGTGATTCATGGGGTTCCGGATTTTGGGAGTGTTAGGTTGAGATTTTGTACTGTTATGTGCTAGGGGGAATCTTAAACACTGTTTTATCTTACTATTTCGGTTTTTAAATTATTTCTTCCACAACTATTGTTTATATTCCGTATTGTTAGGCTTACCTAGTCGTAGAGACTAGGTCCCGTCACGATGGTTCACGGAGGGAGAACCGGGGTCGTGTCAAGTTGGTATCAGAGCTCTAGGTTCATAGGAGTCATGAATCACAAGCCGGTTTATTAGAGTCTCACAAATTGGTACGGAGACGTCTGTACTTATCTACGAGAGGCTATGTAACCGTTAGGAAAATTCCATTTCATTTTATTTCCCTGTCGTGCGAGATTTTTGACATCACAACCCTAAACCATTGTCTTCCATTCTCTCATAGATGGTGAGGACACGTGCCACCAAAGATGATCAGGCACCCGCGCCCCTACTGCTCGTCAGAGGCCGGGGCCGGGGTAGAGACCGAGGACGCACACGTGTTGCAGCTAGAGCACCCGCACGAGTTGCCACCGAGGTACCACCGGTAGTTCCAGCCGGAGCCCAGGCACCTGATACGCCTACTGCTACTACTACTCCAGCTCTTCAGGAGACTCTTGCGCAGTTCATGAGCATGTACACCACTTTGGCTCAGGCAGGGTTGCTTCTCCTTGCTGCAACCACATCTCAGGCCGGCGTAGGAGCACAGACTCCCGCTGCCCGCACTCCTGAGCAGCGAGTACATGTTGATCAGGTCCTAGAGATTATTCCTATATAGCCTATAGTCCCAGGTCAGCCCGGGGACGGGCTAGCGGCTTCAGAGGATGAGTAACGGAGACTTGAGAGGTTCAAGAAGTATGATCCTCCTGTATTTAGTGGGTTAGCAACAGATGATGCCTTGGGATCCGATCACACCCCTAAGCCCAAAATCACCCAACGGAGCTAACGGAACCATCGGATTTCCATTCCGAGGCCGTCTTCACACTGTTCCAACTATAGTTAACTTTCCAACACTTAAGCTCTCATTTAGGGACTAAGTGTCCCAAAACTCTCCGAAATTCAAAACCGACCATCCCGACAATTCAAAATAGCAGAAATAAATACGGGGAAAGCAGTAAATAGGGGATCGAGGCGTAAATTCTAAAAACGACCGACCGGGTCATTACATTATATGATCTCATTTAGTAACACTGTTCACTTAAGACTAAGTTATTCTGAATAATATGGATCCTCTTCATGATTTAGCCTAAGGTTCAACTTGTTTCATGTATTGCTTGTTAATCCTCTACCTGTTTTGAACTTTGCACTATAAACATGTAATCAATTAGATGGTTACTTAACTCACGTGTCCTGTTTGTTTAAACTCCAATGTTTCGTCCTGATTGCCTCTGTGATTAAACCATGTTTGTCTTAAGTACTAGCATGAGTATTAGCTTAACCAGATTTCAACCTGTTTGAACTATATGCTGAACATGAACCTTGTTTGTTTCCTGGAGCAGTTTTGCCTACAACTCTGTGTTCTGAACTTTCCTTCTTCTGAAATTGAACTGTTTTAAAACCAGCCCTTTATTCCTTTCTATGCACTGATTTTCAAAGCCCCTTATCTTAGTCCCTTAGGTTCTCAACCACTCAGTGTGAGCACTGGTTAGGGTCCCTGAGACTCCTTTGAACTCTGACACACTGGGGGGCTGGTTTTCCAATCTTTTATGAACTCTTTGCTGAATGTATGGTCCTGGTGTGAGCATTGCCCGGGGTCCCTGAGGCTCTCTGGGAACTTTGACACACTGGAAGCCTGGTTTTAATGTGCTCTGGATGAATCACTGCTATGTTCCAAAGCTGTTATGTGGGAAGGCTTGGTTCCTAGGTTTATTTGGGCCTATGAATGCTCCCTATAGTGTAAATGATACTTATGTAATTTATTTGGCTATTCTGGTCTATAATAATTCTGTAATAACAGATTTGGGGATATTTAGTAATGCTGGGGGGTTCTTCTTATATCTTCGTTAAAATTGGGTAGAAATTCTGCCTATAGGATTCAATTATGCTGATTGAATTATGTGAGTATTATACTGTGTTTATAAATCTTGCCTATAGGACTTTCATAATCATATTGATTCTGTGTTTTACCTTTACATACTATAGATCATGCTTATAGGATTTCCGTTCAATTCTGTGCATTAGAAATCCTGTTCATAGGATCTATAAATGTTTTCAACAAATATGCATTAGCAAGCATGCCTATAGGGTTTAAATTCATCCAGCAACAGATATCATGCCTATAGGACTAAGAATCAATTTCCAATTTAGAAATCATGCCTATAAGGTTTAAGTCAATTCGTTAAATAGAAAGCATGCCTAAAGGAAATAAAATCTATCTTTACGAGTTAAAATCGTTGCTCCGCTTAGAAACCATGTGTATAGGTCTGTAATTAATAAGCTCGTAGAAATCATGCCTATAGGATCCTGTTCTGAATTCAATCGTTATTATCAATCACTTAGGCAACGTATCTGTTGGATTTAATGAAGATTCTGGGTTTATAATTTTGACACATTACTGCCTGAGGTGCCCAGAGTCGTGCTGAATAAAATCAGTAGGCAAACAAAATAGGTCCTAATGCTTGCCTTAATAAAATGCCTTTATACTCTGTTTTCTCACATAGATATCCTGCCTATAGGATTCATAGTTAACGAAATTTGTTGATTCAACTGCGTGCTTTGTTGCCTATTTGTGGAGGTCAATATGAGCCTATACTTGCTCTTTATCTGAAAGTCATATTTGCTTTTATTTGTCGCCTAGATTCAAATTTTTAAGTAACATAGGCTAGTCTAGAACCACCCCATATAGAGGTCCTTATACCTCCAGGGCCATAGGTAAGGGACGGGTAGTGCACGCATAGGGTGCGGTTTAGAATCAACTAGTGCGCTTAAGTAACAACTTAAAGATAGTAACTGGGTAGTAAGGAGATGATAGCACGTGCGCTAATGCTATGAGTAACACCCCGACTTAAGAGAGTTACAAAGTATTGCATGGAATGATCTTATAGGCTTAAATACTTAGGACCCCCTCCCTTACATTCCCGTTTAAAATAAAATTGAATATTGTGATTGTCCAAATTGTTTTCTTCCCTTTTTAGACTAATTCGCTTAATTTAAGTTCGGCCGGGACGCAGCGTTGTGGACCTCGAGGGGTGCCTAACACCTTCACCTCAAGGTAATTTCAAGCCCTTACCCGATCTCTGGTGATGTAAACTGGTTATATGAGTTAATTGCTCTAGGTGCCCTAACGCACCTTAATCCGTTAGGTGGCGACTCTTCCAATTCCCTACCCTCAAAGGAGTTGTCCCAGAAATGTCGAAACCCGATTTTGCGAGAAAAAGGGGGCGCGACAGCATGGCGACTCTGCTGGGGATATCTTTAGGCTCTTGGCATAACGAACTTGTTTGTGAATTAGTCTTTACGCATGTCTTTATTATCCCGTTAATACTTGCACACCCCTTCCCGTTTCCATTCTATGTGAATTTATTTGCCTATCTTCATTCATTTATCTTCCCTATTTTATCACTCTTACTATGGAAACAAACTTGTCTCCTTGTTTTCTTTCTTAAAATGTCTTTACAATTATTAAATACCGCATTTTATCATTATTCATCATGCAAATACTTGGCAACATGTTATTTTCTTTTGCATAACTCCATGCTCAACATCATGTTCCACTCGTGCCTACTAATACCATAGCGGCGCTTGATGAGTGTCCGCGCTCTTCCTAAAATCACCCTTTAAATTTGGAAAGGCTTATTTGCGGTAAAACTAGTCGATCAGCGGTGCAGTCGACGGTTCCGTGACTTTCCCTCTCAGGTTGTCCGCTTGAGGGTACCAGTCTAGACTTCTATAGAAACCTTTCTGATAATAACTGTACATGCGTTATCGTCAAACCTAGACGGGGTTAATATGCTATCTGCATAATGGCCTCTAAGAAAGCTTTGTCCCAAAGTCCACCGGGATTTCCATAATCCCAATGGACGCAACCACGATATGTGCATTAGTTGGAGAGATAAATGCCGACATGCTAATCGTCAATGTGTAAATAGTCGAATCCGGAGGGGACAAGGGTCTAACTCTGTTTATTTTGCAGAAAATAAGGCACGAAGTCCCCAGGTTCGGAACAGTCCAAGGTATACCACCGGTGTTGTTATTGGTGGGAAAACCTTTCGCCAAGCGACAAAAATCACGTAAAAAGGGTTCTTGGAAACTTACCCTCTTTATTGGACATCCAACCAAACAACATGCTGATCGATGCTGCTACTGTGTTCTGGGATAGAGAAAGAGTTGTATTGTGTTTTGGCAATATAGAAATGACTCCTCTTTTGGAGGAAATAGGAGGATTCGCTGGATTACCATGGGATAGTCCCGGTTTACTAGTACCAGAAAACCGCACTACTAGGGGGTTTCTGAAAATGATGGGTCTGAGAAAGAATGATGACTTGGAGTGCTTGAAGAATTCCTACATACCCTTCGACTTCCTCTATGAACGATATGGACACATCAAATCTTACCGTATCTTTCACGACAAATTCTCCATCACTTCCTTGTGATGGACTCATCGCAGGGTATTTGTTTCCAAGCCAAGGGGACAGAATTCACACCAGGTTAGCCATGGTAACCAAATCTTTAATGGAGGGAATTGAGGGACAAACCTATACTATTGTTCTGATGATTGTAGCTAACATATACCAGGCTCTGGATCGTTGCAAAAAGGGGTTTAAACATTTCGAGGGTTGTAACTTGCTACTATAGATTTGGTTGTTAGAACATCTTCAAAGGGGACAATACTGCCAAGAGTTTCCACGGAGACGTTGGAACGATCACATAGCTTTCCACCATCGTAAAAGAATGACCTTTATCCCAAACAGATTTGCACAGCCGGAGAATGCTACAGAATGGGCACAGTTTTTCAGCAATTTGACCGAGGACCAGGTTCACTGGATGTTCGAGTTGTTCCCTATCGATGAATTCATCATCAGATCCATGGATGTTCCGCATTTGATGTTGATTGGGTTAAGGGGAATACATCCCTATGTTCCTATCAGGGTCATGAGACAAGCTGGTAGAAAACAAGTCATACCACGAGTCTCCAAAATGAGTCATTACAGAGCCGATTTTCAGGGTGACGCCATTCCATATAAATATGAGGCCCAACACATGTGGCACTTGAAGATTATCATGGAAAATGATACCATCAAGCCAGATCGATATCACGCAGGTCATGTGTATTTCTACCCATCATGGTTGGAAGATAACATAGCAGGAATAGTCGAGCGAGGGGTTGGTCAAGGAAACAGGGTCATAGATGAAGTCGCTAAAGCACAAGTGAAGTATGAGAGGCTGAGCAAGAGAGTCCTTGAATCCGAAGCCAGGAACTTGGAGCAACACAAGTTCGAATGGAGTCAATTAATGAGTGGAAGGAAATAGCTACAAGATCGACAGAAAGGCTGGAGTATTTGGAGTAGGGTCTAATGGAACTTGAAAAGAAAATGAGGAAAATGGTCGCAGACTGTCAGAATACAGAAGGCAACGAGGGAGGACACCTGGCAAGGGCATACTTGCTGCTGGACATGCACCACCTGGGGAATTTGATTGATGCAGCCAAGAAAGTCAAATATGGGGAAGGTCCCTCCGGGACCAAGTAGACTAGATTTAGCTATTTTTTCTGAAACGTTTTTGGAATGTAATAAGGCAAATGCCATTAGTAACTCATTTATTTATTGTCGGTTTTAGGTTCGTCTTATTTATTACATTAATGAAACGAGGCAGTTAACGGCATTAAATCTCTCCAAATCTATTTGTCGCTAGGCCTACCTCGGGCACAACGAGGTTCCCCAAGTTAGGATGCGAATTTACATTCCTGCAATATGTGTTAAAATACTGCAAATACTTTTCATAATCCCTACTTACTTGTTTATCTTTTTGCATTTTTCTTTATTTTGATTATTCCCATTCCCCAAGGTTGGTTCGCACATACTGGCATCGTCAGCATATCACACCAGATCCAGAGGCCCTCCACCTTCTCCTCCTCCAAGTAATCCGAAAAGCAAGGGAAAGGCTAAGATGGATGATATGAGTGCTATCCGGAAAGAAAATGCTGCGCACGTGGAAAATGTTGAAACTTCAGACGGTCGGAGTACTCCGGCCCAGAATGATTTGGTCCTACGGTTGGAACAGAAAATACTAGAATTGCAAGGGGAACTTGAGCAGGTCCGCAACTTGGCAAACCTCTCCCTCACCCTAAATGTCCCAGACGTTAACCAACAAAATGCTCAAAACCCAACACCTCCCAAAAACACACCAAACTAACGTCCACAAAATCCTCCCGCACCCCATCAATTCGCAACACCTCCCAAAAATCCTAATCCTCCACCAATACCCACTCCTCCTTAGCATCAGCATCAGCATCTTCCTACTTAATAACCACAAACCAATTACCATAGTCCACTGAATACCCCACAACCTATCCCTAATCCGAAAAATTCAATTAATGATCACCACTACACTCCAACCCCTGGCACCCACCAAAACAATCCTATATACATGGAAACCCTACCTCACTCTACCCAGCCAATCTCATACACTCCAGAATTCGTCGAGAAGGACCTGCTCATTAAGAACATGGCGGAGGAGCTCAAGAAGCTCACAAGCCAAGTCCAGGGTGTTGAAGGAGGCAAAGGAATTGATGGTCTGAATTATGAGGACCTATGCATTCAGCCAGACGTAGAACTATCGGAGGGTTACAAACTCCTATGTTCGAGATGTTTGACGGAACAGGTGACCCAAAGGTCATTTGAGGACATACTGTGATAAGCTCATAGGAATTGGGAAAGATGAAAGGATTCACATGAAGCTGTTCATGAGGAGTCTCATTGGGGATGCCCTATCTTGGAACATAAGTCAAAATCCCAAGAAATAGGTCAATTGGGTGAGCATGGCATCGGACTTCATGGACCGAATTAGGTTTAACACAGAGAATACACCGGATGTCTTCTACATACAGAATCTCAAGAAGAAATCAATAGAGACTTTCCGCGAGTATGCTACTCGATGGAGGTCAGAAGCTACAAAGGTTAGGCCGGCACTATAGGAAGAGCAGATGAACAAATTCCTCGTCAGGGCCCAGGATCCACACTACTATGAAAGGCTAATGGTTATCGAAAATTACAAATTCTCCGACATCATCAAACTCGGGGAAAGGATTGAAGAAGGGATCAAGAGTGGGATGGTAACCAATTTTGAGGCATTGCAGGCTACGAACAAAGCATTACAGTCAGAAGGTATATCAAAGAAGAAAGAAGTAGGGGCGGTGATGGTGGCCCAATGTCCAAAATCTCCACTCACATACCAAACACCTCCACCCACATACCAACCTTCACCTCCCAGATATTCTCAACTAGCTACCGCCTATCACACTTATAACACCCAGCCAGCCTATTATGATTCACCTCCAGCTCGTCAAAACTATCAAAAACCCAGACCCAATTTTGATCGCGGGCAGCCCAGACAATACACTCCCTATTGCTGAACCTATTGACCAACTGTATGAAAGATTGAAGGTTGCTGGATATGTTACCCCTATTCCTGCTGTTGCCATGAAAAACTCGTCCCAGTGGCTCAACCCAAACAAAACATGTGCATACCATTCTGGCATGAAAGGGCACACTATTGATGAATGCCGCACTATGAAAGACAAGATTCAGACCCTGATTGATACCAAAGTCATACAAGCAATGGAAGCCCCACCCAATGTCCGCAACAATCCCCTCCTAGATCATAGAGGTGAAGGAGTAAATGTGATTAAAACTGGTGAAGAATGGGATCCTGAGGGGTCTATTGGGCTTATTCAAGAAGGCGATGACCCTAAACCTGTAGTCACACTCACTCCTATTGTGGTACAGATACAACCACCCATCGAAGTTGAAGTAGCCGCATCAGTCCCGTTTGAAATTGAAGTAACAGCACCTGCAACTACACCAGCTCCATTTGAAGTAGAAGTATCCACACCCTTCATAGTGATTGTAGAATCCACACCTCCTTTCAAGTCCAATGTTATACCCTAGGATTACGTTGCTGAAGCTAGGAGAAAGGGAAAAGCAAAGATGGAAGAATCCGGTGCCGCACAAGGGATGACCGGAACTAGAAGGATCTATAAACCCGAGACTTGGGAGGAACAAGCAAGGAAGCTGCTACCAAACAACCCGTCATTGAAACTGGCCCAGATGATCTCTAGAGGAAAGTACAGGCAAGAGAATACTCTATCGTTGATCATCTGAACAAGACTCCTGCTCAGATTTCTATTCTGTCGCTACTATAGAATTCTGAGACGCATAGGAATGCGCTAATGAAAGTGTTGAATGAAGCTTACGTGCGCAACAACATCACCAGTGGAGAAATGGCCAACATGGTAGGGAAAGAAATGGAAAGCCACAAGATCAACTTTCACGAAGATGAACTACCACCTAAAGGATTAAGTCACAACAGGGCGCTGCACATCATAATACAGTTTGAGGACAAATTCATCGCCAGAGTCTTAATAGATGGGGGTTCAAGTCTCAACATTTGTCCATTGACTACTCTGAAAAGGCTAGGTAAAGATTTCCAGGAGATATGAGTAGGGAGTATGAACGTGAAGGCATTTGATGGGTCTCAAAGGGCCAAATTTGGGGAAATTAACCTTTGTTTGCAGATGGGCCCGACTTGGTTCGATGTTGAGTTCCAAGTATTAGACATATCTGCTACGTACAATCTTTTACTGGGACGACCTTGGATACACGCCGCTGGAGCTGTGGCTTCCATGCTACACCAGGCCGTGAAGTTCGAATGGAACCATCAGGAGGTAGTCATTCACGGAGACGGAAGTAATCCCATTTACAGTAGTCAAACTGTCCGGTTATTGAGAATAGAAGATATCTGGGTGGAGAAACTTATCACCGCGTCGAGCATGTCAATGGGATTGAGAAAGATAAATGGTGGAGTAGCAAAATAGAAAGCATACGCATGGTCAGGGTATGAACCCGGCAAAGGGCTTTGGAAGAATCTCAAGGGCATCACTAAGCCAATACAACCGAAACATCACGGCACTACCTTTGGGCTTGGGTATCAGTATACCTGGAAGGAGTATGATGATTGGTCGCCACCCTGGTGTGGTGCCTATTATCCTCTCAAGGATCCAGTGCCGCATCTGAGTCAGACTTTTCACCAGGACGACGACACAATATGGGGATCTGCGGAGGAGGAAGCTTTGGCTGGGCTGAGGAACCTGTTTCTAGAAGATGAGGATATGGATTGCAATGTGATAGTTGAGAAGGAGCAGGAAGAAGGCCTTACCATTCAGATAGTGGAGATGGGAGCATTTCTCAGGAATTGGACAGCCACACCATCAAGGGCCAGACGAGTCCCGGGGTAGCATGGCTACTAATATTGTTTAAAAAAGCAAGTTTTCTTTTTGAGCATTTAGTTTTTAAGATATCTTCCCTTTCAGTATTTTGTTTTGAAGTCATTCAGACGATATTTTGTTTAACATTTCAGCATTTATCAAATAATTTAATGTTTTATTATCGTTATCTTTCATATCTTTTTCTACAACATTACTATTTCTTTCCTTGATGAACCAACGACTGTGACATGTAATGAGACAACACGACATAAGGCTAGTGACTCGGAGGAAGAGGAGGAAATACCTAAGAAAGTCATCAGAGAAGTCGAGAATTTTGAGAACAAACCTATGTCCAACCTAGACGAAACCGAGGCCATCAATTTGGGAGATTCTGAAACCATCAAAGAAACTCGCATAAGCATTCCATAGTGGCTCATAAGTTTCCTACCAATCCAATGTGTCCGCCGGTGAAGCAGAAACTCAGAAAATTCAAACCAGACATGAGCCTAAAAATCAAGGAAGAAGTTACTTAGCATATCAAAGCCAAAGTCCTCAGGGTAGTCGAGTACCCAACCTGGTTAGCCAATGTCGTACCAGTTCTGAAGATAGATGGGAAAGTCAGGGTGTGTGTTGACTATCGGGATTTAAGCAAAACAAGTCCCAAGGACGATTTTCCACTGCCAAATATACATAGTCTGATCGACAACTATGCCAAGTATGAACTCCAATCCTTTGTAGATTGCTTCGCGGGTTATCATCAGATTTGGATGGATGAAGAAGACGCAGAGAAAACAACTTTCATTACACCATGGGGGGTATACTACTATAAAATGATGCAGTACGACCTGAAGAATGCTGGGGCCAACTATATGAGAGTCATGACAACCATCTTCCATGATATGATACACAAGGAAATAGAGATATATGTCGACGACATCATCATCAAATCCAAGAAAGCCACAGATCACATAGCAGACTTGAGGAAGTTCTTCGACAGGCTACGAAGGTACAATTTAAAACTGAACCCCGCAAAATGTGCATTCGGGGTTCCTGCTGGAAAATTGTTTGGATTCATCATCAGCCGCCGAGGAATCGAGTTGGACCCATCAAAAGTTAAGGCCATCCAAGAGTTACCACCACCAAAGAGAAAGAAGGAAGTGATGAGCTTCCTAGGATGCCTCAATTACATCAGCCGCTTCATAGCACAGTCCAAAGTAATATGTGAACCCATCTTCAAAATGTTGAGGAAGGACGCTGAAACCAGTTGGACTGAAGATTGTCAAAGGGCTTTTGATAAAATCAAGGAATACCTGTCCACGCCACCAGTCCTAGTCCTGCCAGAACTTGGGAGACCTTTGCTACTCTATCTGTCCGTACTAGATGGGGCGTTCGGTTGTGTTTTGGGACAACATGACGAGACAGGAAGAAAGGAGCAACCCATATATTACTTGAGTAAGAAGTTCACACCTTATGAAGCACGATACTCTCTGCTAGAATGCACGAGCTGTGCTTTGACGTGGATAGATTAGAAATTGAGGCATTATGTCTGCGCCTATACCACATACCTCATATCAAGGATGGATCCTCTGAAGTACATTTTTTAGAAGCCTATGCCCACCAGAAGTTAGCTAAATGGCAAATATTGCTGAGCGAGTTCGACATCATCTATGTAACTCAAAAGGCAGTTAAGGGAAAAGCTTTGGCAGACCATCTTGCTGAAAATTCTGTAGGAGGATAGTACGAACCACTAAAGACGTACTTTCCTGATGAAGAAGTGTCATTCATAAGAGAGGACATTGCTGAAGCCTATGACGGTTGGAGAATGTTTTTCGACAGAACTGCAAACTTCAAAGGAGTTAGTATTGGAGCGGTCTTGGTGTCAGAGACAGGTCAACATTATCCGGTATCTACAAAGCTCAGATTTCCATGCACCAACAATATGGCAAAATATGAGGCTTGCATCATGGGACTCAATTTGGCCATCGACATGAATATACAAGAGTTGCTGGTAATTGGTGATTCAGATCTCCTGGTACATCAGGTTCAAAGCGAATGGGCTACGAAAAACACCAAGATACTACCATACCTGTATCATGTGCAAGAACTAAAGAAGAGATTCACGAAGATAAAATTCAAACATGTTCCAAGAATCCACAACGAGTTTGCAGACGCACTGGTAACTTTGTCATCAATGATACAACATCCAGACAAGAATTTTATTGATCCCATTCCGGTGAGGATCCATAATCAGCCAACATACTGTGCCTATGTTGAAGAAGAAACAGACGGAAAATCCTAGTTCAATGACATCAAAGAGTACTTGGCAAAAGGAGAATACCCGGAGCATGCAAACCATACTCAAAAACGCACACTTCGGAGGTTGTCCAATCACTTCTTCCAAAGCGGAAGAACCCTGTATAGATGAACTCCTGATCTGGGACTATTAAGGTGTGTTGATGCCAAAGAGGCTTCCAAATTCCTCGAGGAAATACATGCCGGAACCTGTGAACCACATATGAACGGTTTTGTTCTAGCCAAGAAGATACTCAGAGCTTGATATTTTTGGATGACTATGGAAACAGATTGCATCTGGTATGTCCAAAAATGCCACCAATGCCAGATACATACAGACATGATAAGGGTACCACCAAATGAGCTCAATGTGACAAGTCCACCTTGGCCTTTTGCCCCTTGGGGGAATGGATATCATCGCTCTGATCGAACCCACTGCTTTGAATGGGCACATGTTCATTTTAGTGGCCATTGATTACTTCAGAAAATTGGTAGAGGCTGCATCTTACAAAGTTATAACTAAGAAAGTCGTCCCAGATTTTGTTAGGAACCGAATTGTTTGTTGATTTGGGGTTCCAGAGTCCATCATCACTGATAATGCCGCCAATCTCAACAGCGATCTGATGAAAGCCATGTGTGAAACTTTTAAGTTCAAGCACAAAAATTCCACAGCATACATGCCACAAATGAACGGAGCTGTGGAAGCTGCCAACAAGAACACCAAAATGATATTAAGGTAAATGGTAGAAAATCACAAGCAATGGCCTTATTGGGGTACCGTACCACAGTCTGCACATCAATCGGGACAACTCCCTATTTGCTGGTTTATGGTACCGAATCTGTCATTCCCGCTGAGGTGGAAATTCCCTTCTTAAGGATCATACAAGAAGCCGAACTCAGTGACGCACAATGGATAAGGAGTCGATATGAGCAACTACCCCTCATAGATGGGAAACGAATGAACGCAGTGTGTCATGGACAACTTTATCAGAATAGAATGTCTAGAGCCTTCAACAAAAGAGTAAGACCAAGACAATTGATACCGGGGCTGCTGGTGCTGAAGCGAATCTGCCCACATCAAAATGAAGCCAAAGGGAAATTTTCACCTAACTGGAAAGGTCATTACACGGTTCATAGGGTACTAATAGGAGGAGCACTCATACTTGCGGAGATGGACGGAGAAGTCTGGCCAAAACCTATCAATTCAGACGCAGTCAAGAGATACTATGTTTAGATTGTTTGCATTTCTTCATCTCATGTAACTGAACTACGCTTGAACAGATTCCCGTTTAAGAGGGGATACGTAGGCAGCCCTGTGGGTTCGGTCACATCTTAATAAAATCTTCATTTCCCCCAGAACCAGAAACTGGGGCAGAATTTTGAGGAGGACCCTCAAAATTCCGGAGCAAGTCCAGCCGACATCATCTTATGTAATACTGCCAGAAAATTAGTTAAGTAAATGGGGCAGAATTTCGAGAAGGATTCTCAAAATTCCGGAGCAGGTCCAACAAACTTCGTCACATGCAGAACGGCTGAAGGATCATTTGCTAAACTGGGGCACCCTCAAAATTCTAACGCAAAGAAAGCCGCAATGTCTCTAAAAGTGTTGAAGTCGTCAGTTCATCTAATTTACTTGATATTATATATCACAATGTTTTCCAAAATAACTCTATTTCATCAAATGAGTGCATATTTTTCTAAAACTTTATTTCTGTGATAGCTAGGTGTTACCCAGGGTAACTAGAACGGGGCCTCTAGAGCAAAACAAAGCAAAGCAAGCAGACAAAGGCATGAACCAACCTCCCCTGCAAAACTCACGATTTTTCTTTGAATGCAGGGACAAGGAATAAAAGTATGTGCGCCTTAAATCATTACCTTCATAACAACCGAACTGCCAAGTGTCACACCTCCTTTTTCTTACTACTACACCCGGGGAAGGGTATAATAAAAGGAGTTTTTCCAATTAAAGGACAATCGAAACGGGATTCGTTTATTAAGAAGTTCAGAGTCGCCACTTGGGAGATTTATGGTGTCCCAAGTCACCGGTTTGAATCCCGAATCGAGGAAAGGGTTTGACTCTGTTTAGCAGTTGCGAACCAGAAATCCGAGTAAGGAATTCTGTTAACCCGGGAGAAGGGGTTAGGCACTCCCGAGTTCCGTGGTTCTAGCACGGTTGCTCAACTGCTATATTTGGCTAAAATCTGATTTTATTTATGTCATCCTATAGTGCAATTTTAAAATTAATTAACCTCTTTTAATTAGCTTCTTTATGAAAGTGAACGCCGTTTAAGAGCGTGTGTTTGGATCACGTCACATGAAATGCACCCGGATCCTCGACACCTCTTATTCAACGTTTTGGGATTTGGATTTGGGACACATAAATGTGCACCCGTATTTAAGAAGGTAAAATTGTTAAAAGCGCACCTAAAGTGGCTAGCGTCTTATTAACTTTGCGGGAATCCATAAAAATTCGCTAAATGGAATGTCCCGAATTTCTAAAATATTTTTTATAGAGCATTTAATGAGGGCCCCGCAATTTGTGCATTTTTATTTGGCGAGGCTCGTCCCACTTTTATTTAAAAGCCCAATCCTAAAGTGGCTACGATTTTCTATATTTGTTTGTCTCTAGTAATAAAGAAAACGTCCTAATTGATTAATATTATGAATTTCGGGCCTTGAGTTCAAGTCCGGATTCAAACAAAAGGGCAAGTCTTTTAATTTGGACCCGCTACCTAACCCAAAGGCCACAGTTTGTATTTAAACTTAAAAAAAAAAGAAAAGAACTGCAAACTTCTAACACATTGTATTTAAAACAAAGCCCAATCCTAAGGTTGATTATTTCAGGCCCAAGTGACATGTTCAACAACTTGGGAACACGGCTCAAGGGTCAAGCCTGGGCAGAAGCGTGAAATCACGCTTAAATGTAACTTCAAACAGCCCCAATCGATCCAATACCAACTTCCTGGTTTTGCAACTATGTAGTATTTTAATCTCAGATTATAAAATTCACTTTCTGCATTTATTCATTTATCTCGCCTATTTTCAACTATAGTTTTCTATTTTTATTTATCTCTAATAACACAAAAAAATCCTAAATAATTTGTTATCGAACTAAGGTAAACCGAAGGATAATTCTGTACCAAAGCCACCCATTGGGCCTTGGCCCAAGTCCAAACGTGAAGGAAGTTAACACTGGACCTGGGCCCGCATATCAGATATCTTGAGGCCCAAACGTCCTGGGCCCGCGTATCAGATATAACAGACTCTAAGAACACTCAAGAACAGGTTAACTAATTCAGATCAGTCCAGCTGATGATGCATAATTTAACTCAAGTAGGCTACTGATTTGAGCCATTATCCTACAATTATTAACACCTACATATTAACAAAGATACGAATTACTGTAGCATAAAACATGTTCAGTGTGAAATCAAACTAGTTTCATAATCAAATGCAAATTCAACTATATTCGATTTTTTTTTTCTTTTGTTGAAATCGAAATAACTCTGAACTAAACAGGTATCACACAAACTCAACCAAATTAAGTTGCTAACTACAGATTTCTCATACTTCCAGGAATACGTCTATTTAGTTTAACGGTCCACTATTTAATAGTCCCAAGTTATTACAGATTGATTACAATGAGCAAACTATTAAATCACAAAATTCTATCTCAACGTGAGAGAGCTACTAAGATTGCAAATCCATAGCAGAGGTTCAGCCTCAATTTCATTTCAAAAGCTCGGAGTGTACAAATGTGTACCTGGTGATTGCAATACAAGGAGAAAATGAAGATCAGCAGGAGCAAACAACAGGCACAGCAACAGGAATCAGTAATAACCACGAGTAGAGATTGAATGCAGTCCAGAAAATTTCAGTAGCCCAGAAAGGTTTTAGCAAACTACACACAAGCAGCAAATCTACCAAAACAGCACTTAAATGACCCAAAAGTGAACCCAGCACCACTTAAAACCTTCAACAACCCAGAACTTCACCAAAACAAATTTCAATAGACCAAAACTGCTCCAAATCAAGTAGTGTACTTCAGAGAAGACTTCAGCAATCAAGTATTGGACTAGAAGATGAGAATCACTAATTAAAAATCGAAATTAGCCTAAAATCTCTAATGAAACAGCCCTTTTTTTGGATTTTTGAAGGTTTTCTATTGGTTTTTTTTTTGAATTTTGAATGTCAGTTTGCAGATCTGAAAAAATGGATAACCCTTTTGGGAGGGGAATTTTCAGAGGCTCAAAAAACTTCTCAAACAAGGTATTTGGTCATGCCTTTTATAGGCACAATGAGGTGCAGCTTCAGATTTTTAATTTTTACATATTAGTCCCTCATTTATTTCTACTTAACCCTCTATTTTCTGACTTGTTACTCATGTCACACCATTATAATTTGAACTTACAAGTAGAACCCCCTTCTAGGTGCTTCTAGGGGCTTCTAATTTCAGTTACCAGAGATTCATTAAGTTGAATTACCCCTATTACCCTTTTATTAACCCTGAAATTAACCTATGTTAGCTGACCTAACCCCTCCAACTAACCGGGGTCCAAATACCACTCTGCAAATTAATCCGCCAACCAAATCCAATCACAAATCTTAACTACTGATTTCCAAAGTACCACCTACTATCGTCTACTAACCATCAAACAAATTAATCAAGTAACAACAACAAAATCATTATGAAACCAGATTGAAACAGATTAGTCAATTAACACAACAAATTCATGCTACTGGCCAACACCCAAAGGATCATGAATCAAAAATCAAATACACAAAATATGAATCAAAAGAAATTCTAAGAACACTGAAAGGATGAATTGAGAACTCGAATTTAACTAAATTTATCAGTAACAAATGAGATTATAAAGGAACAAAGAACCAAACCCTAGATTAACTGCCAGAGAAGAAGAAAAAAATATCAACAACACAACACTAAACTAAACAGAATCACAAAAGATAAAATATAGCCAAAATAGAAAGAAACTTACTGATTTTGAACTCCACATGACTGATTTCGAAATTGATTTTCAGTTAATGTTATCCGTCTATTTCGTCAAAAATAGACATATAACATTATCTAGAAATCACTTGATTACCCGAAACTTCCCAAAACAGGTTGAACTTTGAACCCTAGGTCTGAAATTCACGGAGCTTCACTTGGATTTGAAGGGTTTTGGCTTGGGATTCAGGATGAGGGGGTCTAGGAGGCTATAGGGTGTGATTTTCGCCGGATTTGGGGAAGGTAGGGTTTTGCCGGAATCTTTGATTCAAGATTCGAGGGAATCGGCTAGGATTTGAGAAAAACTAACCATGGATTTGGAGAGGGGAGAAGGAAGTGGTTCAGGGGTGTATTTTTGAGCAAGTTTTGGGGGGTGGCGCCGCCGTGCACGGTGGTGGCGGCGCTAGGGTTTGGCATATTTGGGGCATTTGGTTAGGATTTGGGATAAGTGGGGGGGGTGGATTCGGAAAGAGGGGAATGAGGAGACGGGATGGTGTGAATTTTGGAGGATTTGGACAACTGCCGCTACCGTGGGCGATTTCCGGCGGCAGCGTGCGGTGGTGTTACAGGGTCTGTGGATAGGGTGCGTTTGAGACGATGAAACGGNGACCAAACGACGTCGTTTGGATTATGGTGGGGGCAGGCCGGGTGAGGGTTATGGTTTTGGGCTTGGGGCGACCGTCCTGGGCTAGTATTTTTGCTTTCAAACATGGCCCAAATCTCTTCTTTACTTATTCCCTTTGTTTTTCTTTCTTTTTATTTCATTTAATACTTATGTTTTTTTTTCTGATTTTATTAAAATGCAAAAATTAACATGAAACCTAATTAAGCTAATTAATTCCTACAAAATTGATTAAATCCTATTTAAGTAAAATCATGACAAATTCACAATTAAAATGCAAAGAATGGACTATTCCTATGATCTTCCTTATATTTCGTTTTAAAAACAACTGAACTACTAATTAATCCTAGAATATGAAACTAAAGCCTAAAAACAAATGTCAAGCGTATTTTTTATATTTTTCATAAAAATGCACAAATAAAATGCAACAATTATCAGAAAATAACACAAAAATTCACAAAATTGTAAAATAATAAAGAAATCATCTTGTTTGAATTTTTTGGAACAATTCACTTAGGGAAAAAATCACGTGCTCACAGCTGCCCCTCTTTGCTCGGGAACACGCAGAGTTTTCGGGCAAAGATAAGTGAGCGGATACGAGCGATTTTTTCCCGTCCGAATATTCCGTGTGAAGCATTTTTGAAAACCGTCTGACCGAACCCTGCTTCAAAGGTTGCCTACATATCCTTGGCTATAAAGGAATAAGGTCAGTGTAGTTCTGGAATGTCTGGTAGCTGGGTCTACCATGGGTTGTGATTTCGCTGCTGTTGCTGCTGCTACTGCTTGCTGACCCCCTTATTACACCATGTCAACAATAAAAGGAAACTAAACTAAGGTATGAGCTATGAATTACAAAAGATCCTATCTATATCTTCAAACTTAATCTTGTATTTCTTGTTGCCTTGTTGTATTGTATTCTCCCCGGCGACATCCTTTTGTTGCTGCCTTGAATTGTGATATGAGATGTTTGCCCTTTCTCCAGGTGGCTGCCTGACTGCTGAACTCGAATGTATTCCCTGCTCTCCAAGCAGTTCCTGATTGCTGTATTGAACGGTATTCCTCTGTTCTTCAGGCGGGCTCCTGATTGCTGAAACTTGAAATGTTTGCTTCTGTTTTCCAGGCGAGCTCCTGACTGCTGAAACTTGGAATGCGTGCCTCTGTTCTCCAGGCGGGCTCTTGACTGCTGAAACTTGTATGCCTCTATTCTCCAGGTGGACTCCTGACTGCTGAATCTCGAAACGTATGCCTTTGTTCTCCAGGCGGGCTACTGACATCAGCAAAATAAATAACAAAGAAAATTTTCTGCCCCAGTTTGGTAACTGGGTACAACATGTCATCAAATACTAAAAATTAAGAGCTAAAATTTGAATTGTACTTCCCTTGTTCTCCAGGTGGGCGCCTGACTGCTGAAGCTTGCAAAGTATTCCCTTGTTCTCCAGGTGGGCTCCTGATTGCTGAACTTGAAAAGTATTCCCTTGTTCTCCAGGTGGGCTCNGATCCTCGGTAGTTGTTTTTGTTCGATCATATACAAATATGATGGTAGTTGCTCATAATTTTGTTCAGTTGTTCCTCTTAATAAAGATATCCCTTTTTGAATAGCATGCCATGATTTTCCATAACCAACATCTATTCCATGTGCTCTTTTCATTTCTGAAATGACAAACTTAGGCTTTACTTCAGTAGCTATGTCCCTTAAGTTACCAATCATGTAATCTCTAATCACATTTGAAGTTGCTTGTCTTTGATGTGACTTTCTAATGTCAACCGAGCATTCATGTGTTCTCTAAAATTTAACTATTTTAAAAAGTGTTGATTCCTTAATTCTTGAATCTCGAACAGTCCAACCACACTTTTTATCAGTACATACCAAAGAGTATCTCGTGTTACTTGACCTGTCAACATAGAACTCAAAGTGCTCCTTTATAGCTGCTAAGCAAAAACATCTAATCATAGCATTTTTTTCTTGAAAAACAGACCCCAGTTTTACATCATTCAATGATGCATTTTCCTTTAGTATTATTAATGAGGATTCTTTTGCCTTTTCTTTTGCTTTTCTTTTTCTTCCTTCAATAGTGTCTAGTGATTCAATGTGTTGATCTTCTACAGGAATTACAATTTCATTTTTCATTGTAATGTCATAAATTGGCATCTCTTGCTCTTCTGGTATTTGAGATATCTCCATCACTTGCTCTTCCGGAACATATGTGGTTCTGTGCAATAATTGTTGATTGTCAATCTCCATTATTGCATTACCTTCTGGTTGTTGATCTGGTATTTCTGATATTTCAACAACAAATTTGGAACCTTTATAGTATGGATCGTTTTTCAAAAGCATCATACACGAGGTAAGATCTTCATCTTTTGTCACTTCTATTCCCTTGCCAGTACCTAGATTGATATTAAGTCATGCTTGTGCTTCAAACTTGTTGTTGTCGAACTCCATAACTTGAAAAATTTTACTCATGAATTCTTCAAATGAAGTCTCATCATTTTATAAGGAGAAGCTTTGTTTTATGATCTAAGTACTTGTAATTTGCTGTCCATTTGCCATCGAAAGCGATAAGCAAGAAATTTGTATGCATCATGTATTTAATGAACACAAATAATTAGATATTAGGAAGTATACCGCTAAAAATATAACTCCAGTATAATATGCTGGAAGTATCTGAGTTTTTTATATTAATTAAGCAAATTCCAGCTTATTATACTGGGATTATCTTTTGTAACATTTTATCCATTATTTTTTCTGGTGTTTAATTAAAGTTCCCTCCCAGTATTATATGTTGCAGAGTTTGTATCTTTCACATATGTAATCATAAAATTATAGCATATTATTCAACACATTAGGGAAACCATAAAGTTGTAGAGGTGTTTCTTTTGGTTTGAGCACAGATACTTTCAGTATAATCTACTGGAATTGTCTAAGTTTTACATATTACATTAACCAACATCCAGTATTTTATACTGGTATTTTGTTCTATACCATTTTATTTACAAACGTCCAGTATAATAAGCTGAAAGAATCTGGGTTTTTCATATTAATTCAAAACTCTCCAGCATAATATACAGGCGTTACCTTTCGTACCATTTTATGTTGCAGACTTTATAGATTTCACATATATAATCATAAAAGTCTATCATTCTATTCAAGAAATTATGGGAATCTTAAAAAGTTAGATGTGTTCTTCTTATTTGAATCACAGATACTTCCAATAGAATAAGCTGGAAGAATTTGAATTTTTTATATTAATTCAAAACGCTCTAGCATATTATACTGGCGTTATCTTTTGTACCAAAAATACTTCCATTATAATACATAGGATTTTTATCAGTTTTACATATTAATACAAAAAGCTCCAGCGTATTATACTTGTGTTTTGTTCATTTTTGGAATCCACCACTGTAAACACGTTTTATGAGATACTTCCAATATAATAAGCTGAAAGTTTGTCAGCTTTAAATATTAATTTACAAAGGTCCAGCAAATTATACTGGCGTTATGTTCTGCATGATTTATGTTCTGCACGATATAAAAGTTTAGCATTTTATTCACAATATAATATACTGGTTTGAATTACAGATATTTCCAATATAATCTACTAGAAATTTCTAAGTTTTATATATTAAATTAAGAAAAGTGTAGTATTTTATACTGGTGTATTATTCTATACCTTTTTTTATAATTTTTGATAGTAGTTTGAATGAAAGATACTTCCAGTATAATACATTGGAGTTTAATGAGTTTTACATATTAATGCAAAAAGCTCCAACGCATTATACTTGTATTTTGTTCATTTTTGGAATCAATCACAGTAAAACCATTTTATGAGATATTTCCAGTATAATAAGCTGGAAGTTTCTCGGCTTTAGATATTAATTTAGAAAGGTCCAGCAAATTATACTGGCGTTATATTCTGCACGATTTTATAGTATTTTTTGTGGTTTTGAACAATGCAGTCTGAATTACAAATAAGAAGATATATAATACAATTAAGCACAGATTAACGCATTGAGAAAATACGAGATTAACACAGATTAAAGCATTAAGATCAAACCAGAAATTCGAAGAATCAGAAGAATAATTTAAAACTTACTTCGCTCAATTAGTTTACTGATACTTTGAATTTTCTGGTTTGAATTACAAATGAGAAGAATCGTAGAGTATCACAATTAAGTATGTGATCGAAGAAGAAATTCAAACAAGACAAATTCAAATAATCAAAAAAATAATTTAGAGAGCTTACTTTGATTTATAGATTGATGTCGCAAGATTGTGCTAAAGAAGAATATGAGGTCAAGTCGCGTAAATTTAATAAAGAGAGTTGTCACACCTCCTTTTTCACTACACACGCAAGGGCGTAAAGGAGTTTTTCCACTTAAAGGACAATCGAAACGGGATTCATTTATTAAGATTCAGAGTCGCCACTTGGGAGATTCATGGTGTCCCAAGTCACCGATTGAATCCCGAATCGAGGAAAATATGACTTTGTTTAACAGTCCGCGATCCCGAAATCCGAGTAAGAAATTCTGTTAACGCGGGAGAAGGTGTTAGGCACTCCCGGATTCCGTAGTTCTAGCACGGTCGCTCAACTGTCATATTTGGCTTATTTATTTGATTTTAATACATGTTTTGACCTATGTGCTTTTTAACTTTGAACCGCTTTCATTATTATTATTTTACAAGAATTGCAACGTCGTGAAAACATGTCTCGAATCGCGTCACATAAATGCACCCGCAATTTTTGACACATTTCGACTTCATTGAGATTTGGATTTGGGTCACATAAATGTGCACCCGTATTTAAGAAGGTAGAATTATCAAAAATGCGCCTAAAGTGACTAACGCGTTATTATCTTTGGGGAAGGCCGTGAAATTCGCTAAACGGCCCATCCCGAAGTCTAAGTATTTTGTATAAACATTTATCGAGGGCCCCGCAATTTGTTTGTTTTGTTTAGCGAGGCTCGTCTCGTTTTATTAATAAAAGGGCAAATCTAAAGCAATCTATAATTTCCTATCTTAAATTGTCCCTAATAATATAATGCTAATGAATTTGTTATTGTATTAAAGCAAACTAGAAGAACAATGGCATTCAGGCCTACATCACAGAATGGCCGATCACAGGCCTTGGCCCAGGCCCAAACGCACACATAATTGAGATAAGACTTGGGCCGTCTGCTAAAGTCCTAAGGCTCTAACTATTTGAAATGGGCTGTTTAGCCCTGCCTGTTAAAATCAAATCCCAGCCCGTTTCTGATTGAATAAAAATTCACTAAGACTGCTCCTTGTTGTTCAAAAGGTGTTCAATAATTTATAATCAAGGAGAAAGCAATATTCAGCTATTCGAATTAATGAAACATTGATCACTAAAATTAAAACTCAGATTATTTTACATATTTAGCTACTGATGATTTCATGGATATCACTATAAGTGTAAAGCAAGCTGGAAATACAAATGTGACAACACAAAGCAAACCTAATTATTTTTTAATTAACTCAGATAGCATTGCCAAATAAGCATCATACAATCATTTATCATGATAATCACATTCACACTATGAAAACAATACTAATGATGTGTTCTACGATATCACACAGATCTGAGGCGATCCACAACTCATTTATCAACCTCACATGAGATCAATTGTCACCAATGTTCAACTTAAAGCGACCACATGCAGATGATAGAGTCCATGTGAATCAAAACAGTCTTAACAGTCTAAAACAGTCCCAATTAAGCAGGTATAATACGAACACACTAACTAAAGCTATATAACTACACATCATTTGCTAGCCTACAACTATAAACATCCAAGCAAGCGTAGATCTGGAAAGATGATTTCATTTCATTCCAATTCGAGGCTACATCAGTGCGAATTCAAGCGTGTACCTGGGATTGGAAATTAAGAAGAAGGAGAGGTCAGCAATGGAGATAACAGATAGCAACAACACAGGAATGAGTTCAAAAATCCAGTAATAGATCAGTCAACACAGCAATTTTCAGGAACAAGTTGATTTTCAATTCAAAAAAAACCACAGCTACCCAGCAACGAATAGGAGAAGAACAATGCCAACGAAACAGCCAAAAACCATCCTAATATAACCAAAACTTACACTCAA
>NC_032000.1:48902490-48914326 GCF_001879085.1 Nicotiana attenuata | reverse complement strand
TTTTCTTTCTTTTTATTTCATTTTATATTTATGTTTTTTTTCTGATTTTATTAAAATGCAAAAATTAAAATGAAACCTAATTAAGCTAATTAATTCCTACAAAATTGATTAAATCCTATTTAAAAGTAAAATCATGACAAATTCACAATTAAAATGCAAAGAATGGACTATTCCTATGATTTTCCTTATATTTCGTTTTAAAAACAACTGAACTACTAATTAATCCTAGAATATGAAACTAAAACCTAAAAACAAATGTCAAGCGTATTTTTTATATTTTTCATAAAAATGCACAAATAAAATGCAATAATTATCAGAAAATAACACAAAAATTCACAAAAATTGTGAAATAATAAAGAAATCATCTTGTTTGAATTTTTGGGAACAATTCACTTAGGGCAAAAATCACGTGCTCACAGCTGCCCCTCTTTGCTCGGGAACACGTAGAGTTCTCGGGCAAAGATAAGTGAGCGGATACGAGCGATTTTTGCCCGTCCGAATATTCCGTGTGAAGCATTTTTGAAAACCGTCTGACCGCACCCTGCTTCGGAGGTTGCCTACATATCCTTGGCTAAAAAGGAATCAGGTCAGTGTAGTTCGGGAAGGTTTGGTAGATGGGACTACCAGGAGCTGTGATTTCACTACTGTTGCTGCTGTTACTGCTCGCTGACCTCCTTATTACACCATGTTAAAACAAAAAGAAGCTAGCCTATGCTATGATCTATGAATTACAAAAAGGTCCTATCTATGTCTTCAAACTTGCTCTTGTGTTGCCTTGAACTGGTATTCTTCCACTGGAGTTCTTGCGTTGTTGCCTTGCATTGTGATCGGAGATGTTTTGCCATTCCTCCGAGTGATGTTGGACTGCTGAAATTTGAAATATGTGCCTCTATTCTCCAGGCGGGCTCCTGATTGCTGACGCTTGAAAAGTATTCCCTTGTTCTTCAGGTGGGCTCCTGACTGCAACGCTTGAAAAGTATTCCCTTGTTCTCCAGGTGGGCTCCTGACTGCAACAAAATAGACAAACAAAGAAAATTTTCTGCCCCAGTTTGGTGGCTGGGTACATCATGTTATCAAATACCAAAAATTTAAAAGCTAAAATTTGAATTGTACTTCCCTTGTTTTCCAGGTGGGCGCCTGACTGCTGAACTTGAAATGTATTCCCTTGTTCTCCAGGTGGGCTCCTGATTGCTGAACTGGAAACGTACTCCCTTGTTCTCCAGGCGGGCTCCTGACTGCTGAACTTGAAAAGTATTCCCTTGTTCTCCAGGTGGGCTCCTGATTGCTGAACTTGAAACGTATTCCCTTGTTCTCCAGGTGGGCTCCTGATTGCTGATCTTGAAAAGTATTCTCTTGTTCTCCAGGTGGGCTCCTGATTGCTGAACTTGAAAAGTATTCCCTTGTTCTCCAGGTGGGCTCCTGACTGCAACAAAATAGACAAACAAAGAAAATTTTCTGCCCCAGTTTGGTGGCTGGGCACATCATGTTATCAAATACTAAAAATTTAAAAGCTAAAATTTGAATTTTACTTCCCTTGTTTTCCAGGTGGGCGCCTGACTTCTGAGCTTGAAAAGTATTCCCTTGTTCTCCAGGTGGGCTCATGATTGCTGATCTTGAAAAGTATTCCCTTGTTCTCCAGGTGGGCTCCTGACTGCTGAACTTGAAAAGTATTCCCTTGTTCTCCAGGTGAGCTCCTAATTTTAACAAAATAGACAAACAAAGAAAATTTTCTACCCCAGTTTGGTGGCTGGGTGCAGCATGTCATCAAATATTAAAAACTGAAAGCTAAAATTGAATTATACTTCCCTTGTTCTCCAGGTGGGTTCCTGACTGCCGAAGCTTGGAAAGTATTCCCTTGTTCTCCAGGTGGGCTCCTGACTGCAACAAATACAGAAAACGAAGAACATTTCCTGCCCCAGTTTGGTGGCTGGGCACAGATGTGAGTGTTGAATTGAATTATTCTACCAACCATTACAAGCATGTGAAAGCTAAGTCCTATTATCCAGGGAGGTCCTGATTACGAACCTAAGTTATATCTTCCAAAGGTGTCACTACCACTACATTTGTTGTCTAAAAGGTCTTAAACTACTTCCCATTATCCAGGCGGGTCTTGACAACTTCTAGTTAAAAAATACAATTTTAACCTAAGCGGACCTTGTTACCTTTATCTTGTTATCTAAGCAAACCTTAAAACTACGTCCCATTATCCAGGAGGGTCCTGAAAAATCAAAACTCAAGTCTCATCTTAAGCGTTCCAATTCTACGGTTGAACAGAATCTTGTTACCTAAAGGAGGTCTTAAAACTGTGTCCCATTATTCAGGAAGGTCCTGACAACTCCTAATTGAATCCTATCTTAAACAGGCAACTTTGAAACCAACTTATGTTCCTTGGCGTACATTTATGCTAAATTATGCTACTCATGATTGTTTTGAGATTCAAACTAAGTCCCATTTTCCAGGAGGGTCCTGAGAGTTTCCAGTCATACCTGTTTTGGTGCTATCTTCCCTTACGGGGGTTTCTCCAAAATTTCTGCCCCTGTTTCAATCAAAGAAAAATCTTGTCAATTTTAAAAATGGTGGCTAGTTGCTGGCATTCTTGCTAGGTACATCCCTGCTGCTGGGCTCCACTCCGTCCCGCTTTCCTGGCCTTGCCTTGAATCTCCTCGGCTTCCTGACCGAATTTCAACCCCTTGACTCTGATGACCCAAGTGTTCTATCCCATATTGTTGTTTTTGTGTTTCTGACCCCTCTTTTGAAACTTCGCTTCTTCCCCACAATTATTGATTAATCCACCGATGACACTTCCAGTGGTCCTTTATGACTTACATTACTTTTAACATCTTTAATATATTCCGGCCCTGTCTGTACAACTAAGAAGCTAGTAGCTAGCCTTGACATTCCTTCCTTTTGTTTTGAACAGAACTGACACTGAAACATCTTAAAGATAGACCTCGAAAGAATGAAATGCAACGACCTCGAGGGTTAAGGATAGAGAGAATCCGAGAATGGATGATTTGTAATGAAGAAAGAAGAGAATGAGACTTATCTGAGTGGAATAGCTGGTACCATTGAGTATGCCATGCATTTGGATTGACCAGCCCAGTCTATCTAACCAATCAACTTTCGTTTGCCACATTTGTTGTTCCGGACTTTCACAACCTGATTTTCACCCAAACCCAAATCTTGCTCGTCCTGCAACGTCTTGAGCAGCTTTTGACCACAGACGCGTCTCATTTGCTTGTCTGAAAAACTTACCTTCGCCTTACGGTGCCCGTGAGGGTTTTCACCAATAAGACTCTCTCATTTTAGATTTCTCTCGACTCACTTCGCCTTACGGTGCCCGTGAGGGTTTTCACCAATAAGACTCTCTCATTTTATTTTTTCTTGCACCGGAGTGTTGCCCCTGACGTGGATCACTTTTACTTGCTCGTATTGGCACTTCCTGAAGATTGATCAGAAGGTATTCCTTTGGACCGTAATGCAGGCTTTTGGACAGGGCTAGAAAGAATGGGTATCAAAGGCTCTAAAACAATTTAATATGGGTTCACAGTTACAACCTTCGGAATCAAATTTCTTGCACAGCCACAACTACTGCCCCAGTTTCCTTCGTGGGGACTTTTGGGATTTTGTTTTGGTGTGACTGAACCTCAGAGAGAGGCTGCCTACGTACCCTTTCGGGATCAAGTCAAGCGTAGTTCAAGACATAGAAATTACTTTGGTGTTGTGACTTCTCTTTTCTTTTCTTCCTCTTTCTCTTCTTTTCATTTCTTTTCTTTCTTTTCTTTTCTTCATTTTTTTTCTTTTTTTTTCTTTTTGTCTTCTTTTCTTTTCTTTTCTTTTGGACTGTGTTTTCTTGTTTCTTCACTGATTTTCCTTGTGCGAACTCCCAAGTTGTTACTGATTCCGAAAGAGGGGTACGGAAGAAAATAAATGAGGCTCAAAGGGGTAACAAAGGATACAGTGTTTGGATAGCAGAACAAAATGCCTTCATCATTTCAATCTCAAAAATATGCCAAATACAATAAAGTACAATTAAACCAAGAAATCATATATAATATCGCTTGACTGCATCAGAGTTGATAGCCATTTCTACACATTTTCCTTCCACATCTATCAAATATAATGCGCCATTGGACAACACTCTGGTTACAACAAATGGCCCCTGCCAGTTCAGGGCGAACTTTCCTTTTGCCTCAGCCCAATGAGGTAAGATACGCCTCAACACCAATTGCCCTACTTCGAATTTCCGCAGACGCACCTTCTTGTTATATGCTCTTGCCATTCTCTGTTGGTACAACTGACCGTGACATACTGCTGCCAATCTCTTCTCATCAATCAAACTTAGTTGTTCCAAGCGGGCTTTAACCCATTCAACATCATCAATTTCCGCCTCAGCGATGATCCAAAGGGACGGGATTTCAACCTCTGCGGGTATTACTGCTTTAGTGCCATACACCAGTGAATAAGGAGTTGCCCCTACTGAAGTGCGGACAATAGTGCGATAGCCTAAAAGGGCAAACGGTAACTTCTCATGCCATTGCCTAGACCCCTCTACCATTTTTCGAAGTATTTTCTTGATGTTCTTGTTAGCTGCTTCGAGTGCTCCATTTGCCTTAGGACGATATGGGTTGGAATTGCGGTGCGTAATCTTAAACTGCTGACATGTCTCTGCCATCAAATGACTGTTGAGATTGGCACCATTGTCTGTGATGATTACCTTCGGGATCCCAAACCGACAGATGATATTCGAATGCACAAAATCGACCACTGCTTTCTTGGTCACAGATTTGAAGGTTTTTGCTTCAACCTACTTAGTGAAATAATCAATAGCTACCAGAATGAACCTGTGCCCATTTGACGCCGCTGGCTCGATCGGCCCAATGACATCCATCCCCCAAGCAACGAACGGCCATGGTGCCGACATTGTATGTAATTCAGATGGTGGAGAATGAATCAAATCTCCATGTACCTGACATTGATGACACTTGCACACGAAACTGATGCAATCCTGTTCCATAGTAAGCCAATAATAACCCGCTCGAAGAATCTTCTTTGCCAATACATATCCACTCATATGAGGTCCACAAACTCCCGCATGCACCTCGGTCATGATAACTGTAGCCTATTTAGCATCCATGCATCTCAATAATCCAAGATCTGGGGTTCTCTCGTACAACACTCCTCCACTAAAGAAAAATCCTCTTGCCAGGCGTCGAATTGCTCTCTTTTGATCCCCTGTAGCTTGTGCTGGATACACTCCCATCCGGAGGTACTCTCTGATATCATGGAACCACAGCTCACCATCAAGTTCTTCTTCCACCATATTACAATAGGCATGCTGATCTCGGACCTGAATTTGTAACGGGTCCACATAAGCCTTGTCTGGATGATGCAACATTGACGCCAAAGTAGCCAAAGCGTCGGCAACCTCATTGTGAATCCTTGGAATATGCCTGAAATCTATTGATTGAAACCGCTGACAAAGCTCATGCAAACACTGCCGGTACGGTATGAGCTTCAAATCTCGTGTCTCCCATTCACCCTGATCTGGTGTACCAGAAGATCCGAGTCACCCATGACCAAGATTTCCTGGACACCCATGTCTATAGCCAATCTCAGACCTAAGATACACGCCTCGTATTCAGCCATGTTATTGGTGCAATAGAAACGAGTTGAGCAGTGACAGGGTAGTGTTGCCCTGTCTCAGAAATCAGTACTGCTCCTATCCCGACGCCTTTGGCGTTGGCAGCTCCATCAACGAACAGTTTCCATCCTGGCTTCTCGACTTGTTCTAATTCTTCAACATGCGTTATCTCCTCGTCAGGGAAGTATGTTTTCAAAGGTTCATATTCATCATCAACTGGATTCTCGGCCAAATGATCAGCCAGCGCTTGTGCTTTCATTGCAGTCCGGGTCACGTAGACAATATCAAACTCCGTAAGCAAGATTTGCCATTTCGCCAGCCTCCCTGTGGGCATGGGCTTCTGAAAAATGTACTTCAACGGGTCCAGCCGAGAGATGAGATAGGTGGTATAGGCTGACAAGTAATGTTTCAACTTCTGCGCTACCCAGGTTAAGGCACAACACGTCCTCTCAAGTTGAGTGTACTTCACCTCATATGATGTGAACTTCTTGCTGAGGTAGTAAATTGCCTGCTCTTTCCTTCCTGTGATGTCAGGCTGCCCCAGTACGCAACCAAAAGAATTATCCAAAACAGTCAGATAAAGGATCAAGGGTCTTCCCGGCTCCGGCGGGACCAACACGGGTGGACTAGCCAAATACTCCTTAATCTTGTCAAATGCTGCTTGACATTCGTTCGTCCATCTGACCGCAACATCTTTCTTTAGCAGCTAAAAGATGGGCTCGCAAGTCGTTGTAAGCTGGGCAATGAACCTGCTGATGTAATTCAACCTGCCAAGCAAACTCATCACCTCTTTTTTGTTCCTTAGCGGTGGTAGCTCATGAATGGCTTTGATCTTGGACGGGTCTAACTCAATACCGCGCCGACTTACCACGAATCCCAACAACTTCCCAGATGGGACTCCAAACGCACACTTGGCTGGATTAAGTTTGAGGTTGTACCTGCGGAGTCTCTAGAAGAATTTCCTCAGGTCCTTGACATGGTCACATTGTTTCCTCGACTTTATGATCACGTCGTCTACGTAGACCTCAATTTCCCGATGTATCATGTCATGGAACATGGTGGTCATCGCCCTCATATACGTTGCCCCTGCGTTCTTCAACCCAAATGGCATGACCCTATAACAATACGTTCCCCAAGGCGTGATGAATGTCGTCTTTTCCGCATCCTCCTCATCCATCAGAATCTGGTGATAGCCCGCATAACAATCCATGAAGGAACCAATCTCATGTTTGGCACAATTGTCGATCAATATGTGGATGTTTGGTAGCGGGAAGTTGTCTTTCGGACTTGCCTTATTATGGTCACGGTAATCTACGCACACTCTGGTCTTTCCATCCTTCTTTGGCACAGGCACAACATTGGCTAACCATGTGGGATACCGCGTGACTCGGATGACCTTTGCCTCAAACTGCTTAGTGACCTCTTCTTTGACTTTCACACTAATGTCTATTTTAAATTTCCTTAGCTTCTGCTTGACAGGGGGCATGCGGGGTCAGTGGGCAATTTGTGGACCACCAAATCAGTGCTTAAACCTGGCATGTCGTCATATGACCATGCAAAAACATCTTTATACTCAAAAAGTGCTTTAATTATCTCTTCTCTGAGCTGTGGTTCCAAATGGACACTTATTTTCGTTTCCCGCACATTCTCTTGATCCCCTAAATTGATTGCCTCTGTGTCATTCAGATTAGGTTTGGGTTTTTCTTCAAAGTGGCTTACTTCTTTACTGATTTCCTCAAAAGCTTCCTCATCATCATATTCTATTTCGTCATCACACTCAATTTCTTGTATTATTATGTCTGAGTTAGATTGGCGTTTAAGACTGGGCTGGAGACTCCTTATGCATGATATATCATTGAAACCAGCGTGAAAGGGACTGTACAAGAAGAAAAGAAAGACAAAAATAAAAACTATTAGGAATGAAAAAAAGGGAAATTGCATTTCATTAATATTTAAGATAAAAAGGTTTAACTCATCCAAATGGACGGAACATAGCATCCGAATTACAACCTTGGAAATAATCCAGATTAAACTGAAAGGAAATCAAACTAACTACCAAGACTTCCTCCGGATAGGAAGGGGAGTTGCTTCCCAATTGTTAAGCTTTGCCTGGGGCCCCACGAACTGAATATCTGCCTTGCTTGGACCTTCTCCAGCCTCCAATACATTCACCTCATCAAACAGCTTTTCAAACCTCTCAATCAACTCCTTGTCGGGATCAACCACACCACTGGGCATTGCTGTTGCTAGGCGCTTATTAGTACCAGGCCTGATAAAGGAACGGGAAAGGCGGGGGATGGGCTTTGGAAGGGTCCATGCTTTCTTTTTCATCTTTCTAGCTCGCCTTATGTCTGCAGCAGTGGGCTTGAAACCTAAACCAAAAGTATCCAGGTTTGCAGGAAGGGATACGGGTTGTACGATGCCTTGTAAAGAAGCACCCAAGCCTTTTCCAGGTACAAATCCGTTCTTCAGCATTTCCGACGCAGCCATGACGGATGCAGCAGCTACCTTTGGCACAGGAATACACTTCCCTTCCGGGATCTTTTTAACCGATACCGTATCAAAGACTTGATAAACCCATGGACCTTTGTCATCCTCAGTTTCTATGAAAGGCACAATGGCACCACCCAGAGTACGCGAGCTATCTTCTCCATGCACCACAATCTCTTGCCTGTCCCACTCGAATTTGACCATCTGGTGCAAAGTTTATGGCATTGCTTTTGCTGCATGGATCCAGGGTCGGCCTAACAAGAGATTGTAAGAGACGGCCACGTCGAGCACCTGGAACTCCATAGTGAATTCAACCGGACCTATCGTCAGTTCCAACACTATATCCCCAACTGTGTCCTTGCCTCCTCCATCAAATCCTCGTATGCAAATACTATTCTTGTGGATTCTCTCACTATCCACCTTTAACTTTTCCAGGGTGGAGAGAGGGCAAATGTTTGCACTAGACCCGTTATCAACTAGCACCCGGGTGACCACAGAGTCTTCACATTTCACCGTGAGGTAGAGTGCTCTATTATGTTCAGTGCCTTCCAAAGGCAGCTCATCATCAGAAAATGTAACCCTGTTGACCTCGAAAATCTTGTTTGCTATTTTCTCTAGATGGTTCACAGAAATCTTATCAGGAACATGAGCCTCATTCAAAATTTTCATCAATGCCTGGCGGTGCTCATCTGAGTGGATCAGTAATGATAGCAAAGAGATTTGTGCCGGGGTCTTTCTCAGTTGTTCTACAATGGAATAATCTTGTGCCTTCATCTTCTTCAAGAATTCTTCTGCCTCTTCTTCAGTTAAAGCTTTCTTTACCAATACTGGATTATCTTTGGTGATTTTAGCCTTTCTCAGCTCGTCAGGAGCAAAGCATCTTCCTGAGCGAGTCAGCCCATGGGTTTCACAAACTTCTTCCTTAACTTCTTTCCCCTGATACATCACTGTCACTCGGCCGTAATTCCATGGGACGGCCTTTTCAGTGATTACTGGTAACTGAGTCACTAGCTTGATGACAACCGGCTCTGTGCAAGCCCCTTTTACCATCAGAACGGGCTTGATAGCTGCCCCCAACACTACCACTTTAGCTGGTTCTTGTTTTTCTGCAATGCTGTGCAAAAGCTCCTTCTTTATTACTACAACTGGCTTGCTAACCGTTTCTTCTACCTGGATCAATGCCCTCCCCTTTGTTAGTTGCTCATTTGATCTATCCTCACTAGCCCTGATCATCATTACAGTTTGTGACGACTTCTTATGCTCTCCCTTTTGGACTAGCTCAATCATATGGGTCTCGTGATGGGTTGGTAATGGATTTTGGGTGATGTTGGGCGTTTCTGGGGCTTGTACTTCAATTCGGCGGGTATCAATGAGCTCTTGGATGGCCGTTTTCAAGTGCCAACATTTTTCTGTGTCATGTCCGGGCGCACCTGAGCAATACTCACAACTCACAGAGTGGTCCAGATTCCTTGGGGGAGGATTTGGCAATTTGGGTTCAATCGGACTCAGCATGCCCAACTGTCTCAATCTGTGGTACAAGCTAGTGTAAGATTCACCCAAGGGAGTGAAAGTCTTCTTCTTTTGCAGCCTATCATTCTTAAATGCAGGGTTAGGTCGAAAACCGGTTCCAGTGGGATTTCTGTTGGTTCTTGGGGGTGGGTAGGTGTTTTGAGCTGGGTAAGTATTTTGTGGGGTGGGTGCGCGCCATTGTGCATGGGTAGGAGGTTGGGGGTATGTCTGGGCATGGTGGACAGAGAAATTGGGGACAGGAGGTGGGTAATAGTGCTGCGGTGGGCCATATGGGGTGTGTTGGTAGGTTTGGGGGTGAGGGCAAGGTTGGTGATAATATGGTGATGGACCTCGAGACCAAGCTCTCGATTCCACTACTGCAACCTCTTCTTTCTTCTTCTTTCCCAATACTCCTCCAGTGCCGCTCTGAATAGCCTGAGTAGTTGCTTTGATTGCGGAGCTCATAATCTTGTTAGACTTGAGACCCTCTTCCACCATACTTCCCATTTTCACGACCTCGTTGAAAGTTTTTCCCACTGCTGATACCAGATGACCATAATAGGTAGGCTCCAAAGCCTGTAGGAAATACTCAACCATCTTGTTCTCTTTCATTGGAGGATCGACTCTTGCCGCCTGCTCTCTCCACCGAAAACCATACTCTCTGAAGCTTTCTCCGGGCTCAATTTTAGTTAGTGACAGACGGTCCAGGACAATTTTGAGATTATACTGAAAATGACATGCAAATGCTTGGGCCAGATCGTCCCAGGTGTACCATCGAGCATGATCCTGTCGTGTGTACCACTCCAAGGCTGATCCACTTAGACTTTGACTAAAGTAAGCCATCAATAACTCGTCCCTTCCTCTAGCTCCTCTTATCTTGCTGCAGAATCCCCTTAAGTGGGCCACCGGATCACCATGTCCATCATATAAGTCAAACTTGGGTAACTTGAATCCTGCTGGCAACTGGACATCAGGAAACAGGCACAGGTCCTTGTAGGCTACACTCACTTGTCCTCCGAGCCCCTGCATATTTCGGAATGACTGTTCTAAGCTCTTAACCTTCCGTATCATTTCCTCTTGCTCAGGGTTTTTGGAAGGCTTTTCTTCTTCTGCTGAGAGATCAAGGCGGGGAGTGTAAGGGCATGGCTCTGGCGGTTTGAAAGTGGCTTCGGGTGGGTAATACTGGTTATCATGGGTTTGGAACAAAGGTTTGCTAGAAGACCTGTGTAGTGTGACAGGTGGAGGAGCCACAAACACAGGAGTAGTTGGTGGTGGAGGGCATGGAATTTGTTTGGGTGGTGGAGGTGGTGGTGTTTGAGAGGTGGTTCCGTAGTACTGCTGGTAAGTAGGGAAAGCAGGAGATGAGTTCACTGTGGGAGGATCTTGAGGCTGAGCTAGTGGTGGGAGGTAGGTGGGGTTAGCAGGATAAGCTGGTGGTGGATGTCCCTTCGACCAGGCCTGGTACATCTCGGCCATTTGTTGCTTCAGTTTATACATCTCCTCCTTCATTGCATTAACGTCCACTACTTCCTCCTCCCTAGATGGGCCAACAATGCTTGCTTCTAATTCCTGGTTGACCATGTTCGACTTATCCTTAGAGCGGGTGTTGTAGGGATGGGTTGCTAGAATGCCAGTCAACTTAACCACTTGCCTGGACTCATCAACAACAACTTTGTTAGCGGTTAGGGCATTAACAGATAAATGACCGCACATTGGGGAGTGAATGCACCTAAGCAGTTAACCATTTCTATTATGCCTTTGCTTGGTTGCATGCGTCATCCCGGCTTTTCCTTACTTCTATGTGCCACTTCCCTTTTTTATTTTCCCTTGTTTCTTGCCGCTTTCTCTTTTTTGCATTTTCTCTCCTATTTTTATTATTTGGTTACGGTCGAATCCTATGGAGATTGCCTACGTATCACGACCCCGCGTGAATCAGACCAAGCATAGTTCGCGACGAATAGTGTAAAGTAGAAACAAAATATTTTTTTGGTTTAAGTTACTATTTAATTTGATAGCAAATAACGTCTATTACTAAAGAACTCGAAACTAGACAGATTAAACTAAACTAAAAGAAACTCCAACTAGCAGAAAAGAACTACAGACTCCACCATCCCTATTCTAGTTCAAACAAAAATACAGACTCAATCAACTGACTGACTTTTAATGAAAAGGAAATACAGACTCCAGCAGAAA
>NC_032000.1:48858143-48902363 GCF_001879085.1 Nicotiana attenuata | reverse complement strand
GACAATCATGAGTACATTAAAGCTCCTGGTGCCCGCGGGACATCGTTCGGTCTCGCCGCGGGCCTATATGCAAGTTCCCCTTGAAGTCTATCCAGGTCACTCATTATCTGCTTCACAAATATCATCACTGATGCAAAGAAGGTAGTATGGGTCATGTTCTCGCACATCTGGCATTTCCTAGTAATAGAATGAGCAACGGTTAAGATTCTCTCTCTGATTCTGCCTTTTTCTTGAAGCAACCGCCCTATCTGTTGGGTCCTAGCCTCCAAAGTTTGCTCGGCTGCCCGGTTTTGTTCCCGGAGTTGTTGCAAGTCCATTTCTAACTGTGCCAATGCCATGTAACAATGCTCTCTTCCAACTTTGAATTCTTTTGCCTGTTTGATCATTCTGTTCTCTGTGGCAATGACCTTTTTCTTTAAACCTGTGACCTCATTATCGTATTCTTCTTTCAACTGCTTAACCATGCAGGCCCGTTCTTTCGCGTTTTTAGCCAATTGTTTCCGACCCCAGCTAATTCCCTTTCCGCTTTGCTGAGGTCAAAACTGTAGTCATTCACTTTTTGCCTTAGATTTTCTATAAGCTTTGTATCTTTGGCACTCCTGACGGGATTTTCGGCCGCTAACTTCATCTTTTGGATTTGGGCTCGTAAAGCTTCATTCTCTTTGGCCAATTTCTTTCTCTCACCCTCGTCAGCCGCGGCTTGCACGCTGTTTTCAAACTGGAGGTCTTGGACCTGTTTTTCCAATGCTCCTATGCGGGCCCTATATTCATTTTCTAACCAAGCCCACTGTTCTTGCGATGATTCGGCAAACTCCCGGATGTGAGGTCTTTTAGCTGGCCTTTCATGCTCATATTCTCTCCTATACCAAGCAAGGTATCCTGGCGACACTTCGCCTTTGGCCCGATCTTGTACGCAAGTATCCGCTTTTAAGTATTGGCATTCATTCCAGATCTGGCGGACTCTCGCTTCAGGGAATTGTCCGTCAGGCTAATTTCGACTTCTGAGCACTAAGATCGCCGTCTTTTTGCACTATTTGGAACCTCCCGAGTTGCCTTAAAACCCGATACGGGGCATAGGGCTGGATGCTCTTAAGGCCCATCAAAAGGAAGTGCGGCCCCGTTGCTGGCATATATATGATTTCATCGACAGGCAACCATCCAAATGTCCACTCTATTTGACTAGCAGTGAGGGACCGAAAGTATGAAGTCCAGCCCGTGAATCCCTCGGGCAAGCTAATCCCCTTAATCCTTGTGTAAAACTCCTCTATACATGTCTTCTTTGTAGACCCATAACTCAGGAACTGAGCACGATGGCACAAGTGTTCGGTCATCCACATTTGCAACAATAATTTTGCACCCCACGAAGAAGTCTCCCCCGGCTTTGCAGGCTGTAAAAGCGCGAAAGATTTCGGCTAATATCATGGGCGCAAGAGTGCTTTTGGCTTGAGTGAGTAGAGTGTTGACGACCCCGGCTATTTTTATGTCAATGTTTCCGTCTTTCCTTGGAAATACCACAAGCCCCAAAAAGACCACCATAAAAGCAAAATGTCTATGCTCCTCCCATTTTTGGCGGTTCCCTTTGCTACATATCTTGTTTTCCGGGTTGTTGAAACCTCCTATATGGACATATCTGTGATATATGAATTGTGGCGTACAAAAGCCATTTGCCAAATCTGCATTGTGGACCGTCCTGCTTATTTTCAGCGAGTCTTAAAATCTGTGCACAGCCACAGGTCTCAGGGCCACCAAGTACTTATGCCTTAAAGGAACCTCATCTTTTCCGATGTAGCCGGCTATTTCCTCTAGTGTCGGGGTCAACTCAAAGTCCGAGAAATGGAAGACGTTATGTGCCGGGTCCCAACAGGTGACCAATGCTCTGATGATGTCTCCCCGAGGCACAATCTCCAACAAACCGGTAAGCCCTTTCTAATATTTTTTGACATCATCTTGCCCTTCTCCTCCTAAGTCGTTCCACCACAGACGCAACTCCAAAGGGACTTTATGCATGATTGAAAAAGGTTCATTTTGAGTCGTGCTCATCCTGCACATTTATTAAGGTGATTTAATCACTTATTTGACCTATCAATGAAAAATGACACTATTTTTTGTTCAAATTTCCGATTTAAACAAATGGTCGGTTTTGCAGTTACGGCCTTTCAGCACTTCGAGGAGAAGATTTTAAGGCTGTGCCTGCCAACCGTTGAAACTGACTCAGGGTGGCTGTTCTTGCAAAAACACCCTTCCGACGCCCTTTTGGGGACATNNTTTCATGTTAGCAATGGTTCCCTCATAGTTCTTCTTCATTTGTTGTACAAACTGGGCCCTTTCCTCGGTCTTCTTTGCCCATTGTGCCCGAAGTTTTGCCACGTTTCCCTCGGATTTTTCTAATTCCTCCTGACATTCCAAAACTTGTTTCTTCAAACCTTTTATCAATCTCTCGTCGGATAGGCTTCTTTCCCGATTCCTGGCATCTATTTTCATTTGCTGAATTTGGGCTTTGAGAGCTTCATTCTCCTGGGCCAATTTCTTCTTATCACCTTCGCCGGCTGCGGCTTGCAAGGTGTTTTCAAATCGGAGCTCCTGAACCTGTTTTTCCAATGCTCCTATTCGGGCCCTATACTCCTTTTCCTTAGCTAACCAATCCCACTGCACTTGAGCCTCGTTAGTGAATTGTTGCACATGTGGCCTTTTGGCGGGTCTCTCGGGAATTTGAAATCTCTTACCAAACCAGACCAAGTATTTGGGATCTACCTCACCTCTGGCTCGGTCCTGTACTATAGTCTTGGGTTCAAGGTACCTGCACTCGTTCCATGTCTTTCGAATTCTGCCTTAAGGGAATGCAGCTTTCGGGCCTAACTCGATGACTTGCTCACTCAGGTCTTCGTCGTTGTGCACTGTCTGGAATCTTCCAAATTGCCGCAAAACTCGGTAAGGAGCATAAGGCTGTATGCTTCGAATACCCATCAAAAGAATATAAGAGACCTCTGCTGATGTGTATATAGCTTCAGTAGCAGGGAGCCATCCATAAGCCCATTCAACTTTATCTGCGGTCAAGGATATTAAGCATGACGACCAAGCCTCAGTACCCTCAGGGAATTCAATACCTGTCACCCGGGTTTCAAATTCTGCAATACAACTCAATCCAGTCAAACCGTAGTTCATGTAGCCTGTGCGGTGACAGAGGTGTTCCTGTATCCACAATTGTAAGAGCAAATTGCAACCTTGAAAGAATTTCTCCCCTTCCCGACATTTGGTCAAAGCTCGGTACATTTCTGTTACAATCAAGGGAACTACCGTGCTAGTAGGTTTTTTCATGGCAACATCTAGCATCCCTACCAAGCCAAGGTCTATGTGACCGTCCTTTCTTGGACAAACTACCACTCCCAAAAAGGCCACCATGAAGGCTAATCCCCGTCGGGCTTCCCATTTGTCTTTATTTCCAGCATGTGTCAATCCTGTGTTGGGCTCCTCGAAACCTTTGGGGTTACCATACCGGTGATATAAGAAATGCAATGTACAATACCCTTCCGCCAAATGAGGGTCTTGAATATCCCGGCTGATGTTCAATAAATCCAAGAACCTATGAAGGGTTACCGGTCGTGGGGCAAGTGGGTATCTACCTCGGAGGTTCTCGTTGAGACCGGCGTATCCGGCAATCTCTTCCAATGTAGGTGTGAGTTCAAAATATGAAAACCGGAATACGTTACGGGTCGGATCCCAGAATGGTATCAATGCCTCAATAATATCTTTCCTTGGTTTGATGTTTAGCAAATCAACGAGACCACCCAAGCTTTTGACCACGGTATCTCTGCTTCCTTTTCCCAAATCATGCCACCACATGTGAAGTTTCAACGGGGTCTCGCTCAGGACTGAGAACGTTTCGATGTTACTTGAGTCCATCCTGCACATTTATTAAGGGACTTTAATGACTATTTTTTGAAAAATGGCTATTTGTGCAAAAATTCTTTATTTAGAAAACAGGCCTTGGATTTGCAAATACGGCCTTTCAGCATTTCCGGGAGGAAGATTTTAAGGTTGTGCCCGCAAACCATTTAAAAATGACTCAGGGTGGCTATTCTTGCAAAAACGGCCTTCCGGCGCCCTTTTGCGGACATTCGGGTTATTTTGACAAGAATAGCGTCACCCGACTTATTCATGACAAAATTAAAAATTTTGGCATTTTGGGCTATTTGCAAAGGGGAGGTTGGACCGGATGAGGGTTGCCTACGTATCTCACATCCGGTGAGAATCAAACCGGCGTAGTTCGGGCAAATAAACCTAACTATTTTTGAAAATAAGACTCTTTTGTTTTTGTTGGCAAATACACTATTTCTGAAAGCAAGATTCTGTTTTTATTTATTTATTTTTTTTTATATTTTCTTGTTCAGTGGCAAATAAACAAACTAATTTGAAAATAAAACCTTTTTCTCTTTTCCATTGGTAAACAAAAAAAAACAAAATAAAAACAACTTTTCTTCTTTTTCTTTCATTTTCAAAAATCCGGCAGCATTTCGGCACTACTTGGACACTGGTTGTTCATAACTAGCGGTTACCCTCACTTAGTCCCAACACTGCTTATTTTCATAGTTCACTCATTTAGACAAGCCGGTCAACATGCAAAGCCGAGCAAATAAATGCGCAAGTAGCACGTAGGATGCATCAGGATGGTCCATTATTTCAGGTCACCTGTCCTAGACGGACCCAACCCCTGTGTTGAGTCCCCTATGTCAAATGCACATGATGCAAACAAGCGTCCTACTAGGGATCCGGCATGAGGTTTTGTTCTTCTAGGTTTAAACCCTAGGTTTATTGGTCTAGACCTGGCTTACCCGAGCGGACAACTCGGGCCGAGGGGGAGGCAGCGTACCGGGGATACAGAAGCTCCGCCGGCTTAGCAACTTATCCAAACCTCGTTCTAAATGGGAAAAGACTCTAAACAGAAGAGAAGCTACACGAAGTGCACCCTTCTCCATGATGTAGAAGACTCAGAAAGAGGAAGGGATTCGCGACAGTTTATATACAATTCAACAAATATCAAAGCGGTAAAACATTTAGCACATAGCATGGAACATGTAGCAAAATCAAATATAGCCAAATATAACTATTTAACTGAGCTCGAATTCTTGAACCCTGAACCAAAATTCTGGGTTCTTGACCCCAGCAGAGTCGCCAGATCTGTCACACCTCCTTTTTCATACTACTATACCCCGGGAAGGGTATAATAAAAGGAGTTTTTCCAATTAAAGGACAATCGAAACGGGATTCGTTTATTAAGAAGTTCAGAGTCGCCACTTGGGAGATTTATGGTGTCCCAAGTAACCGGTTTGAATCCCGAATCGAGGAAAGGGTTTGACTCTGTTTAGCAGTTGCGAACCAGAAATCCGAGTAAGGAATTCTGTTAACCCGGGAGAAGGGGTTAGGCACTCCCGAGTTCTGTGGTTCTAGCACGGTTGCTCAACTGCTATATTTGGCTAAAATCTGATTTTATTTATGTCATCCTATAGTGCAATTTTAAAATTAATTAACCGCTTTTAATTAGCTTCTTTATGAAAGTGAACGCCGTTTAAGAGCGTGTGTTTGGATCACGTCACATGAAATGCACCTAGATCCTCGGCACCTCTTATTCAACGTTTTGGGATTTGGATTTGGGCCACATAAATGTGCACCCGTATTTAAGAAAGTAAAATTATTAAAAGCGCGCCTAAAGTGGCTAGCGTCTTATTAACTTTGCGGGAAGCCATGAAAATTCGCTAAATGGCATGTCCCGAATTTCTAAAATATTTTTTATAGAGCATTTAATGAGGGCCCCGCAATTTGTGCATTTTTATTTGGCGAGGCTCGTCCCACTTTTATTTTAAAGCCCAATCCTAAAGTGGCTACGATTTTCTATATTTGTTTGTCTCTAGTAATAAAGAAAAAGTCCTAATTGATTAATATTATGAATTTCGGGCCTTGAGTTCAAGTCCGGATTCAAACAAAAGGGCAAGCCTTTTAATTTGGACCCGCTACCTAACCCAAAGGCCCAAGTTTGTATTTAAACTTAAAAAAAAGAAAAGAACTGCAAACTTCTAACACATTATATTTAAAATAAAGCCCAATCCTAAGGTTGATTATTTCAGGCCCAAGTGACATGTTCAACAACTTGGGAACACGGCTCAAGGGTCAAGCCTGGGCAGAAGCGTGAAATCACGCTTAAATGTAACTTCAAACAGCCCCAATCGATCCAGTACCAACTTCCTGGTTTTGCAACTATGTAGTATTTTAATCTCAGATTATAAAATTCACTTTCTGCATTTATTCATTTATCTCGCCTATTTTCAACTATAGTTTTCTATTTTTATTTGTCTCTAATAACACAAAAAAATCCTAAATAATTTGTTATCGAACTAAGGTAAACCGAAGGATAATTCTGTACCAAAGCCACCCATTGGGCCTTGGCCCAAGTCCAAACGTGAAGGAAGTTAACACTGGACCTGGGCCCGCATATCAGATATCTTGAGGCCCAAACGTCCTGGGCCCGCGTATCAGATATAACAGACTCTAAGAACACTCAAGAACAGGTTAACTAATTCAGATCAGTCCAGCTGATGATGCATAATTTAACTCAAGTAGGCTACTGATTTGAGCCATTATCCTACAATTATTAACACCTACATATTAACAAAGATACGAATTACTGTAGCATAAAACATGTTCAGTGTGAAATCAAACTAGTTTCATAATCAAATGCAAATTCAACTATATTCGATTTTTCTTTTGTTGAAATCGAAATAACTCTCAACTAAACAGGTATCACACAAACTCAACCAAATTAAGCTGCTAACTACAGATTTCTCATACTTCCAGGAATACGTCTAATTAGTTTAACAGTCCACTATTTAATAGTCCCAAGTTATTACAGATTGATTACAATGAGCAAACTATTAAATCACAAAATTCTATCTCAACGTGAGAGAGCTACTAAGATTGCAAATCCATAGCAGAGGTTCAGCCTCAATTTCATTTTAAAAGCCCGGAGTGTACAAATGTGTACCTGGTGATTGCAATACAAGGAGAAAATGAAGATCAGCAGGAGCAAACAACAGGCACAGCAGCAGGAATCAGTAATAACCACGAGTAGAGATTGAATGCAGTCCAGAAAATTTCAGTAGCCCAGAAAGGTTTTAGCAAACCAAACACAAGCAGCAAATCTACCAAAACAGCATTAAATGACCCAAAAGTGAACCCAGCACCACTTAAAACCTTCAACAACCCAGAACTTCACCAAAACCAATTTCAATAGACCAAAACTGCTCCAAATCAAGTAGTGTACTTCAGAGAAGACTTCAGCAATCAAGTATTGGACTAGAAGATGAGAATCACTAATTAAAAATCGAAATTAGCCTAAAATCTCTAATGAAACAGCCCTTTTTTTGGATTTTTGAAGGTTTTCTATTGTTTTTGTTTTTTTTTTTTGAATTTTGAATGTCAGTTTGCAGATCTGAAAAAATGGAGAATCCTTTTGGGAGGGGAATTTTCAGAGGCTCAAAAAACTTCTCAAACAAGGCATTTGGTCATGCCTTTTATAGGCACAATGAGGTGCAGCTTCAGATTTTTAATTTTTACATATTAGTCCCTCATTTATTTCTACTTAACCCTCTATTTTCTGACTTGTTACTCAAGTCACACCATTATAATTTGAAATTACAAGTAGATCCCCCTTCTAGGTGCTTCTAGGGGCTTCTAATTTCAGTTACCAGAGATTCCTTAAGTTGAATTACCCCTATTACCCTTTTATTAACCCTTAAATTAACCTATGTAAGCTGACCTAACCCATCCAACTAACCGGGGTCCAAATACCACTCTGCAAATTAATCCGCCAACCAAATCCAATCACAAATCTTAACTACTGATTTCCAAAGTACCACCTACTATCGTCTACTAACCATCAAACAAATTAATCAAGTAACAACAACAAAATCATTATGAAACCAGATTGAAACAGATTAGTCAATTAACAGAACAAATTCATGCTACTGGCCAACACCCAAAGGATCATGAATCAAAAATCAAATACACAAAATATGAATCAAACGAAATTCTAAGAGCACTGAAAGGATGAACTGACAACTCGAATTTAACTAAATTTATCAGTAACAAATGAGATTATAAAGGAACAAGAACCAAACCCTAGATTAACTGCCAGAGAAGACAAAAAAATCAACAACACAAAACTAAACTAAACAGAATCACAAAAGATAAAATATAGCCAAAATAGAAAGAAACTTACTGATTTTGAACTCCACATGACTGATTTCAAAATTGATTTTCAGTTAATGTTATCTGTCTATCTCGTCAAAAATAGACATATAACATTAGCTAGAAATCACTTGATTACCCGAAACTTCCCAAAACAGGTTGAACTTTGAACCCTAGGTCTGAAATTCACGGAGCTTCACTTGGATTTGAAGGGTTTTGGCTTGGGATTCAGGATGAGGGGGTCCAGGAGGCTATAGGGTATGATTTTTGCCGGATTTGGGGAAGGTAGGGTTTTGCCGGAATCTTTGATTCAAGATTCGAGGGAATCAGCTAGGATTTGGGGAAAACTAACCATGGATTTGGAGAGGGGAGAAGGAAGTGGTTCAGGGGTGTATTTTTGAGCAAGTTTTGGGGGGCGGCGCCGCCGTGCACGGCGGTGGCGGCTCTAGGGTTTGGCATATTTGGGGCATTTGGTTAGGATTTGGGATAAGTGGGGGGTGGATTCGGAAAGAGGGGAACGAGGAGAGGGGATGGTGTGAATTTGGGAGGATTTGGGCAACTGCCGCCGCCGTGGGCGATTTCCGGCGGCGGCGTGCGGTGGTGTTACAGGGTCTGTGGATAGGGTGCATTTGAGACGATGAAACGGGGGTGGGGGTGGGGGGGTTCTGACCATTTTATATTATGTTTACCCCAGTTCCCCACCGTTGATCCAATCAACCTCGACGGTCCAGATTAAAACGACCAAACGACGTCGTTTGGATTATGTGGGGGCAGGCCGGGTGAGGGTTATGGTTTTGGGCTTGGGGCGACCGTCCTGGGCTAGTATTTTTGCTTTCAAACATGGCCCAAATCTCTTCTTTACTTATTCCCTTTGTTTTTCTTTCTTTTATTTCATTTTATACTTATGTTTTTTTTCTGATTTTATTAAAATGCAAAAATTAACATGAAACCTAATTAAGCTAATTAATTCCTTCAAAATTGATTAAATCCTATTTAAAAGTAAAATCATGACAAATTCACAATTAAAATGCAAAGAATGGACTATTCCTGTGACCTTCCTTATATTTCGTTTTAAAAACAACTGAACTACTAATTAATCCTAGAATATGAAACTAAAGCCTAAAAACAAATGTCAAGCGTATTTTTTATATTTTTCATAAAAATGCACAAATAAAATGCAACAATTATCAGAAAATAACACAAAAATTCACAAAATTGTAAAATAATAAAGAAATCATCTTGTTTGAATTTTTGGGAACAATTCACTTAGGGCAAAAATCACGTGCTCACATCAAGCGCAAATATATCTCTAGCTTAGAAATATTCTACTCCTATTTGCTATTTTTCCATTGCATAAGGCTAAGCATTGCCTTTTCTTTGCACGAGACTAAGCCCTGTCTCGAATCTTGCATGAGGCTAAGCCCTGTCTCCCTATTTGCATAAGTCTAAGCATTGCTTTCTCTTTGCATGAGACTAAGCTCTGTCTCGATCCTTGCATGAGGCTAAGCCCTGCCTCCATATTTGCATAAGGCTAAGGTTTGCCTTCTCTTCGCATGAGAGTAAACTCCGTCTCCATCCTTGCATGAGGCTAAGCTCTACCTCCATATTTGCATAAGGCTAAGCATTGCCTTCTCTTCGCATGAGACTAATCCCTGTCTCAAGTCTTGCATGAGGCTAAGCCCTGCCTCCGTATTTGCATAAGGCTAACCATTGCCTTATCCTTGCATGAGACTAAGACCTGTCTCAAATCTTACATGATGCTAAGCCCTGCCTCCCTATTTACATAAGGCTAAGCATTGCCTTCTCTTTGCATGAGACTAAGCCATGCCTCAATTCTTGCATGAGGCTAAGCCCTGCCTCCCTACCTGCATAAGGCTAAGCATTGCCTTCTCTTTGCATGAGACTAAGCCCTGTCTCAATTCTTGCATGAGGCTAAGCCCTGCCTCCCCATTTGCATAAGGCTAAGCACCGCCTTCTCATGAGACTAAGCGTTGCCTCTCATTGCATAAGTGTTTCTCTATTCTAAACCTTGCATTATCATCTTCTCTCTGGGCTAAGCTCTGCCCCATAACTCTGCACAAGAATAAGCTTTGTCTTGTTATTACCTTTGGTATCATGTCTCTACACTTCATGGGCTGATGTATAGCCAACTTGTCCAAAGCCGTCATAGTCCGAAGGCATCATCCTCATGGCCTGAAGACACCATGTCATGGCCTGAGGATCTATCAATACTGCACATCATTATTCAAAGGCGTCATCATTTAGAGGCACCATTATCATGGCTCGGGAACGTCATTTCATGGCCTGTGAATCCCTTATCTCATGATTCATGGCCCGGGACGTCAGTGGTCTAAGGACGTCATCCTCACTGTCCAAACAGAACCTTCATGGTCCGAAGGAACTTTGCATCATGTTTAAATTCTCGCGATAATCTATATATTTGCATGCATCGTGTTTTAAGTTTTGCAGGTAATCCAGGAAGTAACCGTTCTTCAAACAGGAGCAACCTTCGCTCCGGTATCCGCTCATACCATTTATACCTTGCCATTATTTCAAACGTAACTGACTCCCATCAATTACTCCCATTTACTCTGTGACCGTTCAGATATCTGCCCACCGATACATCCGTTACGATTCAGATTCACCTTCATAACTCCACACAAACCCATCTGATACTATCCTTCCCAAAAGAACCCTTTCCAAAACAAACGACCATTCCTATAACTATTTCATCGGTTTCACTCACCGTTGGGTCCAGAACTACACACGGCCTAATTCCTGTAAAACCAGGGATATGTAGGCAGCTCAGAGACCAGGGTTCGGCCTATATTTTTCAAAACACCCCATTCGGTCAAAATTAGTCATCATTTCTTCACCCGATAACTCTTCCATCCTTCCAGGATAAAGAGGGGCAGCTGTTGATACCCAATTTTCCCTCATATATTTTAAATATTCATATATATTTTAAAATAGTGCACATGCGTTATTATTAGATTTACAAACATGCATAAGTATTTTTATAATTTTTCTATAATTTCAAAGGCTTTTAATCAATTTATTTCTGCAATTACACAAATATCCAATAAGTACCCATCATATTATTTTTATGATGATCATCTAAATTCATCATTTATGCCCATATATTGTTTAAATATTTTAATTGTATTTTTTATAATTACATTTGCATTTTCAAGGCTAGAATTGCACATTTTGTAATAATAGCCCATATACACGCATAATTACATTATTTGCATAAAAATAACTTTTTATATTTTTATAATGTTGAGTAATTATTTTAAAATATTTTCATGCATGAATGATATTTTTATTATTCATTAATTACTTTTATAAATTAGTTGATTAAGTCAATTGGGTATTTAAAATCTAGCCTTTTTTCTAATTAAATTCGGACCTAGCCTAACCCAATTGCTCCAGCCCAGTACACTAACCAGCCCAATACCCAATACCCATCCAACCCAGTAACCAAACCCGTTTATTATAACCCGACCCAAAACCTTTGAATGAGGACCGTTGATCTCTGAAATCAACGGTCCACATCACCTCACCCTTTTTTTTAATTAACCTAACCCGTTTAAACCCTAATCACTTCACCCCACCCGTCGTCATTAAATCCTCTCATCTCCTCACCCTTTACCCTCTCAAACCCTAGCGTCGTCACCCTTAAACCCTTTCGATTCTAACAAGATATGGAATCGATCGGGAATTTTCTTACCTTATTGATCCTTTCTCGTTGTTGGTTACTCATTTATGGCATAACATAATTGCTTGCCTATCATGGCAAGGCGATTTTCCATATTCCGGACCAAATCTGGTTCGAACCTTCATTCTTTTTCATCTATGTTCATTCTTCGTCTTTTGGTGTGGATCTTTGAGATTTGGTTTGATTTTTCATTTACCCTAAGGCTAGGGTTCGAATCTTTTCAAAATCTGTTATAGTTCCTCTATTTTTTTCCTTTAATGTTTCTGTATATCTATTCTGTGCATCTTTATTATAGCTTTCCTTTGGTTATTTACGCTGATTTTTATATGGATTTAGATCTTTCCAGATCTAAAATGATTTTTTTATTCTTTTGTATTTTTCCTTTTATGTTCCAGTATATCTACCTCTGTGTTTATAATTTCTTTACTATTTCTGATCGATTCTATTTATCCTAAAATTTAGGGTTTCTGATTTTTCAAAAGACGAAGTAAATCTATGTCAATATTTAGTATTTCCATCTCTGTGCATCTTTATTATAGTTTTCATTTTGGTTATCTATGCTGATTTTACATACCCTAAAATCTACAATTTTTGATTCTTCAAAATTGAACAAAATATGGTATAAACCTTAATTATTTCCGTCTATATGTCTTCGTGCATTTTTATTAAAGCTATTTTGTATTTCTACATATTTTACTTACATTAAATTTAGGGTTGTCATTATTTGGTATTTTTCCTCTAATGTTTTTGTCTATCTACTTCTATGCATCTTTAACTCTTGCCGTAAACTATTGACTGATTTTACTTACCCCAAAATTAAGGTTTTGGAAATCTTTACTGAGATTTCAGTCTTTCCTTTCTTGTATGATACTGATTTTGTTCGATTTACCTGTTCTCATTATTTCTTTACCTTATTTGATCTGGTATTTGACTATCGATTGATTCTGTATCTTAATCTAAATAGTACCCGCCTGATTTTATGCTATTATGTTTTGTTAATTGATTGAAGCCGACATTGAATTGATTCTACTTCTATTTTCATTCCTTATTTGTCTCTGATTGACCTATTACCTTATTTGTCTGTTTCATTGAGTACTATTTAAACCCTTCCCACACTCCCTCTAGACAAGACTCGAACTTTCTGATTCTCACTAGAAAGCTTAAGCTCTCTCTTACTCTCTCTCTTGTTCTGATTTCTGTGCTAAGTATCTCTTGATTTTGGCCGGCTGAAAGCCAAGGCCAAAATTATTCTAGAACCTTATTGTTGTGGTATACTTACTTGCTTTCTCATTTAGCTGGTATGCCCCAACCTTTACAATTTCATTCTCTATGCCTTGCTTAACTAGCATGTTTCAATTCTCAGCATGATTCTGTTCTTTACATGATTATATGATTTCAGTTAGTAACACTGTTCACTTAAGACTATGTTATTCTGAATAATATGAATCCTCTTCATGATTTAGCCTAAGGTTCAACTTGTTTCATGTATTACTTGTTAAGCCTCCACCTATTTTGAACTTTGCACTATAAACATGTAATCAATTAGCTGGTTACTTAACTCACGTGTCCTGTTTGTTTAAACTCCAATGTTTCTGCCTGATTGCTTTTGTGATTACACCATGTTTGTCTTAATTAATAGCATGATTATTAGCTTAACCAGATTTCAACTTGTTTGAACTATATGCTGAACATAAACCTTGTTTGTTTCCTGGAGCAGTTCTGCCTGCAACTCTGTGTTCTAAACTTTCCTTCTTCTGAAATTGAACTGTTATAAAACCTACCCTTAATTCCTTTTTATGCACTAATTTTCAAAGCACCTACTCTTAGTCCCTTAGGTTCTCAACCACCCCAGTGTGAGCATTGCTTAGGGTCCTTGAGACTCCTTTGAACTCTGACACACTAGGGGGATGGTTTTCCAATCTTTTATAAACTCTTTGCTGAATGTGTGGTCCTGGTGTGAGTATTGCCCGGGGTCCCTGAGGCTCTTGGGAACTTTGACACACTGGAAGCCTGGTTTTAATGTGTTGTGGATGAATCAGTGCTATGTTCCAAAGCTGTTATGTGGGAAGGCCTGGTTCCCAGGTTTATTTGGGCCTATGAAGGCTCCCTATAGTGTAAATGATACTTATGTAATTTATTCGGCTATTCTGGTATGTAATTATTCTGTAATAACATATTTGGGGATATTTAGTAAAAATGGGGGGTTCTTCTTATATCTTTGTTAAAATTGGGCAGAAATCCTGCCTATAAGATTCAATTATGCTGATTGAATTATATGAGTATTATACTGTGTTTAGAAATCTTGCCTATAGGACTTTCATGATCATGTTGATTCTGTGTTTTACCTTTACATACTATAGACCTTCTTATAGCATTTTCTTTCAATTCTGTGCATTAGAAATCCTGTTCATAGGATCTATGCATGTTTTCAGCAAATATGAATTAGCAAGCATGCCTACAGGGTTTAAATTCATCCAGCAATAGATATCATGCCTATAGGACTAAGAATCAATTTCCGATTTAGAAATCATGCCTATAAGGTTTAAGTCAATTCGGTAAATAGAAAGCATGCATGTAGGAAATAAAATCTATCTTTACGAGTTAAAATCGTTGCTCCGCTTAGAAACCATGTCTATAGGTTTGTAATTAATAAGCTCGTAGAAATCATGCCTATAGGATCCTGTTCTGAAATTAATCGTTATATCAATCACTTAGGCAACGTATATGTAGGATTTAATGATGATTTTGGGTTTATAATTGTGACACATTACTGCCTGAGGTACCCAGAGTCACGCTGAATAAAATCAGTAGGCAAACAAAATAGGTCCTAATGCTCGCCTTGATAAACTGCCTTTATACTCTGTTTTCTCACATAGATATCCTACCAATAGGATTTCAAAGTTAACATAATTTGCCGATTCAACTACGTGCTTTGTTGCCTAGATTTTGAAAGTCCTATTTGCTTTTGTTTGTCACCTAGATTTCACATTTTTAAGTAACATAGGCTAGTCTAGAACCACCCCATATAGAGGTCCTAATACCTTCAGGGCCATAGGTAAGGGACGGGTAGTGCACGCATAAGGTGCGGTTTAGAATCAACTAGTGCGCTTAAGTAACAACTTAAAGATAGCAATTGGGTAGTAAGGAGATGATAGCCCATGCGCTAATGTTATGAGTAACACCCCGACTTAAGGGAGTTACAAAGTATTTCATGGAATGATCCTATAGGCTAAAAAGCTTAGGACCCCCTCCCTTAAACTCCCGTTTAAAATAAAATTGAATATTGTGGTTGCCCAAATTGTTTTCTTCCCTTTTTAGACTAATTCTCTTAATTTAAGTTCGGCTGGGACCCACCGTTGTGGACCTGGAGGGGTGCCTAACACCTTCCCCTCAAGGTAATTTCGAGCCTTTACCCAATCTGTAGTGATGTAAACTGGTTATATGAGTTAATTTCTCTAGGTGCCCTTACGCACCTTAATCCATTAGGTGGCGACTCTTCCAATTCCCTACCCTCAAAAAGGAGTTGTCCTAGAAATGTCGAAACCCGATTTCGCGAGTAAAAGGGGGCGCGACAAGCGGAGCTGCGATCGCTAGGCAGCTACCTTGCTAACTCCGATGGATTTGCAACTGAATAATCAACACCCGCTATCGGGTCAAGAAATACCAGAATCTGCACACAAGGTGCAGGGAGTAACGTGAGTACGCCAACTGAGTAAGTAACCAACGTAAATAAAGGCTGAGAAGCAGTGCAAAGCAATAAAGCATATAAGTTCATATCATGAAATCTCGGTAAAAGTACAGCAGGCTTTTAAAAGTAGAGTATGAATCAAATTATTTCGTTTAAACTCTGTTTTAGTAAAAATCATTGAATATCTTTTTCAACTGTTCTCAAACAGAGGCTTAGTGCAACAGTGAGCAAAAATGATGAAAACATAAACAGCCCCCTCGGGCAAAACGTCACCCATAAGCAGCCCCTCGGGCAAAACATCACTCATTTACAGCCCCTCGGGCAACCTCACAGTCACTCGTATACAGCCCCTCGAGCATACCTCACCATCACTCATATACATCCCCTCGGGCAAAACATCACTCATATACAACCCCCTGGGGCAAAACATCACTCAGGGTACCTGCGCTCGCTGGGGGTGTAGACTCCGGAGGGGCTCTTTCAGCACAAGCGCTATAACAAGCTACCTCGTGGCATAAATCAATCAGGCCTTCGGCCTCACTAAATCATGAATCAGCAACAACATACTGTGGCGTGCAGCCCGATCCCATAAATATCCTCACAAATCAGGCCCTCGACTTCACTCAGTCATAAACCTCTCAAGCCACTCGGGCTCTCAGTAAAAATAGGGTACTAAGCCCAAAACAATATTTTATATGCATCGAAACAGAGTAATAAATACTAAGTTATAAAATCAATAAACGTATCAAGATCGAGTATAGATTTTCAACCAAAAACAGTGAGAGGATAGTAAGAAAAGCCCCCTAAGGGTCCAACAGCTCTGGCGCAAGACCCAAATATGGCATTCAGCCCAATTTACAGAAACTCTTTCTAAAACACATAATTAACATATAGTTTCAACCAAATGCGCAACTTTATAGTTTCTACGGAACGGACCAATTTACAATCCCCAATTGTGCACGCCCACACGCCCATCACCTAGCATGTGTGTCACCTCAAAATAGTAAAACGATACGAAATTCGGGGTTTCATACCCTCGGGACTAGATTTACAATCGTTACTTACCTCAAACCGGTCAAATCCCTACTCCGCGATGCTCTTACCCCTCGAACCGGCCTCGAAATGCCCTGAATCTAGCCATAAACAATTCGATACAATCAACACGAGCTAAAGGAATCAATCCCATAAGAAAATGCTAAGCTTTAGGTCAAAATTCAAAAAGTCAACTCAAAAGTTGGGCCCCAGGCCCACGTCTTAAAATCTGACAAAAGTCGCAATCCAAACCCATTCAATTATAAGACTAACCGTACTAGTTTCACTCAAATCCGACCTCGAATCGGCTTCCAAATCCCAAAAGTTTATTTTATGAAACTCTAAAAATTTTCCCCACCAAATCACTAACCGAATGATGAATTCAATGATATATTCATGATTATTAGCCAAAACTGAGTTAGAATTACTTACCCAGATGATTTCCTTGAAAAACTCCAAAAGATTCGCCTCAAACCGAGCTCCCAAAGTCCAAGATGTGAAATAAAAACCTAAACCTCGCTTATATAGTCTTTTGAACCTTCACGACGCGGTCCGCATAATTCAATCGCGGCCGCACACTTTTCACCGCGGTCGCATTCCCTTTTCTGCAGCCCGCAAAATTTCCACTGCGGCAGCATAATACCTCCGCGGTCCGCATCAATTTTGTGCGGTCCGCACTTCCTACACCAGATACAGCTGGCACCAGAAATCTGCAAACTTTTAAAGCCAAGAATTGATCCGTTAACCACCCGAAACTCACCCGAGGCCCTCGGGACCTCAACCAAACATACCAACATATCCCATAACATCATTCAAACCTAGTCGAACCATAGAATCACCCAAAACAACATCAAAATACCAAATCACTCTCGGATTCAAGCCTAAAAACTTCTAAACTTTCAACTTCTGCAAACGATATAGAGACCTACCAAATCACCTCCGAATGACCTGAAATTTTGTACACACGTCACAAATAACACTACGAACCTACTCTTACTTCTGAAATTCCATTCCAACTCCGACATCAAATTTTCCACTGCCGACCGACAATCGCCAAATTTCCAATTTCGCCAATTCAAGCCTAATTCTACCACAGACCTCCAAATGACATTTCGGACGCGCTCCCAAGTCCAAAATCACCTAACGGAGCTAATTGAACCATAAAAATCCAAATCCGAGATGTTTTACTAAAAAGTCAAAACTTGGTCAAACCTTTCCAATTTAAAGCTTCATGCTGAGACCATTCTCCCAAATCAATTCCGGATAACCTGAAAGACCAAAACCGACGATTCGAATAAGTTATAATACATCAAACGGAGCTACTCATGCCCTCAAACAACCGAGCGAAGTGCAATTGCTCAAAACGGCCGGTCGGGTCATTACAATAAGAACATGTGCTCCTCTTATATACATATAGCACTTCACTTTCCTTTTTGTCGATGTCAGGTTAATCTAATTAAGGTGTTATATGCGATAGTTCTTTGAGAGCTAATTAAGTTGTTAGTCCATCTCTTTCACCTTATCCGTCATAGATGTTACATACACCTTCATATAGGAGCTCAAAACATTCTTGCTGAGGTTTCTCCATCACATTGTGGTTAATAATATAATATTTGTCACAATCCAAGCTTATCATGCCATAGATTATTCGATTTTCTCCGAAGAAAACTCACAAATTTGTTTCTTGAGCTACATCATATTAAGCGTGAAAGTGCACATTATTTTATAAACTTGTATTTTATTTTATATAGTTCTGTGCCATTCTATGTGACACTTTTTCATTTTTGGTCAGTATAAAAAAGGATGATATTTTTTTATAGTTAGTAGCAATTCAACTTTAAATTATTTTTTTTACCCTTAATGAGATGATTTCTAGCTACATAAATTTTTGTGTCTTGTTTTATTTCTTAAACTCTGTGCACAATCAATCACCATTCACATAAATTGGAACGGAGAGAGTAACAATTTATCTTAATTCCTTTTCCCCTTTTGACGTGTGGGTGGACTAAGATGTCATATGAATCCTTCTTCGAAAACTTACTACTCTGGAAATCTGTTAATCATTGAGTTTCTAAACCAAGGGATAAATATACATATTAAAAGCTAGGCATACCAGCACCTTGTTGAATAATACGTCGCGGAGTGTATCTTGCGACGAATAGAGACAAAAAACTTTAATGAACTTATGGAAATTTTGTAATTTCTCAAAATTAATGATGGAAAAGTCGGAGCATAATTGTCTCTGAGTGAGTCAAAGAGAAAGACAGAAGAGTACTCAGTAAAAGAGTGATCTTTTGCCAGAAAGGTAAAGAAAATCAAATCAAAGTGCCTATTGAATAATAGAAACCGACTATGACTTTTAACTATTCCTATGGTATGTTTGTCTCTGTAGCAACACAGGCATACTGTACGGTACAATCACAGTTTTGGATCCCAAACTTTAATGAGACAGTACCCAAGTCTCTCAGCATCTTTCCTTGTCAATTTCCCACCTTCTTAATTGTATTTGTACCTTCTTATCTTCTCAATCTTTTCCCTCTTTCATTGATCGGAAATTTTTCAAGTGTTCTTTTTTTTTCATATTCGAGTGCCTTTTTTGTACGAAGAGAGAAATTATCAAAAGAATATTCTTTTTTATTTCAATCTTTGTGATATAATTTGACTCAATATGAAATTTAAGAAAGAAAAAAAATTAATTTTTGATGTATTGACGCGACACACTCGGGAGAGGGGGGGGCATGGTACATATTATTTGCAGATGACATAGTAATGATTGATGAAATGCGAGGTGGAGTTTATGCCATGCTGGAGGTTTGGAGATAGATTTTGAAATCTAAGGGTTTCAAACTCAACATGAATAAGACCGAATAAATGGAGTACAAGTTCAGTGACGCAACTCATGAAGATGAAGTGAAAGTGAGATTTGATACAAAAGTCATCCCTAAGAGGGGAAGTTTCAAGTATCTTAGGTCAGTAATCTAAAGTAACGGGAAAATTGGCAAGGATATCGCACACCATATTGGGCCAGGGTGGATGAAATAGAAGCTTGCTTTCGGTATCTTGTGTGATTAGAATGTGCCATTAAGATTCAAGGTAAATTCTATGGAGGATAACAGGTTAGACCGACTATGCTGTATGGAGCGGAATATTCACCAGTCAAGAACTCTCATGTCCCAAAGTTGAAAGTAGCGGAAATTAGGATGTTAAGATGGATGTGTGGGCATACTAGGAGAGATAGGATCAGGAATAAAATATTAGGGACAAGTGGGGGTGGTCCTCGTGGAGGATAAGATGTGGGAAGTGAGGTTGAGATGGTTCAGACATGTGAAGAGGAGATGCCCAGATGCCCCTATGAGTAGGTGTGAGAGACTGGACATTGTAGGCCTGAAGAGATCAGGTAGAGGAAGGCCAAAGAAGAATTGGAGAGAGATGATTAGACAGTACATGCTGAGGACAAGACCCTTGATAGGAGGTTGTGGAGGTCAAGAATTATGGTTCACGATTAGTAGTAGCAAATCGTACTTTTCTTCAACTCCAGCAGGTGTAGTGTTACTCTCGTTTTGTTTTTTTTTTCTTAAATTTTTAGTATTATCTTATGTTGTTTCTCCTTCGATAGTTACTATCTTGTTGTTGCTACTATTTCTTTTCCTATGACTATCTACTATTTTTATTTCAATTTGCTTTAGTGTTGTTACTGTGCTTGCCTGAGCCGAGGGTCTATTGGAAATAACCTCTCTATCTGCACAAGGTAAGGGTATGGCATGCGTACGCACTACCTTCTAAACCTACATGTGAAAATATACAAGGTATATTATTATTATTGTTGAAAGAAATATTAACTTTAAAACATATGATCAAAATATGTCATGACAATATTTGTGACTATACAATAATAATAAACTCAGTGTAATCCCACAAGTGAGGGTCTGGTGAGGACAGTATGTACGCAAACCTTATCCCTATACCTTGTGAAGGTAGAGAGGATTTGTGTGAGTATAAGAATTTTGAAACTTGTGATTAAACATGTCATAGCATTTATGTGATTATAAATTTAAAACTACTTATTCAAATAAATGAGAAATTTAAAGTTAAAGTGTATATGATTATAAAAATATATCGTTTTCTTCGAAAAAGATCTAATAAGGAAATAATGTTACACAAAATAGATCAGACGAAGACTTGTAGATCTCTATATGTAATAAGAACATGAGCGTAAAGATATTAATCACTCATATATGATACTGCTAGAGTATCTTGTTTCAAGTGTTATAATTATTCAAGTTTAATATAATTATTATCAAAATATTAAAGCTTACTCTTATTAGTACTATATTATTATGTATCTGCAATATATAATAAAATTTATTTCCGCACTATCCTTTTCGAAAAAAAGCATGAGTAAAATTTCAAAGACATTTAGTTTCAAGAAATCCAAAAGATTCGTATGGAACTCTTATTTTCTCTTTCAGGATGCTGCGAGTACATTAGGGACAAACGGGCGGTTACTAGCTTTGGACCATACATAGTAATTTGTAATTCTACTACTCTATTATCTCATTCCCTAGAGAATAAAAGTTACAACAAAACTTTCATAGAAAGGGGAAAAATACAACAACATACAAACAAATACATCTTTGTTGATGAAGGGTTGATAGGAAATGGTACCTCCGGGATGGGATCCTTTTCTTGCAGAATATATTGGTGAGAAAGACTTGCGGCATCAATGTCTCTTTGGTTGTGTCTCTTGGATGCCAACAAAAGTATACAAGACAAGATGCCACAGGTTTCAGTGCAATAAAAGATGCCATTACTATTGCTCTAGTACCCACCAAGAAATTATTGGGTTGCATGTATGCAAAGATGTTTCAGACCTAAAAATTACACATGCCACAGGTTTGTAAAGATGGCCAGTTAGATAGTATTTGATACAAGTGTTCTAGTTTTTGGCAAAGATTTGCAACCCTACCTATTATTTTCGACCCCAACTATATGTGTGCGCGCCAAAAGAAGAATGTTAAGACACAAATTTGTAATGAATTGCACCTACTTCATACTTACTGACTCTAAATTTTAAATTCCTCTCCTTTTAATACCTCAAAAACACGACTAATATCTTGACAGTCATGTTCTCAGCTAATCTATTGATGCCTTTATGATTACTGCTTTTCGTAGATGAGTACTAGTATATATCACATATAGCTTCTTTACTAGTATTTAATTGCTAGAATTTCCTAGAATTTAAAGTCATCTGAGAGTCGTAATGAGTTAAAAATCAAATACAATTGCAGCGGAAACATCAAATAGTTAGTTTTTACCCTTAAAACGGATAACAATTAAATTTGTACGCAGTTTTAAGTTTACGTGGATAGATTCAACACAAATAATCAAGAATATTAGATAAATGAGTCAAAAACAAAATGAACGTTTAAACCAATTGTAATGTCACGGCCCGACTTGAACTTAGATTGAACAGTAGTTTTGCCTTCGGACCTTTAGTTCGAAGCCAATTACGAACGAAGAACAAACAGTAAAATAAGAACTCTACAATAGCTAAAAAACAGAAAAATGAATTTGTATTGCCTTGATTCGCGTGTTACAATGTATTCTATTAAAGAAAGAGCTTCCCTTTATGTAGTTGGAGAGTTTCATCCCTAGTACAATTCTAAAAAAGGTAAAAATCCTCCTTTCTCTTCAATTATTGATCCGTAACCGACACCGAGCGAGATCTGCGCCGCGATATCCGGTATGGTGTGGATATCACGGCCCTCTGTTAGTCGTAGCAATTGTTTACCATATTTTCCGAGGTCTTGGAGCTCGTCTTGGGTCCGGGGAGTATTGCTTCATCACATCCGATGATGAGCACATCGTTCACCTGTTATAGGCCTCAGCAGGAAAGGCTCCCATACATGATTTCAACCTCGTATGCCCGTACCTTTCTTCCATCTTCCTCATTAGGAAATCGGGTAAGCATTAGTTCTGATTTTACCTGTATACAGATAGTCCCCTCGTTTACCGGAGAGTAGGTTTGCCGGAACGATGGGAAATGAACAGATGGATCCCGGTTTCTTTCCTCGTACGTTAAACTGAGATGACGGGTAAATCAAAATGTCCCAGCAGTCGCGGCGTTCTGATATTGGACACGTGTCGCTCATCGGATAGCTGTCTTCGAATGTGAAACGTTGCACAACGATTGTATTTTCCCCTATAAAAGCTTCAACCCTCTTCACTTCTTCCATTTTCCATTTCTAGACTTTTCCTTTGAACTTTATAGCGGCTTTTAAGTCTTCAGGAACCTCGGATCCCGAGGCAAAGAGGAAAAAAAGGGCAGCCACCCGGGTCTGGAAGCCTAAGATGAATACCAAGTCCAGGTTACCGAACCCTGACTTCCTCTACTAACTGAGGGATGAGCCTGAAGAAGACGACATCTTCATTGCCCATGGATAAACCCCTACTGGGGAGTAGGCGCAGACCGAGGAAAGAGGCCACGAGGCTAATTCCCTTCCGAATCGAGAGGCCGAGGGGGAGATGGAGGCTGCGACCTCCCAGGAAGCCATTCCTATTCTGAAGGAGGCGATTGGTGTGATCGACATCATCGAGATGCCCTCCTATACCGAGTCCATGCTCGAAGAGGCCCAAGCGGGCAAAGAGAAGTCAAGTGAAGGAGTACAGGGTGCAGATGATCCTCTCCACTCCTTCGATGGCATGGACATGTCTACATTGGAGGATTTTTCCGGTTGGATCACCTAGAGATCCCGAAGAAGGACGTGCCCTCGAGAGTTCGCGGGCCGAATTTGAGCCCAAAATTGGTGAAGCAATTTCCCGCGCCGAGCATGGACCCCGAGCGCAAGAGAAAGGTTGTTTTTACAGTCCCGAAGGATGATCGGCTCCTATCTGCTCCGGTGGGCGTAGCCAGCTACCTCCGATGCCTGGTGACCGAGGAGGAGCAGGAAAACATGAACGAGGTGGGTACGTCAAGTCTTTTCAACGAGGAGCAACAGGTGCTGAATCGGGTAAGGCGCCAACATTTTATGCCCCTTCATAAATTTCGCTTAACTTTTGATGTCTCTTAATACTATCGTTTTTGTATAGGCCACGACGCTTCACCATCAAATCTTCCTCCGGTACTGCTTGGAAATCATTCAGCTCGAGTTCGAGCTCAAAGAACAGGTCCGAAAGAAGGACATGTACAGGCTTCTTAGTGAGCAACAGGACGAGGCCCTTAAAGACCTCCCGATTCTCCAGGCCGAGCTGGAAAAAGCTCAGACAAAAGCTTCAACACTGAAGCAGGAACAAGCCGACCTAGTTGAAAAATTAAAGGTCTTTGAAGCTAAATATAAGGAGCTAGTCGTGGTGACTAACAACACAACTTCGCAGGTCTAATAGAAGATTGACCTGATCGACAAGCTACGGGCTAAGATGGACGAGGTTAAGGCCATGGTCGAAGGGTGGAAGGGCAGGATGGACTTGCTAGCTTTGGAGAAAGAAACTGCAAAGGCGGAGATGGCATCGGTCTAGAGCAACTCCAGGTGGCAAAGGACAAAGCTGATAAGTGGTCTCATGAATGATGATCCCCGGGCACAACTGAGCTTGGCCGTCGTAGAACGGGATGATCTCGGAAGATAATATGCGCTACTGAGGTCCAAATTGGAAACAACCTCTGCTGATGCCGAGGAAATGGTGGCCCAGTATAAGGTCAATGTAGAGGCAGCCAACACTTGCTTATAGACAAAGGCTAAATATATGAAGTGGTTGTCCCGAAGAGAGACCTTCGAAGAGATTCACACCCGAGGTTTTGACTTATCGGCCGAGATTGATGAAGCTAAGAGGATCGAGGCCGCGGCAAAGGAGCTCTACGAGCTTGAGGGTGGAGAAGGCTCAGAGGAATCTGAGGGCTCCGATGGTTCTGGTGACGAGTCGGGCCCCGGTCAAGACCAGGCGTAGATGCCTTTGTACCATTTCCGTTTTTTATATTTCCTTATGTATTTTTTTTTGTTTTGAGGCCATTCTATCGGTCCTTTGTAAATATATTTTGGAATATATATATATATATATATATATATATATATATATATATATCACGTCTTTACTTTTCCAGCATCTTCTTGCAATTTCTATTCATGTACTATTTTTGATGCCTTAGAATAAAATCAGATGTAGTTATGGGGCATTCATTTTCCGGAGGTTCGAACGAAACCCAACTTCGATGCAACTTTGTTTTCTCGTGGCTTCGAAACCTCGGTGCGACCGGAGGTTTCCAAGATGCTTAAGTGTTGTTACACGATGCTTTTGTCAAGGGTAAACTTTTAGTAGGTTTCTAGTTATTATAAAGGCCTTACTTTAGGATTACGAGCTTCGGATGTCTTTGAGCCATTTTTAGGGTGGCCGTAGGCTTTTGTTTTTGGGCACCGCCCAATAGGTTTGGTGCCTACGTGATTTACTAGCCAGGGTCATCCGAATTTTCTCCGGGCGATAGACCCCGGGTAGGGGTAGCTTGTGGGCTCGATAGTCCTCTAGTTGGGGTAGCCCGTGGGCTCTAGGATCCGGGATCGAAGAAGAAAAAATGCGTAATAGCAAAGCGGAATTTTTCTTCATTCCTTAGTATGCATGGTACACGATCGAAAGCTCATAAAAACTTGTGCCATGGCTAGAGTAGACTACATGGGCACGGTTCATATGACCATTTGGCCCTAACAATGAATCCTAACCACTAAGCCTTAACTTTTAGTACATAAAGTTTTCTTTTTTCCCTTGCTAAAGACCTCAATCTGAGGGTAATGGCCCCTAATATCCGAGGTCGAAGTCGTTAGGGCTCGGATACTGTTAACCTAGTTCGACATCGGATGTTGTTAACCTAAAGCGAACGATCGTTGACTCCAGTCTAAAACCGGTCTTCGAATCTAAGATAGCACGTTTTACTGTTGCCTTAACGAAAACCTTGCCGAAAAACCATTTTGGGACAAAACCGGTTCAAGGGAAAAAGAGTGCAAGGCATGCTTTCAAACCTAATAGTCACATCCATCCTTGGTCATTTCCCTGCATATGTTAGTCCGATTTATAGCATGATTAAGAAGTAATTAAGTTTGTACCTTAGCAGTAGTACTGCTTTAAGTGTGTCACGTTTAAGTTGTTCGGTAGTTGTACGGCATTTCCCGCTTCGTGTTTATACGAGTCTTTGTCATTTATTTTGACAACTCGATATGGTCCTTCCAGTTGGGTCCCAACTTCCCCTAGTTCGGGTTCCTGGTGTGTAATATTACTTTCCTCAACACCAAGTCCCCGATTTGAAAGTGTCGGAGGTTGGCTCTTCGGTTGTGGTACCTTTCTATTCGTTATTTCTGGGCAGCTAATCGGACCAAGGCGGCCTCCCGCCTTTCATCCAATTGTTCCAGGCTCATTATCATGGCCTCGCATTTGACTCTTCTTTCGCATATTGGAACCTGAGGCTTGGTTCTCCCACTTCAACTAGTATTAAGGCTTCGGCCCCGTAGACCAACGATAACGGGGTGTCCCTGGTACTAGATTTTGAGGTCGTGCGATATGCCCACAGGACTTCGGGAAGGATTTCCTTCCGTTTCCCTTTCAAATTAGTCAACCTCTTTTTTTAGGTTTTGAAGTATGGTCTTGTTTGTTGATTATGCCTGCCCTTTCCCACTAGGGTGATAAGGCGTTGATAGTATCTTTTGATCTTGTGGTCTTCGAAAACTTTATTTACCTTGCTGCCGACGAATATTTTTCCATTATCGCAAACCACCTCGACCGGTATCCCAGATCGACATATTATGTGGTCATCGAAGATAATCGGTCATGAATAGTATAAATTGAGACTTACCGAGTGCCCACGGTAGGGGACAGATGATGGCCATTCCCCCACTTCATAAATAGCCACGAGGACAAGACCGAGTGGAGCATTTCTCCCGGTTCATGGATCATCGGGGCGTGTCTCTCGCAGTCATCACACTTTGGTACGAAGTCCTTTACATCTTTCTCCATTTCGATCCAGTAATAGCCAGCCCTAGTTAATTTTCAAACCAAAGATTCTGTCCCCGAATGGTTCCCGCAAGTTCCTTCGTGAAATTCTCTCAAGGAATATTCGGTATCTCCCGTCACCAAGCATCTGGCTAGCGGGCCGTCGAATGTTCTCATGTATAATGTCTATTCGACCAAGCTAAATCTGGCAGCCTTGCTATGCAGGGCTCTCGATTCTTTGGGATCCGAAGGCAATTTTCCGTTCTTCAAGTAGTCTATGTACTTATTCCTCCATTCAAAAGTTAAACTCATCGAATTTACTTTAGCGTGGCCTTCTTCTACCACCGACTTCATGAGCTGCACTGCTGTTCCCAAGCTGAATTCATTAGCATTGACCGACGACCCCAAGTTAGCTAGAGCATCGGCCTCGTTGTTTTGATCTCAGGATACGTGTTGCAGGGTCCATTCCTTGAATTGATGCAGCGTTACCTGTAATTTTTCCAAGTACCTTCGCATCCGTTCCTCTTTTACCTTCAACGTCCCATTAACTTAATTTACCATGAGGAGGGAGTCACACATAGCTTCAATCACCTCAGCCCCGAGGTTTTGGCCAATTCAAGACGTGCAATCATGGCCTCATACTCGGCCTCATTGATAGTCAATTTCACAATTCTAATAGACTGCCTAACTATATTCCCCGTAGGCGGCTTTAACACGATGCCGAGCCCGGGCCCCTTTGCATTCGAGGAACCATCTGTAAAAAGGATCCAAATTCCCGAGGTAGTCCCCGAGGTTAATAATAATTCACTTTCAACTTCGGGAATTAAGGCCGTCATAAAGTCAGCCACGAAGTCTGCCAAAATTTGAGATTTTATGGCGCTTCGGCGCCGGTACTCGATATCGTACCCGCTGATTTGACGACCCATTTGGCCAACCGGCCGGAGAGCTCGTTTTGTGCATGATGTTGCTCAGTGGGTAAGAGGTCACGACATATATGGGGTGGCATTGGAAGTACAATTTTAGCTTTTTGGAGGCGCTTAGGAAGACGAGCGCCTATTTTTCCAGGTGAGAATACCTTGTTTCGGCCTCGCCTAGGGTTCTACTGACATAGTAAACAGGAAATTGTGTAACTTCCTCCTACCGGACAAAGACTCCACTTACCGCCACCTCGAAAACTGCCAAGTAAAGGTACAACTGCTCATCCGCTTTCGGAGTGTGCAGCAGAGACGGACTCGATAGGTACCGTTTGAGTTCATCCAAACCTTGTTTGCATTCTGGGGTCCAGGAGAAATTTTTCTTCTTTTTTAACAGTGAGAAGAATCGATTGCTTTTTTCTGAGGACCTCGAGATGAAACGACATAGGGAGGCTATTCGTCCGGTCAGTCTTTGGACGACCTTCATGTTGTCCATCATTGTGATGTCCCATATGGCCTTGATTTTATCGGGGTTGATTTCGATTCCTCGATTGGATACCATGAACCCGAAGAATTTTCCTAATCTGACCCCGATACGCACTTTTCTGGGTTCAGCTTCATATTGTATTTCTGCAATATGTCAAAGGTCTCCTGCAAATATTTCAAATGGTCCTCTACGCGCATGGACTTGACTAACATGTCGTCAATATATACTTCCATTGATTTTCCTATATGTTCTTCGAACATCCGGTTTACTAGGTGTTGATAGGTGGCACCAGCGTTTCTTAATCCAAATGGCATTACATTATAATAATAGGTGCCAAATTTAGTGATGAAAGAAGTCTTTTCTTGATAATCCGGGTCCATCCGAATTTGGTTGTACTCGGAATAGGCATCGAGAAAATTGAGTATCTCATCTCCGGCCGTCACGTCGATCATCCAATCAATGTTAAACAGGAAAGGATATGTAGGGCATGCCTTGTTTGGATCTTTGTAATCTACACACATTCTTAGCTTATTCCCCTTTTTAGGTACTGCCACTATGTTAGCTAACCAGTCCGGGTATCTAACATCCCAAGTGGACCCAATTTTAAGGAGTTTGGATACCTCGTCCTTGATGAATGCATGTTTGACCTCAGACTGATGCCTTCTCTTCTGCTTAACCGGATAGAACTTCAGGTCTAAACTCATCTTATGAGTAGTTACCTCCGGTGGGATCCCTGTCATGTCAAGATGAGACCAAGCAAAACAATCTATGTTAGCTTTAAGAAAATTAATGAGTTTTTTCCTAAGCTCGGGGGTTAACCTCGTGCCCAGGCATACCTTTCGATCCAGTTGGTGTTCGATTAGTACGACTTGCTCAAACTTCTCGACCGTCGATTTGGTGGAGACGGTATCATCAGGAGCTATGAACGATCTCGGAACTCCGTAATCATCGTCCTCGTCTACTCCCCGTTCCTCTGGTTCTGCCGAGACTGGCATCGGTGATTGCTATTTAATTTCTTCCTTTCTGGTCAGCTCCGTGTTTCTAGATGCAAAAACTACTGGTACCAGGATCACCTTGTCGAGTGCGAACATCTCCTTTATGGTTGGCTGCTCTCCATAGACCGTCTTGACTCCTCCTGACATTGGGAATGTTAATGACTGATGCAAGGACAAGGGTACCGCCCTCATGTTGTGAACCCACAGCCTTCTAAATGGGGTGTTGTATCTCATGTCCCCTTCAATCACGTAGAACTTCGTCTCTTGGATTGTACCAGTGGTGTTCACTGGTAGGGTTATCTCCCCTTTAGTGGTTTCACATGCCATGGTAAATACGTTCAACACCCGGACTATGGCACTATTTGGTCTTGTAACCCCAAACGCTGTACGACCCTCGATCTAATGATGTAGGCTGAGCTACCTGGATAATCAGCACACATTTAACTCGAGATTTATTGATAAGTACAGATATTACAAGTGCATCATTGTGAGGTTGTACGATGCCCTCGGCGTCCTCATCGTTGAATGAAATGGTTCCCTCCGGGACATAATCTCGGGTGCATTTTTCCCTTGTGATAGATACTTTATTTTGCACTTTATCATTGGGCCTTAGGGGACATCGACCCCTCCAATGATTATGTTGATGACGGGCTGAGTCTCCTCCTATTTTGCCTGTTTTTAGGCGTCCCTGTTCTTGAAGTAGTTTTTGTCCCGATCGCTTAGGAATTCTCGGGGGTGTCCGTTAATGAACAACCGGGAAACTTCTTCTCTCAATTGTCGGCAATCCTCGGTCTAGTGGCCATGAGTGTCATGATACTTATACATCAAGTTGAGATCTCTTTGGTAGGGTCCGATTGCAATGGTCGAGGCCATATGGTTTCCTTGATGCGCCTGATTGCTTATACGATGCTGGCAGCATCAACGTTGAAATTATACTCTAATAATCTTGGTTCTTCCCTACCCCCGGGTGGCCCATCAAAACCATTTTTGCTCATCAGACCTCGGTTATTGGGCCATTGATCGCTTCTCTTTTCGTTCCTTATGAGGTGATGCCCGGACCCGTTTCCCCTTCGATCCTCGCTATATGGTTGGTACCAATCCCGGATCAGCCTTGGCTCATGATCGACGACTCTCTTAGACCTGTCGTCGGCTCTGATAGGATAAAGAGACCCAGAAGGGGCTCTGAGTTAGTCGCCATCGACTCTTATATTTGACTGGTACCTGTTGTGGACGACGGCCCAAGTTACCGCCGGGTACTCTACCATATTTTGTTTTAGCTGATATGAATCCAAGAAGCTTCGAGGGTTAAGTCCTTAAGTAAACGCCTGAATAGACCAATCATCCACAACCGAAGGCAGTTCCATCTGATCCATCTGGAACATTGACACGAACTCCTTGAGCATCTCGTTATCTCTTTGTTTAACCTTGAAAAGGTCTGATTTTCTAGTCTCGACCTTGATGGCCCCATCACGAGCTTTTAAATAAGCATCTGCAAGCATAGCAAATGAGTTAATGGAATTTAGGGGCAAGTTTTGATACCATATCATTGCTCCTTTTGACCAAGTGTCCCCAAACTTCTTTAGTAACACCGACTAGATTTCATCATCTTCCAAGTTGTTTCCTTTGATGGCGTATGTATAGGAGGTCACATGCTCATTCGGATCAGAGGCTCCAATATATTTTGGAATATCAGGCACATGAAACCTCTTCGGGATTGGCTTTGGTGCCGCGCTTGGAGGGAAAGCCTTTTGGATAAATTTCTTGGAATACGGTCCTTTCAATATCAGGGGTGCTCCCAAAATTTGATCGACCCTTGAATTGCATGTTTCCACCTTCTTGTCGTTGGTCTCAATTTTCTTCTCACCTGATTAAACCCACTTCTTCAATGCTTTAAGTATTTTCATTATCTCGGGGTTGACACCGAGCTCAGGTTCACCCAGCCTCTCGGTGGTTTGTTCATTTCTTTGGGTGTTCTACCGAGATTGTTCGAGCTCGGCCCTACTAGGGACGTGGCTTTAATTCTGTAGTTGTGTTATTGCCGCCTGTTGAGCCTGCAATATTTCGAATCACCTTTGCCTTCGGTCGTTTCTCGAGCTGTTGGTCGAGGTCCTCCACGAACTCTGTTTTCGGGATCAGTTGGCAGATTGACGTCAATAGCCACCTGCAAGTTGGCATCGACCGAATCATCAACTGGGACTCCGTTGGGATCAGCAGGGGGCACCTCATTGCTAGGCACCTGATTATTATTTTCGCCATGATGTCCAGACTCAGCGTCAACGTTCAAGTGGGTAGATTGAGAATTTGACATGTTTAAGCTGATCTCCAATTAAGATTTTAAAGAACAAGTGTAAAATAGAGTTTGTTATGGTGATTCATATCAAACCACCACTATTATCCTTAGCCCTATGGTGGGCGCCAAACCGTTTACACTTAAAACGGATAACAATTAAATTTGTACGTTGTTTTAAGGATACGTGGATAGATTCAACACAAATAATCTTAAATATTAGATAAACAAATTGAAAATAAAATGAACGATCAGACCAATTGTAATGTCACGGCCCGGCTTGAACATAGATTGAACAGTATTTTTTCCTTCGATCGGACCCTTAGTTCGATGCCACTTATGAACAAAGAACAAACAGTAAAAAAAGAACTCTACAATAGCTAAAGAACAGAAAAATAAATTTGTATTGCCTTGATTCGCGTGTTACAATATGTTCCATTAAAGAAAGAGCTTCCCACTTATATAGTAGGAGAGTTTCATCCCTAGTACAATTCTAAAAATGATAAAAATCCTCCTTTCTCGTCAATCACTGATCCGTAACTGACACCGGGCGAGATCTTCACCGTGATATCTGATTGGGTACGGATATCACGGCCCTCTATTAGTTGTGCAACCGTTTGCCATATTTTTTGAGGTCTTGGAGCTCGTCTTGGGTCCAGGGAGTGTTGCTTCATCACGCCCGACAATGAGCACATCGTTCACCTGTTTTAGGCCTCGACACGAAAGGCTCCATGTCTTGATTTCAATCTGGTATGCTCGTACTCGTCTTCCGTCTTCCTTATCGGGAAATGGGGTAAGCATTGTTTCCGATTTTACCCGTATACAGTTAGAAATATTGATTCCGTCGATTCTTTCAAGTTTATAGAAAATTGCTTTTGATTTAGTGTTGACTTACTACCTAGAGAAAACTCATTAATAAAAAAACTAAGATCGTGTCTTCCAGCTTGCAAAATAAAAAAAAGTCATGATGGAGTTACAGTCGTCTTTATATATAGGTTGAGAACTCTTAGTAAGGCTATGATAGGTTGAGTGGGGTGATAAGGAGCGGGATGATTATACATGGTGGTGAGAGCAGATATTGTATTAATTTGATTTTGTTTAGAAGTAGTCGGTGGATGGTTCTGAGTGATGGTAAGGATCGGATGACGGGGGTGGAGAGCTAGGCGGTTGGGTCATGGGTGGTAGGGTAGGCCGAGGTGGAAGATAATTGAAAATGTTTTTTTCCTAATAAGGATACAGATTGTTACCCTTAAAACCGGATAGCAATTAAACTTATAAGTGATTTTAAGGATATGTGATTTCACTTGGCACAAACTTATAAGTATAAGAATTAATGCTAGTAATTAACAATAAAACAAAGCAAACCAATGTGATGAACAGTTATAGCCCTTGAGCTAATTGCCCTCGAACCAACTGAAGTAGCTATTTAAAGTATGAACTGGACAACAGAGCTTGCAAGATATAAAAGTGTGATATATTTCTTTAATATGCTTGAATGTAAGATGGTTACAAAATGATTAGAGCCCTCTTTATATAGTAGTGGAATCCTATTTATGGTATAATTCTAATTACAGAAGTAAACCCCAAGATAGGCTAAATATCCGACCCTAACTCGATATGTGTCGAGATTGTTGCCACGATCCTCGCCTAATCACGAACATCTCGACTTTCTGTTATTCGGCGTAGCAGGCCTTATTCGATCTTGTTCGATCTCTTTCTTGCTTTGATCTCGGTCACGGCCGGCCTAGATCTTCATCGATCATTGATCCACGAGCTTATCAATCTGTCTCCGTACCATGAACCAGTATAACTGGGTCGGGCCTTGATCTTCCGTCCCGACCTCGGTTAGTCGCACAAAATTAGGCAAACCCAATTTTGACCATATACAAATAGTCCCCTCATTTTTTGGAGTGCAATGACAAGAAACGAATTGAGGCTTCAAACTTGCCCTTGATCTATCATGGCGTAATCGTTGTGACGCAAGCGGCAAAGGTGACCGAAACGTCCCGTCGGTTCGTATATCAAGGCATTAAATGCATGTCAGTTGTTTTTGGCCATTATTGGTTCTGAACCGTTGTTTTCATCCTATAAATGCACTTTCCTTCTCTCGCCCAAACTTTACTTTTGATCTCTTTTCGTTCCAATCTCCTTTTTCCTTCGCCACCTACAAAATCTCTTGCCTTCAAGCTTTTGAATTTCCTTGTTTGTTTCCTCAAAAACACCAAATATCCCAATCTCGGTTCTCCTTCATTCACAATAACAAGATGGCCAAAACATCTAAAATCGTTCCGCAAAAATAAAAGGCTTCCTCTTCTCAGCCGGTTGGCGAGCAACCAGCGGCGGAGCCACGCCCTGAAGAATTCTTTCCTCTGTCGTGCGTCCTTGACTCCGACTTCAAGGTTGAAAAGACTCCCTCGATCTTGGACCGATGCGAGCCAATGTTGAGGTACATATGCACAATCACCGGTTGCCTTCTAAACCAAGTTAAAAAGGATTGCCACCGTCACACCTCCTTTTTCACTACTACACCCCTGGAAGGGCGTAAAGGAGTTTTTTCACTTAAAGGACAATCGGAACGGGATTTATTATTAAGATTTCCGAGTCGCCACTTGGGAGATTAATGGTGTGCCAAGTCACCGGTTGAATCCCGAACCGAGGAAATTATGACTCTGTTTAACAGTCCGCGATCCAGAAATCCGAGTAAGGAATTCTGTTAACCCGGGAGAAGGTGTTAGGCATTCCCGAGTTCCGTGGTTCTAGCACGGTCGCTCAACTGTCATATTTGGCTTATTTACCTGATTTTACAACATGTTTTAGTCTATGTGCTTTTTAACTTTAAACAGCTTGTATTATTATTATTTTAAGAGAATTGCAACGTCGTGAAAACACGTCTCGAACCATGTCACATAAATTTACCCGCGATTTTTGACACATTTCGACTTCGTTGGGATTTAGATTTGGGTCACATAAATGTGCACCCGTATTTAGGAAGGTAAATAATTTAAAATACGCGCCTAAAGTAGCTAACGTATTATTATCTTTGGGGAAAGCCGTGAAATTCAGTTAACGGCCCATCCCGAATTCTAAGTATTCTTATATAACATTTATCGAGGGACCCGCAATTTGTTTGTTTTGCTTAGCGAGGCTCATCTCGTTTTATTATTAAAAGGCAAACCTAAAGGAATCTACAATTTTCTATTTTTATTTGTCTCTAAAGGAAAAGTCCTAATTGATTTGTTATTGGACCGAACGATAATTCAGCACCATAATCCAGTCATTTGGGCTCCTATATAAGCCCAAAGAATAGAAATTACACCCCAAGTATACACAGAAGGCTGGCCAGTCATAGGCCTGGGCCCAGGCCCAAACGAACACGGAAATCAGATCTGGACCTGGGCCACTCGTTAGGGCACTGAAGCCCAAACCAATAAAACAGGCTGTTGAGCCTTGAATCTATCAGCAGACCTTAAACCAAATGGAATTTCAGTTTAAATCTACGGCGGCTGAACTTGTTTCGAAATGTTCTGATTTTTGTAATAAAAGGGACAATATAAAGCCTATTCAGATTAACGAACTACTAGTTGCTGGAATCCAATTTCATATGCAGACTGTGTTTAGGCTAGCTAACTGCTACAAATACCTTTGGGATTCAATGAATTAACAGAGCAATTAAGACCTACGTCAAGGTCCTAAACTCAAAAACACAGTAATATGAGAAGTGCTAAATCTCTGATTTTAAAATTAACTTACTGGTGTCAAAACTAAAGTACTGTACTACTAAAACATTTATTATGTCTGAATTTGACATGGCCTACATTCTGATTTCAAAGCCAGTTTCAAGTTTTAATAAACAGTTATCATATGAATTCAAACTATACTATAGAATGGATAAACTCCAGCTCAAATTTAACAGTCCTGTACAGTCCGAAATAGTCCTATTTGAATACACATGATATTTCATTCTAAACTACATGGAATCCAATATGAGAATACATGAAGAATCATTCATTCACTTCATTTCATGTTCCATAAGCATGGGAGTTTACAGGACGTGTACCTGGAAGTTAGGAAGGAATAAGAGGTAAAAGAGGTCAGCAGCAGTCAACAAACGAGTAACAACAGCCCAGAAAATGATTTAGTAGTCCAAAACAGCTCGAAATCAAACAGGACAAAGCAATCAACAACTTGAATGACTCAAACCAGCATGAGATTGAACCCAGAAATTCACACACTCAGCAAATAACCCAAATAAACTCAAAAATGAACACAGAACACCTCTGAAACTTACAGCAGACAAAATTTCAACTCAAACCAGCTTATTTGGACTCAAAATCACTCGAAATAGAACCAATATACTTCAGGAAAGCTCAGCGATTAGAAGAGATGAAGATCATTGCCTGAAACTCGAAATTAACCTATAAAATGCAATGTAACAGTATTTTTTGATTATTACTGCATTTCTGTTTCTTTTTTTTTTTGGATTTTTGAAGATTTGGAGTTTGGATTTCAAATTTCAGATCTGAAACTTGTGGACAATGAGAGAGAATTTTTACAGGCTCAAAAACTTGTTCTCTAAGGCATTGGCATGCCTTCTTATAGGCAAAATGAGGCAGCCCTCAGATTTTCAGTTTTCTTTTTAGTCCCTATTTTATTTTTAGATTAGTCCTCTATTTATTGACTTGTTTCTCAAGTTAACTCACTTATCTTTTGAAATTTACCTTAAAACCCACATCTAGAAGCTTCTAGGAAGTTCTTACTAGATTCCCTACCCTTGAATTGCCTATCTTACCCTTATTTTGGTTCTGAAATTACAGAGCCTTAGCAAATTGACCCATTTTAGGTGCCTAAATTACCCTTGATTGCCCCTGAAATTACTAACCCAACCAAACCCCTTTACCTTAGTTAAGATTCAACTACAATTATTCAAAGGCTAGATTATTCAGCTATATCCAAACACCTAATCATAAAGTTGAATAAAAAATCCTATGTTGAACTTGATTTAAATCTAATTATTATGCATATTTAAAAAAACAGTAAACAATTAATTTGGAACAATTCAAAACAAGGTAAAATGACCTTATGGAAACAGTAATATTCTAATAAACCTATGATCAATCAAATTATACTGAACTTGTTTCAAACCTAAATTAAACTTCAGCCGATCAAATTGAAACACTTAAACACACAGGTCATGTATTAAACCAATTCCAAAACACTGAAAATATAAAAACTAATCAGGTTTAACTAAGCTAAGGTGAAAAACCAAAGATCAACAGAATATTTCAACAAAATCAATCAAAACCAAGACTAAACTAAAAATCGCAACACAGAATCCTCAAACAAAAATGAACAATATAATCAACCAGGAAGTAGAAACTCACTGATCTTGAACTCCACATGATTGATTTTCGAAATTGATTTCCAGTTAATGTTACATGTCTATTTCGTCCAAAATAGGCATGTGACATTAACTAGAAATCACTCGACTACTCGAAACTTCCCAACACAGGTTTGAACCCATGAACCCTAGATTTGAAATTCGGCGAGTTCCGGCGGGATTTGAGGGGTTTTGGTTAGGGATTAGGGATGAGGGAGGTCAGGGGAGTGTAGGGTATGAATTTGGGGATGATTTGAAGTGGCGCCGCCACCAGAGACCTAAGGCGGCGGCTAGGGTTCATGGCTTCAAACTCAAATTCGACGAATTCAAGGCATGTTCGAAGGAACTTGACTGTGGATTAAGGGTGCGGAGAGTGAGGAGACACTAGGGTGTTAGTGCGTGGTGAACGGAGCCGGCGCCACCATCGGAGGCGAAGAGGATTTTAGGGCGGCGCTAGGGTTTTGGGGTTGGGTTTCTGATGATGGAGACGATGAGGAGGGGGGTGAGGGATTCAGACACTTATATAGCGACAATATCGTTATTTCTCGTCCATTGGATGAAGGAGAATCAACGGACGTGATTAACTTTGACGAAACGAAGTCGTTTTGGTAGGGTGAGGGGCTGGACCGGGTTGGGGTTTGGGCCTTGGCGGGTTCAGAGGTTTATTTGGGGTTGGATTTCGTTTGGGCTAAGCCAATTTGGCCCAAATTTGGGCATTTGCTAAGACCACTCTCTTTTTAATTGTTTTCTTTTATTTCTCCCCCCTTTTTTTTCATTTGTATTTATTTTTCTGATTTTGTGAAAAAGCAAAATTAGAATAAAGACCTAATTTATTTCCAAAATTAAGCTAATTAATTCCTAAAAATTGATTGAATCCTAAACTCATGACAAACTCAACAATTAACAATTAAAAATGCAAAAATGGACTATTTTTGTTATTTTCTTTATATTTTGTTTTAAACGCAATTTAATTACTAATTAATCCTAAAACATGAAATTAAATGCAAATGCCAGGTTTTTTTTTTTTTTTTGTATTCTCATGAATTAAGCAACAATAAATGTGCACAAACAAATGCAAACAATTAACAAAAAATGCCACGAAAATCCATAAAATTGCAAATAATGAAAAGAATTTATTTTATTTTGAATTTATGGGAGTAATTCATATAGGGCAAAAATCACGTGCTCACAGCCACTGGGTAAACAAGCATGTGGCGTTGCCCTCGCCTGAGGAGTCAATCACTACGTATGTGGAGGGGTTTCTAAGTTTTTACACCTACCCTTTCACATTGGGCCCCCTGGACCCGGTTATCATGGACTTCTGCAAGAAGTACAAGGTCACCCTCGGCCAAATACACTCTTCCTTCTGGAGGATAGTGATACTGCTCCGCTTTTTTGTGAGCCAAGTCGATGGGCTTCCTTTCACCCTCGACCATCTCATACGCTTATATAGCCCCCAACTTTATCGAGGGGGGCTAATAAAGCTTCACTGTTGGGCTTCCAAGGTGGCTTTCTCGAGCAAAGATAAGGACAAGGACCGGGGCTGGATGGGCCAATTTGTCCTAGAGAAGACCTCGGACCTGATCTCGGCCGAAAGTATGCCATTTCCGGAGAAATGGAACATAAGACGTAAGTGTAACTCCCTTTTTAACTTCTTCTTATCACCTTCATCTTTTCATCCTTTCTTATTGGTGTTATATTTGATGCAGTTGTTGCCCAGATGCCGGGTGCGATTCCCCAGCTTGAGAACTAGGTCAGAAGTTTAGTGTCTAAATTGACACACGCTGAGCGTGCATGGCGCGAATTGGCGAGAGGTCGATGGGAGGCCTGAAACCACGGTAAGTTTTCATATAGCATGATAGCTTCGACCACTGTTCGGGTATTTTCCCGAGCTTATTTGTTTTTCTTCTTTTGTAGGTCTTGGGAAGGAGGTGATGCTAAGGACTCCATCTGGTGAAGAAGAAAACCCACTCCCTGCCTGAAAGCCGGCAAAGGAAAGGAAGAGGAAAAGGGCTTCAAACTCCAAGGGGCCAGATCCTAAGCGTAAAGCGGCTCGAAAGTCCAAGAAGGATGTGATTCCCCTATTCATGGGGTCAGTTCAACTCCTAAGATAGGAAGAAGAAAAAGAAGAAAAGAAGGACGATTCTGGTCTCGTGGCTTGAGTACGAGCTAATACCGAGGGTTAAAAAGCCACCAAATCAGTCAAAACTGGAAATATTTTGCCCCGATCTGACGGGGTCCAAGAGGGTGATTCACTTGGATTCCCTAAGCCGAATGGAGCTGTAGGTACCTCACCTCGGGGTGAGAAAGCATCGGAAATGGCTGTAGAGGCCGGTCCCGAGGCTCCTCAAAATGAGAAGAACGCCCCAAGAGATCCACTTAGGGCAATAGAAATCGGAGACTCCCCATTGCTTCCTTAATTCTCCAAAGAGGAAGTTCGGGAGGCTCGGGCCATGAAGACTCCTCACGTAGAAGGCGCCCTTGGATGGGAGGACCTTTTCTGTGGTTGTTTTGCTTGGGTCGGCCTCGCTATTTTTTTCCCGAGGTATGCGTTGCAAGGTCCACTCTTTAAACCAATGTAAAGTTACTTGTAGCTTGTCCAAGTACCTCTGCATTCGATCTTCTCGGACTTCGGAAGTTCTGTTGACTTGGTTTACCACAAGTAGAGAATCACATTTGGCCTCGATGACCTCCGCTCCCAAACTTTTAGCCAGCTCGAGACCTGCAATCATGGCCTTATACTCGGCCTTATTGTTAGTTAACTTCGAAGTTTTGATAGGTTGTCTAATTATGTTACCCGGGGGCAGCTTCAAAACGATGCCCAGCCCGGACCCTTTCACGTTCGAAGCATCGTCCGTGAAGAGGGTCCACACCCCCGATGATGTACCCAATTTTAATAACAATTCGTTTTCGACCTCGGATACGAGGGCTGGCGTAAAGTCAGCCACGAAGTCTACCAAGATCTGGGACTTGATGGCTATTCGGGGTTGATACTCAATATCGTACCTGCTGAGTTCCACAGCCCATTTGGCCAATCGCCCCGAAAGTTCGGGTTTATGCAAAATATTACGAAGGGGATAGGTAGTAACAACACATATTGGGTGACATTGGAAATACAGTTTTAATTTCCTAGAGGCGTTTATTAAAGCAAGCGCTAATTTTTCTAAGTGAGGATACCTAGTTTCGGCCTCTCCTGAGGTCCGACTAACATAGTAAACAAGGAATTGCATACCTTGCTCTTCTCGAACTAGTACTCCACTTCCCGCTATCTCCGAGACTGCTAAGTAAAGTAAAGTTGTTCATCCGATTTTGGGGTATGAAGTAGCGGCGGACTCGATAAGTACCACTTTAGTTCCTCCAAGGCCTGCTGACGTTCTGGGTTCCATGCAAAAAAATTCTTCTTCCTAAGCAGCAGGAAGAATCGGTGACTCCTTTTTGAGGACCTCGAAATGAATCGCCCTAGGGCGGCTATGCGCCCGGTCAGCCTCTGCACAGCCTTCACATTATCTACAACTTTGATATCCTCGACAGCGTTGATTTTATCGGGGTTGATCTCGATCCCCCGATTGGACACCATGAAGCCGAGAAACTTGCCCGAGCCGACCCCGAATGCACACTTTTTTGGGTTGAGCTTCATGTTGTACTTCCTTAGTATATCGAAAGTCTCCTATAAATGTTTTAAATGGTCTTCTGCTCGCAAAGACTTAACTAGCATGTCATCAATATAAACTTGCATAGATTTACCTATTTGTTCGTCGTACATTCGATTTACTAGCGTTGATAAGTTACACCAGTATTTTTTAGACCGAACGGCATTACGTTATAACAATAGGTGCCATATTTTGTGATAAAAGAAGTCTTTTCCTGATCCTCCGGGTTCATCTGAATTTGATTGTACCCGGAGTAGGCATCGAGAAAATTGAGAATCTCGTGGTCGGTCGTGGCATCGATCATGCGGTCGATGTTCGGCAAAGGAAAAGATTCCTTAGGGCAGGCCTCGTTCAAGTCCTTATAGTCTATGTGCATTCTAAGTTTATTTCCCTTCTTAGGGACCACCACCACGTTTGCTGTCCATTCAGGATATTTTACTTCCCGAATGATTCCTATTCTGAGAAGTTTGGTTACCTCATCCTTGATAAATGTATGCTTAACCTCGGATTGGGGTTTTCTCTTTTGCTTTACTGGACGAAACTTCGGGTCCAAGCTTGTCGATGGGCGGTGATCTCCGGTGGGATCCATGTCACATCGAGATGGGACCAAGAAAAACAATCTATGTTATCTAAAAGGAATTGAATAAGTTTTTTTCAGAGCTCGAGAGTTAACCTCGTGCCCAGGTATACTTTCCGATTGGAATATGCTCGATCAATATGATTTGTTCTAGCTCTTCGACCGTTGACTTCATTGCGTCAGAATCATCAGGGATTATGAAGGTTCGAGGTATCATATAATCATCATCCTCGAAAGTTTCCTGCTCCTCCGATCGGGCCGAGGCTGGTGACTGTGGTTGTTATTTAACTTCCATCTTTCCTTCGACTCCGATCATTTTGTTGATGAAAGCGTCGATATCGATATCACTTCGTTGATTGCAAACATTTCATTGGCGGCGGGTTGTTCACCGTACACCATTTTGACTCCTTCCGATGTTGGGAACTTCAGGACTTGATGAAGTGTCGAAGTCACTACCCTCACGTTATGGATCCAAGGCCTTCCGAGCAATACGTTGTACCTCATGTCACCCTTGATCACATGGAACATTGTTTCTTGGATGGTCCCGGACACGTTTACTAGAAAAATAATTTCCCTTTTAGTGGTTCCACTCGCCATGTTGAAGTCGTTAAGTACTCGAGCTGCAGGCACAATTTGATCATGTAGGCCGAGTTGCTCTACGACCCTTGATCGAATAATGTTGGCCGAGCTACCTGGATCAATCAACACGTGTTTAACTTGAATTTTATTCATAAGGATAGATATTACCAGTGCGTCGTTGCGAGGTTGTTCGATCCCTTCTGCATCCTCGTCGTTGAAAGACAAGGTCTCTTCCGGTAAGTAGTCCCGAGTCTATTTTTCTCTCGTAATTTTCACCTTGGTGTATTTGAATACCGGTCCTTGAGGAATATCGACCTACCAACGATCATGTGAATTACGTGTTCTGGCTTTTCTTTCTTATTCTGTCTGTTTGAATATCTGTTTTTGAAGTGGTTCTTGGCCCGATCACTTAAGAATTCTTGAAGGTGCCCCTCGTTGAACAACCGGGCTACTTCCTCCCTTAGTTGTCTGTAATATTTTGTTTTATGGCCATGGGTGCCATGATACTTGCATATTTGGTTTGGGTTTCTTTGGGCCGGATCAGTCTGCATAGGTCGAGGCCACCTGGTATCTTTGATACGCCCAATGGATGATACTATGGCGGAAGCATCTACGCTGAAGTTATATTCTGACAATTGAGGTGCTTCTTTGGACGCGGCATCCCTATCAAAACCACTCTTGCTGGGTTGTGTCCAGACCCGTTATTTCTCCGATCTCTCTCGTATGGATGATATCGGTCTCTGTTCGATCGTGGTTCCATATCGACATCCCTTTTAACTTTGTCCACGATCCTGTTGGGATAAATCGAACCAATTGGAGCCCCCAGTTGATCGTCTTCGACCCTAATATTCGACTGATATCGATTATGTACATCGGACCAAGTGACGGCTGGATGTTCGATCAAATTCTGCATTAATTGTTGTGAAGCTATGGAACTCCGTTCGTTGAGACCTTGAGTGAAGGCTTGAACATCCCAATCGTCGGTGACTGGTGGCAAATTCATCCGTTCCATTTGAAATCAAGATACGAATTCCCTGAGCATCTCGTTATCTTTTTGCCTTACCTTGAATAGGTCCAACTTTCTAGTTGCAACCTTAATGGCTCCAGCGTGCGCCTTTATAAAGGAATCTGCAAGCATAGCAAATGAATCAATAGAATCAGGTGGTTAATTATGGTACTATATCATGGAACCCTTTGATAGAGTTTCTCTGAATTTCTTCAGCAACACGGATTCAATCTCTTCATCTTCCAAGTCATTTCCCTTAATGGCGCACGTATATGAGGTGATGTGTTCGTTTGGATCTGTCTTCCTGTTATACTTTGGAATCTCGGGCACGGAACTTCTTTGGGATTGTCTTCGGAACCACACTCAGGGGGAAAGGTTTTTGGACAAACTTTTTGGAATCAAGTCCTTTCAATACCGGTGGTGCCCCCGGGATTTGGTCGAACCTGGAGTTATAAGTTTCCACCTTCTTATCATTTTCCTCGATTTTCTTTTCCCCTGTCTCGATTCACTTCTTCAGTTCCTCGAGCATTTTTATGATAGCGGGATTAGTATCCTATTCTCTTTCATTCGATCTCTTTGGCACCGATTCGGCTCTATGAGCAACTTCTTATGATGGCTCGAGCTCGAGCTCGATCCTGCTTGGTGCACGATTCTGATTTTGGAGTTGTGCTATTGCAGCTTGTTGGGTCTGCAAAATCTCGAAATCATCGAAGGATAATTTCTCCTTCTTCTCCGCTCTGTGCGTTCTGATCGGTTGTTTGAGCGTCTCTGCGGAAGCTATTCTCAGTTAACTGGAGGTACTCCATTTCCCGGGGCGGCTATGTTTTCGTTCTCGCCATGAAGACCACGGCCGTTGTCTCTGTGTGTGGGTGCTGCTTGAGAGTTTGACATGTTGATACTGAAATTAAAGACACTTCAAAGAACAAGCGTAAAATAATATGTGTTACGAAAATTGTACCAGACAATCACTATTATCCTTGGCCCTACGGTGGGGGCCAAACCGTTTACCCTTAAAATCGGATAACAATTAAACTTATAAGTGGTTTTAAGGATATGTGATTTCACTTGGCACAAACTGATAAATATAAGAATCAACGCTAGGAGTTAACAATAAAACAAAGCAAACAAATGTGATGAACAATTATAGCCCTTGAGCTAATTGCCCTAGAACCAACTGAACAAGCTATTGAAAGTATGAACCGGACAACAGAGCTTGCAAGATATAAAAGTGTGATATATTGCTTTGATATGCGTGAATGTAAGATGGTTACATAATGATTAGAACCCTCTTTATATAGTAGAGGAATCCTATTTATGGTACAATTCTAATTACAGAAGTAAATCCCATGATAGGCTAAATATCCGATCCTAACTCGATACGTGCCGAGATTTCTGCCACGATCCTCGCCTAATCACGAACATCTCAGCTTTCTGTTATTCGACGTAGCAGACCTTCTTCGATCTTGTTCGGTCTCTTTCTTGCTTTGGTCTCGGTCACGGCCGGCCTCGATCTTCATCAGCCGTTGATCCACGAGCTTATCAATATGTCTCTGTACCATACTCCGATATAACTGGGGCTGGGCCTTGATCTTCCGTCCCGACCTCGGTTAGTCGCACAAAATTAGGCAAGCCCCAATTTTGGCCGTATACACAGATATATTAAATTTTAAACCGTACTCCCCCCCCGCCCTCGTCACATACGT